>NC_090270.1:38422389-39056428 GCF_040414725.1 Anabrus simplex | reverse complement strand
ATCAGTGTTCTCAACATCTGTTGTAAGTAACGGCAACAGCAGCTTCGTTTAAGGTAGTAAGTATGTGAACAAAAACAAAGCCTTAGAGTGTTGGTTTAAGTATACCTAAAAACTAGGTTCTCTAAGATAATTGTATGTTTTGTCAGGGCAGTTCGCTATACGATTTTAAGTATGTGTCGACAAGCGCAGCTTGCTTTATAACTAAGATAGTAGTAGTAAGTTGGGAAGGGCAGCTTGGTTGTCCGCAGCGTAGCTAAGTCCCGTCAAGATCAATTTAAATTCTGCACTATAATGTTTTCTTCTGTCAAGATAGCAGTACTCAAGTAAGCTATGCGCTCGTGGTTAAAGATAACGGCTTTTATCTTGACAGATGTCAAATAAAGCATGTGTAATTTCAAATTGCCCGCTACCACCTGCTTAAGTTGGCAGCCATTAGGATTTAGCTCCGTCAAGATGCCAACACGATGTTCTGTTGTTTAAAGATAGCAGCTGACAGTTGTCAAAAAAACACGTAGAATTTTTCAAATTTCGCGCGCCCATGTGCATAAGGTAGTAGTCATAAGGATTTAGCCCCGTCAAGATGTCAGCACTGAAGTTTGCGATAGTCTGTTGTTTAAAGATGTCACCTGTAACCTTGACAGCTGTCAAAAAAGCACATGGAGTTTCAAATTGCCGCTACCACGTACCTAAGGTGGTAGCCATGAGGATTTGGCCCCGTCAAGATGTCAGCACTGAAGTTAGCGATGCGCTCTTGTTTAAAGATGGGGTGTAAAAAAGCACGTGGAATTTCAAATTGCCCGCCACCACGTGCCCCTAAGCTTGTAGCCATTAGGTTTAGTGCCGTAAAGATGGCAGGACTGAGGTTAGAGATGCTGTCTTGTTTAAGGATGACAGCTGTCAGCTGTCAAAAAGCACGTGGCTTTGTTTACAAATTCATATTTCGCACACGCCGAATTGAAATTGCCTGCGCTGCTGACGTCAGTAGTCACGTGACCCGAATCGCGGCCTCTGATTGGCTCGGGGGTGTGAACCCTAATGCCCTACTACTCCTAGCCATATTTCCTTCCTATATGGTTCTCTGGATAGAAGCATTCTACCAGGGCGTTTTTTTCGCCTTTACTTTGGTGCTTGTTTTACCAACTATATCAACTGCAGTGCACACAGTTATTTCTTTAAACTTGTTCCACTCTTCTTGGCCTGGTCTAATTCATCAAGTGGTAGGTTGTTTTTGATTTTCTACTGGTATACTTCCTTTTTTGTAAGATATTCTAGGCCCCAAACCTTTATATTTTGTGTACGCTGAGGTTTTGCCCTTTTCATTGGAATGTATCACAAAGTGGCAGTTAGTAGTCGATGGTTACTATTGAGGTTTTCACTTGGGAAGACTTTTACATTTGTGATGGGGGTTGCAGATTCTTTGTCAGATATGATATAGCCTATTACGGATTTCAGGTTTCCATCCCCGCTGGTTTTATGGCTCAGTTGTTTCTTAAAATAAGTATTTTAATAAGGAGGGTATTCCTCAGGCAGAAATCTAAGAGGTGTTCTCTTTCTCCATTCCTGTTTCCAAACCCATTGGGGCCAATTACATTTTCATATCCCTGTCTATCAATACCAACTTGGGCATTAAGATTTCCCATCACAATTACGATGTTCTCTTCTACATGTTCTTCCAGATCCTCAAGGTAGGCAAGTTTCTCCTCTTGAGTGCAACTAGACTGCAGTGCATACACCTGAACAATGGTCAAGATATTCTGATTTGTTTTCCATCGTGACTTCGTTATCCTCTCACTGACATATTCTATGTCTGAAATTGCGTGTACCTGTTTACTGAGGAGGAATGCTATACCATTACGTGCTTCATTTGTATTGTCATGGCAGTGGAGAGTGTAATCTTTGCGAAGAGATATTGCACCTTTCTCTTTCCAGTTTATTTTACTCAACCCTAGGACCTCTATCTTCCTTCTTTCCATGAGATCAATGAGCTCTTCACATTTAGCAGTCAGGGTCATGATGTTTAAAGTCCCAATTCGTGTCTTATTCTGTCTCATAGTGTTTCTTTTCTTAGCATGGCTCTGTTTAACATCAGGTTACTGACAGCCATTCCCAGCAGAGCCATGCAAAGATGAAGTCGCATTTGGGATTTTATTATGGTATCCAAGGTTCTTTTTAGTTTTGAAAGCAATTCCAATGTCTTTCTTTGCTGGCTTGCTAAGCCTAACGCTAGAGACGATGTTTCTCTTGGGGTATTTTCTCTTAGCCTTTGATAGTCCCCTATTCAACTGCAAGGCAGCAGGTTGTACTCATATTAATCCTCAAGTATAGGGCTGCCCCTTCCACCATCTCCACCTTACTGAAATTCAACTTCTCTGCTGTAGATGTCGTTGAGGTCTTCACTCGTAACCCTGAGCTGGGACCTTTACTAGATGTTACACACCGGGTCAATGTGCTTTGGGACTCACATAGACAGGGGCGCCACTCCCTGGGCAGGCCTGCCTACAAAGAGGGTCCCTACCTGCTACCTTCAGCTAGGAACAATATATTGTGTAAACTCTCTAGTATCTAATGGGGGACACGACCTAACATGCTTAGAACAACTTCTTGGTCCTCTACAACTCCACTGTAGAATATTCATCCCCTGTCTGATATATATCTGGTCATTCAAAGCAAGTAGACATCGCTCTGAATAATACCTGCTGACTTATCACTGGACATGACAATGGATGGGTTTCATGAAAAATGCAGAAGAGGTTGAGATGCGGGGTGGGTAGGTTTAAGGTGAATTTGAAAAACTGTGGATACACTTCCAACACCACCATGTGCAAGTGCAAGAAATAACGGGCGAGTTGGCCGTGCGGTTAGAGGCGCGCGGCCGTGAGCTTGCATCCGGGAGATAGTGGGTTTGAATCTCACTGTCGGCAGCCCTGAAGATGGTTTTTCGTGGTTTCACATTTTCACACCAGGCAAATGCTGGGGCTGTACCTTAATTAAGGCTATGGCCGCTTCCTTCCAACTCCTAGGCCTTTCCTATCCCAACGTCTGTGTCGGTGCGACGTAAAGTCACTAGGAAGAAAAGAAGTGCAGGGAAGAATCACCTTGCTTGCAGATTATGTCCATCTAAGTGTATGATGAAGGTCTTGATGAGGGCAATACCTGAAGCATTTGATGTGACAAAATACTAGTCTAATGCTGGTTCTCTATGTAGAGATTTTATAACCAAGTTTTGATGGTTATGATGTGACTGTATATAGTACCAACTAAATATTTACCTCTTATATTGTACCTATTTATTATCTAATCTTGTACTTTTAAGACTGATATAGCTTCCGACATGTTTAAATAAACAGGGCCATTGAAGATTGCAAATTATAAGGGTTTACAGGCTCTGAAAGTGTTGTTCAGTCCAGAGACAAAACCTGTTTGTGAGAGACTTTCCCATTATAGTATTTCAATATTAAATCATAATCATATGCGAAACCCTTTCTCGTATTTGTTAAGACTGGTTGATCTGTTTAATTTTTGGTATTATACAGGCCTAAATAAAGCTCTGTTGCGTTTTGAGCAGTATGCTAATATTCTGCTACATATATAAAAAATAAATTTTGGCAATGATTTCCTGTGCATAATGCTCTAATTGTGCACAGTTTGATCCAAACCAGAGTAAATGATGTTAAATGATCAGACATACTGAAATTCAAGCATTCAAAAATTAAATACTTTGCTAGGGAAAAAGCGGATAGGTACAGGGCATTTTCCAAAAAAGACAGGATGTGGCTCCTGTTGTGACCAAAAGTATAATTTCAATACTACATCATATAATTGGCCATTACACCCAACTAGACAACAGATTGGATTATATAGTTTTATTTGACATCATATTGAACTTTAAAGAACCTCTGTGGCTCAGGTGGCAGCACGCCAGCCTCTCACCGCAGGGTTCCTTGGTTCAAATCCCGGTCACTCCATGTGAACTTTTGCTGAAAAAATCAGAACATGTTATTCTCTGGGTACTCTGATTTTCCCTGTCATCTCTCATTCCAGCAACACACTCCAGAATCATTTCATTTCATCTGTCAGTCATTAATCATTGGCCCAGAGGAGTGCGACAGGCTTTGGAAGTCGACACAATTCCTATCCTCACTGCTATATGGGGGCTTCATTCATTCCATTCCTGACCCAATCAAATAACTGGAAACAAGCTGTGGATATTCATTGAATTTTAAAATTGCTCTCTGAAATATTCCAGGAAAATTCCACTTAACATGTTTTTTCACTGTGATCTTATATTGGTGGCAATACTGTATATGCAAATTATATTATTATTTGCAAATAATCTTTTTATAAGATTTCATGTCTCATGTTTACAGAATGCAACCCTACATTAAAGGAAGGGCTTACAAGATGTGTAAAATGAATTAAGAAGAATCCTTCCTGTAGAAATGCAGTAAGTGGCTATTCTGCAAATAAACACCCTGGAAGTACATTGATAACAATAGGTTTGCCAGAGTAGAAATGAAATCTTTGAGTAAGTTACTTATGATCTGAACAGGCTGAAGTGCTATTTATGTATCTATGTATCTGTTTATTTACATTTATTTATTTCTTTGCAGAGAAAATTTTGCTAAGAATGGTGGATACGGTATAGAATATTGTGAAGATCAACAGTCAGAAATGTCTTCTTCAATCAGAAATCGAAGACAGCTCTTACAAGAGCTGCAGGAAGCACTCAGGAAGGATCCTTCATTTATAAATGATGTAATTGCTGTACTACCAACAACAAGCACAGATGATAAGAATAATACTCACACTACCGGTACTGGTAACACATCTTCAATATGCCTCCTATCTGAACACCAGTGTTCCCCATATGTGAGTGGAATGCAGTTTTTCGAACATCCTCCATTAGTATAAGAAATAAATTGACAATTGCACTTCAGTACGGAACAAAAATTAAATTTATACCTTATAATCCTCCATTTTTCATTCTTTATCACAGGTCAAAAACAATGCTGAGGATCAAGAGCCATCTATGGCAGCCAAATCCCATGACTCTGAAGAAGAATCAAACCTGTCTACCACGGACAGAAAAGTGAATAAAATGTCTGAAATGGAGAATAATTTTGAACTGATGAAGCCAGTTATCAAACACTCAACCTTTTCAAATTCATCAACATCGAAAAATGAGTTTATGAAAACTAGGTAAGATCTTTTTTGGGTAATTTATATTTATATTTTCCTCCAAAGAAAAATGAATACACAAAACATGGAAAATGAATGCTCAGTTAGGGGTTAAATAACTGCTCATTTTTACCATTCTCTTATCCATCTGTTCTCCCTACTCGCTTAACCTCATTTAGCGTATACTTGTCACCAATGATATCTACTATTATTATTCTATCCTCCACTGATGAAGGCTTCAGCCAAAAATTTTGGACCCATGCCTTTATTTTAAGTATAGCCTACTCTATCCATGCAGTCTTACATGGTAAATTGCTGTTCTACAACTGTGCCCTAGGCTTATACAGTATATGACCTCTTTGAAAACTGTGGCGTGTGTTATCTAGTGTGCTCATCAACGCTCTTTAAATTTTGTAAAATCTCGTAGGTTGCAGTGCATTAATTCGAAAGTACTTACATGTGGGCTATATAGTGTTTATTTATGTTGAAGTAGACACAGAAATCCAGGTCATGACACACACAGTTATGTCGTTATGTGCTAAGTTAAATCTGTTATTTGAATGTAAATATAGTCCGACAACTTGGCGGTTACACATAGCCGAGAGGAACGGTGTAGGCCTTCTTCTTCTTCTTCTTCTTCTTCTTCTTCTTCTTCTTCTTCGGGAGGGGGTTGTTTGGATTCTTTAGATTATCGCCCAGTCACTTTAACCCTGTTTATAAGTATACACTTGCATATATCTAAAGCTGAATTCTTGATTAATGCGAACGTGTAAATAGTAAATGATAATCTAATAGTGACATAGGATGTTAATGACACACGTAATTTGATATTTAGAAGGCCATTAGCATACGAAGAGTAGAAAGGAATGAGATACCTACAGGCTTCACAGTGGACAGGAATGACGGAAGTTAGTCATTGCAGAACAATTACAACACTATTTGAGCGTCATCAAGAAACTGATTTAAACTAGCAATGAGATTAGGAGAAGGTGTTGCCAATAAGCAAGATATACTGGTAGAAAAGGGGATAGCCCTCTTCGTTAAACAAGATAAGAAAGTTCTTCGAGGTAAATCGCAGACCGGACATTGTAAGAAATATGATTGCTATCACCACTAGACTGACCACACATGCAGTAAGCTTGTTGAGTAAGGTGAAAACGTGCTTTATATTGAGAAGTTAACGCATGATTGAAAGGAAGTCGTATTATGTTTGTGATGTGACGTCTTGTATAAGATCCATAGAAGTACCAAGGTTTAGGTGGGATTATAAGTTGGAGTTGATAATAAAATTACCTTGTTTACGGGAAGAATTTTGCCATTCATGTTGCCATGTCTGGTAGGCTTCAGTTTGAGTTACTGATAGGTAATCTAAAGGAGGAATCGCAATGGAGAGGGGTGCAGTAGATTGATTGCTTGCGTGTTTAGCGGCAACATCAGCTTTCTCGTTGCCAGGAATTCCTACATGGTCAGGTATCCATATTAAGGTTATGTACGCACCAGCCTGGTCAAGTTAATGTAATAAATATTTCACATTATATAAAAACCAATTGAATTAAGTCGATTTAGAGAATAAGGCTTGTAAAACATATTTAGGATCCGTATATATATATAGTAGATTTTTTTAATAGAAATTGTTCTTAATAAGAAGGAGAGCTTGACGTATTGCAAATACTTCGGCAGTAAATATAGAACTATGGTAGGGGAGGTAATACTCGGTAAGTGTGTGGATAGGGAATAAAAATCGCTGCTCCGGTTCTATTTACTGATTTAGCACCATCGGTATAAATGCTAACTTCAACCTCGCATAAGGAAACTTTTACCCGTTTAAACTTAGTGGAGGAATGATACAAATTTTGTGGGTTGCTTGGGCAAGTATCAATTGAAGAAAATATAATAGTTGGTATAAAACACAAATCTCATAAAGTATGGAATACATAGGAAGTTTAGGCATACGTAGGAATTCAATTCGCTGCGTACTAATGGACTTATATGCGTTGTAGAGGGCAGGGGTTCGATCAGCACGTGGAGATTGTTGTGAATAATATTCATGCAATAGTTTCAACTTGGGAATGAGTGGAGACTGTGCCAGCGCGAAATGCTTGAGTAGATACTTATTAGCGAGAGTCTGTCTGCGTATCCATGAAGGATATTCGCCCGTTTCAATCAGTAAGGCGTTGGTGTAGAGGTGGTTTTGAGTGCGCTTATACATACTCGGAATGCTTGGAATTGAATAGTATTTAAGTGTGCGATCGTTGTGGAGGGTGCCATATCGATGAAAAATGCACAGTAATCCATTATAGATTGGACGCTGGTGCGGTATAGGGTAATCGCAGTTCTGGGATCAGCACCCCAGTTTCTACGTGCAATCGTGTATAACAATTTAATAAAGCTATCAGTTTTGGACCAATCATAGATACATGTTGTTTTCACGTCAATTTGTGATCCAGTATTATACCGAGATAAAGATGTTGTGAAACAAAAGGTACTGAAAATCCTTCGAAAGATAAGGGAGAAGTATTATGAGCACGTTTATGTGTAAACAGCATAGCTGCGCATTTAGTGATAGAAAAACCATGACCTTGTAACCAGTCTATGACGTCACCCATCACCTGGACAATAATCCTCCTACATTCATCGATATTTTCATGGGAGACGTATAATACAAAATCATCGGCGTTAGCTAATACTCTTGCTCGTAATGTAATTATGCGCTCTAGGTCACTCATAAAATTCGTAAAAAGTACGACGCTTAATATATCTCCATGAGGCAAACCCTGTGAACATTGTCGACTTGGAATTGATGAGAGGGTTGCTTTAATAATAAGATACTTTTCAAAAATGTGATAAAATTGGCAGGAAATCCTTGTGCATATCCAGGTATGTCCATAATAGATTCAAGGGTACAGAAACTATGCACCTTTAATGTCAAGAAAAAACGTAATGGTACTGTGCTTTTCTATGACGCGCTAAGAGCAGATCAATTATCGAAGTGCTTATGGGATCTTGCGTGCTCATCCCCTTAAGGAAGGCATATTAAGTTTTCGGCAGTAGGTTATAGTATTCCAATACCCACACTAATCGCTTTAACAGAATTTTCAAAAAAGTATTCTGATGCATGAACTTACTACTATGCCTCAACATCGTAGTTTACTGGATCTGTCGGGGCTTTTCCTGCTTTCAGAATCGGTACTAAATGGAAAATATCCCATTGTGCCGGTATATGTAGAGTAATTAACATGACATTAAAAAAGGAAAGCAAGACATGGTATGCTACAGAAGATAGCAATAATTGTATCGTAGTGTAGGTAATGCTATCAGGCCCGGGAGAGGTACTATTGGCGAAGTCTGGTACAGATTGTAGTTCACTAAAATGGATTGGATTTAATAATGTGGTGTATTGAAAGGATGTGTTACGGAAAGAATGAAAAAGGCGAGGAAGTGTAAAATCCGGTGTTAACGAGGTAAGGAAAGGGAGAAGAATGTCGGGCGGTATAACCGAACGGGTATAACCGAACGAGTATTATTATTAGATGCAACCGGGGTAAGAGCGCGTATGGCATTCCAGAGACTGGATGCGGATATACCGTACGTTGATTGAGCGATAATATGAATGATCGCCAGAAAGCTCGTCTTTTGCATTTAAAAATTTCTTGATTCGCGCGTTATGTCGTTTCAATGCTAAGTAATGTTCTAATGTCATGTCCTTTCTATAACGTTGAAATAAGAGTTTCCGCTGAAGTATCATGTTATGACATTCACTATCCCACCAATGGATACACTGAAATGGACGCGAAGATTTGGGATTAATTAATCTGTAAAGATGAAATGTATTCACGTAATTATGGAGTAGAAGTACGAGATCTGAATATTTGAATGTCGGGGACCGCCGATTGCGAAGTTGTTCATGGAAAATGTGCAGTAAGTTTGTTTGTCAAAATCATGTAATTGAGACTCGAATAGCAAATGTGTTCCTTTAACAGTCCCTTACACTTTTCCAGAATGTATGGTGGCAATTTACATCGCCCAATATAATTACAAACTCTAACGGATCAAACTGACCGAAAAATCTTGACCATTGAGAGGTGGTAATACACACGTCCGGCGGACAATATATACTAATCAAATGCAAATTGTTGTGGATAATGCCAAGTACAAACGTGTTAGGAATTTGATAGGTAAAATTAAAAAGAGGATAGGAAATGTGATTATGAATGAAGATCGCTACCGCTGTACTGACATTATTATCTTGGCGTTCGAGATTAAATCCTAGAATATTAAAATTACTGGCAGCAGAACACCATGTTTCGTGTATGACAATTATGCTAGCAAGATTTTATTTTATAAATAACTGCAATTCATATTTTTTAGATATTAGGCTCCTTGCGATCCACTGTAAAACGCGTATCATAAAGGGCTGGCATATGTGCAATCCTCTCTTGTAGCTGATAAATCACGGGGGAAATTGGTGATTCTCCTCCCAAATTTTGAAGTAACAGGAAAAATATCTTGAATTTCCCGTTGTAAATGAGTCCTTTGCATATATAATGCTGATCTTGCTGAAGGGTCGGGTAAATAGGACCCGTATTCGACAAAGAAGAAACGGTAGAAGTAAAAGGTAAAGATGTGTTCTGTGGCTGAGGCGGCACAACCGCTCCTCCCGAGGGGATGTTCTCGTGACGCAGGAGAGCCAACCCTCTTTATCAAAACCTGGTTCCGGCATGAGTCTTGAGGCTTTCTGTATTATCGGCCTGAACTTCCTTTTCCGCGGATTTTAGTGATAACAGGAAGTAGTAGGAATATCTTGAGAGAGGAGTGGGAAGTTCTGAGAATTTTGTTGTGGGTAATATACTGGTAATGTGATTTTCGCTTTAGCCTCTGTAAATTAAATATGCTCAACACTCATCACTTTTTGATGTCCTGATGATGTTTCTGCTCTGGACATATCGATGCTCCGGTTAAATGGTTACCCTTACAATACGCACATTTGTGATATAGTGCTGTGCACTGTTCAGTGGTATGCCTCAGTGTACACTTTCCACATCGAAATTCTTGTGCCTTGAATTGTTTTAAGGTATGTCCATATCGTAAACATTTACGGCAGATAATGGGTGAAAAATAAAAGGTTCAACATGGAGATATATATGAAAGAGCGACACTTGCTGTGGTAAATGTTGAGAACGAAATATGGTTTTAATAGAACCTGTCGGAACACAATCTATGTCATCATTATTAACTGCTCTCCTTTTAAGTCTCTGGACAACTTTAACAGGAACCGTTGATGTGAGATACGTGCGAATGTCATCTTCAGATGAGCTTTTATCGACATCGCGAATAATGCCCACACGTAAGACGTTGGACGAAAGAATATATGACTTGAGTTTTAATGTTTCAAGAATTGGATTACTTAAGAAATTGTTAGCCTGCTCGGCGTTATTAAATACTATTTGTAATATATTTCTCCCTTTACATGAAATCGATTGCACGAAAACGTCTCTGCCATAGAAGTGACGTCCCAAGGCCATGGGATTTACATGACACAGATTCCTGTTGTCGGTAAATTCAATAAAGACGAGGTATGGTCCACGATGTGAATGACAATAATATTCCTATTCCACTTGGACTTGTAAGGTGTTGCTATCATTACTGTGTCTTTGCAGCAATGCCGTATCATTCGGAGCTTGTTGAGGTATGGATTTTCCAGAAGATTCAACATTTATAGGGACTTCCTCTTCCCTACTAACTATTAAACTATCCCCTATAATTTTGACCACCTCCTCCACTGGAGGCGGCCATCCTGTTCACGTCTTACTAGCAGTTGATGGTGAAAAAAAGAAAGCCCACAAGTGCACAAGAACAAACAAACACTTATCACACGCAGCACACGAACTTAAACAACGTGCTCGCTTCACTGCTGAGATCGAACGGTGTGGGCCTAAATGAAATATCCCGCGGTACAGTGAATTCTCAGATCTTCTAAGAGAAACATAGATCGCATTTTTGTGAAGTGAATAATGATTGGTGTAATTCTCCATGAAGTAGAAAGATAGGAAGTGTCACTAAGCGATCTACTGCTTGGGAGCTACTAGCTCTGTCATACATATAGTTATGCCGTTATACTAATTTGTAAGTGCTATTTGAATGTATATATAGTTGTACATATTCACGAGTACGGTGTTAGTGAGTGCCTGAAAAAAACCCGTGATACAGTGAATTTTCTCAGAACAGTAAAGAGGAAACATACGATCGTGCATATTGAATAGTGTAATACCTACTCCATAAAGCAAGAAGATTGGAAGTGTCACTAGGCGATTTACTTTTTGTGAGTTACTAGCTCTGCCACATGATCTCACCACTGAGGAATAGGTTAGCAAAGAATAAAGACATAAACTGCAGATTATCAACATGCCATCTACACAGGAGACAAAGAAGATATGTGATACCTGTAACACGGTTATCAAGGAGGACGAGGAAATTTCCCTTAAATGCGATGGAGCTTTTGAACGAAAATATTATAAAGACTGTACTGGTTTAACTCAAGGAGGATTTGATATTCTCAAGAGAAAGAATAGGAAACTTTGCTGGCTGTGCGATAATTGCAGAGACTATTTTACCGTTAAATCAAATGATAAAACAACTGATAAAGAAAGCATAGAGAACTTAAATGAGAAAGTATAAAATATAATGGACAAACCAAGTGCTTTAATAGCGGATAAAGTAGTAAACACCTCATAAAAAATAAAACTACTGACAATACTCAGGCAATAATACAATAATACTGAAGAGTCAATTCCAAAGTGTAGAAGGACAGGGAATAGAAGGGAACCCAACCAATCATGATTCCCGGGCAAATGTAACGCATATCGGAAGGATGCAGATACAGGAATCCACGAATCTTGTGATAATTGGAACAAAAATAGACAAGGTTTCATCTGGGGGTACGAACTCCAAGCCGGAATGAAAAGAGCCTGGCTCTATGTAGGGAGGCTCAATTCGAGCACTACTACGGAATCAGTGAAGGAATTTCTCCATAGGAATGGAATCTAAGATCAAATAGTGTGTGAAGAACTCTTAACAAGAGGTCAGAAAGAGGCATTCAAAATAGTAATCCCTTTTCAATACCTCACGGTTGCTTCAGAACCAGAATTCTGGCCCAAATATGTTCTAGTGAGAAGATTTTGCTTTCGCTTCTCCCACAGATAATCTAAAGGAGCAGCAGTCGATCAAGATAGTTCTATGGAACACTGAAGGACTGAAAAATGCTCTTCCCCACATCCCACAAATGATTATGAAAGAAACAGATATACTAATAGCAACAGAATCATTTATACTAAAAGAATATGACTTAACAGGATACCATGGCAATCACACATACGCAACACCTATTGCAGGAAGACCAGAAGGAGGAGTTTCAAGTTTCTTGAAGGCAACAGCAGGCAAATTGAAAAATACATACAAAGAAGAAAATGTAGTGGGTAATAGTAACTACGTCATTGATAACTTTAATCTGCTTATATAATAAACCAAACAACTCTTCAGAAGACGTGATAGAGATATTATTCAAAACGATTGAGAAAGTCCGTAACGAGGTGAATATCATTATTGCAAGGGACATCAAATGTAGAATTGATAAACCGAACCAAAAGTCAAAATTGATCCTTGAGATGCTATCGGAGGAGGGTTTCAACCTAATAAATAAGAAAGAAGAAAAAACATACTTTGCATTCAACGGTTCAAGTACTATATACCTTGTCTTCTACAAAGGCTCTGCAATCACCATACAGAAGCAGGAAGTTCTCTGGAACTCAGGTGTAGCCCCGATAAGGAAACACATACCAGTTGCGACCGACATCACAATTATGAAATCCGTACCCAATAAGTATACGGACGGAGAGAAGAAAATATCAAGAAGATTGGACACTGAACAACTACAGCAAAGTGAAGCACTTACATTAGCACAAGACCTAATACCGGTACAAAAGGACATCTGAACGAAGCAACGCAAATTGCTACAGATCTGATAACGAAGGCAATTATACCAAGAAAGGAGAGAAAATCACAGTCCTGATTCGACGGCGAACGCTACAATAAAAGAAAAGAAACCCTAAGGTTTTTACATAAGCAAAGGGCCAGGGATTCGGAAGGAGAGCTACAAGAATACGCCACACACCGGAGGGAATATAAGAAACTCTTGGCACTGAATAAATCCCACTACTTGGAAACAGAGACAAAATGATTAGCGGAAGAAGCAAAATGGGACCCCTTCCTGCCACTCAGAAGGAACAAAACAATAAATTAAATTGTACAAGATACACCTTTTCAATACAAGCTATGTTGTTGATTAAAATTACATCATCATTTATTAAATGGTACCGGTTTCAACATCCATCATCAGCCAAATAGGGTCATTATGCAAAGATACACATTAAAGTTAAAACACATAAAATTGATTCCCATAATTAAAATTATCTATAACAAGTTAAGATATAAAGCATATTTATGCTAAATGTCCAGGTTTGAATATGTAATTATTACAAGACTGATAACTTGTTAGTCACTAATAAAATAAAAAACTGAAGTTGGGAAGCCTCGTAGAAATAAGTTCGAAGTCATTGACAGTTTTTTTAGATTTGGGTGCTTTGTACAACATTGGCATCGACGTATGTACAGAAATGTATGCTAAGTGCGATGCAGTAATGTTAAATACGTTGAAAGAAGTGGATGATGTTCCTCTGTGAGCGCAAAAACAATACTAAGCCAGTAGATAACACTTATAAAAGCCATCTTCGTAAGTACGATGTTATGTCGTATTTATTTGGAGCAAATGGATCTTGTGACCGGAACTTATGTTGAAGTTAAGATATTCTCGACCCAATGCGTGCCTGTAGTATGAAGGATAAAAACGTGTGAACTCGGATAGTGGAAATGGGGCAAGAAAGTGAAGTTTTATGAAGAGACTCACCTTTTGGTTGAGTGGTTGTATGTACTGCGGAGTTGAGTTTAAGAGGAACTGACAAGGGAGACGTGTGGTCAGGCTGGGGAAGGAAGGGGAGAGGGAGGAGTGTTAGAGTAGGAGGAGGGCCGATAAACATGGCGGGATCAGCGGTTTTGGAGGTAGGAGGAAATATCGCGTCAAAGAGTTGCGTCCTATCTGAAAGACTGAGCTATTTTCCGGAATTTTGAACAAATAAAACATTGTAATGAGAACATCAAACAGGATTTTCGGTTTCTCAGAGAGGTCATTTAAATTAAGGTTTGAATTAAAAAATTGGTCTAAGTGAATGTAGCAGCTTTCGGTAGTATCTAAAAGATGACCCTTGCTAAGCGTGTCGAGGATCTCAATATCCTGGTCTATTCCGTAAAATGTGTGCTTAGCGTCGTGAATATGCTGGCCTACCGCGGAAAATCAATTATCCCTAATTGCGTTCGTATGTTCCGTGTACCTAATTTTTATGGTACGGCCAGTTTGCCCATTATATGAGCTGCTACAGTCATTGCATCTCATTGCATCGAAATCTGTATACACCTGATTTTGAGAAAGGGTTAGAGCTATTAATCATGCTGGAATTGTGTAGAATGTCCGAATTTCTATTGTTAGTTCTGTGTCATTTCACTGTTCCCAAGCAGGTCTAATTGGAACAAAAATGGAGTTTGGACCATGAGAATGTCATTGGTAAAGCGTCAGAATATTCCTACATGTCAAAGGAGTAACGTTTTCGTCAGGTACTTGATGAGAAAGGAGCATAGAAGGCGGTGGTAAAGAAAGTCGCAAGAAGATTGTTGAAATTTATTATTGGAATATAACATTCGATTCGCACTAAAGGTACAGAAGGAGAACCTCATCCAGAACTACTCGAGAGGAAGAACAATATCGTCTAGACGAAGTTTAAGACTTTAGGTAGATAAGGGTTACTGTCCACGAACTATTTTGCGAGATATCGGAGCTGAATAATATTTCACTTCGAAAATTGAAACTGTCCCTACAGAGTAAATATATTTCCGTACTACTACGTCACGATATCTTTATAAAACGACGTATTAGCCGGTATAATTGACTTTGAGAAGCCACATAGCAGTGATATCAGCATAGCGAAAGAGAAAAGAAGAACGTTTACTACCGGAGCTCAATTGAAATATTCGTATATACATTACAAGTCTTAGAATAACCCAAAGATAATTTTAAGAAGCGGTATTCCCATAGATTATAGGAGGCTATATGTGTAAGATGACGAAATTAACCATGCTGACGTATTTTTCTGTTTGGATTGCGCAAGAGACCAAGAACATCATGCACTAAGGAAGAGGAGGCGCAGCTACCTAGATTATGGCAACATGAGATGACGATTCCAACCCATGATGACCGGTAACCGACCGAGACTGTCCCAGGAGTTCCCAAATAGATGAGGGAAATGCCGTGAACCAAGCCTGCATGTCTAACCACCGAGACATGTGATGACAACGAGGGAATACAGAGAAAGACAAATCATTGGAGTTATTCTTGTAAATGAAATTCATTTCTTTTGAAAGTGCTATCTTAATTAATATCGTAGGAGTAATAACATATGAGAAGACGACTTATATAAATAGGTTAGAGGTTGGTAGGTAATCACCTCACAAATCCGTATATACGAGACAGTTAACCAGTGATAATCAGGTATTCCGTTCGTAATGCTGTCAATATTAAGTGAAAAGAGGTTAAGTTTCTCCTTTAGGTGAATGATATACGACGTTGTGGTAGTCACTAGGTTTGTAGAAGAACATGTGACATGAAATTGAGTGGAAATGAGATCTTATATAAGATTTTGAAGGCTTAATAGTAAAATGTGGTGATATTTATGAATTTATTCAAGATTGAGTATACAACGGAATAATCAGGTGAACGGTCAATGATGGCATAATAATATACGTCAGGATGAAATGAATTGATGTGTTTAAGGTAATGTAGAATGTTATATGAGATGAATAATGTGAAGTGATGGTTTTATATGCGAGTAATGGTAAGATATTATGATGAATAATGTTGGTGATATTTATTGTTTCATCGCAAGTGAAGTTTCAGTTTATTTTAGCGATGATATTGTTTCAGTTTGCGTATTTTTGAGATGATGGATGATTACAATTTGTTTTCAATCGACCGTTGATACTTGAATAAGCGACATATAGCGTAGAATACGATCTCAGTAACGTTCTTATGTTAATATTCAGTCGGTAGATCATCGAATAATTCCTAATAAGAGGGATAACATAGAAATAGCCTATTTTCATGTGTTTCTTCTAACCACAAGAATTCTTACTCAGGTTAGCAAAGCTAGGAAGCTTACTTTTCTGCATTACCCAATATCACTGGTAATTTTTGTTCACAAATGAAGATTGTTAATAATCGATAGAATCTTCGTACAAGCTAGATCACCTGAAAACAGCATGATCTGGTTGAATGACTGTCAGATATAGATAATAGTACCATATTATGACATAGATAAGCACTTAAATTAATTAAGACTTACAACTAAGAGAACAATTTCAGTAATTTTAAGGCATTATATTTGATCATATTTTTCTGAAGGATATAATAACTAAATGGATTATCTTTCTCTACAAGAAGAAAGTGCTAAGAATCTTGAAAGAATGTTAGAAAAGTGTAATGCATGTTGAATATTTTTATGGTTTCTGAAAACATTTTGCCATGAATAACCTGTTGTCCGTAATTGAATATGAACAGTTACAATCAAGCGAAATCGTCGCACTGTGATGGAATTAGCAAGTGTTTGATGAAGGCGAGATAGATTGTAGGAACATTTCGCACAAGAGTTAATAAGATGAAATATGTGATTCTAAATTTTGTTTGTATTTCAGTCGTAAAAATCTGCGTCCAATGCATTTGATAACTCTCAATCGATAACGTTGTAAATAATGTAACCTGATATATTTCCCTTCATTTCATTAGATGCATCTAATATTTTCAATCTAATATTTCCAAGACATTTCCGATATATTTTTTTGGTTTAATTTATGACATCAAATCGGTTATTTCTTATCTACTTTCTCGAAGAAGAATTCAACATTTAATTATTCTCCTCTAGTTTTATTTACATTTTCAACTAAATATTGTATTGTAAAACCTAAGTACTCTTTCAGTGACTTCTTAGAATAAGTATTAGATGTAAGTGATGATTATTTTATATTTTCATGAGCCAAATGTGGAAACGAATCAAATTACGGGCAGGAGACGTCCACTACGAAGATTAGGTCTTTCCTGCAAGCATAAGCCGGCGATCTTTCCTCGATTGCGGAACCCATAGCCCATAAATTTTGAGAAACGAGAAAGTAAGATATATTCGAGCCAGCCTGGATCTCATGCAACTCGACCTGGACGCGGGAACGGCGCAGTTCTGAAAGAGATGTTAACTTTATGCATCTTCAATATATTAGTGACGTTATATATGATTTTATCAAAAGTGAAAGTCGAAAACTTTTTTTGTTTTGGTTTATCCTTTATTAAATTTGATTTTGAGCGATGCTTAAATGTATTGATTATGCGTTCGATAAAAGTGTTGTTATAACCATTGAACTTAGCTATAGCACGAATGGTGTTTAATTACCTACTCAGATCCGTTTCAGACATGGGGATATTAAATGCGCGGTCCACTAAGCTATTGTAAGTGGCGCGTTTTTGAGTCTGAGGATGCATTGGGTCTTGTTTAATTGTCGTTGCTGTTTGAGTGGGTTTCCTGAAAATTCTATATAGATAAGAAGAGGAAAGTCTGCTGATTGTTAAATATTAAAAAAAATTGATGGAGCCATTAATTTCTGATTCTAATGTAAAGTTAATGTTAGGATCAATGTTATTGAGATTTATTAGCGTCGTCGGTGCACCGGTGGAGCGTTCATCTAAGATAATAAATGTATCATCCACATATATGAGTATTGTTGAATCTCACATCATTATCAATTGCCGTGTGTTCCAAGAAATCCAGGTATATTTCGGCCAAAATGTCAGAGGCCGGTGACCCCATAGCCAAACCGTTCTGTTAATAAATTACATTATCAAAGATAAAATAGTTATTGTCGATCAACAATTTTAAAATAGACATTGTTTTTACGCTCAGAGAGGCACATCATCCACTTCTTTCAACGTATTTAACATTACTGCATCGCACTTAGCATACATTTATCTTCATACGTCGATGCCAATGTTGTACAAAGCACCCAAATCTTAAAAAAACGGTCAATGACTTCGAACTTATTTCTATGAGGCTTCCCAACTTCAGTTTTTTTTATTTTATTAGTGACTAACAAGTTGTCAATCTTGTACTAATTATATATTCAAACCTGGACATTTAGCATAAATATGGTTTATATCTTAACGTGTTATAGATAATTTTAATTATGGGGTCAATTTCATGTGCTTTAACTTTAATGTGTATCTTTGTATAATGACCATATTTGGCTGATGATGACGTCCATGGATGTTGAAACCTGTACTATTTAATAAATGATGTTGTAATTTTAATCAACAACATATCTTGTATTGAAAAGGTGGATCTTGTACTATTTAACTTATTGTTTTGTAATCTCTATTCAATATGGACCAAACATGAAATTCTTGACTTTAAACTCAGAAGGAAGACCAAAGAAAATCCCAATGGACACATGGGAGACACACTTCAAAAAGGTATTGAACCAGGAGAACAAACCATGCGCATTCAAAATGGACGAACGGTCCTCAATACAATAATCGCACAAATAATGCAAATAACACCCACAGAAATCACAGAGGCGATAAGTAAGACAAAAAAGGAAAAAGGCTTCAGGTTCAGACCATATAGACATGGAACACCTAAAAGAGTGACAAGAGATAATGATACCGGTGTGGACAAAATTGCTAAATGAATGCCTCCGGTCTGGAACAATACCAGATGACATGGTGCTGGGGTCACCCAATAGAAAAGACCTACAAGGTGCTTTAATAGAGTTGAGGAATTGGGTAAAGAAAAATTGCCTGACAATAAATTTGGAGAAGACAGTCCAAATGACATTACGAAAGGGAGGAAAAATCTCAGGTAGACACTATCTTGCTGTCAATGGAGAACCGCAGAAAATCGGCAACCACGTCAGTTATCTTGGAAATGCCCTGCAAACTACTACAATGTCATTTAGATACCATGTCCAAGAAAGAACCGCAGCAGCTACAAGACCAATTTCAGCCATACAGAACCTCCCAGCTCTGTCCTTAGCTACAGCTATGACACGTTTTAACGCCATATCCTCTATAGTATCTCATGGATTGGAACTCATCTGGGAACGTCTTAAACGTAGGGACTTTGAAAACAATAGAAGGTGTCAAAGCACGCTCCCTTAAGAATGCACTGAGAGTGGGTAAATCAGCACCTACAAGAATGGCTTGTATATTAACCAAGGAGACCTATGTTGAGGATTTGAGGAACCAATAGTTCCTGCCATCTACTGAACAATATGCAAAACATCTGGAGAGAAGAGCGGCTAAGAGTAAAGAGATAGACATACTTCTACCCTACAAGCGCCACGTTAGGGAGAAACTAGATGAAGGAAAACCGGGAACTCACACACGTTGTGACCCGATACGCCATCCACGGCTGTCATCACAAAATATGCGCGACCCTATCGTATCACAATCCCAGCGAAAATTGTATATGTGAGCTGTGTAATCGAGAATGTGACGGATGTCACCTAACAACGTGTACAAAAAGAACAATGTCATTAACACATTATAGAAAGATGTAAGAAGTCTAACGTAGATGTTATTATCTTGCTTTGGCCTTTCGGCTGCAATATATTCTTATTATTTGTAAAGGTATTATCATTACTCCAGCCCGCCTGACAAGACATTCACATCTGCGTCTTTTTTACTTTACTTCAGATAATTTTTCATCACTAAGAAAATCTTCAAATATTGTCAATGGTTCGGGATAATCCTCAAAGTTAGAATGAATCTCACTATTGCCGGTAAAATTGAATCTGTTGCGTGGCTCTCCAAACGTAACTCAGTCCGTCTGAATGTCCCTTCCTGCCACTATGGAAACCCTAAAAAAAAATTATAGTGCAAGTACCATTTTCAAGCCTGAAAGAGTAAAATTAATTCAGAGAATCATATTTCACGAAACAAATTTGACCTTGGGTCTCTAGAGGGTATGCTATCAAGTGCCCGGATAGAGTCCGAATTTCCACGACGGAAAGAATAAAATAACAGGAAAGTTTGCCACATTTATGTACACTGACTGACAGAGCAAATGCAACACCAAGGAGGAGTGGTTCGAAATGGATGAAAGTTGGGGAAAAACAGAGTCGGCACGGAAGAATAATTGATGTTTATTTCAAACCGATATGCAGGTTACACAATGCGCACGGCATCAACTCAGTAGGATGTAGGACCACCGCGAGCAGCGATGCACGCAGAAACACGTCGAGGTACAGAGTCAATAAGAGTGCGGATGGTGTCCTGAGGGATGGTTCTCCATTCTCTGTCAACCATTTGCCACAGTTGGTCGTCCGTACGAGGCTGGGGCAGAGTTTGCAAACGGCGTCCAATGAGATCCCACACGTGTTCGATTGGTGAGAGATCCGGAGAGTACGCTGGCCACGGAAGCATCTGTACACCTCGTAGAGCCTGTTGGGAGATGCGAGCAGTGTGTGGGCGGGCATTATCCTGCTGAAACAGAGCATTGGGCAGCCCCTGAAGGTACGGGAGTGCCACCTGCCGCAGCACATGCTGCACGTAGCGGTGGGCATTTAACGTTCCTTGAATACGCACTAGAGGTGACGTGGAATCATACGCAATAGCGCCCCAAACCATGATGCCGCGTTGTCTAGCGGTAGGGCGCTCCACAGTTACTGCCGGATTTGACCTTTCTCCACGCCGACGCCACACTCGTCTGCGGTGACTATCACTGACAGAAGCGTGACTCATCGGAGAACACGACGTTCCGCCATTCCCTCATCCAAGTCGCTCTAGCCCGGCACCATGCCAGGCGTGCACGTCTATGCTGTGGAGTCAATGGTAGTCTTCTGAGCGGACGCCGGGAGTGCAGGCCTCCTTCAACCAATCGACGGGAAATTGTTCTGGTCGATATTGGAACAGCCAGGGTGTCTTGCACATGCTGAAGAATGGCGGTTGACGTGGCGTGCGGGGCTGCCACCGCTTGGCGGCGGATGCGCCGATCCTCGCGTGCTGACGTCACTCGGGCTGCGCCTGGACCCCACGCACGTGCCACATGTCCCTGCGCCAACCATCTTCGCCACAGGCGCTGCACCGTGGACACATCCCTATGGGTATCGGCTGCGATTTGACGAAGCGACCAACCTGCCCTTCTCAACCCGATCACCATACCCCTCGTAAAGTCGTCTGTCTGCTGGAAATGCCTCCGTTGACGGCGGCCTGGCATTCTTAGCTATACACGTGTCCTGTGGCACACGACAACACGTTCTACAATGACTGTCGGCTGAGAAATCACGGTACGAAGTGGGCCATTCGCCAACGCCGTGTCCCATTTATCGTTCGCTACGTGCGCAGCACAGCGGCGCATTTCACATCATGAGCATACCGCAGTGACATCATTCTACCCTGCAATTGGCATAAAGTTCTGACCACTCCTTCTTGGTGTTGCATTTGCTCTGTCAGTCAGTGTATATCTACAGGTGTGGCGGTATTGCATTTTATTATGATAAAGTTTAATTTTGTATATTCGTTGTCTCCATTTTTATTAACGGATGGAATGTTTTGTTGGGCATCTCCGAAATTCGTTAGAAATGGGGACGTATTGTTACGTATGTTGGTAAGTAAAACAATCGTTGTGATTGGATTGTTTTTATCACGTTTTAAACTTACTTCTCTCCACAAAATACCTATATAGACGAGAGTTATGAGATATCAAACGATCACTTTGTTAATGATCTCGCCTGCTATATTAATAGCAACCACAGTGAATATTTCGCAACTAAAGTCAACTCGTTTCCTCATTCCGAGGTGGTCCAGCATTTTTTAGACACGCCCCCCCCCCCAGTGGAGGGGAGTTACATGTATCATTTTTATCGCATATCAATCTTCCTGCCATTTGTAAATCTCTCGCTTTATGGTGCCTGGAATCGAACTTTGGCTCCTGAGAATGGCAGATAATTGTGCTATCCATTACGCTGGTGGACATTCTTAACTACAAAACAAATCGAACATGACTGATGTGTGCTTGCAATGCGCGGGTTGGACACGAAACTATTCACTTATTTGTGGGACGTCATCAGAGCTGCTGTAGGCCTACGCCACGGAGGCAGACACTTCTTAACTACGAAACACAGATGTACCGCATGACTTTGGTTCGTGTTTTCATTTCGTGGGTCGTTTGGACGAAAATTCACAAATTTGTGTCATGTCATCAAAGCTGCAGTAAGGCTTGTACCCACTTCGAAGCGGAATCGTTGTTCCTCTCTGCTGAATTACGTTGGGGGTGTCTTTTATGCAAGATTTATTCTCTGGTTTCCTTCGTCTCGAAAAACCAGGGGGTCTAATACACGAGGGGTCTATTATACGAGTAAATACAGTAATACACCCGTAGTTTCTATGGGCGGAGTCTCTAATGTGTTTCCTAGCAACACACTAGCTAAATCTATATGCGGCCACTGCAGTACCCGAAAAACACATAACATGGATCTTCCAACCCCCATTCACACCAGGCATCATCAAACCGCGTTTGATGAATGTTTCAGTGATAGTCCTCAAACATTTGCCCCGAACTTCCAACCCTCTCACTCTTAAGAGATTCCAAAGCTGGACATTAACTGGTATTCAGGGCCAGGGAAGCAGCCGGCCTTAACATTACCCCTTCCCAGTGCCGAACGCTTATAAGAGTCAAGGTCATTCACAGGTTGTGTGAACCGCTTATAAGTGTCATCCAAGTTCATGTGTTTGTTACAGATTGCGTCAACCAATTATAAGCGTCAGAAGTTCATAGATACTTCTGACATCTATTGGCCTTATTTTGCAACAAAGTTCTACATTTTATTTCCATGGAATATTATATTCCGTGTAAAATTCAAGTGGCCGTACACACGTTTTCCGTGTGGTTAGCAGTCGAAGCAATATGGCTTCCGCGCTAAAACCCCCTGAGTGTAAACAAACAAAGTAATTTAGCAGTGATAATGAACGAATGTTCTTATTTTGCGACGAAAGTGAAGACGAAACTGACAATTATTCTTCCGAATCGAGTGATGTATTCTACGATGACATACACGATCATATATGATACAGTGGGTCTGTATCAAGAACAAACATTTATTGTGAGAAAATTTATTTACATGATAATACAGGTTAAAATAAGCTCTTTCATAGCCTTTTACTTGTTAGAACTATTAGACATTGAAAGAATGAATTTTAGGGTTTCTTTTCCATACCCATCCAACAGGCAACTCCCTCTTGTGGTATGGAATTCACCGAAGCAGTTCCTTTGGGAAGTGAAACATAGAAACACGTTACAATCTATGCATCTGACATATGTTAGTGCAGATCATCCGGGCGCTCTACCCCTTGATCTTGACTTCTGTTGAGTCATCGTTTCTGGTAAATGCATGGCATTTCTTGATCTTTTTGCCAATGGTGGAAGTGGCTGGGCTGGGGTTCGTTTTCTTTGTTCTTCTGCTACTTCGTCATCTTCGTCTTCAATTTCACTTTCTACACTTTTCCTAGTGACATGAGAGTAGATGAGATGCTTTGCAATACATAGCTTGAATGAGAAATAGGTTAGAATGTCTTTCCTTAGCCACTTATTTTGCATAGCAGCCATTCGATACTCGATCCAAGCGGCTGCCAACACAAAATAGAAAAAATGGTGGATTGTTCTAATTGTCCACTTATTAGTCCTGTTTCTCATAGCATACCTGCTGAGGATTTTATCCAAGAGATCAACACCTCCCACGATGTTGTTGTACATTTTGACTAGGAATGGTCGAGGAATACATATGTACTGACCATCTTTCTTTGACCAACGCATGTATTCTTCAATGGGAGCAAGACCGTAGTCTGTTGAAATTAATTTACTATAACCATCTTTTCATCTGCTCTTACAACTTGGTCACTTGCACCTCCCCCTTCGCGCTTCATATCACCATCTCTTTTCAGCGTCACAGATTTTGGAATCCTGTTTACCATGATTGTACCACAAGCTAAAATGGACCTGTGGGTAAACAATGCATCAAAGAGAGTCACAGATAAAGAATATCTGTCCATAAAAATGGTTGAACCAGAAGGAAGCGAGTCCAAGAGTTTAAGTACAACCCTTCATCCAATGTCCATTTTATATGGGAGAGGAACCTTTTCCGACACAATTTCCCTTCCACCTCCTTCGTACAAGGTAAAATCTAAGGGAAGGCCACTGGTACTTGTCATAACAAAGTTTTTTAACCCAACAGGTTGGGGTTTTCCTTTCACATACTGTTTCATCTTCACTTGGCCATGAAAGGAGCATGATGAGATGGTCCCAGAAACCTGAAAAGAAAAATAAACCATAAAATTAGTAACAAGACACTTTTTACTGTTTGAACTACAACACACAATGAGATAATCTGTGAAAATTGGTTTTTATCTGGGTTGATTATTTATTAAATGGACCAGTTGACAAAATTACTCACTCTGTTTTGTGGCGCCATCGCTGAGTAGGATCCCTTCTGGCAGAAACGTCACCATTGGAAACTGTTCTATCATTAGCATCATCATCATCAGAAGCTCCATCTTGCAGAACGCCACTACTAACTGCTGGAGCTTGAATATCAGCCTCAACATCCTCATCTTCAGTTTCAATATTTGAATTGTTTGGATCTACGCCATCCAACATCTCAAAAATCTCATCATCATCCAGCCCTAAAAAAGAAATCGGAAGATCATGTGTAACATAACCTTAAAATATTGATATATTTTTTATTTTTAATACGTTTGTATGGGTTTACATATTTGATATGTATTTACCTCACGGTTCTATTGCATTAAAGCCAAAAACATGACAATTCCGAGAATAAAAATCTAAATACTAAATCACAGACAACCCACGAGAAAACTGCTTGAAAAGTAGTTATAGGAACCCAATGTATCATATATGATACATAAGATATATCTTGGTGTTACACATTGAAATTTTATTGAAAAATTTGTTACTATGATAAAAATATGATCTCCAGACTTGGAGCACAATTAGCAAACAATCTTATGTTATAAAGTACGTAATAACGTAACTTACCGTGTTTATTATGTAGCATTGTTGTTATGGTTCAATCTCCACCTGATTACAACCTCCCCTGCCATCTACCGGGACAGCGAGCAATGAAAAACAAGCGACGGTTGAATAGCGTAGAGTGTAACGAATGTGATACAATGGGTGCAACCTTCCCAACATGCATACGAAGCGCCAGAGAAAATAAATTCCCAGGCCCGGTTTCATCAACACATGTTAGTACTTAACAAGGTGTTAAATCATTTTAACATACGATTTAAGAAAATTTGCGTTTCATCAACAACTGTTAACATTAACAAATGTTAAACTGCGTATTAAAGTTAACATCAGCCATTTCCAATGTTAAATGGCTAACATTAGCATTTAGCAACCTGTTGCAAAATGGCTGCTGTGAATCTCGCTTTCGGTGCGAAATTGCTCTATTTAGATCTTTTACAAAACAGTCCTGATCGAAGAAGAGTTCAGCGACGTAATGACTTTTGAAAATTTGACGGATGAGAAATTTCTTCATAGATACAGGTTATCGAAAATAGTCGTTGCTAAGGTTGTTGACGAAATTCGAGTGAGGTTAGAATATCATACGAAGAGAAACTTAACCTCTTTCTCCAATGTTGCAGGTACTGATAATATTACGATTTTTTGCTACTGGTTATTTTCACATAATGGTCGGAGACAATGCTGGAATTTCTAAAGCCACTGTTACTAGAGCTGTTTGACGAGTGTCTGCAGCAATAGCATCCATGAGGAGGAAGCATATAACATTACATTCCCTTCAGTAGAAGAGCGTCAGCAAATTATCCGCGACTTCTATGAAATAAGCCGTTTTCCTAGTGTTTGTTCTAGGTGCAATAGATTACACACATGAAAGAATCCAATCACCTGGAGGCAATTGGGCCGAAATATATCGTAATCGGAAGGGATACTTTTCTGTTAATGTTCAGGTGATTAATGAGTCTAACCTCCAAATCAGGGATATACTTGCTAGGTGGTCTGGTTCTGCACACGACAATACAATATTTAATAACTCCCATATCGCAGCACAGTTTGAAGTTGGACAATTAACGAAGTGATTTTGTTAGGTGACAGTGGATACCCGCTAAAAAAGTAACTGTTAACCCCATTGAAACCATCGCGGACTTTCTCCCACGCCTTGTCCTTTTGTTTGATCGTCAAGCCATCCGTGCGCTTGCACTCAGTAACTTATATAGCTTACATTTACTAACTAATTCAATTAACAACTCTTTTTCGAAGGAGGAAAAATAATAGAACTACGATTCCGTTTCACTTCTCGCGCCGTATTTTACAGCTGTACACAAACAAAAGCGCATCGGAGCGCGCTGTAAAACAGCATGTTCGTACCACTGCCTCCTTGATTCGCACCAGTTCGCAATATTGGGAGGTTAACAGTCGATTAGTTAACATTTCACAAGAAAAGTTTGATGAAACGCAAAAAACCTAGCAAGATGTTAAAATTTTAACTCCGTATTAACTAACTACTTGTTAGTATATATTTAACATGTGTTGATGAAACCGGGCCCCAGTGTATCATATATGATACAAGGGGTCGCTAGAGGATACCTAACCTAAACAATGCGGTCTCTCATCTCATTTATACCTGTTTAGGTAAATCCTGATGTGATAAATGTAGTGAACAAGCATTAAACATACTTAAAAACAAGGGTCTGGTTTTCAACAGCCACAGTAACTATGCATTACATTCGGAAGTGCAAATCGTAACACACACTATTTCGTGATCCTAAGGATTGGACAGGCTGGGGACTAGGGTTCGGAATAATCGAGATTTTACCCTAGGCTATGAAGATACTAAAATTATCCATACACACACAACTCCCTTCACCTGTATTGTTTAAAATTTAGCACATAATACAAATACACAAATTATACAGAAGACTTGATCTTTTTACAATTATGTACAACTTTAGGTTTGAGGTAGACTCTTCCAAGTCCTTGCTGCCCCAATTTCACTTTACACTCTTTACTTCAGAAATGCTAAGCCTTGGGAAACTTGGCGAATACCTAGCTCGTGTTCGAGGGCTTCTTTCTTCTCCTACTTCCGTCTTCTCTCTTGATTCTTCTCTTCGAGACGCCGTAATCGCACTGGGCGTCGCGATAGCTCGTTGAATGGGAAGCGCAAATCCAGAACTCAAACTCGGCACCTTCAAACTCCAACGTCAGTCAGCTTGACCAATCTCCCTTCACTACTGGTTGCAAGTTTAAGTTGACAGTAGTCCCTCACTGCCACGCGCATCCTTCACAATATTTGGACTGATTCCCTCAGTGGCGCCCGGCCACATACAACTTGCTCTACGGCTCACTGTCACACACGTCTTTCCTCCTATGGGTGGGGGCGGCAGAATAACACCCACAGTATCCCCTGCCTGTCGTAAGAGGCGACTAAAAGGGGTCCCAAGGGCTCTAAACTTTGGAGCGTGGGTTAGCAACCACGGGGCCCTCAGCTGAGCCTGGCGTTGTTTTCACTTACTTGTGCCAGGCTCCTCACTTTCACCTATCCTATCCGACCTCCCTTGGTCAACTCTTGATCTTTTCCGACCCCGACGGTATTATGTATGGAGGCCTAGGGAGTCTTTCATTTTCACGCCCTTCGAGACCCTTGTCTTCCTTTGGCCGATACCTTCATTTTTCGAAGTGTATGACCCCTTTCATTTTTCTCTCCGATTAGTGTTATATAGAGGATGGTTGCCTAGTTGTACTTCCTCCTAAAACAATAATCACCACCACCACCACATACGTCTCCCATAGGTTCTGCACTGATTCTATCTTTAGTCTCTCAAAACCTCTGCCTATATCCTCAAGTTCGAATTTTCCAGAACTCTCACTGAAGTCTGTTGTGTCTCAGTCTGATTGGCTCACATGTTCCTCCCACTAATTAATGGCGGCTGTGTCATAGAACACGCTCGGAAAAAGTATTTTTCTAATGCGTCAAAATCACTGCGTTGGCCTACGTCAGGGCCTCTCAGGGTGCATGCACTGTGCACGGTGCAAAAGACGACTTCGCTTGGTTGCCCAGAGTGCGGAACCCCACTCCTAGATTTGGAGCAATAGCGCTGTCTCTCTTTCGCCACGCCTGTCTCGCTCGCTCCACCTGTCTCCCTCTTCCTCACTTGCTCCGTAGCGCTCCAAATCCGAGCCGAGTTGAGCCGAGCTTGGACGAGTAGCCCAGAGACGAAACGTTGGTCCGAGCCGAGTGGAACCGATGCACTGTGCATAGGAACTCCGCGCCGCTGTTTGCACGCGTGAGATTGTGGGCGTTTGCGAGGCCCTGGCCTACGTGATATTTCCTTCCACTGGCTTCTCGAAATACCCTTAGGGATCCTATTGCGATTCGGCTCTTCCAAAGGGGTACGTGACCTTTCCGACTCGGCTCCTCCAAGGGAGACCCGTCTGATTCGGCTCCTACGAAGTGCCGTGAGGTTAGTATTACCCTCGTACGTAAGAGTATGTCATCATAACCTTCTCTAGCTGTCAAAATCACTCCTGGTTGGCCAGTGAGGCCTTTCCGACTCGGCTCCTCGAAGGGGCTCCGTCCGATTCAGCTCCTCCAAAGTTGTCCGTGAGGTTAGCATTGCCCTTGTACGTAAGGGTATGACGTCATAACATCACCTAGCGGTCAAAAACACTCCAGGTTTGCCAGTGAGGTTAGCATTGCCATTGCACGTGTGCGCATGACGTCATAACCTCACATAGGGGGTAGAAAAGCACCCCAGATCATTCCCTGACCAATTACATCCCTACAATGGAGTCTGTGAAGTTTGGCTTGCTCTCGTATGCAAGGTTACGACGTTATTCGGCGTTCAATGGTCTAGGACCTACATAGGCTTACTACTCATCTAGGGGTCAATGACCTCGCGTCGGGTTCGTAAAGCCTTACTACTCAACTCAGGGTCAATGACTTCGCGTCAGGATCGTAAAGCCTTACTACTCAACTCAGGATCAATAACCTCTTGGGAAAAATGCTTACTCAGCACCCTTTGTTTTAGAACATACATAGTTCATCTACTCTCTTAACACCACAACCCAGTTTAAATATATAGATTCAAACAATTCTTTTGCACTTTAATTACGTCCCATTTTTTCTGGTTCTCAAAAACAGTTCACTCCTTCAACTTTCTGTATTACATACGGACCCCTATACGGCGGAGAATATATGGAACTTCTTCCTCGCTGTAACGTCTCATCTCTAAGCACAAGATGGCGGCTGCTCTTATGAGACGGCCTAAAGGCGCTTGCGCAAGATGGCGGCTGCTCTTATGAGACGGCCTAGGGGCGCTGGCACAAGATGGCGGCTATACATAGGCCCTTATGAGATGGTCTATTGCACAAGATGGCGACTATACATGGGCTCTTATAGAGAAAGATGACTGCCATGGGCGATTGCACAAGATGGCGGCTATACATGGGCTCTTATGGAGAAAGATAACGGCTATGGGCAATTCCACAAGATAGTGGCTATAAATGCGCTCTTATGGAGAAAGATGACGGCCATGGGCAATTGCAAAAGATGGTGGCTAGACACAGGTTGTTATGAGACTAACTTGTAGAACCCATGATCACACAAACGCCCATAAATGGCTTGAAACGTTGTGTGATGTGGTTGGTGTCTGTGAGGGTACATATTTTGGTATAGCCGTGTTGACTCTCGACTGTTTCCATTGGCTTGGCCGTACACAAACACCATCTCGGCTTGTTCCCAACATGAATAGGACATTTTTTCCTCCATTTCTAGTCAGGAATAAGTCCCTGCAGTTTGTCGGTTTTATTAAAGTTCACCCTGTAGGCCTATAGGCCTATGTCAATTTCAACATGTCATTTTTAACATGTTATTGTTAAATGTTAATCAGTAGTGAACCGGTTTTAGATAACCAGCAACAGTGATCATAAAGGTGGCGAATGTGTTGAAATAAGTCTGCAAACAGCAGAAAGAGATTCGTATGGCTTGCAACGAGTGTATATTTGTGGTATAAAATACAGTGTCTATACCACTTTTATTAATAAGAAAAATCTGCATCGCTTATACAGGGTTTATTTATTGTATAGCTAGACAAGTATTAAGCAACTGTATAAGGATTTTTTGTAAGAAGCATGGTGTGTATAGGTCTATATATATTAACTGTTAAGTTCATTTTTTAATCAAATGGTGTTGAACGTAACCATGTTTTAATGTACTCCTTGTCCATGACTGTGAATTTATTCATTATTTAATAATTCAAATTGTTACCAGTCATGTTATTTATTAATTCGTATTCCACAACATGTGTCATATTCTGTTGTCAGGTGGTGAAATAATGATAGGTAATTGAATTACTAATAAAAATCTGCATTACTTATACAAGGTTTATTATTTGTATGAAATAGCAACTTCTAATTCAGTGAGGAAAGCAACGGGAAATGACCTCACACCTCATTTCCATGGTATGCCTCTTCAGTGATGAATAAGCTACCTAACTGATGTTGGAACTGTTGAGATCCCAAACAGCTTTTGGGCTGAGCACTCAACATACATATGCATGCATCAATACAATGTTTGTGTTTTTACAGAGATTCAACTAAAGAAGAATATGCTGATGAAAGATTCTCCTACAGCATGAATCATCCTAAAAGAGGCTATGCAGTCATTTTTAGCCATAAAAGATTCTTGGAACATCTTCATTTGAATGAAAGATACGCTGCAAATATTGATGCAGAAAAACTACGTCGTACTTTCGAGAGGTTCGGCTTCACTACAGAAGTATATATGGACAAGAAGTATCGAGAAATTATGGAAATACTTAACAACTGTAAGTATCATTTCAAGGCAGAAATACTAAATTAATCTTTTTTGCTAGTGGCTTTACGTCGCACCGACACAGATAGGTCTTACGGCGACGATGGGATAGGAAAGGCCTAGGAGTTGGAAGGAAGCGGCCGTGGCCTTAATTAAGGTACATGCCCAGCATTTTCCTGGTGTGAAAATGGGAAACCATGGAAACCAGGGCTGCCGACAGTGGGATTCGAACACACTATCTCCCGGATGCAAGTAAATTATTCTATGTGAAGTCATTGGATACCAACAAATGGGGTAAAACCGACCATTTAAATGTTTATTTGGATACATACGTAGTACTTATGAAATTAAATAAGTCTGTTTTATAATTATTTAGCAATTTTGACGTAATAATAAGGAATTTGAAGTAATCGATAATAATAATAATAATAATAATAATAATAATAATAATAATAATAATAATGCAAAAAGAAAAATATAATTGATTGATGTTATCCCATAAATTGGGGTAATCCTGTTCAGTCAATTATTTTGCTGGGTTACAGGTATTTGACTGTCGTATGTATAATACCAATCAGCGTTTCATTTTTTTAAATTAACATAAAAACTTTAACAAAACAAATAGATAATCACTTAAGGTAGTTAATAATACAATTGATAGAATTACACCGAAGATCTCTAATCACATTATATTTTCAAGCTATTTAGTAAGACTGTTCTAACCAGACGTAAAGAAGTTATGCAATATTAAGTTTGCTAAAAAGTAGGGGGCAGATTTCTATGACGTAAAAAGGTATGAAATATGTATGCGTTTATGACCTAAAAACATAACCTATAAAATTCAAAATATGACTTAATTAATAACATTTATTACATGCAGAAACACTTTTACTATGATTGCTACAGGGTGAAATTAATGTAAAGTTAAAATAGTTTTGATTCTTAAAAATCTTTAACTATAATGGTGAATAGTTCATTAACTCCTTAAGGTTACACTGCGTACTCCTGGGCAAGAATGGACTCTGTGGAAGACGTAGACACTACGGCTACTTTCAGTATTAATTATTCAATTAGTCAAGCAGTAAGAGAGGAGAAATTTAATAATAATGATAATAATAATGATGATATTTGCTTTACGTCCCATTAACTACTTTTACGGTTTTTGGAGACGCCGAGGTGCTGGAATTTTGTCCCGCAGGAGTTCTTTTACGTGCCAGTAAATCTACCAACACGAGGCTGATATACTTGAGCACCTTCAAATACCACCGGATTGAGCCAGGATCGAACCTGCCAAGAAGGCCAGCGCCTCAACCGTCTGAGCCACTCAGCCCGGCAGGAGAAGTTTAGGCGCAGGGATTCTTAGATAAGGAAATTACTTACGGTATTATTAATTAAGCCTAAAGAGTCTTCCTTGCAAGAAGTAAAAGAAGAGAATGGAAGTAGAAGAGAAATACAGTAAAATTCATAGCAAATGCCATAAAACACCTTAAGGTGCGAAATAATGGCCTACAGTCCGCAGTACTGTTGAAATATGAACAGTCTCCTTCAGTGCAATAATTGTCGCTTTATCTCACAAGTGCTTTTGGTCGGTCAATGCAGACATTCAGTTTAATTTTATAGAACATTTAGGAATCATTCGAAGTTAAACTTATTCTATCAGACACTATATTTCCTGATACGAATAGGAATAAATTTTGTAGTTATTAGTGCAAAAGAACAGTGTTAATTTCAGTTAGTGGGAAAACACCACGCACGTGAAGGGATTCAGACTTTATTTTTTCGTGTATGTGGGGAACTACCACAATTTTTCACACAAGTGCAACTTGTTTTACCAAACTAACATTCTGGTTCTAAGTCAGAGCTGAGCCAATGATAAAATATTACGTTACGATTATGAAGCCACGAACCTGCTACGCAGGCGTAGCAGGGGTGAGGTGATACTTCCACGTGGCCCGTCCCAGGTGGAGGATAGGGGGGTCCTAACCGGCTTGCCGGCGGACTTGAGGGAAATAAAATACCTCTCGCGGACCAAACACAATACCCCCTGCGGGTGGGGGGACGCACATGTAGAATACACCCGCGGTATCCCCTGCCTGTCGTAAGAGGCGACAAAAAGGGGCGACCTTGGCGCGGACATGGATTGCGGTTTGGTATACTGTGTGGGACCTCCTGTGGATGGGAGAGGTTGAATACATCCATAGGTAATCCCTGCCTGTCGTAGAAGGCGACTTAAAGGGTCATGTGGCCATGGTCCACTCTTTATTTTTTATTACTTTTCCGAGGGTCAGATATAGACCATTCCAAATTTTGATGTGCGTGCTGCCCGGAGATGGGCCTCTTACGTGTGCGATTACGCCCAAAAGCCCGCAACTGCTCATCCAGGACCATTGCGGGTGGGAGCGCCATGTACCTTGGCAGTAGTATCCGCCTGACAACACAGGTCCCCACACAGCCGAATGCCAGAAGGACATATTATTATTAATTATTTTTTATCTCTATATTTAGTGCTCTGTACACGCTATGGGGTACATGCTATTGCGGGTGACTAGAGGAAGGGAGTCCTAGTGATCATTGCCTCAGTCATCCCGTATTAGGCATCGTCCAACATCGGATCCCGGGCAGTACCTGCTATATGACCAGGTGGGTATGGCCTTGGCTGCTTGGTTCGGCTACAGAGACCCCTGATCGGAGTGAGTGGCATTCGGGGAGGAAGCTTTCGGGCATGGCTTCCAAACGAAGTCGGCTCTCTCAAGGTGGTCTCCCACCTAAGTCTTTAACTTTTGCTTCCCTGAGAGGTTCAACTCCCTAGGAACATGCGCAGGGTGAATGAATGGGACCCAGCTTCCCTAGGTTTCTGGTCGCTACCAGAACCGATGGGCACGATTTTAAGCTGGTGAAGTCGATCCTTTACAGTAGTCACATCGAAGGCGTCTACGGCGAACTGAAGGACCTCAAGAAAATGCGCAACGGTAGTTTGCTTCTGAAGACTCGTACAGCACTGCAAGCTGATCAGTTGCTTAAGTGCGAGCACTTTGGCGAAATCCCCGTCAAAATGGAGGAGCATAAGTCCTTGAACCTGGTTCGCGGAGTCATCTTTTACCGCGACCTTATTTTGAACACTGACGACAAGTTGATGGAAGACATGAAGAACCGTGGCGTGACACACGTCCGGCGCATTACGCGCATGTCAACGGTGAAGACGTTGCCACTGGTGCCTTCATTGTCTCTTTCAAGTTGTCAGTGTTACCAGAGAAAGTCAAGGTAACAACTTATCGTTGCGATGTGAGGCCGTACATCCCGCCTCCTATGCGATGCTATCAATGCCAGCGATTCGGACATATGGTATCTCGCTGTTCGAATCAGCCTGCATGTGATACATGTGGACGAGTAGCTCACGGCGCGGAGGAGTGCACAACTCCATACAAGTGCACTAACTGCTCCGGTTTTCATTCTCCTCGGGATCGGAATTGTCCAACATATCTGAGTGAGAAGAAGATTCAGGAGATCAAGACCCTGGATGGTCTTTCCTACCAGGAAGCGCGCCATAAGTTTAATTCTATGAATACACCTGCCCGTACACTCGACTATAGCTTGATAGCTGAGAGTCTTCCAGGTTCGTCTTTCTCGACATCGTTACCCGTGACGATCGCTGCGCCCATGGCGACTGTTGCTCCTCAGAGCAGCATCGCAAAGAGTAAAAGTCTGTGCAGGCTGGCAGTTCCCAGCCGGCACAGCAAGGGGGGAAGACTAAACCCCCCCCATAAGAGGTCGGCGAAAGCCGTGCCCCAGCTGGCGGAGGCGGTATCGTCGACCAGGGCTGAGAAACCATCTGCCAGCCCGTCTAAATAAGAAAAGAAGGCGGCGAAGAAGAGCGCCCGTGCTGAGCGCTCTCGGAATTCCCCTGCGAAGGAGAAGTCATGCCCCCCATCTGGGGGCTATGAGTCTGCGCCGGGAGGTACTCCTGCTCCCAAACCTGCGCGCTCTCCTCGTAGGGGACCTGCTCGCCCCCGAAAAGCGTTGAAGTTCTGGGCGGCATCCCTGCCATCTTTTGATGACGGGATGGATGTCGCGCTGTCCTGTACATCTACGGATGTAGAAGTAGATAGTGTTTAGGCTTACGAGCATTTTGTCGCTCATAATCTAACACTCCTTTTATAATCCACGCTATGGCACTGTTGCAATGGAATTGTAACGGTTATGACAGGCATCTTGTTGAGTTACGTCAGCTCATTAGTGAGTACGCAGCGAGTATAGTCTGTATTCAGGAGACCAGACCTGGTCATCATACGGTCTTGAGAAATTTCCGACTATACTCGACAGAACGGTACTATGCTCACCGGGCTTCCGATGGTGTTGGCATTTTTGTACGTTCTGATACCTACAGCGAAGAGGTTCCATTAAGAATCCCACTCGAGGCTGTAGCTGTTCGCGTTCCGCTGCCTGTCATAGCAACAGTGTGTAATGTTTATTTTCCACCAGGCCAGCATCTGAACATAAATGATGTCGCTGATCTTATAGATCAGTTTCCACCACCCTTCCTCTTATTGGGCGATTTTAACGCCCATCACCCCATATGGGACTCTGAGACGCCTTGCCCCCGGGAAAGAGAGCTGGAAACACTACTAACAGAGCAGGATTTATGTATTTTGAACACAGGGGAACCACCTTACGGCACATATTCTCGCATAGAAGTAAGTCTATGCAGCCGAACGTTGGTTCCACTGTTTCGGTGGAATGCACACGATGATCTCTGTGACAGTGACTATTTTTCCATCATTCTTACTTTGTTGAAACATAAACCCGTCGAGGCTCCCCCTCGATGGATTCTTAAACATGCTGATTGGCCAAAGTACACATCACTAGCTGTCTTTAACGATGATATCAGGCGGACCGTCGGCGAGGAAATAACTTACGTCACCTAAGTTATTCTTGCTGCTGCTGAGGAGTCCATTCCGTTTTTCTCGGGGACTCCTCACCGAAAACTCGTTCCTTGGTGGAACGATGAAAGAGCAGCAGCCATCAAAGAACGCCGTCGCGCTCATAAGCGTTACCGTAGACAGCCTACTGTGGCCAAGTGGGTAACATTTAAGAAACTCCGCGCTAAGGCGCGAGTTCTTATTCGACAAAGTAAGAAGGCTTCATGGGAGAGATGTGTGTAGTCTATGACGCCACATACTCCATCATCCCAAGTGTTGACTAAGCTTCGACAGATTTCGGATATCCAAGGATCATCTGCTGTACCGGGAATTTCCCTCTCGCGATTGCTGACCATCTAGCTAGTCATTTCGCGGATGTATCTGGCTCCGGGAATTACCATCCTGATTTCTACGCTCTGAAGCGGGAGGCAGAACTTCATCACCTTAGTTTTGCCACCCAAGCTTCAGAGGACTACAACGTGCCCTTTACGAATTGGGAACTCCGCAGCGCCTTAGCGCTTTGTAAGGACACGTCTCCTGGACCGGACAACATCCATAACCAGATGTTGAAACACCTTAGTGATGATAGTTTACTATATCTCCTTCGTGTGTTCAACCGTATCTGGATAGAGGGTGATTTTCCGTCTCAGTGGCGAGAGGGCCTAGTCATTCCTGTCCTCAGGCCTGACAAGGATCCTGAGTATGCAGGAAGTTACAGAATAATTTGTCTTACAAACTGCCTGTGTAAGCTATTTGAGAGGATGGTAAATCGCCGACTCGTGTGGTGTCTGGAGAAACAAGGACTCTTGTCCGAGTACCAATGTGGTTTTCGAGCCGCTCGATCCACCACTGACCACTTGGTACGCCTGGAGAGCTCTACCCAGAATGCGTTTCTCCGCAAACAGCACTTGGTAGCTGTTTTCTTTGACTTGGAGAAGGCCTACGACTACACATGGCGATATGGTATCCTTTCAGTCCTGCATCAATGGAGATTCCGAGGTCACTTGCCGGTATTTATTGCGAATTTTTTGTCCCTCCGTCTATTCCGTGTCCGAGTGGGGAGGACATATTCGCAATACCACGTTCAAGAAAATGGAGTCCCACAGGGATCGGTCCTTAGTGTCACTCTGTTCGCGATTACCATAAACGGTATTGTTGCTGCTGCTGGTCCAGCAGAAATACCGTTCCTATATGTGGACGACTTTGCTCTGCACTATAGCTCGTGCAGTATGACAGTCGCAGAGCGACAGTTACAGCAGGCTATTAGGAGGGTGGAGCAGTGGACCTTAAAACATGGCTTTCGGTTTTCTGCCGCAAAGATCTCTGTTGTCCACTTTTGTCGTCAACGTACTCTTCACCCTCATCCCGAGCTCTATTTAGGAAATGTCGTTCTGCCAGTTGTTGACACTTACCGATTTCATGGGTTCCTTTTCGATAGTAAATTATCGTGGGAGCCATCTGTTCGGCAGTTGAAAGTGCAATGCACTAGGAAGCTTAATATCATGAAGTTTCTTAGCAGCACTTCTTGGGGGGCTGACCGCACGGTGCTCCTAGGATTCTATAGGGCACATATTTTATCCCGGTTAGACTACGGCAGTGCAGCATATGGCTCAGCAAGACCAAGTGTTCTTTCAAAGCTGAACAGCATCCACCACAGCGGGGTTCGGCTGGCGACTGGTGCTTTTCGAACAAGCCCCATAGCTAGCCTGCTCGCTGAGTCTGGTGTGTCGCCTTTACATCTGAGGCGCCAGCAAATGCTTCTTACCTATGCTGCTAATTTGCGACAGATGCCACTTCATCCAAGCTATCCTTGCGTGTTCAACAATGGCAACCGTTTGCTGTGCGCTGCTTGTCCTCGAGCGACGCGGCCGGTTGGGATACGCTTGGATAGCAGTTCCGAATTGTTTGACGTACCTTCGGTTCCTTGTCTTGTCAGACAACCAAGTGGGGTACCTCCGTGGGTCGTACGACGACCTGAAATAATCCTGGATCTGCACACTGGCCCAAAGGAAAACACGGACCCTTCGATTTATCGGAGACTCTTCCGGTCCGTTGTTGGCCGCTATCCGGGTTCAGTCGTCGTCTACACGGATGGTTCAAGGACAGATACGAAGATGGGCTGTACGTTCGTTGTTGACAATGATAGGTTCCTTTTTGCTCTTCCGGCAATCTGTAGTGTGTACACAACAGAGCTCTATGCTATCTGTGAGGCTCTGCGGTACGCACTGTACAATGAGCGCCGACACTTTCTTCTGTGTACTGACTCCTTGAGTTCGCTCCAGTCTATAGATACCTGTTTCCCTCGGGACCCTCTGGTGCAGCGGATCCAGGACCTGCTGGCCGGGTGTTGGGATGCCGGCACCAGAATCACGTTTCTGTGGCTCCCAAGCCACATGGGCATAGAGGGAAACGAGTTAACAGATCAGGCTGCCAAGGAGTCAGTTACACTGCCCCCGTTGCCTTTCAAGGTTCCAGCAAGTGATATTCGCTCCCAGCTGAGACATCTGGTTATGTCCCATTGGGAGATGGAGTGGCAGGCCACTCCACTTTCCAATAAGCTGGGAGCGATAAAAGGAACAACGACGGTATGGAGGACTTCCCTTCAGGCTTCGCGGAGGGAAGCCGTGGTATTATGTCGTCTTCGGATCGGCCACGGTATCTTGACTCACTCGCATCTTTTGAAAGGAGAACCCCCTCCGGTGTGTAGCTGCGGTGACCATCTTACCGTGGTACATATCCTTACGGACTGTGTGGACCTGGTCGATCTGCGCTGTAGTCTTAAACTTCCGAGTACAATCTCCCTTATCTTGCGAGATGACGAGCAGTCAGCAGACCTCGTCATCCGCTTTATGAGAGATAGTGGTCTGTTTTATCGCGTGTGATAATGTCCTTTGTCCTAGTGTTTTTTGTGTGACTTGCGCTTTTATCCCATTGACTTCATTTTAGTTTGTGTTGCGTATTTTAATGTGTTATTTTAACGTCTTTCGTAAATTATGTACTACTAGGCAATGCCTTATTCCTTAGTTTTCCTGTATTTTCTCGTATTTTATTAGGAAATAAGGCATTGCGTATTAGATCCACTGATTGTTTTAATCTCACCCACATATTTCTCTATCACCATTTTTAAACTCTAGTCAGTGGATGCTTTTTATAATTTTAATTGCCATATATCATGACATTCATCTCGTTCCATTAGGGGCCGATGACCTTCGATGTTAGGCTCCTTAAAACACCAAGCATCATCATCATCATCATCGATTACGAAGTGCTGTGGTTTTCGTGAAATTATTCCAATACTCGGGGGACTGTTAAATGTGGACACTCGCGTAACATAATCAGTGAGTGGTTACCCCGCGCCGAGACCTTCCAGAATCAATGACGACCATTGCTGCTTACAATGGATCGCGGTTCCGTGATTTGGTTGCTGAATACGAGGAATCGTGTTTCCATGGTTGGGACACCGTTCAACAAGGAGTTTATACAGAGACAACTTCACTGTAACCAGCAGAATTTTAAGGTGAACCTTATTTGAATAAAGTCAGTATTTTAAAGATCTGAACTGATTGTAGTTAGGACCTCTCTCTGTACCCAGCTCTAGTCTACACTGAGTGTGCACTGCGGTTACGACTTCTTAAACACTCCGAAATAACTAGTGGCGTATCACTCAATAATTTCCCGGTACAGTATGTATGTATGTATGTATGTTTCACATAGCTCTCAACCATAACTGATAGAATATATGAATTACTATCTGAATAAAATATTTTAAGGGTAAGACACTTATAGCGCCCTAAGGGGAGGGAGTGGTGAAATATAAAAATAATAAAAACGACAGATATTAGTGTCAAATACATAGATTTTGTTGTCTCTGAGGTGAACTGTGGTACTCAAGTTCAGCCCGTCAGAATTGGGGTTAGAAGAGGTGAGAAATAATGTACAAAATGACTGATATTAGGGATGTATGTGTGCGTTTTCAGAATAGGTCTACACCAAACATGTTACACGTGGCTTAGTATCAGAAATAAATACTGTAGGGTTCATACACTCCTAGCACCCATCAGGTGGGATGGAAAGGGGTGAAATATATAAGTAATAGAAAACTTCCAATATTAATGCAGCATCCATAGTTTTCGGGGTCTTTAAGATGAACAGTGACATTCCGGATGTATTTTAAGTCCAATGTCACTCCCCATCGATATGGGACGTGAGAAGGATTGGAAAAGAAACTGTCCAAAATGACCGAGATTATGGATGTATGTTTGTATGTTCCAGCGTAGCTCACAGGCAAACTTGGTAAAAATATGACTTTTTATCTGGAAAAAATGCTATTGTGGTAAGACACCACTAACTTGCGTAGGGGAGGGGGTGAAATATCAAGTAAAATTATTCACAATACTGCGCTGATACATTCATAGTTCATTACATCAGCAATGATGTTCAAATATTCCACACACAAAATTGATTAGGTTTGCTTTTACCCTCATGCGTTCACTTAAAGAAATGCATGATCACAGTTCACACTTGAGTTAAAGGAGTTCGATGCGCGAGATAAATTCCAAACCATGTATTTTAACCGAGTTGCTTACAAAATATTTGGTTATATTTGATAGGGTTGAAGCATAATTCAATTGTCACATACCGGGCCTTCTCAAAATATAAGTTTTGAAAGTTACTTCACAGTTCGCAACAAATGTTTGATTCTTACAACGGCACACGCATAGTTAAAATATGTCCCAAAGAGTCTACAATAGTTAGTATATTATACGTTATCCAGCTTTAAATTAATTAACTGTTGGGCTTCCATTTTAAAAAACACACGACCTCCATTCTTATCCATCGCATAAATAACATTAATGGACAAGAATTAAATGAAAACAGTGCAAGGGAGGATGGAGAAAAAGACAACATTCGTGAACAGATTCCTACAAGGATAGTAAGATCCACACATTAAGTTAACATAACCTTCAATTACAGTCAATTGACTTAGGACTACAGTATACCACTAAGTTAAAGAACAACCAAGAAAGAAAATTATGTATAGGCCTACAACCCAGATCAAAGTAAAATACATCGAAAATTAGAACAAGCAAGATACTGTGGTGGCATCGGGAAGAATGAACTCGCCCCACATACAGAACACACCCTTGTGCACGATGCAACATTGCATCAGGGTATAGCTTGCTAAACTAGCGTCATTCGGCTGCGTGGAGTGAGCATGAGCATCACGCCTGTTTGTGTCTTGTTGGTGTAATCAGTGTAACCTATCTCACATGCAAAGGTGTACTAAAACTGTGTGTGGTGTAAATAAATCTTATTATCCATGAGGGCTGGTTTATTTATGAACGATGTGGAGCTGCCTACAACCAAGACTCCATAATACAACAGATCACATAAACCCAGTACTGCGCACTGAAAACATGTTACATAATCAGAAGGACTTGTATAATACGCGAACCATTTCTTGATACCAAGTTTTACGGGGTTGAGGAGGGAGCTCTCCCGGTTCCGGTTATAATGCCAACTGAATGGAATTGAAATCTGAATTGAATCGATAATATGATCGATCTATATTAATTTTCTAAACTTATATTATCTTAAGCCAACAACTGTATCACACACACATTATATAACATTATGTAATATTTCTCTATGCGAATCTTCTTCCTAGCATGATTTTTATAGTCTGGCTTGGCTGTGTAAATAACAACAGTACTAGTACGTAAAGTGTACGCCAGATGTCTCACGGCGATGCATAAGCGATTCATAGTTTGTGTTTCAAAGGTTGTCAATACTAATCTCGAAGATAACCGAGGTCTACGGATTCAGCACTAGGGAGCTCAGGTACCGTATCAAGAAAAGGTTCGAGCTGCTGCTTGGCAGCGGACCTGAACGGTTGCCTCGTATAGTGTGTGCGGTTGCGAGTAACGTACGGTCGAGTGTAGTGCAGTACAGTGTGTGCTACATAGTGTAGTGTGTGTGATATGGCAGAGCATAGTGGGGGTGAGGAATCGCGTCACAGCTACAGGTTGAAATGGAAATAGAACTCCGTATGGAAGATGATAACTCACTACTTGATTCCGCTCAATTACCCAATTTTACTTCTCAAAATATGGAAGGATCCAATGATCAACCCCACTCTGATTCTACTCCGCCTGTTGTAACTGAAACGTGTCCTAGTACTCACTACGGACCATATATTGTATGTGCAGTCTACCAATCCACAAAATATCAGTCATTTGCACCCAACGGTTTGGGGGCAAAAACTTCATGAAAATAATTTAAGTGCGAAATCCATTACTCGCAAAGGGCGTAATCGCCCTTCAGTTTGAATTTTCATATGCAGTGCAAGCTAATGCTTTCTTAACTAATCCTCTTCTCAACACTCTTCAAGTTAAAGCATTCATACCTAGTTCCAATATTATGCGTGTGGCCATCATCCGTGATGTTGTAAAAACACTTACTGAATCTGAGATTCTTAAAAACTTAAAGTCCACGACCCAGTTAAATCTGTTAAATGCCTTAACCGTCGAGTCCGCAACAAGGTAATACAGAATATCTACCCACGGGCTCTGTTAAAGTAGTATTTCCTGGTCAGGCGTTACCTCAACATGTTTCCCTATACAGTGTTTATATGGAGGCTGAACCGTTTATTTTTGTTCCTATTCTTTGCCGTAAGTGCCAAAAGTATGGCCATAGAGACAAGAATTGTGGGGCAAATACTACCAGATTGTGGTCGCTGTTCCCTTTCTCATTCTGCTGAAGACTGTCTAGAAACATTCTTCAAATGTGTTCACTGCCAAGGACCCCATTTGACTGATTCTGCCTCCTATTCCAAACAACGCCAACTCCAAATTAAGAAAATCATGAGCACTGAAAATATCTCTGTTAATGACGCCTTGTCTAAGCTTCATCCCGCAAGTTATTCTCCTGATCGGCATCAGCAACAATTTCCCCCTCTACTTCAGGCTACATCTCCTATGCCTGCCGAATAACCAAGAAAACGCAAATTCGCCCTAATTATTACTCATCAACCTCGGCCTGTACCTGTACCAGGATATGACCGAGATGGTTATCTAAATCTCTTCCGTGCTCCTCCGGCACCAGCTTCTCAAGCCCTTCCATTGCCATCCACTCCCCATTCAACCGCCCCATCTGTATCCCCCGCCTTCGGAGCTCGTTCTGTGTCCGGAAGTGTGTCACAACCACCGTTGGCAGACAATATCCAACGCCAACGTCTATATCTACGACATGATATTACCTATAAACTTTCACAATTAATCCAACTCCTGGGTGATAATCATCAAGTATGTCATGCTCTTCACATGTTAAAAGATAGTGTATACCCTATGTTTTCTTTTTATGATCAGTCTCACGCAATGGGATGCTAGGAGCATCCTAACTAAACAACATGAACTAAAATTACTTATCCAACAAACACACCCTCAGATTGTAGCTTTAAAAGAAACATGGTTTTTGCCGAGTCATTTCTTTCCGTTCCAGGTTACAATATTGAACGATATGATGACCGAGGATTTGGTGGCGTGGCACTCGTCGGTCAAAATAATATATCAGATCAATCATTACACATTACTACTCAACTTCCTTCCACCTTTAGTATCGGTATACTTTATCGTGATATATACATTATCAATATCTATTTCCCCCCCCCCCCCCGATTTTTATCTTTCAGAAGGACAATGGTTGAACTATTTCGCTCAATTTGATCATGCCTCAAAGATCCTCATCCTCGGAGATATGAATTGTCACCATACAGTATGAGGTAGTGACTCTGACTCGTCGAGAGGTATCCATCTCTTAGATGTGTCATATCACCATAATCTCATAATATTTAACGATGGCTCTCCTCAAGATTGACTCCCCCAGGCTCCCCACCCAGCGCGGTAGATCTTACTCTATGTCGTAGTGCTATGGCACCACTCACATCCTGGCATACTTTGGTGGATACCTTTACAAGCAATCACTTTCCCATCATTATTATGTACGGCCTCAGTAGACCGAACCCGTCTCTGTTTGACAGCAGACATATTCCTACCGTACGATCACTTAAGAACTTTGACGCGAACACCTACCAACACTTTATCGCGACTCAACTTTCTCTTATGCCTTCTCATATGCTAACATATGACTCACTCCTGCAGATCGTCTTTCGCTACATCAATATCTATCACCCTTTTAAAGTCGTTCACAGTCCTCAATCACGGCAACTTGGTCGTTTGCGTTGGTGGGATTATGATTGCCACAATATTATACAAAAACGTAAAAGATTATTTCGCCTTTACCGAAAAAACTTATCGCCTCACAACTATTTCGCTTTAAAACATCATATTGCTTATTCCCGCCGAGCGCCGGGAAGCGTGGAGGAGCTTTATTTCACCACTTACAACATCCACACCGGTTACGCAACTCTGGTATGCTGTTCGAACATTAACCCGTGTTTCTCAACATGCGGCAAGTGCGATAATCCCAACTGATGTGCTTGAGCAGTTTCCACATTCCCTCACTCCGGACTATGTCGTCCCTGTCAGTCCATTTCCACAAGCCGATTCCAGTCGTTATTCTTCCGTTTTATTACAACCTATTACACTATATGAATTCGAAGCAGAACTCCCTACATCCTCTCAGTCAGCACCTGGCCCTGATTACATTACCTACAGTATGCTGCACTTGTTGCCACTCACAGCTAAGCAAGTCATTCTTAAATACGATAATAACATGTTATATACACTTTAAGTGCCCTGTCAATGGAATGACTTCTTTCTTGTGCCCATCCTTAAACCGAATAAGATAGCCTCTGATTTTCGCAGTTACCGGGGGATTGTTCTCAGTTCGTGTATGAGGAAAACATTTCCCAAAATACTACTCCAGAGATTTCTTTGGGTACTCGAATATTATAATCTGGTCCTAAAAAAATTCAATATGCATTTCTTAAGGGCCGTACCACTCAAGATGCTATAAACACCTGTGTACTCGACCTAATATTGGCCAAGGCACGTCACCACAGTAGGTACCATAGGTACGTTTCTTGATATTCAAGGCGCATATGATTCTATTTCGTTACATATGTTATGGGATTGCCTTTCTGCTAAGAATTTCTCACCTGGTTTTATTTCCCTCTTACAGCAATTATTTACATACCGTAATCTTATAATAAAATCGTCTCAACGTCCTATTTCTAGTCGGCACTTGTCAAATGGCTTACCGCAGGGAGATATTTTCAGCGGAATACTTTTTGCTCTTTATATGAGCGATTTTGACAGGTTAATGACGCGCTCCGGCCGCATAATAGCGTACGCTGACGATATCGTTCTTTACCTGTCTCACATCAACATAGATGGTGTCCATGTCCTAGATATGGCTTCTAACACTATTTTAGCACATCTAAATACGATACAATTCAGCGCTTTCCGCATTTGTTTCGGTGCTCTTCACACAACGCCTACTAACGCATTACTTGTGGAAGCTGGCGATCCCGCCCTCAAAATACGACGACTTACGTTAACAAAAAAAATACCTCCTCAAGAAATTTGCCATCATCGCTACTCCCCTCATACCTAAATTACAACTCTTGTTCGAACTTTCCGCTCCTCCCCGTCACCGTCTTCAAAAAATTCCGGCACTATATCACACATATAGTTATTTACATGGATACCGCGATGCTCTTTTGCGGATGCCTACACTGCCGTATTACGGTACTCGTTTTCTTATGAATCTTTCATTCGTCGCCCTTATATTATTCTCCCTAATGCTTCTAACTATTGCTGCGATGTCAAACAGCACTGTACACAGGAACAGCTTCACAAAAATATACGTGTCTCCCCTTTTACAAATACTGTCGATATATACACAGATGGCTCTAAGTCATCGACTGGCGTTGGAGCGGCCTTTTATGCTGTTCAACCTCAGTTTGCCCAACAATTTAGATTACCTAGTCACTTCTCCATTTATTCTGCTGAATTTTTTGCCGTACGCCAAGCTACACAACAAAATTATGCAAAAGCAACCATCTACACTGATTCCATGAGCGTATTACAATCACTCTCCTCCACCTCCTTCTCATACAATTGGTACCTATATAACGTAAAACATCTTATTTATACACAGACGCTGCACACACAACACAGGAGGGCAAGAGGCGAGGAGACACACAACACAGCACGCATCGCTTCTTCGTCTCATCCTTTACTTTTGATCGGCCGAGGGGACGCCACATCTATACTTCGTCCTTCGCCGAGCCAATTAGCATATCGGCTGTCTCCAAGTTGGGTTGACGGCCATCCCGAGCCATGTATACTCTCCTAGTCAGTGATGTTGACCCAGCTCTATCAGTTGAAGACATTGCTAATGAACTTCGCCCGCTCGGTGTCTTCAGTGTCACTCGTCTTTATTACGGCTCTGTTCCCGCACCGGAGATACTTCTTCATTTCCACTCTGCCAGTACATGCAACTCTGTCCAAACTACCGGCGTGGTTATCCAGCTCAGACGTCATCGAGTATCACCTACCCCAGCAAACATCAGCGCTCAAGCACCTGCTCCGCCCGCCGCTCGCCTGCCTCCTCCATATAATCCACCCCCACTTCCATCGCCTTCTTGTTGCCCCACTACCATCGCCACCACTACCATTTCTCCCAACATTTCGCCTACCATACCTGTCCCTACCACGATAACTCCCACTATCACTATTACTTCTACGCAACTTTATCCCATCATTTCTATTACTACTACTACCTCGTCCCATCCATCTCCTCTCCTGACCTCTCATCCTCTCCCTCCCAACTCTGAGCAGACAAGTCGCCAGGAAACGTCTCAACCACCATCTACCGAGGGAACTTCTACCGATCCTTCTGAAAATGCGGCACATCCATCTTCGCCACTACCGCCATCTGATCGTACCTCAACTTACAGCTGTGTTCTGCGCGGTATGGACCCCAACGTACCGTAGCGCCTGCTGCCATCACACGTGACCTTCGCCAGGCAGGAGTACCTGTCAAGCAAGCATCCCGTATTTATAACTCCGACGGTCCCACATTTCTGGTGAGACTCCAGCTGCCGACGCACGCCGACGTTCAGCGCCTTATCGATCAAGGCATCCACATCTATGGGCGCTATCATAGGGTTGAACCCTCCCATTCTTCTCCACTCCCATCGCACCGTATGCCCACACCACGCAGCCGTCCCCGGCCCGTTCCATCACCCCAATCTCCTCGTCCTCATCTCACCGCTCCACCACCTCCCAACTACTTTACGCCTCTCTTACCCAACCCGGACCTTTTCAACCTTATCCTCACTTCCCTTCTTAACTTCTCCTCATTTTACCATCTCCTAGCCCTCCATCTTTTCTGTCGCACCGTCATGTAAAGCTCTGTATCTAATATATTGTATTGTATCTCAGCTCAATAAAGACTCATCTCTCTGTTCTCAAAATAACAAAAAAAAAAAAAAAGAAGGCTCCTTTGCTCAACACTCCTTAATATGACACGTCTCCTTTCCCATCTCCTTCTCTCAAACCTCCTCAACCCCGCCCAATCTCCCGGCTAGAGGGAGGGCGTTACCCTCCAGGTGGCACGCCCCACCCCTTCAGGGTAGGGAATGAAAGCATTCTTAGTTAGTTAGTTAGCTAGTTATTTATACCACACATTCCAGCTATTTGTGTACTGTATGGCAACAGCTACGAACGGCTACACCTGTATATCACCAGCAGAGCAACAGAGGGTAAAGCACCACTCATGGCGTCCGGAAATCCTCCACCACCACCATCACCACAACCACGAGGACAACAATCCGCGATAGACGAGGAAACAGGAAAACAAGCAAGGAGTCTTGAAGACAATGACCCAAGTCCCATTCATCGCAAGAAGCTTGCCATTGCTCCTGAGGATGACAGGTCCCGTGCATTGGCTGGCGGTACCTATACACCACTCTCAGTCAATCCTGAAGCATCTCCAAGTGGCATATCCCTTCTAAACATCAAAGAGATTGATATTCTAGCATCGTTCCATTTACCACCTGGGAACCAGTCTCAGGGAATTATGCCATTAAATATTAGAAGCTATGCAGAGGCAGCAAAAAACCCTGCACTGCCCTACCAAGTATGACAGCACAGTGGCACAGCAACAAAAACTGGTCTACAAGCCCCATTCTACATAGTGAAGTTGAGGCATCTAAACGCGGACATCAACCATCTGAAAGCAATCTACTGTATCATCAAGTTTCTGCCCAACGCCATACACGATTATAATCTTGAAATTCAGTGGAGCAAAGAGGCTACAATATTAAAACTTCTAGACCATTCTACACAGTCCTGGTCAACTCCACAGGACTGGCGCACTTTGGAACACACGCTGCAGCACAAAACCTGGCTCAAGAACCCCGGCGAAACCAACCACCTTCGCGTCCCACCCCCACCTTGTCAGTGGTGGCATATGGGGTCGATCGCAGTTACAATGAGGACGAGGTCGCTGCCCAACTCCAGCAGCAAGGACATCAAATATTCCGGGCCATTCGGATCCGAAATGCCAACGGACCGACCTCGCTGATGCGTATCCTGTCCCGGGACCAGCTACTGAGGGATGGTTTTCTGATCTACGCGAAGCGACATCGTGTGGAGGCCTCCCGCTCATCTCCACCACAGCGCAGGCGCTGCGATCGCTGTCAATCCTACGATCATCCTACTACTGTACCGTGCTTTCTCGATCAGGTATGTGTGATTTCTAGTGGTCAACACGCCTCACATGCTTGCACAAATAAGTGATCACCCTAATGCAGTACTTGCGGCGAAGCTCATCCGACATTTTCAGTTAAATACAAGGGTAAACCTCAACCTCCTCCCACTCAACCAGAGACCGTGCTACCTATCACTCCCTCCCATTGACCTTCCTGCCCCGCCTTCCTATTCTACTCTTCCCCCTCCCTCCACTGAGAACATTCTGCGATTCATCACCATGGTGCTCCAGAATGTTCTCCCCTTCCAACGTCCTTATATCCTTTATCAGATCAAGTTAGCGGTGCGATTGATCTTCTAGACTCACTTGGACGCAACATTCTCTGGGACAAGAATGCACTGTGCATTCTTTCCCCTTGATCCTAGTCCACTATTGTAGTAAATGAAAATTTATTACGATAATGTATGTTCTTTGAGGGCCAAGCGACCGCTGCTGGATTTGCAGATAGATCAACACAGACCGGATATCATAATTTTTAATGAAACACTTTAACAAGAAAACAAAGTCCAAAATTAATAAACCATACTTTCTACTGCTCCGATCACCCCATGAATAGCCACGGAGGGGTAGCTATTAGTATTCACCAATCCATTCCCTCACAACAAAATTATCATTATCTAACTGAATATCCATCTGAAAACTTAATTATAGAAATCACGATTGGAAATCAAATAATAGCTCTAGCAACAATTTATATACCTCCAAGTTCTTCCCCACCAACCAAATTTGTGGAATACATCGATCGTAAATACAGTATTTACACCATTATCGCAGATTTTAACATTACGTCATATACGCAACAACAACAACAACAACAAACCATTTACGACCAACTATTACATGATATCCGGGGTGTTGACTTACCCTTTCCCTCCCCCACCCGCCCTATATCAAATACGACTCCTGACATTCTGATCTGCTCCCCAATCCTAGCAACGAACTGTGACATCACTATGCTACCTTCAATCAGCAGTGACCATGTCCCTGCTCTATTAACCTTAACAAATTTACTAACAACCCATACCAACATACCCCACGTCCTCCACCAGTCAGACAGTATAATCGAACCGATTTGGTAGCAAACAGGCAAACAATAACAGACATAATACGCAATACTGACCCACCTACATCACCGCACGAATTACATGACGTAATTAAGACATTAGAATCCGCACTAATTACTGCCGACCGACTCCATACTCCTCGCCAGTTATTGAAATATTCTCATGACCTTTATAAGGCATACCTCTGAACCCGTGACCCAAATACCCTCCACGAACATAGAACTACGCTTAGACATGCTCGTTCATTCATCAAGGCTATGAAAAGAAAAGCCTGGGCAAATAATTGTGCTGAATTTTCCAACATGACTGATACTCGCAAATATTGGACTAAATTAAAACAACTGACACACATAAAGAAATCCTACCCCCATTATCCAATAATACATAACAAATCCGCACCCAGTGATCCTAAAGTAAAGGCCGACATTTTTGCAGATCATTATAGAGCAATTTTGTCACTGTCTTCCGACCCCCATTTATACCATCCTGACCACTCTGTAATATCTGAAAATGCGGATATCACTCAACCTCCTCTTCGACCTAGCTTTGAACCTCCTTCCGCCCCTGACTTCCAACATCCCCTAAATGCTCCTATTACAGTAAAAGACATAAAAGACGTACTCAGGACCAAAAAGAACACTGCCCCAGGTCTAGATCAGATTAATTATCGACACATCAAAGAAGCTCCACATCCCTTCCTACAACTCCTAAGTGCAGTATATACTATCATTCTCCATACTGGATTCTTTCCTGCCCATTGGGGACATGCTACTATTTTGTTATTTTTAAAACCTAAAAACTGCCATCCCTTCTAAATTCATATCGTCCTATCAGCCTTCTAACAGTGTATTTTAAAATCTTAGAAACCATCCTCGCACGCCGTATATATTCCTATTTCAACTCCCTCCATCTCATACCTCAATCGCAAGCCGGTTTCTGTCCTCAGCACTCCACACATGATCGCCTCTTCCATATCTCTGCATACCTCACCAAATATTTACCTCCAAAAAACTGCACAGCCCTTATCAGTCTAGACGTTGAGAAAACCTTTGATAAGATTTGGATTGACAGACTGATATTTAAACTTCATCAGCTCCCGCTACCTCTGACGATCATCCGTTTTTTCACCAACTTTCTTAAATCTCACACAGCCCAAATCAATATCCATAATACATTACCGGTATCCTACACCTTTCCTATTGAAGCAGGAGTATTACAAGGTAGCCCATTGTCATCGCTTTTTTATATCTTGTTTTGTATCGATATTCCCCAACCTCTTCTCCCACTCAGATTATATCAATTTGCTGATGGCATAGCAATACTGGCTCTAGGAACCAATAACCGATCCCTGCAATCCCGATTACAAACCTACTTAAATGAGCTCGAACAATGGCTGAATCTCTGGCAAATCAAAATCAACGTAAGCAAAACACATTTTATAATTTTTCGTAATCGTAAACGTAGATGCCATCCTACTAACCAAATTTACCTAACCCTACATGATCAACCCCTTACAGAAACCACCACCCTTACCTTCCTAGGCATCACTTTCCAAAATAATTTAAAATGGAATATATATTTGGACATGATTTACAAAAAGACATCCCGCAGGTTTCACCTCCTCCGCTGGTTGTTAGGTCAAACCTGGGGATTAAAAGCAACACAAATCATTAATACGTACAAAGCTTTTGTTCGACCTGTTATCACGAATGCCTCCTTATCCTGGATCTCCGCCTCCCTTCTCCAATACCTAGACTTGACCATCACGCCATTCGACTGGCTTATCGCCTCAGACCAGAAACTAGACTCGAAGTAATAAATAACCTTTATACATTCCCAACAATCCTTTCCCATCTACATTCTATTTGTTTTCGTTATTTACAGAATGCTGTCTCCCGCAGCTCTTCTGAACCTTTAGAATAAATTAGCCTTTCCCCTCTCGCCACTGCCATTCTTACAAACCAACCAACACCTTTCATCAAACACATCCCCCCCCCCCCCCCCCCCCGCTCGACCTCAGCCCACAGATAAAGCTAAATGCACATAAAATTATGGACCACTTCAGATCACACAATTCTGACTGAGGTTCTTATTCCGGTTATTTTTCCACTGCCACCTTACACATTTAGTGGAATTAATGGCGATATCACCGCCATCTCTGACTACATTTGTGTTCAGTGTATGTGTGACCTTCTCTTAGAACTTATGACGATTTGGCTTTTTCATTTGGACAAGAAATGGATATTAATATTGTCATTGATTGTATATTTAAATTTCGATATTGTTTATCAATTTATTCCACATTCTTTCACTTCAAGAAAAACAATGCTCACTGTTCTTTTGTTACGTTTGTAGTGCTTCGTACTTCAAGGAAAAGACTTTCATTTCTTATGTCGTGTTCTACATAAGATTTTTTAATTTTCGTAAAACATGTGCTATTAGCACACACTCATATAAAGCATTTCAAAACAAATATCTGTACATCTAATCAGCCAAAGAATCCCTTTGTTGGACTGGTGGCCCGCTCCTCTAACGGGGAAAACGAAATAACTACCTATCTGAATAGAATAAAAATTATTTATACCCTCGAACACTCAAACGTCTACCTGACTTTCGTCTGGGTGCCAGCGCATATTGGAATTTATGGAGATGGACGAGCCGATACTTATGCGGAGCAAGCAGCATGTCTTCCGCTTCCCGCCTCTGCTATAGCTATTCCCCCCACTGATTATTTTATACATGTCAAAAACAAGGCTCACTCTGAATGGCAATCAGAATGGCATTATACTGCCAAGCACAAAGGTAGATCGTACTACCAACTGCAACCTCTTATTCCCCTACAACCGTGGTTCATAACAGGCCAGTACTCTAGACGACATATTGTACGCGCACTTTTTAGTGATAGATTTTTGTACTGGGTTGAGGAGTAAGGAGGGAGCACTGCCGGTTCCGGTAATACTTCCAACTGAATGGAAATGAAATCTGAATTGAATCGATAATATGATCGATCGATATGAATGTTCTAAACCTTTATTTTCTTAAGCCAACAAGTGTGTCACACACACAATATATAATATCATATAACATTTCTCGATGCGAAACTTGTTCCTAGCATGAATTCTATAGTTTGGCTTTGCTGTGTAAACAGTATGACTACGTAAAGTGTACGCTAGATGTCGCACAGCGATCATAAGCAATTCTTAGTTTGTGTTTCAAAGGTTGCAGATTCGAATCTCAAAAATAACCGAGGTCGACCGATTCAGCACTAGGGTGTTCATCTATCACTAAGAAGTTCGCATACAATATTACTACTATCCTCCGTGTAAGATTTAATCATGTCCTTACTCCGCTCTATAAATATCGATTTCATCTGACAACTCACCCCTTTTGTGAATGTGCTTACCTCGACGGAGATGCTAATCATATCTTTTTCCAATGTCCTTTATATCGTTCAGCCCGCCAAGGTTTTTAACACCGCCTTGTCCAGCACAAATTATCATTGCCTACCAGTATTTCTTGTTTACTCTATAATCTGACACCCACTGCAATTTCACTAATTTCCACTTTTCTTGATAACTCCAACCAAATACAGTAAGAGACAATATGCGACACTCTGCGAGATATCGAGGGACAGTGATTAGAGCTATCTAGCAGAGTGACCTGAGAGTTACTGATTCTGTCGTAAGAGCACATGTATTTGTTTGTGAAGTTTTTGGGGTTATGTATGCGTTTGCATTAAGTTGACATAAGTAAATAGTGGCGTGTGTCATTCCTTTATATCTCCTTTCAACATGAGTGGAAAGATATGTGCTGCGTTTGGCTGCAATAACTATGAAATGCAGAAGGATTCGTGATCTTTCTTCCATTTCCCTCGTGATGAGAAAAAGGAAGTAAATTAGTTACTGTGTTTGCATACATATTCTTCCGGTTACAAAGATATTTTATAGAAGGCCTACTTCCTAAATTTCTGACCTGAGCGACCCATATTTTAACTGCTTAAAGTATAATAAGCTTATTTTATTGTATTAGTGCAGCAGTTAACCTTCAATACCAATGTGTTGATGTAGGTGTGATCTGTGGGTTTTGATTTAATTCAGGAAAATGCATATGCATATGTGTGTGGCTGGTTGTGTTCCAAGTACCCCATTTGGAATGCCGTTATGCGTTGTCAACCGCTGAAGAAAATGTGGGTAATTTAAGAAAAAATGTGATGATGACACAAATTTGCTTTACCCTAATGTAATGGCAAGTATTGCTTATAGGGAAATTTTGAATGTTTTTGTGGCTAAATTTATAGATTTTCTTTCTGTTATTAGGCTTCAAGTTAAAAGGAAAATTGTCCAGCTCTTAAGTGTAAATTCATTGAATCATGTGTGTAAGGAATGTGCCGATATTTTTATTGACAAGTGTCCTAATGTGATATACAATGCTTTTAAATGAAAAAAAAGGACAAATCTAGCCATGAAAGTTCAGGCAGGTATGCTAAAGCTAAAAAAGTAATGCATAAATGAAAGATCAAGCCCTCTCATAGCAGTTCATTTCACATCTTGATTATATGTCTAATTTCAGTCTTTAAATAATAACCTGTTAAATAATTCTTCATTCATGTATCCAGAATTGTTTTTGCAACTTTGAAGTTAATATTTTTGCAACACTTTCTTTCTGGATGTAATTTATTTATCCATTTCCATATATACATTTCCACTGACATTTGAATTTAGCGCGAATTTTCAGGTCAAGCCACTAGGAGCTCCACTTGCGAATTGTCTCCCATTTTAACAAGGCTAAATCCGGAAGTGGCCGGTCCCTTGGTGTAGGGGTAGCGTGCGTGCCTCTTACCCGGAGGCCCCGGGTTCAATTCCCGGCCAGGTCAGAGATTTTTACCTGGACCTGAGGGTTGGTTCGAGGTCCACTCAGCCTACGTGATTAGAATTGAGGAGCTATCTGACGGTGAGATAGCAGCCCCGCTCTAGAAAGCCAAGAATTATGGTCAAGATGATTCATCGTGCTGACCACATGACACCTCGCAATCTGCAGGCCTTCAAGCTGAGCAGCGGTCGCTTCGTAGGCCAAGGCCTTTCAAGGGCTGTAGTGCCATGGGGTTTGGTTTGGTTTGGTTTGGTTTGGTTTGGTTTGGTTTGGTTTGGTTTGGTTTGGTTTGGTTTGGTTTGGTTTGGTTTGGTTTGGTTAAGTGTCGCGTATTTCTCTACTGTATTTGCTCCAACCTCACTTTATAACTTGATATCATATTACTCTTTCATTTGTCTTTTGTTGGTATGTTCCTGGCCTCCTTTGTGTATATAACCTGATCATTTGTTTTTGTGGTGACTCTTTCTTCATTCTCAGTTTTTTGTTTTGTTTTGTCACTGAAGCTGCCTACTACCTTCTCTATGAAGCTTACCCCTTGCGTACGATACCGTTATCGCTCTATGAGTTAATCAAGTCTATAATGCGCACCTCTTTTCCCAAACCCCCAGTGTTTTCTGTAGTGTGTATAATGCAGTGCTCCCATTTGTTTATTTATTTATATTTATACACATATGTATACAGTGTTTTATAACTCTCATAAGAATACTGACTGGGCGAAACTTACAAGGAGTCCAACACAACATTTCAAGAAGAAGAAGGAAAGGTTCGCATAGTATACACATCACACTAGAATTGACATCGAAGTACGAGTGCTATTTTTTTTTTCTAGTTGCTCTACGTCGCACCGACACAGATAGGTCTTATGGCAACGATGGGACAGGAAATGGCTAGGAGTGGGAAGAAAGCGGCCATGGCCTTAATTAAGGTACAGCCCCAGCATTTGCCTGGTGTGAAAATGGGAAACCACGGAAAACCATTTTCAGGGCTGCCGATAGTGGGGTTCGAACCTACTATCTCCCGAATACTGGATACTGGCCGCAATTAAGCGACTGCAGCTATCGAGCTCGGTAAGTACGAGTGCAATGCTACCCACATGAAGCCAAGGATATTAAAAATCCCAACACATGCCTCAACACCATATACAATACCAATTACCCATTCACAACTACATAGGGTTTCACATACAATACAGTTACCAAAACTTCCCAATGGTTCAGAAGAACACAGCGAAAACATGAAGAAGGGGCGCAAATCAACTATTCTTAACTAATCCACTTGCATGAGCACCAACTTACAACACAACCGACAGGGGACAAACATAAACTCCAAGAAAAATGCAGGTTGAATTTATGATGCATAGGTTTATACAGAGTTAAATTATCAATAATAGGTAAATCGTAGCATGACAACATTTAAGTGAACAAATTTGGACAGAGCCATCAACATCTCAACTGCACAACCAAATCCAAGAAGAAGGACATAATGAGGATAATTAAAAACTGGAGGGCCAGAATGTAGGAATGTTCCCAGAAAAATGTAATTCAAGTTATATGACATCCGTGGAAGTTTGAGAAAAATTTACTTGTCTAGCCAAAACAATGAGTGAAAAAATCGAAGGACATATAACAATCAATAAGGATGGCGGGTGCATGCAATAGTTACTCAACAACAATCCTCACCACCAAATATTGCTAAGAACAAGACCACGGTGTAAGGTCATCAACCTTTTACAACACGCCTATTACCATGGGTAATGTCAGAAAGGTAACTAACATCACAAGAAACGAAGTAAAAGCTCAGAAATGCTATAAAACATGAGGTTACATAATTCAACAACACTTCACAGAATAAGGCAATAATATTGGCATCAAGGATAGGCACCGTAACCTAATTTCGAAAGAAAATATACACAATGTACCTCAAATCAAGAAACCTAACTAGATTAATAGGAGCAGGAAGTGAGGACCAAATCCATTTCAATTATCCCAGGGGACCTCAGTGTAATACCAGACTAACAATAAGTGAGGTTCTATGGGATAAAAACAACCACATACGGTAGGTACCTTTTCCAAAGGAAGAAATAAGGCAAAATGAAATACATAAATGAAAGAGATAGGTTTCATCAGATTGAAAAGCTCAAAGGCAGTGAAGAAGAAGAAAGAAGCAACCTAACCTGAAGATCCCATACTCTACAAGCAGACTAAAACCTTAGTACTGACCAAAAGTCTAGTTAGTAATCCCATACCTACTAGTTTTAACAACACAGATCAGCAAAATAGTTAAAACCTACCACAGAGGGTAACTAAGACAGCATCCAAGGGACATCATAGAGCGGTAGATAAAATAAATGAAACTACAGTAAACCAAAACCAAAAATGTAATGAGACATCAGAAGGCTAGGTAAAGTTAGCACGCAAGAGTTGACAACTCAAGACAGTTTTCAATAACACAAATTCACAGGAGTAGTAGAGATACAATGTTACGTACATCTTGATTACCAGGACAATGAGGAATCAAAGGTGATGTATTACCGACCAAAACACCTCGACACAATTTCACACCTCACAACTGGAGCGCATGAACAAACTTCAGAAGTAAAAGGAATCAGGAGAATCATCATGAAGATGCCTCACAGATGATACACCGGAACCGTAAATAGACATACAAACAATTAAAATTAGCCTATCACAAGCACTGAGCAGATGTGACGTAAGCAAGCAGATGACAAAGGGAGTTAGAATGACCTCTGCTGCTCTAGGAGCACTCTTTGCACAGCTCTGATTTAATGCTTGTAAATGTGATTTGAAGCACTTTAGTACATAATTGCTTTGTCTTACTCTAATCTATTTGTTCATAATTTGTATTTTATGATTCTTGTATCTTATTTTTTCTGGACAGGATGCTTTCATATGCATGTTATTTTCTTTCTTTTTTGTTTTGTAACAATTTTCTTTAATTACTGAAAATTCTTACATAATTATGTATAATTGAACTTAAGATGGCCTTCAGTGAAATGAAGTTTGCCACTTGAATTAAAACTGCTGTAAGGAAAGTAATTTTTCATTGACTTGTATAATTATTCTTTCCTAGTGTCTGAACAAGATCATAGTGATGAAGATTGTTTAGTGACTTGTATAATTATTCTTTCCTAGTGTCTGAACAAGATCATAGTGATGAAGATTGTTTAGTTGTTGCCATTAGCACATCTGGAAAGAAAGGTTTTCTGATGGCTGCAGATATGCCATACAAACCTGAAGAATTGTGGACCCCATTTATTGGAAATACATGTCCTCATTTGGCAGGAAAACCAAAACTGTTCTTCATAGAGGTAAGGCTTCACTAAAACACTTGATTATACTTTCAACTTACTCATAACATTCTTTTGTAAAGATGAAAAGCCCACCAATAAACAGTGTGACAGGAAGTCCATGTATATCTCCTCAGTCGGCCAGTGTATTTATTTCTAACACTACCTTCTCATGTTAATCTGGGGCAAGCAAAGGACTCTGGCTCAATTTGAATAGGCTGGTGGCTTAGGATTGTACATCTTCCTTTCTCCATGCACTGATCCTATAGAAAATCCCACCAGAGTTTACTGGAATTCAAACCTGGGACACATGAGTTGGGAACTGATTTGCTAGACCACAGTACCTGGATGTCTCCTATTATAACCAAGCGTCTTATCCAAACCTGAACTTCATTGTTCCCAGCTAAACCAGAGGCCACTAATCAGGTGTCTTGAGTCAGAGTTTTCTTCAAAATCAAATCAAAATCTCTTTATTTGCAAATGAGGTGTCTACCTCGGTGGCAAATGGTACACTAAAATACATTATTGTCAAGCACTAAATATTAAATTAACAAGAGAAGAAAATTTTCCTATAATACAATATTATACAATTTACGCTGACAATTTTTTCTATTAAACACACAGCTCATCCTTAATAAATTTATATTGTTTACAAAATTCTACTTATAATATCTCCTATACTACTTACAAATATAGTCAACTGATATACAGTATGTGGAATTACTTCAAACGATACTGTACAACTGGTATAAGATTAAAATTTACATTGCATTTATTTATTTATTTTTTCTTTACCCATTCTGGAACCTAAGTAGCATAACGACCTGCTGCGTCTTAACCAGAGCCCCTTTTGCCACCACTTTTCAGAGTTCTTGAAGGGCCTTCACAGCTACCGTAGCGGTCCCAGGGCCCTCGAAGTCCCCACTGTACTTCACCCATACAGGCAGTCCCCTACTTTGGCTGTCCAACTCCTTAGACCAGGAGATGGAATTAATGTATTCACACATATTTTTTATTTATATTAACCTGCACTGGTCGAATGTCCTCTAACATTTCATTTATTTTCTCTGTTGCTGTTTATTCTCTTCTTGAATATCTGTACAGATTTTGGAAAAGGATCAAACACTACCCCTGGTAAACTGTTCCACTCCTTCACGCCCTTCCCAATGAATGAACATTTACCCCAATCACTTCTGCTAAAATTCCTTCTAATTTTATATTTGTGGCCAGTCCTGCCGATATAATTATTTTCCAACTGAAGCCTCTCACGGATATCTCCCCATGCTGCTTCTTCTGTATAGGCTCTATACAATCCTGTAAGTCTAGTTTTCTCCCTTCTCTAACTTAAAGTTTCCCACCCTAGTTCCTTTAACATTTCTGATACACTACTCTTTCTCCTGAAATCCCCTGTTACAAATCTTGCTTCTTTCCTCTGCACACTATATATTTCTTTGATTAGGTATTCTTGGTGAGGATCCCAAACACTGTTTGCATATTCCAATAATGGACGAACCATACTTAGGTAACTTTTCTCTTTTAATTCTTTATTGCATCCTTTAAGTAGCCTCATTATGACATGTAACGATCTGTATGCTTTCCCAACAATGTCATCCACATGACCCTTCCAGTGCAAATTACTTTCAAATCTCACACCTAAGTATTTACACTTGCCATCTTTTGGGATAACTACCCCATCCAAAGTATATTCAAATTCAGTTTTAAAACTCCTGTTTGTAAATGTTGTAACAGTTGATTTGCCTCCATTAACCTTCATATTATTCTCTTCAACCCATTGTTGGATAGTTTCAAGGTCCCTTTGGAATTCTGAACAATCCTCAATGGTATTTATTTCCCTATAAACAATTATGTCTTCTGCATACAATCTTATTTTTGATGTTATATTATTCCCTAAATCATTTACGTATATTAAGAAAAGTAACGGACCAATTATACTACCCTGTGCAATTCCCTTCCAAACTTTCTCTTCCTGCGATACGTTATTTCCTACTTTGACTTTCTGAACCCTTGAATTTAGAAATGTTTTTATTCAACGTGTAACCCTTACGTAAAATCCTATTCCCTCCAATTTCTTTAATAATATTCCATGTTCCTCTCTATCAAAGGCTTTGGAAAGATCTATGGCTATGCAATCTAACTGGCCTCCTGAATTCAATTGGTCTGATATGTCCTGCTGAAATCCCACCAGTTGTGCCTCACAAGAAAATTTCTTTCTAAATCCATACTGGCTCCTCATGAACCAATTTTTATCATCACTTATCCCTCTGATGTACTTTGGTATTAAACTCTCCAGTATTTTACAAACTATACTGGTCAGGCTGATTGGTCTGTAGTTCTCTGGTTTCCTTTTATCACCCTTTCCTTTATAAATTGGTATTATTATAGATTCCTTCCATTCCTTTGGTTTTACACTATTATTTATGACATAGTCAAAGAGAAATTTTAAATAAGGCACTATGTACCACCCCATTGTCTTTAATACCTTCCCAGTAATTTGATCACTTCCTGCTGCTTTTCCTTGCTGGAGCAGTTGGATTTCTCTGAAAATATCTTCATTTGTGAATGAGAAGCTTCTTGTTTCCCTCTGTGTCTCTCCCTCTCTATCTTCAGTTTCGGTTTCCAACTCCTGACAATCATCTACTGAATCTCTGAATTCCCTACTAAAGAGGTTTGCTTTCTCAGTATCTGTTAAATAGTGTTCACCCCCTTCTCCCACCATTGTAGGAATTTGGATTCCTTTTCCTTTTTGATTCCTGATATATGAATACAGCTTTTTCCATTTCCCTTTGTGGTCATTATGCTCTTGAAGAATGCCATTCATATAATTCTCTTTTGCTTCCTTTTTCACTCTATTCAGTTCCCTCATTAGCTGTTTTCTACTTTCTCTACTCTCCCTACCTTCTTTGATTTTCCTGTTTACTATTCTACATTTTCTTTTTAATTTTCTTATTTCCCTTGTATAATAAACAGAGTCTGAGGTGATTTTACCCTTCTTAACAGGTACAAATCTCTTCTCTCCTTCCCAAACGATTCCTTTGAATTTAGCCCAGAGTGTTTCCACATTACTCCCTTTACTTATCCAACAACTGAATTGTGATTTAAGGTTAGTCCCAAATTCATCAATTTTAGTTTTTCTGTACAATTTCTTGTCTTGTGTGACCCTCTTATTAAGCCTTTGCAGTAAGATGGATAAGTGATCATGCCAATTTGCTTAACTTGAAAGATCACACTGGATCTGTTGTTTCAAATAGCTGCATCATTGACTACCCCTCCACTCCCCTCTTTACACTCTTTATACTTATATTGAATGGTATATTAAGTAGACCCAGCCTGTGGTTGGAAACTGCTCCAGAAGAAGATGATGATGATGAATGGTAGGCCTATATTCTATCTCTTTGGAATGTTCGGCCACTGTATGGGTCCATGAGCATGAGATTACTAGCAAATCAACAAAAGATCTCATGGTGGACTGTTGCTTCTTTAGTGAAGGTGTAACTGCCTTTGAGCTCTTAACACATAAAACATGTAAAAGAAAGAATTTTTAAACATGAAAATAAATTTAAAATCATTGAAACCATACCATTAAATCAAAATTAAACAAGGTTAAAAACACGATAACTACAGGTACCCATAGGATGTGGGAAGTGGCAGGAGCCCTGTGAGGTAGTGAAACATAGCCTTTCATTCGGAACAGATAATTTTTGTAAGTGTCAAAGGTTTATTGTAACATGCTCTAATATACTGGATAACCAAAAAAATGACGCATCAGGAAGGAATTGTCCAATGGTGATACAAATCGGTGGATGTGAGGAACAGACATAGAAAAACAAAAGATCAAAAGTGCAGAACAATTGAATGATTTATTGCAGAGTTAGAGTGTTAGAAAGTGAGGACGTCAATAAGGTGTTGGTCCACCCCTGGCTTGGATGCAAGCTGTCACTCAACGTGGCATAGACTGATAAAGTTCCCGGATGGTGTCCTGCGGAATTTCATGCCAAATGGTCTCCAACTGTTGGGCTAAATCAGCGACATTCTGGGATGTTCGCAATCGCCTTCCCATGACGTCCCAAATATGCTCTATGGGAGAGAGATCCGGCGACCGAGTTGGCCAAGGAAGGATAAGGCAAGCTTGAAGACAGCTCATAGCAACACGTGCCATGTGCGGCCGGACATTATCCTATTGGAAAGTAAGGCCTGGATGTCGCTGAAGGAACGGTAACACAACCGGCTATAGAATGTCATCAACATACCACTGTGCTGTCAGTGTGCGAGGAATGACTACCACAGGGGTCCGGCTATTGAAGGAGATGGCACCCCAGACCATCACCCCCTGTTGTGGGGCTGTGTGGCATGCGATAGTCAAGGCAGGATCCCCATGCTGGCCTGGACATCTCCAAACGTGTCTCCGGTTGTTGTCAGGGACCGTTGGAAATGGGACTCGTCACTATGACTATACGTCCAAAGTCAGCACAGTTCCACATTGCTCGAGTGCGGCATCACTGTAATCTGGCTTGACGGTGAACAGGCATGAGTGGGAAGCGGCGTAACGGGTGGCGCAAGCGCAAATTCCTCTCGCTCAGACATCTGTTGATGGTCATGGTGGAACACATGTGTGCGGGTGACACGCTGGATTGTTGATAACGATGACTTCGGTGCTGTGATAGCTGTTCTGACAATCGCTCTGTCTGCCCGTGCTGTTGTGGCTGTCAGTCGACCACTGCCGTCCTGACGCTGATGCTTGACGTTGCTGACCCACGCTTGCCAGCATCGTCTGATCGCCGCATCACTTCAACCCAACTGTCCAGCAACAGCTCGATTCGACCAACCAGCGTCTTTCAATCCGATCACACGACCTCTTTCAAACTCTGACATCTGCTTGTAATGAGCACGAATCCTTCGGCGTCACATTCTTACAGCCGACGTTAAGATAGCACAGTCGAATGCAACAGCTACTTTGAGCTTACGCTTCAGAATCGCGCCTTCTATACACCTGATGCATGCGCAGTTCGGATGCGCAGGAGCTCCCACTATTCATTCGTTCATTCATTCATTCATTCATTCATCATTTGCATGTTCGGTCCAAATGTCTTTGCATATGTAATTTCCTTACAATCAGACAACGCCTTCCTGGTGCGTCGTTTTTCTTTTTTTGTTATAGAGTGTATATTCAAAACTCAAAAGACTAAGCATGACTCTTAACATGATTGGTGAGAAATAAATAAGTATTCATTGAACATACCCTAACAAACACATGCGCAGTGCGCTAAAACAAATTATTCACAAGTTATATGTGCCTTGGCACTTGAATGAAAACATGTCAAAACCTATTACGATGATTCACGTCACTGAAAAGGAAGGCTGGTGCCATTCTACACAATCCAGGAGTGACTAAAAATTGACATAAGCAAAGACGTAAAAGAAAACAGGGTTATGCCATCACCGAAAACACTATAGGAGATGAACATTAAAATTAATTTACATATGTAAGGTGAAACAGAACTAATGCAAACCCAATGGATAAATTAAAATTAATACAAATGGAAAGGTTAAAAAGTGTTTGTCTCCAACAAAGTTGAAAGTAAGTTTAGCTGAAAAACTAACTCATCGCGAAATTAAAGTTAGCGGTAAATGTAAGATCTGTGGGCGAACTCCTGCATATTTAAAGAAAAGTATTACATTTAAAATTTAAGTGAAATTAAAACAAAACATGAAAGAAACAAGAGTGCTTACCCTAGGATAGGTGGGTTCTCATGAGATGGGAGCTCAGCGCGAACACATCCACTCGCTAAGACGGTCAACCAGGAAAGACAATAGACACTCCCTCACTCCCACCAAAGAGCAGCGGAGTTGAGGAGACAGGAAATGGTGTAAGCACAAAAGGAGACCAATAAGAGCACAGAGTTAACCCTCAGGACTTAACATTACCCAATAGGAATCATTTTTATTTTCACCAATTAAATTTCTCTTTTTTTTCTTGCTGACACAGTCAAATGCACAATTTCTAGAAAAGTCAAGGCTTTTGAAATCAGAAATAATAGTGCTTCCTGAACTACCTTATGTTTCAAAAGTCCAGAAGTTCAGATCAACAAATTTCTACAACACCAAATCAAATAATAAAATTGTATACAGGAAAATAAATGAGAGTTCCAATTAATTCAAACTGCTGTCTTGCCACCAGTACCGGTACAAAGGTAACACTGACAAAGAAGTTGTTGGAGATTGAAATGACAGATGTACAGGCCGTCAGCATTGCATTGCCCCTTCCCGCCTAGAGCAAGGTGACTCGACTTACTCCATGATATGGCGCTGGACAATTTGATCAGGTAGCCATCGCCTTCCCATAGAGGATCTGCTGGGTCTGGTTGGCAGTGTCCTTGTTTCAGTTGGCGACAATCCACAGGTCCTCGCATGATGGTAGAAGCTCTGCTGGCTTTCCCATTGTTCACATCTCTGTTACTTCCAACGCTTGAGAGCCTTCGTAGTCTACCAGTGCAACTGGCTTGCATGTCCAAAACTTGACTCTGCTGAGCTTCCTCTTCTTCCGAGATGCCGAACTTGATGTTCGCACCGGCATGCAGCTTCATGCTGGGCCGAGTGTCCTGGTTAGGTGGCGTTTTCATTTGTCGATTGCCAGTTTGGTCTCCATTAACATACTGACTCCTAATGAGGCTCCCTCTGGCTGGGCTGAGTGGGTCAGGTTCAATCCTGGCTCAGTTCGGAGGTATTTGAAAGTGCTCAATTATGTCAGCCTCATGCAGTAGATTTACTGGCAGGTGAAAGAACTCCTGCAGGACAAAATTCCAGCACCTCAGCATCTCTGTAAACCATGAAAGTGGTTAGTGGGACGTATAGCTAGTATCATTATTATTTTATTGAGGCTCCCTCCAGCCTTGCTGTTAGCATCACTACCTCCATCTCCGGGAATATTGCCAGAGTCCCCTCGAGGTTCTGCTTCCCATTGAGCACCCTCCCTAGTTGGATCTTGGTGCTGCAGAGCTTATCACAGGTGTCAGCCTTCTCGCGCTGGGTGTCATCTCGGCGCAAAATATCCAGAGTCATATCAGCTGGTCGCTTGAATTCAATGTCGAATATCCACAACATTCTGTCGGTACGCTGAGTCTTCTGAATTGTACACAGTAGGTGTCTCTTGGCTTGTGGTCACTGCAGCGCCCGTCAAGTACTCCCACAACTTCCTTGTAGGTCGAACCTGGCTGGGGGCTGTGTAGTACTTGTCTTCTGTCCATGTAGTCTGGTGATCGGGTTTTCCGCTCTCTTCTCTGATGTTGATCCATTGTCCACACAGATAGTCTCATATTGAGTCTGGCATGTTCCACAGGAAGTGGTCCTGTCGTGACCATGGGGTTGCCACCTGCCCACCACCAGAGCTGCCATCACTACTGGGGGGGGGGTATAATCGGGTCTCTATGGTCGGCGTCCTCTCATGCAGGGCACTCACTTCTGCCATTATGTTTCTACCTCCGGAATCTACAACTGCGGACATTAGTTTGGACCGCTTCTCAACCAGTTCATTCTCGTTCTGCACAAAATCATCCTTCACCTCGGTTTCAAGAGAGTGCACTTAGTTTTCTAACTTCAGCTATCCGTTCTTCAGTTCATTTAAGTCTGTTTTCATTTCACTCTTATATTTTTCCTGACTCGCTTCCAGTTCACTTCTGAGTCAGTCTTGGCTAGGTTTAAGTTCGCCCATGATCTGTTCATGAGTTGTTCATAGCTGGATTTGATTTCACTTATGATTTCTCTCTCAAGTTGCCAAAGAACAACCTGGAACTGCATCCATTTTATCACCAACTAGAGATTTTTAACAACTATGAAATACACTACCAGTAACTAAAGATTCTGACACCAGTTTTAACGTACCAATTTATCCCACAATTTTATCCCACTTCTAACGATTTAAAGATAAGAATTATAGAACTAAATGAGGCCACAGCATTAGTTGTAAATAGAAGATTGCGGTGACGTTTAGTAAATTCAGAGGTTTTCAGACTGAAAACTGAAAGGCATAATGGCCTATAATGATAATGTATGTATGTTATTCAGTATTATGTTCTGTGGCTAGGGGATCCTTGGATATGGATGTGATATGCTAAGAGGACCTCAGACACAAGAAGTTTGGGAGTAAGATATAGATGGACGGTCAGGCAATGTTACCTAGCAGCCATGAAGGCTGCGTATTATGGCTGGTTGCCATCTGAAATTAGCAGCCTTTGATGGATGTACTAAGATAGCACAATATGATATCAACCAAGTAAGAGCTTTCAAATATCTTGCAAGTACAATAAATGAAGACATGAGATGTCATCAGGGGGTGAAAACTCGTATTGCTGTAGCGAAGGAAGCGTTCAGTGGGAGGAGGAGATTATTGTGCGGCAAATTAGATGAAGGTTTGAGAAAAAGTCTTGGTAAGCACTTTGTTTGGAGTGTGGCATTATATAGGGGAGAGACATGAACATTGAGAAGAGAAGATGGGAAAAGGCTAGAAGTGTTTGAGATGTGGGTGTGGAGGAGAATTGATGATGATAAGAGTGACAAATGAAGAAGTATTGGAAAGAGTTGGTGAGAAGAGAAGATTGCAGCAATTTATAAGAGAAAGAAAGAGGAACTGGATGGGACACTTGTTGAGACAGGAGTGTTGATTAACAGAAGCACTGGAAGGATTATGCCTGTTGCTGATGGTAAAATTTTCCTTCAAATTAATTGTACAATAATTTAATTTTATAAAATATCTGTTGCTCATGGTGAAATTCAAGTTTTATAAAACCTTTGATAAAACGTTTCATAAAATAGGACATGTTCTATTCCGTAAAATTATTTTTTCGCAATGAAACAATTAGCGAAGCTGACATGATGATGATGCTGGCGCTACGACATGAGAAGGTTGTGAAGCTCGTTTTTAAACTTCTAAAATGCAGGATCCGGGTGGACTAAGGAAGCTGCAAGTATTTGTATGAGGTTAAAACGCCAATGAGTCACAACAGAAATTCAAGAAAGGAGACAGAAAACTCAAGTGCCGAAGTTGTGTCACCAAAAAAAACCACACACACATCATAGTACAGATCGCACAGCTACACAGGTCATGCTCTCTCTCTCTCTCTCTCAATTCTCACTGTTCTTTCACACTCAGTTTTCGTTCATTAGCACTACATCCCACATGTGACAGTCTCGCAGTTAAGGATGGTGTACACTGACTGTTCACTCCAGTAGAACGACGATAGACACACAGAACGAACCATCAGATCTCCAATAGACTGCCTCACTCAACTCAGGCTGTAACTCGCACTCAATCGCTAACTGACTGAGCTGATACTGAACTAACACTGAACTGAACCCACAGGTCACGCTGGACTTACATAACTGGGCCGGTCATTCTAGAACAGTCCGGATGTTGGATGTATCCAGAACACCTTGCGAGGTAGAAGACTCCTGGTTAATCATTCTTGTAATTTCCATTTTGCCCCCGTGTCGCCACGGATGAATAGAGAGTGGGCAGATGGGCCTGATGGTGACGTCACAGCTTTACTGACTAACTATATTGGTATTGTAATTTTACTAATTTGGGACAAATATTTCAGGTTCCCTATGGGAATCAACATCTGTATCTTGTCCCGCCCGAAGTCGGAAATTGAAATGGCTTGGTTAATTATTTAGCGCTTTATTATTGTGTAATCCTGCTGTAATACAGGAGAAATCTCTCTAGGTATTTAATTCTAACTACAATTTTATTGTTTCAGTTAGCCTGTTGTAATTAGAATAGGCTTGGTTTCGAATAATATTGTAGTACATATAGCTTGTTTATTACATAGTACTGTATCTTTCTTTATTGTTGTATAATCCTTGTGTAGTCCTTTTGATATTTCAGCAGTTAACATCAATTTTAATTTCTGTTGCTGGGCTCAGTGGCTCATATGGTTGAGGCACTGGCCTTCTGATCTCAACTTGGGAGGTTCGATCCTGGCTCAGTCTGGTGGTATTTGAAGGTGCTCAAGTATGTCAGCCTTGTGTCGATAGATTTACTGGTATGTAAAAGAACTCCTGCAGGACAAAATTCTAACACCTTGGCATTACCAAAAACCATCAGAAGTAGTCAGTGGGATGTAAAATCGATAACATTCATTATTATAATTTCTATTTGTGTGTTGTAGTAGTAGTAGTAGTAATAATAATCTTTCTCTACCAGTACATGGAAATATTTAGTGTAACTAGTTAGCTGTTATTCTTATTATTTTATCTGTTATCCCCATTATTTTATAATTAGGTTATGCCTAAGTTGAATTGTAGTGTAGTTATTTTATCAGTTAGTGTCTTGCTGGATATTGTCACAAAATTCTTGAGTAGTACCCAGTATTTCTGTCATCTGACATATACCGTATACTTATTTACAGAATACATTATTTTATTTCTGTTGATATTTTCAAATTATTTCATATTTCTGTGAAGAAGGTAAAAGAATGGCTGATGATGGTAGGTGTAGGGACTTTAGGTGTGAGAGGGACTTAAGGAGAACGAGGAAAGAGAGAACAAGTTTGAGGGAGATAATAAGGCTTTAAATGGATAACAGCAATGAAGATAGGTCTTTAAAGAAATGGTTTTTACATCCCACTAACTACTTTTATGGTTTTTGGAGACTTAAAGGTGCTGCAATTTAGTCTCGCCAGTAAATCTACTGATACAAGACTGACGTATTTGAGCACTGTCAAATAACACTGGATTGAGCCAGGAAGGAACCTGCGAAGTTCGGGTCAGAGGGCCAGTGCCTCAACCGTCTGAGCCACTCAGCCCAGTGAAGATAGGTCTCCTTCAATCAATATAATAGCACACGGTTGGTAAGCAAGAGGAAGGGGAAGGAATGGGAGAAGTTGTGGAAGCTGGGTGGGCTAATGTTTTAAGGGGAAGGAATGAGGGATAATGGCACTCATAGGAGGTGAGTTCAGGAGATGTATCACTGAGGAATCACTATGAGTCACTGCAGATAGAACAGCAGAGGGAAAATGGAAACGGGAAAGTATTAGAGAGCAGGGGTAGGGCAAGAAGAAAGGGAATGGTAGGAAAGAGAAACATTGAATATAGAAGAGGAAGGAGGTGGAATATTGTCGTGAGAGGAAGAGAAGGGAGTAGGAAGTAGGTTCTGTAGCCATCAGGGGAGTTAAGGGAGACCACAAGAGGACGGGGTCTAATAAGGTGGGTGGGAGTGAGGCTCTGGTCATAGATGACTCTGTTGTTCGCCATATGGGGAAAGTGTGTGGAGGAAAGGAAACCAGTGTAGATTGTGTTATCCAGGAATTAGGTTAAGGCAGATGTTGAAGAGAGTAGAAGGGAAGGAGGAGGATAACGGGAAGGTAGTAATTTTCCACGTTAGTACCAACAATGTAAGGCAGGCAGGAATGGCATGGGTGGGATCTGGTTATATGTGATCATGGGAGAAGTTTAAGGGGTCAGAGATTGTTATCAGTATGATAAAGTGCTGGAGGGATTCTGATTGGAGGGTGATCAGGAACTTAAAAGAGACTATGGGATGGGTATGTGGGAAACTGGTAGTGAGATTTGTAGATTCTAATTGGTGGGTAGGATATAGGGTCTACTTTCAGGTGGCCTTCTTTTGAACCGCAATGGTACATATAACTAGGGTGTTTGTTTAGAGGGATAAGTGAGAGATACATTCAGAGAAACAGGGTGGACCAGGGAGTGTTGATGAAAGTGTAGGGAGCAGGAAGTCAAGTAAGGATGACATAAAATTGTTAGTGTTAGACTGTAGAAATATTGTAAAGAAAGGAATAGAATTAAGTAATTTAATATATATGTATTTACCAGATATTGTAATGGGTGTTGAATCATGGCTGAGAAGTGATATTATGAACGTGGAAATTTTCTTAGGGAACATGAGCCATGAGTGTTTATCATATAGACAGGATAGGAACAATAGAAAGGGCAGTATTCATACTGGTGAAAGAAGAATTCATGAGCTAAAAAAAAAGGGGGTGAGATACATGAAATTCTAGGTGTAAGGCTCATATCTGAAACTTGATGCTTTTGGGGTGTACAGACTAGGAAAGGGTGGATTGACGCTGATGCAGAATTAGTTGGTAAGATAATCTGCTGTGTTGGGAATGACACAGAAAGGAATGTTATGGTAGTAGGTATTTCATTTCACCAAATATTGTCTGGAAGATAAAGCATGACCAACAAATGGTGAATAATTTAATCTGGCTAGGACAGGTGAATCGGAAAGTGATGGAACCAACTAGAGGGGAAATATTCTAGACATGGTGTTGAAAAATCAGATGAGCTCTATACAGGGTGTAAGTTAATTATACTAACAAAAAAAAATCAGGGATGCTCCTAGTGTTATGTAAATAACGATGGCGCATTTGGACTGTCACAGAAAGTTTTTCATTTTGAGAAAATGAGGCTACTTTGTTACTTCCGGGCACACAATTCAGATTGACGAACTCGCTGTATTTTCTGTGCCAGAGCATAAGCTGCTGCCTGCTGCTATGTTTCAGAGGAGAGAAGGGAAGGCAGGGGAAGTGGGGTGTGTGATAGACAGAGACAGAGATAATATTCAGTGCTAATGCACAAGTTTCTCGTTCGTTTCACACAGTTGCTTCCCAGCCCCAGTAGGCAGTCCGCATACAATGGCTACTGAGTTTGCGGTAGAAATTGGTGAGAATGGCTCCATTTCAGTGCACCAACAATTAAATGGCTGATATGCACCTAGCCTATGGGGCAGCAAATGGCAATGGGAGAGAAGCCCCACGGATTTGTGGCATCTGGCACCCTATCCGCTGCCACCCTCATCATTCAACCTTGGTGTCCATTAACAGGCGACGATGTCCCTGAGATGCTCGACACTGGCAGTGCACCATCGGTATGGAACACACAGTTTGAAGAGGCTGCTTTAAAAGAAAAGAAAAAGCTGGGCTGAATGGCCCAAGATGGTTGAGGCGCTGGCCTACTGACCCAACTTGGTATGTCTGGTGGTATTTGATTGTGCCCAGATACACCAGCCTCATGTCGGTAGATTTACTGGCACCTAAAAGAACTCTTGCCAGACTAAATTCCGGCACCTCAACGTCTCCAAAAACTGTAAAAGTACTACAATTGATGAATTTCATCCTATATCTGTCCTATTCCAATATCCATGTTGGCAAAATATCCAATTGTCAAGTAAAAAGGTCCACTTATTCACCACTTTTTATATCATACATTTAATTATGTATAGTAATATTTTTACATGTTTTGTCTCCTCTGGAGACATCTTCAGTTCCTTTAAAGACCACATTGATTGATTGATTTATTTATTTATTTATTTATTTATTTCTTTCTTTCTTTCTTTCTTTCTTTCTTTCTTTCTTTCAAAATACTCATTCATACAACTGAAGGTACTGTACAGAAATACAAGCTGTCTCTTAGATAAAGAGACGTTATACACAAATTATTTGTTATTTGTTTTATACCGGTACCTATTTTGTTATGAAATACACAATTAAAATGTTACAGCATTCCACCTTTTCTGTTTGTCTTGTACGAAGGGCATACTATAGTTTTACATTTTTTTTTCTGCCCAAATGAAGTACATTACACATCAGTTGTCCACCTTATCAACATGATCTCCTTGTAACTGTATGCTCTCTTGCCAATGATGTGTAAGTCTCTCCAGACCTCCTGAAACCATTCTGTCAGAGTGCTGCATACCCATGCCTTGACAGCTGTGTCCAGTACTGCAAAATCCACAAAACAGTGACCATGCAGAGGTTTCTTCATGTTCCCAAACAGGTGATAATCACTTTTCGACATTTCTTTGACCGTGGACTGCCCCAATGCTTCCACTGCATCGATTGTTGTTTCGTTTGTGACTCATGGTTATGGGGCCACGTCTCATCACCAGTCACAAGCCTAGCCATGAAGTCGGCTGGATCTTGACCATGGAGTTGCAAAAGTTCTCTGCACATGTCCACACACCTCTGCTTTTCATCTGCAGACAAAAGTCTAGGCACCCATGTGGATGACACCTTCCCCAACCGTAAGTGGCCATGCATGATCCACTGCAGGGTGTTTTGGATAATTCCCATGGCTGCCTCCATTTCCGTAAATGTGATGCATTTCTTTCCTTAGATGGCTTGTTCGACCCGGGTAATGCTGGGTGGTGTTGACACTGTCACATTCCTTCCAGAACTGGTACTCTTGTCCACCGATGTGCGCCCTGTTTTCCAACCTTCCACCCAGTAGTAAACTGTTTTACTTGACGGCCCATGTTCTCCACAGACTGCCACCAAGTGCCGATAAATTTCTGCAGTGGTCACGCCTTCTTTCCATAGGAACCAAGTCGTATAGCGCTGTCCCTGATGGTTGCTTTCCATGTTGTCTGCCCCTACACTGACAATGTTGTTATGAAATGGCTATGATGCGTGCATTCGTTGGCCCGTGTGTGTGCTGCTACCAAACGGTGGAATAAGACACTAGTTACACGTCACCACCTTCAAAACTGAAATTTGAACCATACCCGGACGTACGAAAAATAAAGTGTAAAACAATATAGTACGCCCCTCGTATGTATGTATAACTTATAAGTTTTTCCAGTCTGTTGAAACCTGAAATATAACATTTAGAACACTATTTAAGAAATAAACAGAAGAATATTAGTAAGAGAATGACATGTTTCATTCTACAAGAATATCCTCTTGAAACTATGTCATTAACACATAGGGTACTGTTATTTTTCTTCTCTACAGTGCTCCAACATTTCACGGTTGTATTATAGCATTCATCATCATTATCATCATGAAATCCTTCCAGCTTGCTGGGTGGGGTTCTGTTGAATGAGCTCTCATCTTCATTGTCTGCCGATGTAGTTCTCTCCCTCCATCACAGCTCTTTAGTCTCCTCTACTCTCGATGTCTATCTTTGGTTGGTCCAGCCATTGTTTCCATGGTTGTGCAATAGGTCTCTCTCCACTGACTGTCTCCTTCATGTATGCATGTGATGTTCAAGTGCCTTGCATTCTCCTTGCATACCTGAAACATTTAAATCTTGGAGACTTAAGTCTTTCTTGCAGAGGGTTCTCCACTTCCAAAGATGATCTGAAATCCACATTTCTCACATAATTGTGCCGTACTTTCTGCATGGCATTCCTGAGAAATTTCATTTCACAGGCCTGCAGTTTACTAAGGACTGTAGTCCACAACATGTAGGTTTCTGGGCCATACGTGAGTATGGGAATAATATACAATTTATACAAGGATATCTTGGTTTGTAGGGGTACCTTGTCCCAGATCAGGGTACGCGTGAGAGTATAGCATTTAGACCCACTGGCCACTCTTTAAAGCCCTGCTCCACCCTTATTTGAGACCATGTTCCTAAGGTACTCTAATTCTTGTACTGTTGTAATGTATTGACCATCAAGTTGTATTTGGCAACCAGTACTTTATCTCTGCTGATTTTCATGGCAACAGTTCTGTTTTGCTCAGTTTCATTTTTGGCTACCTATTTTTTGAGCCGGTCTTGTTCTAAGGCTTATATTTCATATTTTAACACACTGTAAAAATGTATAAGTTGTATTACCTGAGTCCAAAAGCTATATACTGGGTGGATGGAAACAATGTGAACCGTGTATATGTGCATAAGAGGATTGGACATACTGATAAATCATTTTTTTTAAATAATTTGAAATCTTGCACCGTTATAATTGTTTCAGCTATTGAAGTGGATGAATTCAAATGGGCTTTGCGAGGTGGTGTTGCTAAATCTACACACGGCTTAAGACCAACCCTCTAAAACTCATACATCTGGTTCACATTGTTTCCAATCACCTTGTATGTATGAAACATGCAGTGTTAATCAAATTATTGTAGATTTAATATTTTAAACCATTTGACACTTGGGTACTACTATTTTTTCAGCTACATTGCTCCGACATTTCACAGCATCATACGCTGTGTATCATTTTAGCTTATTTTTCACTGGTCATATCATGAAATTCTCACTTACATGCACTTAAAAGCACCTGACTTATTCTATACTTATGCACTTAAATGGTATAAATACTATCCTACTCATGAATCTGAGGATTATGGTATCTCATTTATTACAATACTGCAACACCACGTGAAAGTACACAGGAGTCTGTTATCTTAAAATTAACTATTTTCCTTTTCTGTTGCTGCTGTTGCTGATGTTGATGATGACAAATTCTCATCATTTCCATAGGCTTCTCGAGGGGAAAAATTTGATCGTGCAATAGATGTGCCTTCTCGTAAGATGACTGATTCTGGACATAGCATACATACAGAACATTACCGAATTCCCTCCTATGCAGATCTCATTATAATGAACAGTTCTGTCGAAGGTAAGTACTGTTTTATATACTCTGACTCTGTTTTCTAATTAGAACATTTGTGTTTTTCTTTCCTTTTTCTTCTTCTGTGAAATCTTATATTGGAGGAAAGTAAGTAGGAATTACCATACTTCATACTTTTTGGGAAAATCAGATGAACTCATTGCAGATTCCAGTAATCTCTGAACAGATCATCATTTTGCACCCAATGGGTGGATCCGTTTAGATCAAAAACCTTGTTCTTGTGGCTTCCCGTCATCTCACTTTGGTTCAGTCATTCCAAATTTTCTTCACCTGTTCCTCCACTCCTTTCAGTCATCTGCCGCTTGGTCTTCCTCTTGAACCCCTCCCTGCCTTCCACCCTCATCTCATGCATCTAAATCATCTAAGCCTTGATTCTTGTGTCCTGTCCTACAACAGTTCCACATGCACTAGTTATCTAACCTTCTCATTTATTCTCTTATCCTTTTTCATTACTCCTGTTCTATTTCTCAAAAATTGCTTCCCACCTCTCATTGGTATCGATCCTGCTTTTCTCTCTTCCCTACGTTATCCAAGTTTCTGAAGCATATGCCAGATAGAGTAATAGGATGAAAGTAATTGGACGAAAGCACTAGTAGCTCTAAAAACAATAATTATTTGATATCAGGTACAATAAAGAGATGAGTTAGGTACCTCAAACGTTACACTATTACCAAGAGCACTACCGCTCCAATTAATTACAAGTAAGGAGACTGGGCTCTAAAATTTACAACATTAGAAAGAGTGTCTTTGCTCCACACAATCACCTAAGAGACTACTCTCCAAAATTAACAAGATTCAAGCCCTTCAAAGGCACAGTTTAACTTTAACATTAGGTAAAATACAACCAGATTCCACTGTCTTACTCGCTCGACAGTCTAAGTTACATCTAAATAGGAAACTATATAAGAATAGTTAAATTTAACAGAGGCAATAAGTGCCCATTCTACATGGCCTTAGTGAAAAAGCAAAGGTTAAAGTTATTAGCTGTAAATCAAAATGTTAGGAGGCGAACACTTGCACTCTTTTGAAATTCATTTGAAAATTCTTAAAACACTATGTGGGCTTATGGCCCGAAGTTACAGAGGCTAAGCCTAGAGGTGACTAGATGGAGAAAATTTTTTAAATTACAAAAGGAAAAGATAACAGGATAATAGGATAATAGGAATTTAAAGAGGATTCTCACTCTTTACTCCTTAAGTTAGACTAAGAACTTTAGACTTGTTTGAAAATTTACATAGCAAAATGAAGTTTACGTTAGGAAATAATTTTTAAACCTTCCCCTCAAACTAGCATACTGAGGCTATTATATGATTACAAGATGTCTGCCTTTACCTTGAGCTGGTGGGCCTTCCGGGGATGTTCAAGTTTAAAAATTTCATGGGCAAGGCAAGGCTAGCCCCCTGCCTCCTCTACGAACATACTCTACTTCTTGACTGGAGCGATCAAAAGACAACATGGCCCAAAAGGTCCCAGCTTTTATAGCGGAGAAGAAAGTTCTAGAATTCTCTGGGCCGAAGCCCTGTACACACCTACAGTTTTGATTGATTACAAAATTAAATACTGAAATTTGTGACTGGTGGAAAATTTACATGAAGAAGGAAGGGATAGCAGTGCTAGTTAACCTAAGAAAAACGAAAAGCAATCTACAAACAATTCAGTTTTGAAAGAATATGAATACTTTAATTCTCTTGAATATTAATTGTTCATCTTCCCACCTGAGGTTGCACATAAATAGACAGTAGAGACATCTGACGATAAACATTCAAACTTCTAGTGCAAGAAAGCTTAGTGTGCGTATTGCAGATCGCCCTCTAGGAGGTGCTCACTTTAAATAAACGGGGTTGGTGTACCTCTGGTACAGACTTCCACCCCATAAAGTCCTCCCATGGTTGATACAGTCTTAAATTTTAGCATTCTAGAATTTTAGAAAACTTTGAATTTGGAGTCAGAAAATTTATTAATAGAGAGTTCATTCACCAGATATTGGAAGAAAAATAGTTCTTGATGTGATTTGTGAAGTTGTTGAAGTCCGTCCAGTTATGCCCAAGGTTGACTGTCGAAACCAGGATGGGGTCCCCCAGACCCTCCAAGTACCCTCAGATACGTCTCTCCCACTACCTTGACAGGGGCAGCCATGGCGATGGTTGCCACGGACCAAATCTGGAATTCTGCCCAATGATGAAGTGGGCAGTTGTGGAACCGCATCTCAGCCCTTGCCACTAATGATGGTGCTCAAGTTTGCCGTTGTGAAGGAGACTGGACCAGAGCGAGGTGGGCCCTTACTCCGCGCCAGCATCTCTTGCCAGTTGTTGTGAGATGGCCTCAGATGACATTAGGGCACTGCACTGGGCGACAGTGACTGTTTTTTTAATGGGGAGAGAGTTTGTTTTTTGTTGGTAGTGCAGTTAAGGCGGCGGCATAGAGGATGAGTGCGTAGAATCCAGGCTCAGGCTTGGAGGCAGGGCTAAGGTAATGGCAGACGGGAAAAGGAATAAATAAATAAACTCTTACTAAAGGGAAGGTTTGTACAAAAGTTGACAAAGTAAAAAAGAATACCTTAGATATTTTTACAGAGTTAATGGGGCAGAAGGCCTCATCTTTCAACTTACACACAAAAATTTTAAATTCTATGTTGTTTAGGAAAAAAATACAATTACATTCACAATGCCATGACTTGGTGGCTTATACTGAAAAACAGAGATGTCATACAGGTTTTACTTGGGACAGATGAACCCTAAAAATTCTTTCGGTCTCTGGATTCCTCACCAAGAGGGAGACCGGTGTTAAGAAATCCAGAATAATGCATGGGCCATGAAATATGGGGGCAAGCTTGCCTGTAGGAACAAAATTTTTCACCATGACTTGATCTCCAACCTTTAAATTGGTGGGTCTCTGTCCACGATCATATCTCTCTTTTACTTTCTCATGAGAAACTTTTAAGTTACTTTTGGCCTTTCTCCGCAGATCCCTGATATTATCAGGATCAATTGTCTCTGGCAAAATCTCGTTGATTGACCACAAATCGGACAACGGCGTGTTAAGAATGAACTTAAACATGAGAGATGCAGGTGAAAACTTGTGTGATTCGTGAACAGCAGAGTTGAATGCAAAAGATGACCAATGCAGTGAAGTATCCCACCAAGAATGGTTTTCATGATGAAAAGCGATCAAGGCAGATTGAAGATTACGTTTAACCCGTTCAGCAAGAGATGGCTGTGGGTAATAGGCATATGTTGTTACATTTGAGATGGGTAGGTCAAAACAGAATTTGTGGAATAAATTAGAGGTGAATGCCTTGGAATTACCAGAGACTATATATTGACAAGGACCAAAATAAGCAAAAATAATATTAAGGCAAGAAATGGTAGACTGACTGGGGTCAGCTTAGTCAGAAATAGCCATGAAAACCTGGTGAAACCATCTACTCATACGAGAATGAATTTGTTCCCATTCCCCTTAGATTGAGGGGAGGGTCCAACGTGATCTAAGTATAAGCATTCCATAGGGCGAGATGCTTGATGAGTTGATAATAACCCTGGCTTAGTGGACAAGGTGGGCTTACTAAGCAAGCAAGATTTACAAGCTTTAACCATTTCCCTAATCTCACCGTCCATTCTCTTCCAGATAAACCCTTTTCTAATTTTTTCCTCTACTTTTGAAGATGCCTAAATGTCTCACTAATGGGGTATCATGGTAGTACTTGAAGATCATTGGCACAAGAACAGCTGGAACTATGACTTTCATCTTTAGATCATGCCTCGAAGGGCAACACAGAACCCCATTCCTCAGAACATAAGGGACAACATGTTCCTCAGAAGAAAGTGTTTCCATAATAGGAGCCAGTACTGGAGCTCCCCATTGATATTTTTCAGTGTCACGGAATAACGTAGGGGCATTAGTCAAAATAGCACTAACACAAGAATGTATGGAAATAGAAGGAGAAGAACTTTCTTCCGCCTCAATGGGATCAGGCTCTCCAGAAAACATGCGGCTTAACCCATCTGCGACCACATTCTCTGATCCCCGAATGTGTTGCATGTCAAATTGAAATGCTGAGATGCGGATGGCCCAATGGATGATACGTCCTGTACGATGGGGCCTAGCTAAAACCCAACTTAGAGCCTGATTGTCGGTTTCCAATTCGAACTTAACATGTTCAAGATACAGGCAGAATTTTTCTAAGGTGAACAGCACAGCCAGTCTTTCTAACTCATAAATGGAGTACTTGGCTTCTTGAGCCGATAAGGTCCTAGACGCATAGGCAATTGGTCACCTTCTGAGTTGAGTTCCTTGGAGAATGACAGCAGCAGTGACTGCAGATGATGAGGTGTCTGCCTGAACGACTGTGGCATACCAACAACCGAAGAAAAGGACAATGAAACAACTGACGGCACAAGACCGCAGCCCAGGTCTTCGATTGCTAGCCCAACCACTAAGAGATTAAAGGCCAACCCAGTGTGAAATCCCAACTACTTAGGGTAGGCCTCGATCAAACACAAGACACAGGACTGGGAAGCGATGGAATCTGGGCAATACCAAGGTCAAAGGAACCTCAGCAGAGGGTGAATCTTGAACCAACAAGGGATAGAAAAATTACCTGAAATAACATAAACACCATGTATAGTTTAAACAACCCAAGATATTTAATAGAAAGAAAATTCAAAGGAGAAGGTTTTAAAATATTAGAAATTAAAATACTTAAAAAGTAATGAACTCAAATTCAGATTAATAAAATCATCTAGAAAAACAGAAAATGCTAGTAGAGTTGCATATCTTTCAGAAATAACCAATACATTAAGTTTTACCCTTGTTTTATAATAGGATTTTCAGATTACCATATTTACCTTTCTCAAAACAAGAAAATTTTAGTTTACCTCGGTGTACCATCCCAAACATAATTAAGACCTTGAAAGATTGAGGGAACCTTAAAAAATATATATATATATATATATATATATATATATATATGTTAAGAAAGTGTACAATACCTCAAGAACACTGAAGTGCCAATTTTTAAACTCAAAGCTAATTAAAATACCCCTTCAATCTTATCAAATAAACGCATACACATAACAATAACAAGCCCACATCAATAATTGACACTACCAGAACAATAGACAATAATGAAAGATGCAACGGAATATCGTAGATAAGATCAGAATAAGTCAATCTAACCTACCTAAAATTTCATCTTTACAACAAATAAATGTGAGAGAGTATCTTTAACAGCTAATACATTTATCCAGTAGGCTCGAAACAATTCCATATTATTAATGCTTGAAATACCATCATTATCACATCACCAAGATCCAGTACGATATTAATTTTAACCCTAGCAAGTTTTTGGGAGTTAGACAACCTTAAGAATGTTTATGGAACCAGTACATGACTCTCAACTAGATTTTACAAGTTTTCGACAGAACACAATTTTTATTATTATTATTAATTGTTACGAATTTAAATACCAGTCTAATCATTTCTGAACATTATTTTGTGAATAAACATTGCTCTCCGGTAAGTGGTAATTTGAGGTTGTGGTTCACAAGACGTCTCTCAAAAATATTCATTTAAAACTTCGACGACGGTAGCCATGTTGGCGTTTTTCTCACTGCAGAAAAATGCACTGTAGTTTACGTGGATAAAGTCTGTTGGAGTTAATATCAAGCCAGACGATCACTTACCAGACTGGTGATGAACAGTTCTGAAGTACTCACTTATACAATTTTGTTTGAAATATTACCAAGGATAATATTATAGTCAGCTGCAGGCACTCGGAGTCACACATAAAGTTGCATTCCAAATTTACACACAAGTTCAAATTAAAACACTACCAAATAAACAACATTCAATATAAAACAATTTATACAGGCCTGCACCTTCCTTTCACTATCATCTTATGGGGGTTTCAAATCATTCTTGCCTGCCATAGCGAATGGCAGCAAGACAAACGACATCACACCTGCTCTTTTCGAGCGCTGGAACAGAAGTCAGGTTTTTAATAATGGCGAAGCGATTGGCCACAGTTATATTACAATTTAGTCCAATCAGGTCTTTTAAGTGCATAACCAAACCAAACCAAACCCCATGGCACTACAGCCCTTAAAGAGGCCAGTATCCAGTATTCGGGAGATAGTAGGTTCGAACCCCACTGTCGGCAGCCCTGAAAATGGTTTTCCGTGGTTTCCCATTTTCATACCAGGCAAATGCTGGGGCTGTACCTTAATTAAGGCCACGGCCGCTTCCTTCCATCTCCTAGGCCTTTCCTATCCCATCGTCACCATAAGACCTATCTATGTCGGTGCGACGTAAAGCAACTAGCAAAAAAAAAAAAAAAGATAACTTTACAATTAACCCAGCCTTACGAAGGCGATTTAAGACTTCTTAAGATGATCTAAGTGTTTTAAAGGCTTCCAAAAAAATCACGACATCATCAAGGTAATGGCCCAGATATTCGAATTTGATGTCAGAGAAGACCCTATCCAGCAGTCTGGTAAGAACAGCTGTGCCCGTGGGGAGCACAAAAGGCATGCAGTTGTATTCGTACAAGTTCCAGTCTATAGCGAAAGCAGTCAGATGTTTCAGTTCTTCCACCAGGGGTATCTGATTGTGCGCTTGGTTAAAGTCTAGGATGGTGAAGAACTTAGCCTTACGAAAACAAGAGAAACATGAACGAAGATCAGGAAGGGGCACTGATTGTAATACAACCTTATGGTTTAAAGCCCTGTAATCAATGACAGGCATGAACCTTCCTTGGGGTTTCGGTACAAGAAAAATGGGTGATGAATACGCCGACTTTGAAGGTCAAATAATACCATCCTTCAACATTTGATCAATAATCTCCTTAAGAGCCTTCATTTTAGGTGGAGACAGCCTATGTGGGGGAAGCCTTAAAGGGATTGAATCAGTTACCTCAACCTTGTATTCATTTAGGTCAGTAACACCAAGGGTTTCCGAAAATACATTGGGAAAAGACTGACATAATTTACGAATACAATCAGCCTGGTCCTCAGGAAGATGTCTAAGATCTAACAAGATCTCACTCTGGGTAGGCGAAATAAAAGGCGATGAAGCAGAGGTACATTTTAAAAGGGGGATATGGAAATTACTTTCAAATTTGAATGGGCAAAACTTGCTCTGAAGGTCGAGCACAAGACCAGAGTGTGACATGAAATCTCCTCCTAATATCACAGGGCAGGACAACTTTTTGGCAACAAACAACTTAATTTTCCAAGTAAATTTAGAAATGCGAACTTTAGCATCAGCCTTATATTTCTAAGGGTGAAAAATTTGTCGAAACACATTTAACAGAAGAAAAACAATTATCAGGAAATTTACAGCAAACTTTCAATTTAGAATACCACTCCTCAGAAATAATAGAGCGAACACTTCCTGAGTCTAACAGACCCATGACTGGTTTGTTATTTATCTCAATTTTGAGGAAGGACACAAATCCTGAGGTCTCAGAGGCGATTTTAAGACATTCCCTTGGGCCTTCAAAAGATAAATTAGAGGGTGTTTCTTCCTCAGAGAGTTCGGTGCCTGACTGGACCTGAGCTGAGCCTCGAGAAGCTGAAGTTTGTGACTCTGCCAGACGTGCTAGTCATTTCCTACCACCTAAGTTAGTGGAGGCAGCACCAGAAGTTGAACATTAAGGTGTATGTTAGGCGAAGTACAGGTTTTGGAAAGATGTGAAAATGATCCACACTTAAAACATCCCTGGGATAGCCCTGCACCATTCCTAGTTCCACTAGATTTCACAAATGGACACTTATTTTGAAGGTGTTCTGCCAATCCGCATGCATAACACTTGCGTGGAGAGAAGGTTCACCAAGGAGGTGGCCGAGAATTATTAGCTGATAGAGGAGGCTCCCTAGTGACTCGTAAGGTGTCAGCATACCTAACTCCTTCCGCAGACACTGCCATAGCCTCAAGTTTAGAAAATGTTTGAGGTCGAGAAGCGAAACATTAATAAAACCTGGCATTAATGCTTCCACGGCCCGTACTTATAGACATGATATTGTATAGGCTTTTGGCTTGTGCCGTGTCAAGAAAATAAGGTGAAATTCTTAACGTTTCGCAGAAAACTGTGCTCAGCGTCCTCAGAAGAATTCTCGACTGTCCACGAGAAAGGCTTCTTAAACAATGACACTTTTGAATTTGGAACGTTGTAATAGAAGTAGAAGTGGAAATGGTACGTTCATTCACCACCAGATGGCCCCTAGGACGTGGCACAATGCTAGCGTTCGAAGCGGACGCTGACCGAACCATCACAATCAGACTAAGCGGTTCACATAACATGTTTGCGTAACATATGACAGGTGTAAGACATAGACATAAGCCTGGAATGAAACATCTGGCGACGAGGAACGTACGAATTTGGAAAACACCAAAATGAAATAACAACAGTGAAGGGGCCTTACGAGTCACTTAATGGCTGGCAACCAGGTATTACTTGATAGCCGGTGTCCCTATTGAAATTGTTAGGATTACTACGTATTTCCACAGCTTCCCGTTAGTGTTAGCTTCAGAGACAATAGGTACCTAGCCCTATTATAGAAATGGAACAACCTAGCTTGAACACGCTTTAGTTGATTTCCGAAGGTTCACCTACTTCAAAAAAGCTTAAAACAGAGGCAATCTCAGTAGTATTGGCTGTAATGGTGGACAGAGCCTCAGAGTTTCCTTATCCTCATACACCAGAATACAGATGGGAAATTCTAAGGATTCTTTAAGTTCAGCCACGTCTTTCATAACCGTGTCACCAGATTGGACGTTACTAATCAAAAGTTCATAAATAAGCTCTTCCTCGTGCAGATACCACGGTGCAAGGACTTCCCTAGGACCAGACATAATCAAGGAAAAGTTGACAAAATTTGGAAAATTCCAGAAACATTTTTAGAGTTCAGTTTCAAATTCTATGAACATCCATCAAAATGGGCTTTATCCAGACCCATTGAACCACGTTCTGCTACCACTTGTTCCAGAAATACCGTGGAGCATAAAGGTGTAAGAAGGTGCGGGTGTGAATGGGTGTATAGAGAAAAGATCAAACCTTAATTTAAAACTCTAAAAGTTGAAATTTTATTTCTTTCCTGTTTTTTTCTCTTTTTAGATTTTAAACTTTGTTAAACAATAACACATAATAGTGAGATAGCCATAAGGGGAGTTCTACAGCTCTAGAAACAATAATTATTTGAAATCAGGTACAACAAAGAGAAGAGTTAGGTACCTCAAACATTACACTATTACCAAGAGCACTACTGCTCCAGTCAGTTACAAGTAAGGAGACTACTCTCCAAAATTTACAAGATTCAAGCCTCTCAGAGGCACAGTTTAACTTCAACATTAGGTAAAATATAACCAGCTTCCACTGTCTTACTCGCTCGACAGTCTGTTACGTCTAAATAGGAAATTATATAAGAATAGTTAAATTTAACAGAGGCAATAAGTGCCCATTCTACATGGCCTTAGTGAAAAAGAAAAGGTTAAAGTTATTAGCTGTAAATCAAAATGTTAGGATTTAAACACTTGCACTCTTTTGAAATTCACTTGAAAATTCTTAAAACACTATGTGGGCTTATGGCCCGAAGTTATAGAGACTAAGCCTATACTACGGTGAAGACTAGATGGAAAAAAAAAAAATATACAAAAGGAAAAGATATATTTAAAATTTTATGAAATCATAGTCACCCCAATACCAAGTTGAAGAGAAATTAAAAGAGGATTCTCACTCTTTATTCCCTAAGATAGACTAAGGTCTTTAAACTTGTTTGAAAATTTACATAGAAAATTGAAGTATACATTAGGAAATAATTTTTATACCTTCCCCTCAAACTAGCGTACTGAGGCTATTACATGATTACAAGATGTCTGCCTTTGTCTCATCTTTGTAACAACATACGTGCTAAACTGGTCTCATTTCTTTTAGGGTGTTAAAATTTTGACTTCAGAGATTTTGTACTGGCATATCCTATTGATGTTCAATGGGATTGAGGTCTGCGCTACGTGTTGATTAGTTCGACGTTTTTATCCTGATGTTGCGAAGATATTCCAACATGCAACGAAAGCCATGAGAGTGGGCATTGTCGTGCATCGTTCTGAAGCTATTGCCAACAAATGGATCATAGGGGATGTGCTTTCAGCAACTCCTCAGTGTATTTGTGTGCATTCAGAGCACATCCATCATTGATGACAAGCTATTTTCACACCTGAAAGCTGATAGAGCACCTCCATCATTGATGATAAGCTCTTCCCACACCTCAAAGCTGATAATATCACAAAACATTATGGAGCCACCTCCAAATGATGTCCTTGCAGAGATATTGCAGGGTGAATATCACACCCCATACCTTCTACATACTATTTTTACTATCAGGTGACCAGAGACAGAATCATGACTCCTGTGAAAAACAGTATTGATTACGGGTCCACAGTCCAGTTATGGCATTGATGCACAAATTCTAATTGTGCTGCTCGGTGCTGGAGAGTAAACTGCAACAGATGATAGGTCTTCTTGACCTCTAACTGGCTTCCAGAATATTTTGTCTTACAGTCCTCTTACTTAAAGTGACATTTACACACTGACTTGAGACATTTTCTGGCATGGACCGTAGCAGTGTGGTGAACTTGCAAGACTTGAACTACCAGCAACCAATATTTCCTGACAGCTGTAGACCTCTGATGGCTTATCCACATCATCTCTGATAGGTACTGAGTACACAGAATAATCTCAGAGTATGCTGGACTCTTCCAAATAGTGAATGTTACATCAGCACCATAATGAATGCTTCATCTATTGTTAATTAATGCAATAGCTCTAGCACTGTCTTCTTGGATAAGAAGCATCTTTACTACCATCAATACCTTGATTATTGATTAATACAACTTCCCCCAAGAGGAGGCTGCCACAAGAACAAAGTATGTCGACTACACAGTATTTTGTCTTCTAAGTTACTGGTGAGTTTGCTAGTGTGCGAGATAGAAATAACCATCACTACGCTCAGGAATAAATTTGGAATGTGGCATGATGTATGGTTCTTCAAATGTTATATAGATGATTGCGGAGTATGGTTATTGAACCTCGTATTGCGGCAATAGTGATATCGTGAAGTCGTGTCAGTTGAGACGGACAGAATCCCATAGCTGTACAAGAAATGTAGTGATTGTGCCTCAAGCTCCGATCATGAGTCCATGGACAGAGATACTGTCTAGGTGATATCTGTCTTTATAATAGTTCACAGTTGGCTGGTAAATCGAATTCTACTCAGTGTCCACCTCTTCGGCTTGGCCAACGTATGACTCGAAGCGTATTGTGGGATCTAAGATTAGTCCTTGCTTGCTAGCTGGTTGAAAGGCTATCATGTCAATACGCCTGTTACTCCCAACAGTAGCTAGTCCAGAAACCTCTTCATGCACCGTGAAACCCTGATCCCTCAGCTAGGTCGTGATCATGTGTCGTATTGTATGATGGTGGGAATTTCTCAATACCTCCCCATGTGGACAGGCACCCAGGACATGGGCAAGAGTTTTGTGCTCTCTGTGGCAATGCCGACAGAGGGTATTGTCCTGGGACCTTCCTGGCACGGAGCAAACGGCGCACACATTCGCTGTCATCTTGATGACCTCTCTCCATTCCGCACAGGATAAACCTCAGTGATCTCTTATCCATTTGTTCCCTGGCATGTATTTCTGGAAGAACCCAACACCCTTTCTTTTGTGTGGCAGCTTTGTCCATGACTGGACTTCTCTGTTTCGTAGTATCTGTCGGACCTTCCTTACATTGGGAAGATGGCTGCTTTTGGACACAACTTATCATTCATTTCTATGCCTAGATCTTGCAAACAAATTATACGTTCTTGCTCCAAATTCCTAGTTGCATTAATGTAGACGTTATTTGCAAACGTTAATTTATAACAGATGTTAATATGCTGCAGTTTGGCTTCCCAAGTGGCGTGAAACAAACCGAGGCCTTTATACTTTTTTTCAGTGTAAACCATGTGGTCTGGAATATCTGCTGGTAGTTGTAATAATTCTTTAGTTCTACTCTTTAATATTTTATCCACATCTGATACATCTTGTTTAGGGGAGTAAATTGGAGTGGGTAAATAAGAGTACGTGACATTGAACTATTTAAAATTGAAAATTTCTTGTCAGATTGCAGCAATGGTGAGCTAACAAGGGTGTCAATCTTGTTTTGCGTCTTGTCAAATATGGCTTGTGAATCCAATTTAAGTTCATTAATGAAATTCACACCTAAGTAACAAATCGCACTTCCGTTGCACTGTGATTTAATTTCACAGTCGTCATTTATGATGATATTCTCCTGTGTTAGCTGACCTTTCTTGATAGAAAGACAAACTGATTTTGAAGCTCTGATGTCCAGGCCAAATCCTTAAATCTTTCTATGGCGATCCTGGCTAGTTCGGCAGCAGATTCAGTGTTTTTCCCAAATATTACCGTATCGTTGGTGAAACACAATATAGTGAGGTTAGGCTGCTCATTTGCAATCGAGTAACCTTAATTTCCTGCTAAAGAATCTTCAGATAGTTCTTCCACAATATGACTGATAGCGATGTTAATGCCGGTGACAAAGGGGAGCCTTGAAGTACACCGCGATTAATTTTGTTGGGTTTTGTTTCCAGTTTTCGGGTCTGTATCTGTGTTACATTTCCATCTTGTAGAGCAATTAGCAGCCTCATCAGTTTTTCGGGCACTCCGACCGACCCCAATGTGCTCTGGAGGTGGGCATGTTCGACGTTATCAAAAGCTTTTCGAATGTTCGGAATTATAATGCATGCATCGTTCTTTTCTTGCCTAGTGTGCTGTAAAACGGCTTCCAAAATTGAGGTATTTATGTAAGTACCGGGTGTTTTGGTGAAGCCTTTTTGATTGTCATGAAACGCAATGTAGTTCCGAAGCTGTTTATCAAGAACTTTCTCAATGACTCTTCTAACTACTGAGCCTATAGTAACTGGACGCCAGTTACTGGAATCATTTACATCACCTCCTCTGTGGATCAGTGGTAGTGTCGGCCTCCGGATCCCAAGATAGCGGGTTCAAACCCAGCAGAGGTAGTGGTTTTTTGAAAGGGGGAGGAAAAGTCCATTCGACACTCCATGTCGTACGATGTCGGCATGTAAAAAGATCTCTGGTGACACATTTGGTGTTTACCCGACAAAATTCATTAAATCTCAGCCATAGACACCCAAGAGAGTTTTGGTTTACTCGGTCTGCCATCTAGTGGGCCAAGAGTAAAACGGAACATCAAAATTGACAAACAGACAGCCAGATGACGTCAAATTGAAATGTCTGCACACGGTAGCTGAGGCCATATGATTATTGTAGTTATTACCTCCTTTATGAACCAGAATTGTACGAGTTTTCTTGAAAGTCGATGGTACTAACCCTGTTGTTAGCATTCTAGTGGCGATTATTGTGATTATCTCTGAAATAGTGTTGTTTTTAATAGCTCGGATGATTACATGGTCAGGACAGCTTGCAGCGTCTATCTTGATTTTCTGTGTTGCCTGAACAATGTCTTCTTTAGATATGACAGGATTGTATAAGTTGTTAGTCTCCATGAGTTCACTCTCAGTGCCCTTTTGAGGGTATTCTAGAAAATATGTCTGAAAAGTATATGTGCAATACTTCTTCTTTCAGCCCGCAAATTGGTTGTTCGTTTGTAAACATGTTGTGTATGGCTTTTCGCCACTGATTGTAATAGTAGAACTCAGTTAATTCATACATGTACTTCATTCTTCTCTTTTCTCTTCCCCTTTTCGTTTATCTTTCAGGGTTTGAAGAGGTCCTATATGAACGCTGGGCAGAATTAAATTGGTCTTTTCTTCTCAGTTCATAATATTTCTGAGCGGGGTGTTTCAGCCCAGGAAGAATATGTGGCACTGAAGCTAAGAATTGGACAAAGTCATTAACAGCATTGTCGAAGTCATCGTCTGTTAGGATTTCAGAAAACTTCGATATCCATTTAATCAGATCACGATTGTACTCATCCATATTTGGAGCTGGAGTAGTAGCGGTGTCGGTTGTGGTATCATTGACTGACGATTCTCTGGGGAATTAATCTCATTTTAAATCCATATTGATGGTTGAACTCCTTACAAAATTGTACAAAACTATTTTACGTCCAATTAAGACGAAACTTCACACATAAATAGATATGTTTTGACCTGGCATTGGGTCATCCTCAGTAAGACACGTATAAATTTAAAAACATAGGAACACACAAAATGAAATGTTAGTTAAATAGTTTTGTACAATTTTGTAAGAAGTCTGTGGGGAATTTCGTAACATACTGATTTTACTTTGTTTCTTGACCAGGGTATCTCTGTGCACTGTAGGGTGAGCTCGGCTAATGTGTATGCTTATACCCCTATCGTCTCGATAATATTTTCCACATTGTACACCGTGTGATTGTTGTTCATCGGAAAGATTATTAGCCATACTATGAACACTTATATGTATATGTAACCATATAACTTATAAATTGAAATATTCTTATCGATGCGCTGTTATCCAGAAAAGAATATAAAACGAACCACACGATCTTGCTGTGCTGACTTGATTCTGAATGTATTGCAAAAAATTTTAAAAATTAAAAGGTTTTATTGCTTTTAGGTGCAACAAAATCTGTGCCAGCTCTTAGTGTTAAAAAGCGATTCATGGAGCAAGATTTATTTTTTCTTGTGTTTATCTCGTATCTCTAAAATTGTTGAATACTGAAAACTATCCTAAGATAAAGGGATCTTAAATTTTCTTAATGAATAAATGAAACAGTAGTGTACAGCTATGCAAGTTCTTGTAACATTCAACACTTGATGTGAATGGAAAGGGGAATTTTCTTGTCAGATGAAATGGACTATTTGTGTTCAAGATGTGATGTAGTTGTGTCCAAATCTGGAAAGGAGAACAAATTTTGAAGCTCGATAGCAAAAGTAATTTAGCTGTCATTTTTAATGAGACCTCAAGTTTGCTCACCACCTGACATCCCTCACAGCTGACTCACACTGGGCCTCCTACTGCGCTCAAAGCTGCTTTCCTCCTAGTGTTGTATCTGTGTGTGCTCGCATGTTCTGTATGCGTGGTGGAGGGAGGGGGAACAACAGTTGTGGAAGGAAGTGGAGGGGAAATGTTCCTTCTAGCTGCAGGAAAATTCTACATTCTGTAGCCTATTTTGTTATTGACGCTAAGTAGGTTTAATAAGGGAGGTATGAATCAAATAAAGGATTCCTATTTTCTATATTTTCGTTCAGATTATGATTTTTATAGAACTAGTCCCAGAAAATGATAGGTTCTCCATTGTATTCATTAGGCACCCTTTCTTCACTCTTTTTATTACATCCAGATTTTGTTCAATTGTATATGTATATCTGGACTCTTCCATGTGACTACTCATAGCAGAGAATTTTCAGGGTTTACTGGCATTTACATTCTCCATGTTGTTGTTGTTGTTGTTAGTCGTTTAGTCGCTTTCGACTCTCCGTGACCCCATAGACCAAAGTGCGCCATTTCTTCCTGTCGTATACAATTTTCCGAAGTCTTTCTAAATTGAGAGCCGTGGCTTCCTTGATGTCATCAATCCACCTCATCCGTTGTCGCCCTCTTCTCCTGTTACCATCAGTCTTCCCCAGCATTAAGGTCTTTTCCAGTGAATCATGTTTTCTCATGATATGACCGAAGTACTTTAGTTTTTGCCTGAGTATTTGACCTTCCAGTGAACAGCCTGGGTTGATTTCCTGTAATATGGACTTATTAGATCTCTTCGCAGTCCACGGAACTCTAAGGAGTTTTCTCCAACACCATAGTTCAAATGCATCTATTCTTCGGCACTCAGCCTTTCTTACTGTCCAGGTTTCGCTTCCGTACATTGCTACTGGGAAGACCATAGCCTTCACTATACGAATCTTCGTTCTTAAAGTTACGTCTCTACTCTTGAAAACGTTATCAAGGTTGGCCATTGCCTTCCTCCCAAGGAGCAAGCGTCTCTTAATTTCATGGCTGCAATCGCCATCAGCAGTTATTTTGGAGCCCAAGTAGATGAAACTAGGAACAACCTCCATTGTTTCACCATTTATATGCCAGGAGGTGATAGGTTTAGTTGCCATGATCTTTGTTTTCTTGACATTCAACCTTAGTCCAGCTTTTGCACTTTCTTCTTTCACCTTCATTAGTATCTAGTTGCAAAGTCTCAACTGGTTTGTCTGATGTACACGGCTCTGCAACTAGCACAATTAAGCCTGTAAACACCTGAATCTGTATAGTTACTACTTTTTGGGATTGAAACTGACAAGAAAATTCCCACTTTCTTTTCACATCCAGTGTTGAATGTTACAAGAACTTGCATAGCTGTACACTATTGTTCTTATTCATTAAGAAATTTTAACCCGTTCGGTGGGTGATGCGGCGAGATCCGCAGCTACAAGTTGCTTGCTCGGGGGGGAAAACGTGGATATATCCGCTGATTCAAATTATTATTTTTTTTCTCAGTTACCTGCCTGCAGAGGTTTGTTTTCTTTTCAGCAGCGTATTCTGGATGAGTCTGCCCACTGATGTGAATTTTTCAACTATGTTCTTCCGATATCAATGTGTCATCCACGAGTTGCATCATAAAGAACGCAGCTTACGTCCAGGCAAGAATGAACTAAAGCCTAATAGCTTCGGGCTGAAGCTTTAGCTCATCGCCTAATCGTCCCTTGGATGTAATAATATTGCTGTAGGAGGGGTTTCTAGAGATTATGGTACTGAACAGACCTCTCTGATGACATTTTAGAACTGTGACCTGATTTATTATCCTCAGTCTTGAGTTCTTCCTTCACGACTGGAGTGTGTGTTTACCGCGAGTTACACAACATTTATTACTGTACACATCCATAATACAGGCACAATTCATGATTTCCATCCAAACTGCAGAGACCAGGGTTCTATTTGATCCTTTTTCTTACATTTTTTTCGCTAAAATGTCTGTAACGAATTACCGGCCCCCACCGTTAGAGGAAGATGATTTACGGGTCATGATAAACAAAATGTTGGAATTTAGTGGGGAGGATAGTGACATTAGTGAAGTAATTTCTGCCGAAGGAGAATTCGTAAGTGACAGGAACTTACCTGGAATAAGTACTGCAGGCTGGAATGTACAGGGTTCGGGCGTAGCTGATGCAAATGTTCAGCAGTCACAAAAGAGACAACACGTATTCGATTCCAGTTCAAGTAGCAATCACGATAGTGACAGTTGTTAAATTGAAATAATAAATATGGTAGTTCAACCTATTCAATACAAGTAAATAAGAGATGTAGAGATTACATTCTTATTTAATTAAAAGTGGAAATGGTACCGGTTTCGACCCCAGTCTGGGTCATCATCAGCCTATTCTAACTCGAAAAACAATGCATAAGTAAGTAAGAAGTTAACGGTCAAGTCCACACAATATCAGTTGAAGAGGCAGTATAAAAATGACGGGGGTAGGCAATGTAAAATTCAGATGAAGTGGAATGTAAGTCACTTAAAAGAAGTAATGTGTAATCTTCCGAGCATCAGCACGGCACACGCAATTTAACTTTGATACTTTTCAATACGGAACAATGAAATTTTTATCTTTAAGTGACAGTTGTGACGATAATACTGATTACAATCCAACCAGTGCAAGTTCTTTGTCAACTTATACTGAAAATGGATAAAGAAAGTCCCGCATTGATCCATAATTCCATCATGATGTAAAGGGAGAGTTTTTAGGGAAAACAAAACTGACCAAAATATTTCAATTACTTTTTTATGACGAGATATGCCAGAACATAGCTGAACAGACAAAAGATGCCGAGCAGGAAATCGCACATAAAACCCAGTTTAGTAAGATGAAACGAAGGAGTCGAGATCAAGATCGTGTCCGAACAAATTAGGACACTATATTTCTTGCAGTCGCTTGTTCACTACGCCTTTTTTTTTTTTTTTTTTTTTGCTTTACGTCGCACCGACACAGATAGGTCTTGTGGCGACTGTTACGGAGTTATCCATGGTAGTTAGAGGTGAAAGAAGGTGTTGGGATGAATAGGTCTCAATCTACGAAATTAAAGTTAATTTAAAATTTAACAAGGTTATATTTTCTTTTCAAGATCAAGAAATAACAAATATAACAGGTACTTAGTAGCCTAGCAACAAATCGAGAAAGTACAATTACAGTAGTTACAGGATTTGGGCTCCGAGAGCCAGACACAATTCTTGAGCTATAAGCCCAACTTTACCCGTATACAAGATTCAACCAAGGGGCAGAAGACCCCAATCATGCTCAAGAGCACTTGCTCCCAATTACATAGTAAAAGCCTCCTCGAGGCACACAGAAACAAATTTTAAGAAAGAGCAACTCGCTCTCAAAGTTCAAGCCCATCAAAGGCCACACCAAACTCCACATTCAAGCTGTCCTCCAAGTACAATAACACAGGGGTAAAAATACCCAACTTACTGAGGCCTATTCAGTGAAGAAACCGGACAATGACATGGCCCCAAAATACCAATTTGAGTGGAGGCGTACTTGCACTCCTAATACACTTTATTAAAACCTATTCAGCTCTAGACCACTTATGCAAGGGCTAATCCCATACTACAGAGGTGACTTATATAAAAAAAAAAAAATTATATTACATTAGGAAGGGAAGAAACGGTTGTGAAAATAAGTTCACCTCAAAGCAATAGGAGTGGGAGTTCGAGAGGGTTAAGCACTCTCTATCCCAATATGTAGTTTAAAGAGATAGAATCTATACCAAGAGTCTTTTACATTTTAGAGAAAAGTTACATGGTAAAGGGTATCGAACCTGCCCCGAGAGTTAAACTGCTGAGCTAGCAAGAAAATAAGTTATTAAAAGGCCATTACCTTATTGAAGAACTTCTGCCCGACGAAAGAGGCGCTTCCCGCCCCCTGCTACATAATTTACACTATGATAGATGTTACTGAAGTGGCCCGGAGACCCAAAAATCAGCAGTTTATATACCCTCGTGGAACATTCGAGACCTTTCAAGAATAAGAACACCCGCCCACAAGCTTTTTATTGGACGGCCAAAAGATTACATGTCAAAACTGAAGAAGAAAACCAGGATTGGTGGAAAATTAATTACAGAAATTTATGAATGGCCAATTTCAAAACTGGTGGAAAGAAAGGGTTAATGTTGCCAACTTAAACAATGGCAGAAAGAAATTTAATAAAGAACAAACTTATAGATACTAAATTTCTTCAAAGAAAAGTTCCTTCACTTTGCACTAGGGTGCACAATAGTAGTTCTTAAGTGGTGCCATCTAGGAGAGAATGTTCACACTTCTTGCTACAGAGAAAACAAATATGAATCGAAAAAGACACAGTTCAGAACACTTCAAAATTTATAGTAGGAACATCTTCTGAGAAACTTGAGAATTAACCCGGTAGTTAAAGTTCAGGCTTCCTCCAGTAGAGGAGTTTCAACTGGCGCAAAGTTCGAATTAGCGGCGGGGAGGTGTACCACCCGGTACAGCGACGATGGGACAGGGAAGGACTAGGAGTGGGAAGGAAGCGGCCGTGGCCTTAATTAAGGTACAGCCCCAGCATTTGCCTGGTGTGAAAATGGGAAACCACGGAAAACATTTTTCAGGGCTGCCGACAGTGGGGTTCGAACCTACTATCTCCCGAATACTGGATACTGGCCGCACTTAAGTGACTGCAGCTATCGAGCTCGGTACGCCTATTTTCTATGAGCTGATGACGCAAGAGATTTCTTTTTTCCTCGCCGGACTGAGTGGGCTAGACTGTTGAGGCGCTGGCCAGCCTTCTGACCCCAACTTGGCAGGTTCGATTATGGCACAGAGCGGTGGTATTTGAAGGTGCTCAAATACGCCAGCCTTTTGTCAGTAGATTTACTGGCATGCAAAAGAACTTCTGCAGGAATGAATTCTGGCACCTCAGAATCTCAACTTTAGAGCCCTCAACATAAGTTAACATCTCAGCAGTCGAAGGGAATTTCATCACACACTTGGCTACCCACTGATTGACAACAACGTTCCCTTTCAACTAGTATGCTCACCCCAACACATCCAACAACAAAGAGCCACACCTATCGCAAACTCTTCCCACAAATACTACATCAAAGAAGATGGCCTAATGACATCTACACGAACTTCAATAAAGCCTATGGCACCAACATTCCAACTAATATTATCTCAAAAAGAACCAGGCCATATGGAAATTCTTCAAAATTTATAAGCATATAAATGAAAATCAGTGCTTATTAACTTCAAGAACAAACGACCATTACCAATGCTCAAGTTTCTTCAAGTTTTTAACAACACACCAATTGACAATTAAATAGAATGTGCTTTCTGATTTTTATCTTTATTGTAATATCTTTTAATATCCAACCACCTATGTCATAATCCTCAAATAATTGTCATGGTTTTAGACTCAAATATTAACACAAATATTGTTAAGTAATAGTATACTACGTTTTATATTGTAATACTTATTTAATGATCTCTAATCCATTTTACAAGACATAGTTTTTAACAGTATTCATAAGTCATTTCCAATCAGGTACCTGATCTATTCCTAAGTTAAAAAATATGGCCGATGATGCCTACTATTGATAGGCGTAACATGTACCGTCCAATGTATTAATTTTATGTTAACAATTTTGATAAGGGCAAAGTCCTAACTTTTAAGATTGTATTGCAATGAATAGGTGGGTGAACAATAAAAACATACCGTACTAGTGTTATTTAATAATTTTCTCTCAATATAAAAATTAGTTGCCGTGTGTTGATCTTGCAAATACTCGAAAATGGCTTGACCAATTTGAATAATTTTGTTTTGTTTTCTTCACCTCAATACTGAGATGGTTTAGGGAATTTTTTTTAAATGAAGATCCCAAAGAAACACCAAAAAAATTAAAAAAATAAAAATTGGTACTTCGGTATCGGAATTGGCTCAATAGATGGCGTTCGTGGTACAATGCGAAGGATAGGAGTCAGTTCAGATTACTTTCAATAAATGGCTTTAAGTGGTGCAATCACATCAATGTGGAATACTGTAACTCCGTTAAGTCGATCAAATGTTGCATAACATCAGTCAACCTCGACTATGCAATGGAACGAGACTGGCTGTGGAGAAGCGCATGAATAACGTCATTCTTCTTCTTGAGGCGCCTTCTCCTAGCGGAGGTTGGCGGTCCACATAGCCACATAGCTCTGGACATGTTGTTGCAGCATGGAAAGCATCTTCTGAAGTGCAGTTGTGCCATCTTCGGATGTCCTTCAGCCATGAATTCTTCCTCCTGCCAACAGACCTTTTCCCCTGTATTTTACCTTCAGTGATGAGTTGTAATAGCTGGTACTTCTCGCCTCTCATAATGTGCCCTAGATATTGGGTTTTTCTTTTTTTAACAGTAAGTAATAGTTCTTTTTGTTTCTTCATGTGATGAAGGACTTCGTCATTTGAAATTTTCAGCACCCAAGGTATTCGGAGTAGACGGCGATATAGATACATTTCAAAAGCATCAATTCTTTTTCCTATATTTTGTTCAAGGGTCCAGCTTTTACATCCAAAGAGAAAAATGGAGAATACATAGCACCGAATCATTCGCATTCTTAATTGCACACTTAGGTCCGATTTTGTAAATAGCTGTTTCATGCTAAAAAATTGCCTCCTGGCCTGTTCTATTCTAGATTTTATCTCTCTCTTGGAATCACATTCCTCATCTAGCACAGTACCCAAGTATTTTAAGGAGGATACTTGTTCAATCTTACCATTTATTGACAGGGTTGCTGGAATTTTTCTTTTAGAGAAGACTACAACTTTGGTCTTGGAAGCATTGACAAACAGGCCAAACTCTTCACTGCGCCGGACTAATTTGTCTATCATGCGTTGGAGCACAGGTAATTCATTTGCTATGACAACAGTATCATCTGCATACCTGATATTGTTAATTGCCTGTCCATTTATAACTATGCTTTGATTCTGCGCATCCCGATGTTTCCAGTAGATGTGCCATACAATTTTAAACGGTTGCAATTCCCCATGCATTCTGGCCTTCACGATGACCATCAACAAATCACAAAGCCAGTCGTTGGAAGTTTGCGGAATTAACTTTGAGTTTCTGTGTTTACTTCATGGACAACTGTATGTCATGTGTTCGTGTGTCGGAAAACCATCTTTGTTTATTTACGTACCAGAAAACAAAACTAAAAATGTAGTTTACCGGAAAGCTTTGCGTTGAATGTTAACTGCATTTATCCTTCATGTAAATAAAAGACATTGAATTCATTTCATTTACAAACGGGTTTCATTTAATAACCAAACAAAACTCAAACCATACAAGATATGGCTAATATTATCGATCTCAATGAACTGGAGGAGGAAGTTTGATTTGGATTAATAATCACTTACGAAGAGTTACAATAAAATCCATTTTAGGTGGTATGAAGTTCACCGGGTCATCTAGTTTTAAAATAGATTAATGTTATTTTAATCTAAGAAAAATCGTGATTTAAAAGTGCTGGAAAGGTGGAACTTCCCAAACATACAAGTTGGAGTTATTATATATAACAAATTCCACCATGGATCAAGATGAAATTTATTACTTGTAATATATACCACTTAGTCGAAAAGCTTGTCTCCTTTCTTCCAAGTCTTCCCAGCCCAAACTTTACAACATTTTTGTAAAGCTACTCTTTTGTCAGAAATCACCCAGAACAAATTGAGCTGTTTTTCTTTGGAATTTTTTTCCAGTTCTTGAATCAAGTAATCCTGGTGAGGGTCCCATACACTGCAACCATACAGTAGTTAGGGTCTTACAAGAGACTTATATGCCCTTTACTATACATCCTTACTACAACCCCTAAATAACCTCATAACCATGTGCAGAGATCTGTACCCTTTATTTACAATCCCATTTATGTGATTACCCCAATGAAGATCTTTCCTTGTATTAACACCTAGATACTTACGATAATCCCCATAAGGAACGTTCACCCCATCAATGCAGTAATTTAAACTGAGAGGACTTTTCCTGTTTGTGAAACTCGCAACCTGACTTTTAACCCCATTTATCATCATACCATTGCCTATTGTCCATCTCACAACATTATCAAGGTCATTATGCAGTTTCTCACAACCTTGTAACTTATTTATTACTCTATACAGAATAACATCATCTGCAAAAAGCCTTATCTCTGATTCCAGTTCTTTAATCATATCATATATATATATATATATATATATATATATATAAGGAAACATAAAGGCCTTGAGGAATTCCCCTCATAGTGATTATGGGATCAGATAAAGCTTTGCCTACTGTAATTCTCTGCCTCTGTATGTTGTTCATTTGTTTCTGATTTCATTTTTACAAAGTGATCCACTTCTCTTGCTTGCCAGTATAGATATGCATGCTTTATTTATTCCTATATACTTCTGTTTGTAAGAGAAAATGTGTTCTTTATTGCAGGTTTCTATTCATGGAGCAACAGGTTAGATGGTTCATGGTTTATTACTGCACTGAGAGATGTGCTCTCACAAAGTAATGGCTCTGAAGATTTGCTTACTCTGCTTCACCAGGTCTCTGGGAAAGTGGCTTTGGAATATGAATCATTTTCTGTGGATAGTAACATAAGTAGATGCAAACAAGTCCCTTCCATACGCTCTACACTTACCAAGAAACTCTATTTAAAATCCAAGGTTAGTCATATATTTGATTGATTTTTACATCTCTTTTTAAAAGATCATGTCTTTCCCTCACAATAAATCAAGATTTTTTAAATATATATGGTACTTAAGTTCATGAAATAAGATTTATTATAGATAGAATATTAAGTAACCGTGCGACCTTGCTGCGCAGTGTGTTCCAGTGAAGCAGATAGCCAAGCCACAGGTGCAACCATATCGGATGGGTATCTGTCGAAAGACCAGACTGACTGTTGATAAACTTAACCATGATAGGTTAATATGGTTGTTTGATCCGTATTGACTTGTCTGAATCTATTACAAAACTAAAACTATTTGAAATAGTTCTGTAATAGACCAGACTAATGAACGGTTCATCAAAAGGGGGGTAGCAGCCTTTCAGAACTTGCAAGGGCAGAAGTCTAGATGATTGACTGATACGACCTTGTAATAATAGTCAACATTGCTTAGCTGGATTGATACTGCTACATGGTTGAAAACAACGGGAAACTACAGCTGTAACTAACTCCTGAGGACATGCAGCTCTCTGTATGAATTATTGTTATCATATCAGAAATATCATTTACACAGTTCATTAATGCATAACAAACATAACAAAATATAACACAGATAAAAATCAAAGCACTTCACACCAATCTCAACCAGAACCTGGCAACATCAAGTCCATTCTGTGTTGCATGAAAAAGATCATCTTCAGGGCAAATGTATGAATGATGTACTGATGATGGCTACCTCCAAGGTAAAATATTTCCCCATTCGAATCTCTGGGTGGGGCCTACATGACAGGAAGATGGATACTGACATTCTACGAGTCGGAGCATAGAATGTTAGAAGTTTGAACCATTGTGGTAAATTAGAAAATCTGAAAATAGAGATGGATAGACTTAAAGTTAGATGTAGTTAGTATAAGTGAAGTACATTGGCAGGAAGAGCAGGATTACTGATCAGGCAACTACAGAATTTTCAACACAGAATCAAACAGGGAAATGCAGGAGTTGGTTTAGTAATGAATAAGAAATAGCAGGTAAGCTACTATGACCAGCTTAGTGAAAGTATTATTGTTGTCAAGATAGACACCACACCAATGCCCACCACAATAGTGCAGGTCTATATGCGTACTAGTTCGGTGGACAATGAAGAAATCAAAGAATATATAAAGAGAGAAAAAATTTCATACAATGTGCAAAGGTGATAAGAATCTTATTGTGATGGGAGAGTGGAATGCAATGGTAAGCCAAGGAAGAGAAGGTAAACACAGTAGGAGAATTCAGACTGGGACAAGGGAATGAAAGAGGAAGTCGGCTGGTTGAATTCTGCACCAATCATAATTTAGTCCTTGCTAATACTTGGTTCAAACACTGCAAACAAGGGCTGTATACGTGGATGAGACATGGAAACACTGGAAGATATCAAAAACTTGATTATGATTAGGCAGAGATTCAGAAACCAGGTGTTGGATTGTAAGACTTTCCCAGGAGCAGACATGGACTGTGACCACAAGTTGTTGGTCATGAAATGCCATCTGAAGTTGAAAAAATTGAAGAAAGGAATGTTCGGAGATGGGATCTAGAAAAGTTGAAAGGAAAGCGTGTGAGGGATTGTTTCAAGGAACATGTTGCACGAGGACTAAGTGTAAAGGCTGAAAGAAACACAATAGAAGAATATTTATTTATTTTTCTCTCTCTATTTTGATAAGGCCAACTAAGGACCATGATATTCAACGTTTTTGGTGAGAGTGGGCTTTGATATTTGCCCAGTATGTGCACATTCTCTGGCTCCTTCCTCTCCTTTGTCCAGAAGGTACCTGTCTTGTTACGGGGAACTCCCTTTGTCTCAGAATACTTCTGAGTGATGAACAGTCTCTGATGTCACTTTCAACTATTCCTAGTTCCTGAAGATCTTTAGCCACTACTGTTAACCACAGGATCTTAATCTTTCTCTTCTGCCAGTAGGATAGAACACGATTGGTCACCCTGGCAGAATTCATCCTTAATATGTGCCCATAGAAGGTCAGACGTCTCTTCCTAGCCACATCTGTAATCTTTTCTGTGTAGTCATAGAGCTTCTGATTGTGCTGCCTCCTGTATTCACCCTCTTTTTTGACTGGCCCTATTATCTTCCTGAGAATCTTCCTTTCTTTGATCTCTAGTTTTTCAGCTAGACATTTCCTGTTAAGGATCAGGCACTCGGAAGCATACGGGGCTTCTGGGCTGATGACAGCATGATTGTGTCTGAGTTTGGTGTTATGGGAGAGACACCTTTTGTTGTACGTGTTCTTGGTCAGATGGTATACAGTATACAGTAGGTGTAAAAGAGAGATGGGAAGGAAAGGGGATAATTGTAGAAGACAGGTGGTCTAACGTTCTAAGGGGAAGGAGATTGCAGTCTAAGGGCTTTATTCAGGATCAGAATTCAGGACAGGTGTCTGTGAGAAATCAGTACGAGTCACTGCAGGTAGAACAAGAGAGGGAAGATGAGGAACAGGGAACTGTTGCTGAGAAGTGTGGAAGTAGGAGGAAGGGAATGGGTAGGAAGGGGAAATGTAGAGGATAGGAAAAGACAGGTGAAACAGGCTGATGGGAGGGAGAAAAAGGAGGAAGAAGTAGCTTCTGCAGCTATCAGGAAAGATATGGCTGACCAGGAGAGGAGGGGATCAAATGAGGTGGGTAGGGTTGAGGCTCTGGTCACGGGGAATTCCATTGTTAGACATGTGGGGAAAGTGTGTGGAGGAAAGGGAAACAGGGTATATTGTTATCCAGGAAATAGGTTGAGGCAGAGGAAAGTAGAAGAGAAGGAGGAGGGGAAGGAGAAGGTGGTAGTGTGTTACAATGGTACCAACAACGTAAGGCAAGCAGGTGAAAGTACCAACATAGTTGGGGATGTGTGGGATTTGGTAAATGCAGCACGGGTGAAGTTTAAGGAAGCGGAGGTTGTTGTTATCACTACTTAGTCTTCTCTTGGAGATTTATTATTTCATTTATTCATTCCAATGATCCTGTGGCTCTAGGCAGGGACAGTCTTAGCATATTTAGATTTGGAGAGATACATTAAGTAACACACAGCATTGGGTTGAAAAATTAGGAGTACAACATGAACCTTTCTTCTTCTTCTTTCGGTGCCTATCCGTTTCGGATGTTGGCGATCATGATGGCTATTTTCGTCTTGTTTGTGGCAGAGCGGAACAGTTCAACTGATGACATATTGCACCAGCCTCTAAGATTGTCAAGCCAAGATATTCTTCTTCTTCCAGGACCTCTTTTGCTGTTGATTTTCCCCTGGAGTATTTTTTGGAGTAGGTTGTATCTATCTGTGTTGCGCATTATATGTCCCAGATACTGCAGCTTTCGGCATTTCACTATCTTGATCAACTGAGGTGTTGTGTTCATCCTTCTCATTACTTCCACGTTTGTAATTCTCCGGGTCCAAGATATTCTCAGGATCCGCCTATAAAGCCATGTTTCAAAGGCCTCCAGCTTCTTCTCTGTGTTTTTATTTAAGGTCCATGTCTCTACACCATATAAAAGAACAGAAAATACATAACAGTGCAGAAGTCTGATTTTAGTCCCTAAAGTTAGATTGTGGCTTTTAAACACATCACTCATTTTCTGGAACACACTTCTTGCTTTTCCAATGCGTACCTTGACTTCTTGTGAGCAATCCCAGTCTTCATTTATTATGGTTCCAAGGTATGTATATTGTTTTACCCTTTCTATACTCTTTTGATTTATAACCAAGTTTATTCCGGAAATATTTTCCTTACTTATAACCATGAGTTTTGTCTTTGCGGTGTTTATTTCAAGCCCGTATTGGCTGCTGACTCTTACAATTCTATCCATTAGTGATTGTAGCACTTGGATAGTATCAGCAAATACAATTGTATCGTCAGCATACCGGATGTTGTTTAATCTCACTCCATTTATCAAAATTCCTTCTTCTATATCTTCCAAGGCTTCTCTAAATATGTATTCTGAATACAAATTAAATAGTATAGGTGACAAGATACATCCTTGCCTCACTCCTCTCAGGATTTTGACTGCTTCGGTGTGTTCTCCTTCAACACGCAACACCACTGTTTGATTCCAGTACAGCGTCTTGATGATTCGCTGATCTCTTTCCTCCATTCCAATATTTCTCAAAATATCCATCAATTTTTCATGTTTTACACAGTCAAAGGCTTTCTGGTAGTCTATTAAACAAGCAAATACATTCTTATTTACATCTCTACATCTCTGAAAGAGGACCTGCACACTGAACAAGGCTTCTCTCGTACCTACTGCTTTAATAAACCCAAATTGATTAGGGGCTATCTGATCTTCACACAGTCTGTATATTCTTCTGTGTATCACTCTCAAGAACACTTTCAAGAGATGACTCATCAAACTTATTGTGCGGTAATCTCCACATTGGTTTGCGTTTTGCTTTTTTGGCAAGGTGATGAACTCTGATTTGAGCCATTCCGATGGAATATTCCCGGATACATAAATTCGATTGAAAATTTTGGTCAACCATTTTACATGATGTTCATCCATCAGTTTTAAGAACTCTGCTTCTACTTTATCTGGTCCCACTGCCTTTCCGTCCTTCATCTGATTGATGGCTGTTTGAACTTCTTCTTCTAATATATCTGTGCCACTTATTTCATTTGTATTTTGTGTAAAAGCACATCTAGTGTCATAAAATAAATCTTCTATATATTTTTTCCAGATCTTTTTCTTGTCTTCTAAATCCACCATCAAGTTCCCGGCTTCATCTATTAACTTTCCACCAGAGCCATTCCTGTATTTCCCTGTTACTTCTCTTACTTTCCTGTGTACATTGAAGCTGTCATACCTACTTTGATATAACTCAATCTCCTCACATTGCTCCACTTTTTCTTTTTCTTTTGCCTCCCTGATCTTTCTTCTGATGTCTGCATTTATCTTTCTGTATTCTGCAGGTTTTCCTTTATTGACTCTTCTTTTCTCCATTAGGTTCAGTATTTCATCTGTCATCCATGACTTTCTTTTTTTCTCCTCTGGTTTCATGTATTTCTCTTTTATTTGCTGAACGGCGTTTTGTAGTTTAGTTAATTCTAATTTGACATTATTGCTGGTGATGTTTTCCTCTGTGATAATCTTCAAGTTAAGTTCTACTTGCATGTTCTCTTTCATTATTGGGTCTTTGATTTTCCTCAAATTGTAGTTTTGCCTGTTCTTCCTCTTCACTTTCTTCATTTTGACTTTGAACCTTTACGTACAGGAAACTTATTCTTTACAATAAGCTCACCGGACAAAAAATTAGTCACTTCTGGAGAAATCAGTACAAGCATTATTTAACATCGTGTAACTCCACCTCTGGACTTGATAACTGCCCAGATTTGTTTAGGAAATTAGTCCACAAGGTTGTGCAGGTACGTCACATCCAGGTTAAGCCACTTGCTGAGGATTTCATTGCGCAGTTTCACTAAATTGCTGATGTCATTTTATCCACTGTTGCAACATGTCCCACACATTTTCAATGGGGTTCAAGTCAGGTGATTTTACAGGCCAATTGAGATGTAATAGGGTGGGAGAGTGTTCATAAAACCAGTTACATATGCGGACGCCCAATGAACTTTGCTGTTGTCATCTTGAAAAATCGGGGTATCATTAGCATACTCATCATGCAGATGTTGACTGACAGGCAACACCTGATCACCCAGAATGTTTAAATAAACATGCTGGTTCATCCTAGCGGTCATCTCAGTGAGTGAGCCCAATCCACGATACGAAAAACACCCCCAAAACATCACAGACCCACCTTCGGCTTGAACCGGACATTGCACACATCCAGGATGAAATGCTTCATTTGGCCTTTGTTATACTTTACAACATGAGTCGTTGGAATACAGGCAAAAACGTGATTCATCAGACCACATTACATTCTGCCAGTCAGCTACTGACCACATTCGATGATTTCTGGCCCATTGATGATGCGCAGCTTTATATGTTCCTGTGTGAGCAATGGCATTTTGAGAGGTGACCGAATCCAAATATTCATTGCATGCAGTTCCAGTTGCAATTTTCTCTTGCTAACAGGTTGGGATGGACCTTCATTCACTGACTGCCAAAATTCTTCTCAGTTTTGGAAGCGATTTTGATTTACAAGCCGTGAAACACCTCTCCGGTCCCTCTCAGTCAGAATCTGTTTCCGATCAGAATTCTGATGTCGTGTTTTGTGGCCACGTGTAATACACCACTTCTTGTAGACACGTTGAACAGTCCGCTGCAAAACACCAACAATCCAGCAACTTCACTCAGCGTATGGCCATGGGCACGGCCAAACACAATTGCCCCTTTTTGCCACTCTGTCACATTCTTACATCTACCTATGTTCGTAAGTTACGGATTTCATTTTGGTCTGTATTGGCAATTGATCATTATCAAAGGGTAGAGAAAGGCCCACCTATTCGATACCAATTAGATTAATGTTGTTATCTTGTATTAATATTGGTACTACACTAGTTTCAACTTTATATTAGATCAACTTCAGCCATGATCAAAATTGGAAATAGCATGCATATATATGAACATCAATAAAATTGGATTGTCTTAATTTGTATTACATAATGTTGAGAACACACATAAGCCCTGCCCAAACTGATATTGTTATACGCATCTATGAAGTCAAACTGGGTACTGATATCTTGTTTTCATTGGTAACTTGAGTCTTAATCTAAAACAGTGTGGATGAAATGTCAGACTACACATTTAAAAAAAAGAATTAAAATAACACATTAAAACTATTGTTACTGGTGTCGTTGAACTATGATAATGTCCTTATTATAAACCAGTATTCTTGAGTTTTAAATTGATCTTGGAGCTGATAATTCATCATTTATGTATGTTATAGACCCGTTAGATTGACAATTTATGCCTTAACAAATAGAATGTAAGAGGAACAGTTTATGTAGCATTAAAGGGGACATTCACAACTTGAATAAGTGGCCTTTCCATCCGATGAAATGATCTGTGGTAGAATTCAGTGTGAAGTGAACGTCCTCGCGCTCCTCGTAGTTTATGTGCGCTTGGGACAGGTCTTTTTTCTGGTGTCTGTTGAAACTAGTATGAACATTAATAAAAGATAACAACATTAATATAATTGGTATTGAATAAGTGGATCTTTCTCTACCCTTTAATAGTCTACCCTTGTTGTCGTACACTGAACAGTCCAGCTGCTAATTTTCCACTATCAAGAGAACAATGAATTGATATTATTGCATCTATTGCAGTTCTTTCTGTGCTTGATTTCCTTCAAAAGCTATAACTGTTGATTGTTTAATACATTGTTAGTGTTACAACCAATGGACCAACTTACCACATGCACATACATGCTCATATTTCCATAGGCACAAATACTATGTTAATTTTTAGGACCAGACTGTCCAGCACAGACAGACACAAACACATCACTCACTGACATGATTCTAGGTATTTATTCTATACGAATAAATGTATAAACAGCACATACGAGGTGTGTTCAAAAAAAGACCGAACTGTGGCTAGAAAAACTTTATTATGTAGCTTACATCATTTCACAGACTGTCCCCTTCAAAATAGTCCCCTGCACTATCAACAGCGTGTTGCCAACATTTCTTCCACCTTTGGAATGCTTCCTGGAATGCACTTTCTTTGATGGCGCAAAGTTGCCTCATCGCATTCTCCTTGATCTTTTCAATGTCTTGGAAACGATGTCCTTTCAAGGTGGTTTTCAATTCGGGGAATAAGAAAAAGTCTGCTGGAGCCAAGTCGGGAGAATAGGGCGGATGGGGCACAACAAGAATTTGGTGTTTTGCCAGATAACTGCGGACCGAGAGAGAGGCATGTGCTGGCGCATTGTCATGGTGCAACATCCAGGATTTGTTTTCCCACAGCTCAGGCCTCTTCCTGCGCACAGCATCTCTCAAATGCGTTAAAACATTCTGGTACAGTTCTTTGTTCACTGTCTGGCCTCGGGGTACAAACTCGTGATGGACAATGCCTTTCCAATCAAAAAACACAATCAGCATCACCTTGATATTTGAACGACTCATTCGTGCTTTTTTCGGTCGAGGAGAACCTTTCCCCACCCACTGTGATGATTGCCTTTTGGTTTTGACATCGTAACCGTACACCCACGTCTCATCTCCAGTGATGATGTTCTTCAGGAAGTTGTCATCAGCATCTGCGTTAGCAAGCATTTCCTGACTGATGCTGACTCGGTTCTCTTTTTGATCGTCAGTCAGCAAACAAGGGACAAATTTAGCACTGACGCGCCGCATCTGAAGTTTTTCGGTTAAAATTGCATGACATGATCCTACGCTGATGCACACCTGATCAGCAACCTCTCGGACTGTCAAACGACGATTTCCACGAATCACTTCACAAACTCTCTCTACATGGCGGTCGTCTGTTGATGTGGAAGGTCGCCCAGGCCTAGGGTCTTCAGTGACAGACGTTCTACCGTCTTTGAAATGTTTAAACCACTCGTAGCATTGTGTACGACTCATGCATTCCTCCCCGTATGCTAGCTTCAACATTTCAAATGTTTCCACAAACGTTTTCCCAACTTTGAAGCAGTACTTCACGCACACGCGTTGTTCCTCAAGCTGTTTCATTATAGAATTCGATGAACATGTGACACACACAATTACTTCAGAGGCTCTAACTCAACTGATAATGCAGGCAATGGAATGCGGAAAGCAGCGGTCTGTTGTCAGAAGTTGCCGCTAGGCGCCGCCACAGTCACAACTCGCTCAATGTTGCGGTTTGCGCGCAATTTACAAAGTTCGGTCTTTTTTTTAACACACTTCGTATGTACACCAATTTACAGTGAAGCTTTAGGGGTACAAAAACACATCCATTACTGCTATAGCCATCTTGTCTCTGTCTAGTCTATATCCAAGATGCAGCAGAACATTGCCAACTGTACAATGTCAAATTTATGAAGTGCAGCATATGCAGTGTTGCTAACACATCAATTTGCAACATATTCCCCCCTTTGAGGGATCTGAACACTCAAATAAATATCAAATTAACACTGAAAATTATGGTACAAATAGATGAAAATCTTTGGGCAATGGACACAATTTGAATATGGCACAGCAAAAGAAACCAGTTTTTGTTTTCACAGTGACCACTGTCACAGCCAGGATGGAGCTCCTGGATTACACCAGTCTTCCAAACCAGTGGAGGAAGGTTATCTTCCTTTAGAAGCACCAAGTTTCCTATAGCTGGATTCAATTTTCCTGTAGATGACCACTTATGCCTCTGTTGGAGTGATTGCATGTATTCCTTTGACCACCTGTGCCAGAAACCTTGATACAGTTCTTGTACCAAATTCCATTCAGTTAGACAGGAGGAGGAGCTGTTGGATATGTCTGGAGAAGGGACAGAGGTCAATTGACTCCCTACTAGAAAATGTCCAGGTGTCAAATAACATTGATTATCAGGGTCATCAGTTATTGAACAGAGAGGTCTTGAGTTCAACACAGACTCAGTTTGATACAGAAGAGTACACAACCCTTAAAAATTAAGAATGGAATTTCCTATAGTCCACTTCGAAGGTGATTTTGCTTACTTTATTCCAGCCTCCCAAAGTCCACCAAAATGAGGACTGGAGGGTGGAATAAATTTCCATTTTGCATTCATATTATATGATTATTCTTTTATTTAAGTCCAGCTATCCTTTATAAATCTTAATAACTTATATTTTGCTCCAACAAAATTTGTGCCATTGTCACTCAAGATGAGATTTGGGAATCCTCTACATACCGTAAATCTTCTACAGGCAGCGAGTAAACACTGAATTGTTAGACTCTTCACAAGTTCAAGATGTATTTCCTTAGTGACAGAACAAACAAAGAGAGCAATGTATGCTTTAAACTTTATCTTACTCCTCAGGTTGTCACTCTTTATGATGATTGGACCACCATAATCAAGACCAACCTTAACAAAAGGTAAGGACGGTTCAACTCTGTATAAGTGTAACTGACCCATCATGTGAGTGGTGAATGGAGGTTTGCTTCTGAAGCACTTGAAGCATGAATGGATCACACAATGAATAACTGTTTTCCCACATAGAATCCAGAATCTGTTATGCAAAAAGAGCAATACAGCCTGAGGGCCGGAATGCAATAGCATCTTGTGTTCATCGTTTAACAATCAATTTAGTAACAAAGTATTTCAGAGGAAGAATGATAGGATGTTTTTCATTATATTCCAACTAAGAATTCATGAGTCAACCACAGATTCATAACAGCCGATTATCATCAAAAAACGGATTCAGAGTTTTTCAATGTGCTCGAAGAGGCAACTACATTATCAGACCTCAAGTCATGAATATCCTTCCCATATTCACTAGCTTGCATCAGCTTGCAGGCGTGTGGCCTATTGATGCGAAGATGGCGCCAGGTTGGGGCAGTACGGTGCAGAAGGATGTCCCATCCAAGCGATTTCAAGGTGTCTTTGACTGGTTTTGCTGTGTGAGATGGCACATTGTCATGCTACAAAATAACTTTGCCATGTCTTCTGGCCCATTCTGATTGTATTTCAATCAATGCGTTATTTAAATTAATAATTTGTTTGCGATAGTGTGTGCAGTAATGGTTTCACCAGGCTTCAAGAGTTCATAATACAATACTGCTCTGGTCCCACTAGACACAACTGAAATCACATCACATTGAAATCACCATGTTTAAATTGTCGAAACCATGTCTCACATGTTCTAATCGATGGAGCATGTTCACCATATGTTTCTACCAGCAAACGATGACTTTCCACAGCCTTTTCCTTTGATTAAATAAGAAAAGCAATGCGTGCCGCAAATATTCTTTTTCAGGCACAAACATGATCACTGAACAATACAACGCAAATGCTACTGTTTGGCAGACTCAATTTGTGTGTGTTCGTAGGTTAATGTCAAATGAACAAACTGATTATGTGTCAAATTTATACACTGATGGTTATGAATTTCATGTTTTTGGTCCGTATTGAACTGAGAATAATATATAAGTAATAATAATAACAACGTAAACGTTTCCACCTTTTCAATACTAAAATATATTCACAAAATTATAAATTACACGGTACTAGTTTCGACCCATCTAGGGGTCATCATCAGCCGTATTGGAGCAAAGATCACTTTTGGTGAAATCCTAAGAAAATGTTATTTTAAAGAATAACAAGTGAAATGAGATATTATGGTAATAGTTAATAATACAAGGAATATACATACTAAGAGGTTTTTAACAAAGAATAAAGTATAAAAGGGGTGTTGTAAAAATTATAATCATGGAAATCAGTAAGTTCTTGTATTGAAATGACATATATAAAATTATATATGGCTTAGGAAGAGGGCTTAAGGTGGGGCTGAAGGGTGCGGGAGAAAGTGTAATTGTCTTGGAAAAGTACCTTTGATTAAATTTAGGATTGAGTTTAGGTTGGCTGCATTATTGTTTCTGAGGAAAGTGATAAATAGATCGAAGAGTATGTTGGGTTTCTCTGAGATTTCATTGAGATTGTGACTGGCATTAAAGTATTGGTCTAGGTGTATGTAGTAATTTTCCATTATGTTGAGTAAAGGGCCCTTGTTTGCTAATACGAGGATGTCCATGTCTTGTTCAATATTGGTGAAATTATGGTTGTAATCTTGCATGTGTTGGCCGATGGCTGAAAACCTGTTGTATTTTATTGCGTTAGTGTGCTCGTGGTATCTGATAATGAAGTTTCTCCCGGTTTGCCCGATGTAGGTTTTTTGACAGGTGGTACATTTGATCCTATAAACTCCTGATTTTAAAAAACTGCTGGTCTTGTTGATGTGTGAAGTATTGTATAAAATGTTCATGTTCTTACTGTTGGTTTTGAAGGCTATTTTAACGCCTTGTTTCTTAAAGATGTTGGTTAACTTGTAGATATCATTGTTGAACGTGAAGGTGGAAAATGTTAGAGGTTTGGTTATTTCGTTTTTGAGGGTAGTTTTGGGGCGATGTTTGTGTTTATTGATTATCCTTTCTATAAAATGATTGCTGAAGCCGTTGAATTTTGTGATTCCGCGGATTGTGTTGAGTTCGTTTTTTAGATCTTTATTGGACATAGGTATGCTGAAGGCTCGGTGAACTAGGCTGTTGTATGTGGCTCGTTTGTGGGACTGGGGGTGCACTGAATCTTGGTGAATGGTGGAGGCTGTTTGAGTGGGTTTTCTGAAAATTTTATAACTGAAAGAATCTGAGTTTCTAGTGATGGTTAAATCTAGAAAGTTGATTTTTTGATTTGATTCGGATTCTAGTGTGAATTTGATATGAGGATCAATATTGTTGAGTCTTAAGAGGGTGGTGGGTGCGTTAATTGATTTCTCATTCATGATTACAAAGACATCGTCGACATATCTGGCCCAAAAGAGAATGTTTTCGAATTCGTTGTCAATTTTGGTGTATTCGAAGAAGTCCAGGTATATTTCTGCTAAGATACCTGAGGCCGGTGACCCCATTGTCAAACCATTTTGTTGATATATGACATTGTCAAAAGTGAAGAAGTTATTGTCGATGATAAGTTTTAATATTGTGATAAAGTCTTGTATTTCTAGTTTGCTTAAGTGGCTGTTTTTGTTTAAATTGTTTATAATTATCGGGATTAATTTTGATACTTGTATGCTTGGGTACATGTTTACAATATCGAAAGAGTGGATGGAGTGATCCGGTTGCAAATTGAACTTGTTTAGTTTTTCTACTAGCTCAGATGTGTTTTTAATAGACTTTTTGGATAAGAATTGATAATTTTTTCTTAAGAAACATTGGATGAATTGTGATATTTTGTATAAGGGGCTCGGTCTATAGTTGATAATTGGCCGGATGGGAATTCCGGTTTTGTGAATTTTGGGAAGAGCTTTAGCAGTGGGGAGTCCTGGGTTCATATGTATGAGTTTGGATTTTTCCTGTTCGGTAAATAAAATGAAGTGTTTTTAAGAGTTTGTTTAAGTAGTTTTTGAATTTTATGGGTGGGGTCTTTTTTGATTATGGAAAATGAGCTGAGCTAGTAGAAAAACTAAACAAGTTCAATTTGCAACCGGATCACTCCATCCACTCTTTCGATATTGTAAACATGTACCCAAGCATACAAGTATCAAAATTAATCCCGATAATTATAAACAATTTAAACAAAAACAGCCACTTAAGCAAACTAGAAATACAAGACTTTATCACAATATTAAAACTTATCATCGACAGTAACTTCTTCACTTTTGACAATGTCATATATCAACAAAATGGTTTGGCAATGGGGTCACCAGCCTCAGGTATCTTAGCAGAAATATACCTGGACTTCTTCGAATACACCAAAATTGACAACGAATTCGAAAACATTCTCTTTTGGGCCAGATATGTCGACGATGTCTTTGTAATCATGAATGAGAAATCAATTAACGCACCCACCACCCTCTTAAGACTCAACAATATTGATCCTCATATCAAATTCACACTAGAATCCGAATCAAATCAAAAAATCAACTTTCTAGATTTAACCATCACTAGAAACTCAGATTCTTTCAGTTATAAAATTTTCAGAAAACCCACTCAAACAGCCTCCACCATTCGCCAAGATTCAGTGCACCCCCAGTCCCACAAACGAGCCACATACAACAGCCTAGTTCACCGAGCCTTCAGCATACCTATGTCCAATAAAGATCTAAAAAACGAACTCAACACAATCCGCGGAATCGCAAAATTCAACGGCTTCAGCAATCATTTTATAGAAAGGATAATCAATAAACACAAACATCGCCCAAAAACTACCCTCAAAAAAGAAATAACCAAACCTCTAACATTTTCCACCTTCACGTTCAACAATGATATCTACAAGTTAACCAACATCTTTAAGAAACAAGGCGTTAAAATAGCCTTCAAAACCAACAGTAAGAACATGAACATTTTATACAATACTTCACACATCAACAAGACCAGCAGTTTTTTAAAATCAGGAGTTTATAGGATCAAATGTACCACCTGTCAAAAAACCTACATCGGGCAAACCGGGAGAAACTTCATTATCAGATACCACGAGCACACTAACGCAATAAAATACAACAGGTTTTCAGCCATCGGCCAACACATGCAAGATTACAACCATAATTTCACCAATATTGAACAAGACATGGACATCCTCGTATTAGCAAACAAGAGCCCTTTACTCAACATAATGGAAAATTACTACATACACCTAGACCAATACTTTAATGCCAGTCACAATCTCAATGAAATCTCAGAGAAACCCAACATACTCTTCGATCTATTTATCACTTTCCTCAGAAACAATAATGCAGCCAACCTAAACTCAATCCTAAATTTAATCAAAGGTACTTTTCCAAGACAATTACACTTTCTCCTGCACCCTTCAGCCCCACCTTAAGCCCTCTTCCTAAGCCATATATAATTTTATATATGTCATTTCAATACAAGAACTTACTGATTTCCATGATTATAATTTTTACAACACCCCTTTTATACTTTATTCTTTGTTAAAAACCTCTTAGTATGTATATTCCTTGTATTATTAACTATTACCATAATATCTCATTTCACTTGTTATTCTTTAAAATAACATTTTCTTAGGATTTCACCAAAAGTGATCTTTGCTCCAATACGGCTGATGATGACCCCTAGATGGGTCGAAACTAGTACCATGTAATTTATAATTTTGTGAATATATTTTAGTATTGAAAAGGTGGAAACGTTTACGTTGTTATTATTATTACTTATAAATTTATACACTGCATACTGTTCGCTGGCGCCATCTCTTTGTGAAACCGGAAAAGACTTATGCATACACCTGGTATGGAAGCGATGATTGTGAGAATGCTTTTCTTAGGTAATTCCTTAGGTGCTTTCTTCAAGTTTATTTGAAACTAAAACTCTTCATATTTAGGATGACAAACAATACCTAGCTTCATCCTTAGTGGGGTTACAAGGTGACAAGATTTCTCTGTCTTCTACTGGGACTTTGACAAGGGCTTCTGCACAATTTGACATCCACTTCCTGAGATGAAAATGTGCAATATCAAGCATGGAAGACATTTCTGATTGAAGCTCCTTAGCTTCTTCAGCTGAGCTAGTACCTGTCAACAGGTCATCAACGTAAAAACAAGAGCAAAAGATCTCTGATGCAGTGAGGTGAAATTCTCTGTCTTCATCAACAAGTTGAACTAGACATCTCGTAGCAAGAAAGGGGGCAGAACTTGTACCGTGTGTAACGATAGTAAGACAGTAGTCCTTGTTCCCTTCATCAGAGGATTCACGCCAGACAGTTTTCTGAAGATTTCTGTGGTCAGGATGAATTAACACACATCTGTACATCTGAGCAACATCAGCTGAAAGAGCAACAAGATAAGTCCTGAATTTTAAAACAATAAACAGCAAGTAAGGCTGAATAATAGCGCCAACCATTAACATAGAGTTCAACTCTATCCCATTTGAAGATTCACAACTTCCGTCAAAAACAACTCTCAGCTTGGTTGTAGTGCTAGAATGCTTGAACACATAATGAAGGGCATGTAAAAACTGAGTTAAAAGTCTCTGGGGGTGCAATTTCTATGTCCCATTTCACTGTATTCACACATCAAATCTACATACTTCTTTTTCAAGTTTGGAAATCTACCTAATGTATTTTCAATGTGTTTGAGCCTTTTAACAGCATGATGCTTGGACTCAGCTGCAGGTGTTACTTCAGGTCAAATTGGAAGTTTGACAAAAAAAACTTCCAGAATCATCTCTTTGAACATTATTCACAAAATGTTCTTCACAAGCCCTTTCTTCACGAGTAAGAACTGGTTGATGAAGTTCTTCAAGCTTTGTAGTTTTGTGTTGAGAGAATCAAGTTTTATCAGGTTTTATCAAGACTATAAATCACAAAGGATAACTGACTTGCTGAGTCCAATAAAGCTTTAACTAGTACAATCTCTGCTGAACTGTTTTTCACTCCTACACAAGCTGTGCTTAGCAAGATATTTGAGCCTAGTTCTGAAACAACCTTCATAACGGTGGGTGAAACAATTGCAGAACTTATATTATTATTGGGAGTTGTTTGTTCTTTATGAACCAATAAGTTGTGGGGTCCGTTACACTGGGGAGCACTTGTGTCGGTTACGCTGTTTAGAAACACGAGAAGTGGAAAAACACACATAACAAAGTTTATTTTCCCTCACAAACTTGTGTTGATGATCAATGTTTGCTTGTTTTAACTTTCTATACTAAGAAATGCTATGATTATCAAGTTTGCAAAGGAAGTGCTGTTATTCTTAATGTGAAGTGCCTTTAGGTTGGATTTTGGCTCTCATTTTTGTTCAATAACAGGTTTCTTGGATTCTGTCAGCTCTAATGTCTGACATTTTCTTCTCAAGAAATCAATCAAATTATTTCGTTTTGGGGCATCAGTGGAGGCAAATTTGTTTTCCCATTCACTTCTATGGTTAGACTTGATCTTATTTAGAATCAGTTCCTGTTGCAATATTTCATGAAGTGCAACTTCACCTTGCAAATTTTCAATAGCGCGAACGTTAGATTTGCGATATTTGAGAAAAAGATCCACTAGTACAGTTATGGATATTAAGCAAATGTTTTATGTGCTGTGATACAATTAAAGTGTTTATTATTATTCCTTTCATCAATTAAATCCCAAGCAACAGTGAAGGTTTCAGCACACTAGGTTATCTAACAAATCCCTAGGTTCACATTGAAGAGGCGAAAATAGGTGGTGTAATCTTTGCACATTGTCAATGCGGGTATTGTTAATAACTAAGCTTTCAAGGGTGTTCCTAAAACTAATGTAATTTGTCAAATCTCCCTTAGAAACAGGCAGTTCAATGGGAGGGAGTTTCAAGCTAGAGCTGGTTCGAGTAAAGTTATTAGAAACAATGGACGCATTACCAGGACATGTGGGTCGTTCAAACGAACTAAGCAATTCTTGAATCCTACCAACTATTGCTGTTTTCAAATTCATCATGTTCTCCGAAGGGAGTTTTGCTACATTTGGGTCTAATTCACATTCTAGATACTCCCTAACATTACTGAATTCCTTCCAAATTTCTGGCAGCCTATTTTGGCTGGAAATCAGTTTGTGATGATTGATGTAATTTTCAAGCTGAGTTAATGACATTTTAAGTAGGCCACATTTTTTAGCAGCCTTTGCTTTGGATTCGAACACCATAATGAATAGTTCTGGTAATCAGTTACTGATAAGATAATAAAGGAATCAATCTTGCAACTATGGTGAATGTATAAACAATAAGCTCTATACTAAGTGCACTGCATTCATTTTGCATTGTCGGAATGAGTGACAATGTTTGAAGCGACCCAGCAATGTAAGCAAATGCATACAAGCATGGCAATAATGTATAAGTCACATACATCCCAAAATATTCAAAATACACTGAACGGCACAACAAATTATTACTACAGAGCTTTACGTTGTCTGTGAGAAATCAAGGCCAATCTCAGTTAATTCTATACTTGATAAGTGCTAGCAGTAGGGTTAGGATATTAGGCAGGATTTCTGCCCTAGTCAAGACAGAAACAATAAGACAAATAGAACAGACTTCGGAGTTCATAGTGATGCTGCACCATCACTGCCACTGGAACCACATGCGGCTTGTCATAGACATATCCAAGCTGACTAGAAAATCCAAGGATGATGTTCTGTGATGTTATGTTAGCTGGAGTCAAAGTTCTAAGCAGCATTCAACATCTCGAACATCAGGGGATCAGATACAAAACTGGTGTAAACAGCTCACAAGAACTGATGGTACTTGGGAAACATTCCACAGTTCACTAACATGCAGTCTCAAGACAGTTCCAAAGCAATATAGACTTCATTGAAATCTCAATGTAACTTATTCCATCATTCGTAGTAATTTGTTTTAAGCACCAGCATGTGTCGGTGATCAAATACAATGCTTTTCACACCAGCCTCGTTGCTATGTTCAAATGGTGGTTACAGGCAGCGATACATGACAATGTTTTATGGTGTCTATCTAGCACAGTGTTCAAAGCTGTACGATGTTCAAACTTCATTGTTTATAGTGATTCCTATCACGGACTGGAAGGACCAAAATGTTGCGACTGATGAATCAACATACGGGACACACATACATGCTCATATTTCCATATGTGGAAATACTATGTTAATTTTTATGACCAGACTGTCCTGCACAGACACACACAAACATGTCACTCACTGACATGTTTCAAGGCATTTATTCTCTACGAATAAATGTATAAACAGCACATATATACACCAATTTACAGGTGAAGCCTTAGAGGTACAAAAACACATCCACTGCTGTTATAGCCATCTTGTCTCTCTATTCTATATCCAAGATGCAGCAGCACATTGCCAACTGTACAATGTCAAATTTATGAACTACGGCATATGCAGTGTTGCCAACACATAAAGTCGCAACAGTTAGAGTCTAAGAAAAACAAGTCTGTCCTTAACTATTATTTCAAGCAATTTTGACAATGCTGATGTAATACTTCATGATGTGTAGCTCTGAGGATTATAGAAGTCATCACATTTAAGGACAAGCACTACTTTGGCAATTTTGCTTATTTTTCCGTTACCTTGCCACAAAAGAGAGAGATAGATTAAACAGACCATCCAAAGCACTAATAAGACTAAATTTACATATCTTCAGTAGAATATTGCTTACATCATCATCAGCTAGCTGGCAGTGTTTTACAGTTCAGAGATAATTTTAATCACTTCCTCACGTTTTTAGTTGATATTAGAAAGACAGATTTGAGGGTGATTTGCATTACATTTTATGCCCAAGTCAAGGGACTAGGGTAATTTTCCATTAAAGGCAGGTTTCCACTTAATAGAAGGCACTACTGCTGTTACTACTTGATTTTTCAGGATGACAAAAGAAGGATCAATATGTAATTTCTTGTCACTGTGATTCTCAAATGAGGTACATTTTGGGTGAATGAGATTTTATATTAATGAAGTTGCTGCATCAGAGATTGCTGTATCAATACAGTAGTTTAGCATGACTGATTTTTATTTTGTCATTGGTGAAAGTCAAAGCAGGGAATGATTAGCTCCGTTGCATAGTTGCTGGCATGCCTCCCGGAAGGCTGAACTCCGGTCGTTTCTGGGATGAGATTTTCATATTAAAAAGCATGTGGTGTCAGGAAGGGTATCTGGCCTAAAACTCCCAGCCCTTACTTTCATCTATCCTATCTGACCTTCCTTGTTCAACTCTTGTTCCTCTCCGACTCTGACAGTATTACGTATGGAGGCCTAGGGAGTCTTTCATTTTCATGCCCTTCGTGAACCTTGACTTTCTATGGTGGATACCTTCATTTTTTGAAGTATTGGATCCCTTCCATTATTTCTCTGTGATTAGTGTTATATAGAGGATGAGTGCCTAGTTGTACTTCCTTTTAAAACACCACCACCACCACCACCACCACCACCACCACAAAACCAAAATGAGCTTGGATGTCTCCAGTAACCCCAGGAATATCTGGGATAAGCAAAAGAAGGTGAAGTAATTGATGAAAGCCAAAACAAAAAGTTTCTTTTGAAGTTATATAAATCGGTCAGGATCAGTATTTCTCTATTCTATTGTGTTAGCTTATAGAGTTCTGAGGTTTTGTTATAACAGCAAACAGAGAATTCTTGTCTTTAATAAATTTATGCCAAAAATTTCAGGTACCTATGGGACAACAACTGACTGAAAAAAATCAAATTTCTGAGTATAAAACTTCTTCATCTGAATCTTCAACGTGAGTCACCATAACTACATCATCACATGTACTCCTCCTGCCTTGCCCTCTTTGACTATACTTGTTTGCTGATTCATGACTTGATTTGACACTTGTTTGTTCCTTTCCAATACCTGTATTGACATATTGGGATCCTTTTCTCCTTTTGTGTTTATCCTGTGCTCCTAGTCTTTTACAACATTTATTTATCTTTATCTTATGTCACTTCCATCTTTCTGTGTTTATCCACCTTTCTTTTCTACACTTTCCCAGTCAATGCTAAACTTCGCCACCCATTGCTATAGATCTTCCTTCATCTATTTTATTTGTTCTTTCTATTCTTCCATTAGTTCATATTATGGGTTACTGTAGTCATATCCTAGTTCGTGAACCATGAGCAACGTCTGAGTGGCCTAGTAAGTGGTCCTGAGAGTCAGGATGCCAGTTGCTATGGAATGGGAGTGGACACTTTCTGAGTCATGGCCCTTCTTGTCCTCGGGCGGCTAGGACTATACAATCCACCTCTGGTCCCTAACCCGTTAGAGGAGAGATCCTCACTTGGACAATGTGTAAGTAGCATAGCATCCAGCTTCATAAATTTACCGAGCTCAGAACATTTTAAGCAAGCCTCGGACTTATGGGAGTAACAGAGTCCCACTCCCATATGACAGGCGAGGTACTCCTTTGAAACAACTTGGCGATTGAAATGGAATTTGATGGGGAGCTATCATTATTAATGAGGCTGATGTAAGAAAGAAAGTAGAACTGGCTGAGTTAGCAAAGAGGATGCATCTGGATGTGCTAGGAGTAAGTGATATTCGGGAGGAAGAGATAGGAGATTATACAGTGTACTTGAGGGGTGTTAAAAAGGGAAGGGCAGAGTGTGGGTAGTGCTTTATCAGGAATACTATTGCACGCACATAGTAATTGTTAGGTACGTAAATGAGTGAATGATGTAGGTAGATTTTTCAGTTGGAGGAATTAGGACAAGGATTGTCTCAGTGTATTCACCATGTGACTATGCAGATGAGGATGAAGTTGACAAGTTTTATGAAGCTCTGAGTGACATCATATTCAGGGTCAACAGCAAGGATAGGATAGTGCTAATGGGCGATTTCAATGCAAGAGTTGGAAATAGAACTGAAGGATACAAAAGGGTGATTGGTAAATGTGGTTAAGATATGGAAGCTAATAGGAATGGGAAGAGTTTGCTGGACTTCTGTGCTAGTATGGATTTAGCAGTTACAAACACATTCTTCAAGCATAAGGCTATTCACTGCCACACATCAGAGGGTAGGGGAGCCAGATCCTTAATAGACTATATCGTAACCGACTTCAAAATCAGGAAATTTGTTACGAATGTATAGGTTTTCTGGGGATTTTTCGATGATGCAGACCACTATCTGATCTGTAGTGAACTAAGTATTTCTAGGCCTAGAATAGAGAAAGTGAAATCTGTCTGCAAACGAATAAGGGTAGAAAATCTCCAGGAACAGGAAATTAGACAGAAGTACATGGATATGATTAGTGAGAAGTTCCGAACATTGGACAGTAAGCAGGTTCAGGATATAGAAAGAGAATGGGTGACATACAGGGATGCTGTAGTAGAAACAGCAAGGGAGTGCCTAGGAACAACTGTGTGTGAAGATGAGAAAAAGTGAACATCTTGGTGGAATGATGAAGTGAGAGCAGCTTGTAAACGTAAAAAGAAGGCTTATCAGAAATGGCTCCAAACAAGGGCTGTTGCAGACAAGGAATTGTACGTACAGCAGATGAAAGAAACAGAGTGAAACAAATAGTTTTTAAATCCAAAAAGAAGTCATCGGAAGATTTTGGTAATAACCTGGAAAGGCTAGGTCAAGCAGCAGGAAACCTTTTTGGACAGTAATAAAGAATCTTAGGAAGGGAGGGAAAATGGAAATGAACAGTGTTTTGGGTCATTCAGGTGAACTCATAATAGATTCCAGGGAATTACTGGACAGGTGGAGGGAATATTTTGAAAATCTTCTCAATGTAAAAGAAAATCTTCATGGTTGTGTCGCGAACAAATGAGCTCATGGAGAGGAGGAAAATGATGATGGTGAAATTACGCTTGAGGAAGTGGAAAAGATGGTAAATAAACTCCATTGTCATAGAGCAGCAGGAGTAGATAAACTTAGACCTGAAATGGTGAAGTATAGTGGAAAGACAGGGAGGAAATGGCTTCATATAGTAATAAGATTAACATGGAATGTTGGTAAGGTACCTTCGGATAGAACAAAAGCAGTAATTGCACCTATCTATAAGCAATTGAACAGGAAGGATTGCAACAACTATCGAGGCATCTCATTGAGTAGTATACCAAGCAAAGTATGCACTGGCATCTTGGAAGGAACGGTGCGATCAGTGGTTGGATGAAAACCAGTGTGGTTTCAGACCACAGAGGGGCTGTCAGGATCAGATTTTCAGTATGCGCCAGGTAATTGAAAAATGCTACGAGAGGAATAGATAGTTACATTTATGTTTCGTAGATCTAGAGAAAGCAAATGACAGTGTTCCAAGGGTAAAGTTTTTTGCCATACTGGGGGATTATGATATTAAGGGTAGATTGTTAAAATCAATGTTGACAATTGGGCTGCCGTGAGAATTGATGGTAGAATGAGTTCTTGGTTCAGGGTACTTATAGGGGTTAAACAAGGCAGTAATTTTTCAACCTTGTTGTTCGTAGTTTACATGGATCATCTGCTGAAAGACATAAATTGGCAGGGAGGGGTTCAGTTAGGTGGAAATGTAGTAAGTATTCTGACTTATTCTGACGACTTGTTCTTATGGCAGATTGTGCTGAAAGTCTGCAGTCTAATATCTTGGAACTTGAAATAGGTGCAATGAGTTTGGTATGAAAATAAGCCTTTCGAAGACTAAACTGATGTCAGTAGGTAAGAGATCCAAAAGAATTAAATGTCAGACTGGTGATACAAAGCTGGAACAGGTAGATAATTTAAAGTATTTAGGTTGTGTGTTCTCCCAGGATGGTATTATAGTAAGTGAGATTGAATCAAGGTGTAGTAAAGCTAAGGCAGTGAGCTCACAGTTGCGATCAACAGTATTCTGTAAGAAGGAAGTCGGCTCCCGGACGAAACTATCTTTACATCAGTCTGTTTCCAGACCAACTTTGCTTTACGGGAGCGAAAGCTGGGTGGACTCAGGATTTGTTATTCTTAAGTTAGAAGTAACAGACATGAAAGTAGTGAGGATGATTGCTGGTACAAACAAGTGGGAACAATGGCAGGAGGGTGCTCAGAATGCGGGCATAAAAGCTAAGTTAATAACGAACTCGATGGATGAAGCTGTACGCATAAACCGGCTTCAGTGGAAGGGTCTTGTGAGACGAATGGAAGAGGATAGGTTACCTAGGAGAATAATGGACTCTGTTATGGAGGGTAAGAGGAGTAGAGGGAGACCAAGACGATGATGGTTAGACTCAGTTTCTAATGATTTAAAGATAAGAGGTGTAGAACTAAATGAGGCTACGGGACTAGTTGCAAATGGAGGGTCCAGGGGAAGAAGGGGAAATGTCACTCAAAATGTAAAATCGAGATACCAGTGCGATCTGTGGCGACGTTTAGTAAATTCAGAGTCTTGCAGACTTAACACTGAAAGGCATAATGGTCTATAATGATGATGTATATATTTATGTATGTATTCTTCCATGTATTTATTTGTCTTTAGTGTAAGTGTCTGTAGTACAGTCTTTAGTATAAATACCGGGTACCCATGCTGTAGATCAGATATCCTATTGTGGTAAAACCTTCAATAATCATATTTAATTTAATAGATAAAATTATAGGAATTACGATGATCTATAAATTGTGTTCATGTATTAATGTTTTATGTCCCCAGACGTATAACATCCATATACTTCTCCTGCTTATATATTAGCATGCTCGGTTTACAAGGAATAAGGTACCCATGAACAGAATATTTAAAGACTTGTGACATAGCAGTGGACGTATTAATCCACAAAGACTTCCAATATGGCACCAAGAAACATCACCAATAGGTCATTGGTGTGAAATATGTATATATTCTTTGTAGATTGTTTTAAAAAAAGAGTGATTGCTTTCTAGGGAATAAAAAAGATAACGCATGGGTGATAATGGAAAAAAAGGACGATTGAAGAGAACAGCATATGTATCGTAGTGATGATAAAGTTGTTACACAAAGAAGTATACATGTTCTCGTATGATATTTTTCTTTCGTAAAAAAAAAATCGCATATTGAGAATGATAAATTGGTGACTGCTACAGGACTTTCGAAACTCAGCGATGAAGATTGATCAAATGACAGTGGTGATTTTATGGAAGGCGCTGGTATCCCAAGGTTTACCGACGGCTGAAAGCAAGGCACAGTTACAAGAGAGGCTGCACCAGGATTTGATAGAAAATGAGGAGGACCCAGGCAGTTTCGACTTCAAAGTCACCTTGGAGAAGGAAACCAACAGCTCTTTAAGCGAGTCCACGAATGGGAAAATATTGATAAGAGAATCCCTTATATAATTGAACTGGTCCATGATAAGGTTCGATCGCTTGTTAAGGTGGAACAACCAAAAACGTTTGAAGAGCTCCGTCACATCGTAGAAAAATTAGACAAAGAAACAAGTTAGCATACCTCAAAAATGAAAACCTCAACAGCGGAGGAACCCCGGAAATGCTACCGATGCAGGCAGACTGCGCATTTTAAAGGCCAATGCCCAGAAAACTCTCTTGGGACTGTTCTAGTTGGGGTAAGGAGGGTTCCGGAAGAATGAAGAAGCCCTGGATACATGACACCTGGCTAGAAGGTAAACATATTGTTAAAATCTGTAGTGATGATGAACCTAATCCATTCCACCCGGCTATTAACTTGACGATTAATGATAAGCCTTCAATCGCTATCCTTGACATTCAAGCTTCAGACTCGTTTGTGAGCATGAATGTGGCAAAATTATTAAAACCTGTTCATCCTGCTAAGGTGGCAACAGTCATGGGGGCAACTCACCACATGCATTACCAGATTGAGGATTGTACCTTTCTTCAAGCCAAGTGCTACTGAAGTCATAGATATACTGATGAGGGTTGTCAAGGATTTGATACGTGACATGAAAAAATGAAATGGCGTATGGCTTTTAGTGCCGGGAGTGTCCGAGGACAAGTTCGGCTCGCCAGATGCAGGTCTTTTGATTTGACTCCCGTAGGCGACCTGCGCGTTGTGATGAGGATGAAATGATGATGATGATGATGATGATGAAGACGAGGAGACGACACATACACCCAGTCCCCGTGCCAACGAAATTAACAAATTAAGGGAATCGAACCCTGTGACCAAAGGCCAGCACGCTAACCATTTAGCCATGGAGCTGGACAGGGATACCTGACATAATATTAGGACACGACTTCTTAGCTAAATATGGGGTAGTGATAGATTATACAGGCAATGAAACATTCTTTGGTAATAGAAATAGAATTAGGTTGGCATGGGTTGAAAATAACGCCTTTGAGTCAGAAATTTTAGAAACCAATGTATTGGCCGAACTAAAACAGGACTGTTGAGGGTGGAGGAGAAGGAAGACCTTGAGAAGTTACTGAATAAGTTTCCTGAGGTCATTACTGATAGAATCGTATATACCACATCAGTAAAACATAAAATAATTTGTAAGGATAATGCCCCAGTTAAACAAAGCCCCTACCCAGATAAACGAAATGGAGAAGCAAGGATTGATTGAACCTACAGTATCAGGATGGTCTTCTCCAACAGTACTGTACTACCTAAGAAGAAAAATGGTGATTACCGACTTTGTGTGGACCTACATCAGGTAAATAACAAGACTATATCAGATGCCTATCCCATGCTGGATCTCCACCATCTGATAAAGCAAGTGAGTGGGGCAAAAGTCTTCAGTACCCTCAATTTGAACTCTGGCTACTGGCAAGTAGAAATCGAAGAAGAGTCTCGATTGATGACTGCTTTTTCCACCTCAAGAGGACTCGATCAATTCAGAGTCGTGCCATTTGGTCTTAAGAATGCTCCAGCCAACTTTATGCGTGTGATGGATGAAGTCTTGTCCGGATACACAGGAGAATTCTGCCAGGTATATCTGGATGACATCCTTGTGTACAGCAAGATATTTTCAGACCATTTGGAACACCTAGCTAAAATATTAGAGAGGTTGAGGATTTGCAGACTTACCTGCCAAGTCAGGAAGTATCAGTTAAGCATCAAACTCAGTTGAGCACCTAGGTCATGTATTAACGGACAAGGGCTTGGACAGACAAACTGAGAAGAATAGGGCCATTCAGGAACAGGAAAGGTCTCATATGAAACGCCAGGTATGTCAATTTTTAGGCCTCTGTGAGTGATACAGTAGCTTTGTACCACACTTTGAAATAAAAACTGCTCCACTGACTGACCTCCTCAATAAAAACATACCATTTAAATGGACCCAAAGGGAAGAAACAGCCTTCCAGGAGATAAAAAGATCTATTTGTGACATTCCAAGTCTAGCCAAGAGGTCTGCTTGCAGACGGATGTGAGTGACATCGGTCTTGGGGCTGTACTGTTCCACGAGAGAGGAGGAGGAGGCAAGGATATAATTGAGTATGCCAAGAGGAAACTTTCTGCTCCTGAGAGAAACTATTGTACAGCTGAGAAGGAGGCATTAACAGTTGTATGGGTTGTTGGGAAGTCCAGAGATTATCTAGAAGGAAGGAGGGAGGGAAGTTCAGACTCTTTACAAACAACTCTTCACTTCAGTGGTTGAACCAAATTTCTGGAACTAAGTCCAAACTGATGCAATTGGCCTTGATCCTTGCTGATTTTGACTTCAAAATTTGTCATGTTTTTGGTGTAGCCAATCAAGCTGCGGACAGTCTGTCAAGAAATCGTGCGGACGGATAGAAATCAGCCACAAATTTTTTAGACAGGGAGATTCCTGGGCCAAGTAAGAGGTCTCAAACTGATCCTATGCTCCTTGCTATCCGGTGAGCAAATAATGAGATAGATTTAATAAGGAAGTGGCAGACTTAGGACATGCCCTGTAACAGAATGGTATCCTGGATCAGCAAACACAGCACTAATTGTTGATTTGTCGCAGTTCTGTTTAAGATGTGCTACAAGAACTTCTGTCTCGAAGACGGCATACTTAAGTATACTTTCCACCTGCCTGGATCATCTCCGGTCACCGTCATTCCGAAGTCCAAACCACGAGGATTTTGAATAAATACCATGATAATCCAGAAGCCAGTCATCCTGATCAAGAGGAAACCTATTCTTTGATTCGGTGACGTTTCTTCTGGGTACACATGTGTCAGGAAATCAAGAACTACGTTCAAGCCTGTGCAATCTGTGCTCGCACTAAGGTCAACAACAACTAGAAGGCAAGTACCAGCATGAGAGGATGCCAACCAGATCAACGCCCACTTCGGAGCTTCCAGGGAGGATACCACGAACTTCATGCGGCAAGTGAAGAGGCAGTGAACTGGCTAAATTCTCTGGACATTAAACTATAAGTTATATTACCATCCATTGATCCTTTGTCCGAATGTTGTTCTATCTGCTTTAAGTGTATATAGTGTGTGTATATATACATATATATACAAGTATATATACATAGTTTCTCCATACCCTCTATATACCGGGCGAGTTGGCCGTGGGCGTAGAGGCGCGCGGCTGTGAGCTTGCATCCGGGAGATAGTAGGTTCGAATCCCACTATCGGCAGCCCTGAAGATGGTTTTCCGTGGTTTCCCATTTTCACACCAGGCAAATGCTGGGGCTGTACCTTAATTAAGGCCACGGCCGCTTCCTTCCAACTCCTAGGCCTTTCCTATCCCATCGTCGCCATAAGACCTATCTGTGTCGGTGCGACGTAAAGCCCCTAACATACCCTCTATATGCCATACGAAATAAAAAATATTCACTAGATGGGTGGAAGCATTCGCCATCCCTGAAGCTACATTGGAACGTATCGTACAACTCTTAAGGATGGAAGTCTTCAGTCAGTATGGGTATCCTCGGTGTCTACTCACGGACAATGGCAGTCGGTTCACTTCGAGTCAGTGGTTGCAAACTTTGTCAGAGTAGGGAATTGAACACTGGACAACACGGATCTACCATCCACAGGCGAATCCCACCAAACAGGGAAACCAGGAGCTAAAGAAGATGTTTCGGATTCACTTGGTCGGCAGAGAACATACCAAGTGGGACCAACATCTACATGAGTCCCTTCTGGCCATCCGACAGCGGGTTAATCACATCACGGGTTCTCACCTGCAGAACTTTTCCTTGGACTTCCAATCAAGAGAACTGGTGACTGGAACTTCATCCATGGGCAAGGAGAGGAACTGAAGGATCCTGATACATGGCATGTGTGGAACCAGCAGCAGATTCAGTAGGTGCACCACCAAGCCGAAGAGCATTCAAGGAGAGAAGCCAAGAACGTTGATGCACTGGAGGAAAGGGAGTTCAGACCTGGAACACTAGTTCTTCGTCGAAACCACCCCTCAGCAACAAGCTTCAAAAGTTCTATGCTGGGATGGCTCCAAAGTGGCTCAGACCTTTCGAGGTGGGTATAAAGTTGGGAAATGGTGTGTATCTTGAGAAGACTACACCACCAATGAAGGTGCATATGTTGGAATTGAAGGTGTTACCTCAACCCCTACAAGAAGGTGGAGAGACCGGAGAGTGGACACTCTCTAAGGGGCCTCAGAAGAATGCAAACTCCAGGGAGAATCAACACACACCGATATCTACCTTGAAGGATAAGAGAGATGAAGACATAGATATCAGGACACCTAGATCTAATTTAAGACCTAGAGAAAGGAAGGTCCAGGATAGATATTGAAGTTTTTAGGGGGGATAATTGTCATAGGTCCAATATCTTATTGTGGTAAAACCTTCAATAATCATATTTAATATAATAGATAAAATAATAGGAGTTACGATGATCTACAAATTGTGTTAATATTTTAATACTAGCTGATGTACTCGTGCTTCGCTACGGGATTCTCAAAAAGTCTGACCTTGTGGTTTTCTTAACTGAAGTTAACATAGGTCATTACAAAAATGTCAGTACGACAGTAGCAATTAAAAGCAATGTTATCATATAAAATACTCGATCAAATAAAAAAATCGCACATTTTCTCACTTTTAACGAACAGTACTACAGTGCCGATCTAACAGTCCATAGTTCCAGAGCTGGAATGACCAGGCCGCAGAAGCCATGAACATTCCTCTGTCATTATTCCGTTATATATGCACACTGCTCATTCCAATCAGTGCCTTAGAACAGGGATTGAATAACTCGCATGCTATGATGGACCAGTGTATTATGTACCAGTATTATCAGAACATTTGTAAACCAGAGGAATGGCATGCTAAAGAAGAAAGTTATCTAACTCCCCAGCTACTTCCCGTCAATATTCAGGCAGGCTGTTACACTTGGTACGACTGGGTGAGTTGGCCATGTGGTTAGGGGCACGCAGCTGTGACCTTGTATCTGGAAGATATCGGATTCGAACCCCACTGTCGGCAACCTGAAGATGGTATTCCTTGGTTTCCAATTTTCACACCAGGAAAATGATGGGGCTGTACCTTAATTAAGGCTAAGGCCTCTTTCTACACACTCTTAGCCCTTTTGTATCCCGTCGTCACCATAAGACTTATCTGTCTCGGTGCAACGTAAGGCAAATTTTAAAAAATACTCTGTGCGTGGCAGTAATCCTATCTATCAGAGATAAGTGGCAACAGAAGGCATAAAGCACATCAGAACAAACAATGGTCAACGTAATGTTAGTGTTGATCACAAAGTTTATACAAGGAGTAATTTTAATTCCACCTATTCAATTCAATTAGCTATTTTTCAATACGGAATAATGACGAGAATAATGGTTTGTAATGTTATTGTTGGTCAATTTTATGAGCTTTATACATTGTAGGCCTTCACATTTAATTGTCTTGGGACTCTGTGAGATTAGGGCATCTTATAACATTATTTGTAACATGGACTGTAGTTCCTTATCCTCCGAATTTACATACCAATTCTCATTAAATTCTGTTTACCCATTTTCTCGCGGCTCGGCGCTGATACGGACTTAGTAACAAAAATCCAAATTCATGAATATCTCTGTGATCATAGCCCATATGGTAACAATGTATGATACAAATGATCGGAAATTCAATACTATATAACTTTAGTTATGCGGTATTTATCGACACAACCACTAATAACATTATATTTGAGAATTAAATTTTAGGCCTTCCCCTAAACTACCACTTCACTCAGGCTGAATACAATTATTTATAGCCTAGATTGTAGCAACTTATTTCCGGACTTTGCATACTGATTTTCATTAAATTCTCTTCAGCCGTTTTCTCGTGATGCTTGTACATACATACATACAGACAGACAGACAGACAGACAGACAGACAGACAGACAGACAGACAGACAGACAGACAGACAGACAGAATTTACAGAAAATTAAAAAGTACATTTCCTTGTTACTGTCGACATGACTGATACAGAAATACCATCCTTTTTAAATTCTGAGCAATGTACAGACAAAACTCTTATATTATATCATATATATATATATATATTATGTCCCTGGACATATAATGTCCATATACTTATCCTGCTTATATATTAGCATGCTGAGTTTACGAGGAATAAGGTACCAATGGACAGGATTTTTAAAGACTTGTGTGCCGGGCTGAGTGGCTCAGACGGTTAAGGCGCTGGCCTTCTGACCCCAACTTGGCAGGTTCGATCCTGGCTCAGTCCGGTGGTATTTCAATGTGCTCAAATACGTCAGCCTCATGTCGGTAGAATTACTGGCACGTAAAAGAACTCCTGCAGGACTAAATTCCGGCACCTTGGCATCTCCGAAAATCGTAAAAGAGTCATTAGTGGGACGTAAAACAAATAACATTATTATTATTAAAGACTTGTGACATAGCAATGGACGTATTAACACACAAAGACATCCAATATGGCGCCACTAATAGGTCATTGGTGTGAAACATGTATATATTCTTTGTAGATTGTTTTAAAAAAGAGCGATTGCTGTGAGCTTGCATCCGGGAGATAGTGGGTTCGAACCCCACTGTCGGCAGCTCTGAAGATGGTTTTCCAAGGTTTCCCATTTTCACACAGGCATATGCTGGGGCTTTACCCTAAATAAGGCCATGGTTGCTTCCTTCCCACTCCTAGCCCTTTCCTATCCCATCGTTGCCATAAGACCTGTCTGTGTTGGTGCGACGTAAAGCAACTAGCAAAAAACAAGAGAGCGATTTTACAATCACAGGAATAGAACCAGCTTTTGGGTGGTTAGGCCGTGTGCACTTGCAGAGTTTCACCCAGACGTGCCATTTGGGCTCATCAGCTGGATTGGCACGCCCCTCCATGTAACTCCATGGGGAGTAATATTTTTGGAAATGGAGAATTCACTTCTCCTTTAGCAGGTTAGCAATCCCTATTTGCTAACACGGAGGGACCACGCAGTTGGTCTGCCACTGCTAAGCAGAGTCCTGGAGGAGCGTGTAGAGTTTCTATGGCAAATGTGGGATAATTAATAGGGCTATTGAGCAGTTTGTGCCCTTAAATTACAAAAACGGAAACTAGATCCAGAATACTACAATAGGAAAATTAGGAGCTTTAAAAGGAAAGTAAGGAAAGCGTACAATGAAAAGATGACTGGAAGAAGGAAACTCTAGTCCTGATTTTTAAAGGGGAAACAGGCTGCTAATGGACAACTTCCGGTATAGACCTTCTAACCTTATATCCATTGTATGCAAAAAATGGATCAACTCATTTCAGAATATCTAAGGGAACAAAGGGAGAAATGTTTGTGGATTAATGGCCGTCAACATGGTTTTAGAAAAGGTTTCTCCTGTGAGAACCAGATGCAGCTCTTTCAAGATATTAGTGAACCAGTAGACAAAGATGTGCAAGTTGATAATATTGTAATTGATTTTGCTAAAGCATTTGATGTGAAATGAAATGGTGTATGGCTTTTAGTGCTGGGAGTGTCCGAGGACATGTTCACCTTGCCAAATGCAGGTCTTTTGATTTGACACCCGTAGGCAACCTGTGCGTTGTGATGAGGATGAAATGATTGTAACCGCAGGACTTCGAGCGCGTACATAAATAATAATAATAATAATAATAATAATAATAATAATAATAATAATAATAATAATAATAATAATAATAATAATAATAATAATAATATAGTAAATAACATAATAATAATAATATGATAAAATGATGCAGTGGCAGAGAATTCATATAAACCAAAACAGGGAACACTTACAGGCCTAAAAATGACAACTAAGACAGGATGTGGAAGCTGCGGGAAGCCCTTATCGAGGTACATGGAACGTATGACGTTATGGGGAGAAAAGACTTATAAGAAACACCCTCTAGCTCAACTATATTAAAAATGACAAGAAAGTTTTACAAAATACAGTTCCACGACACGGAAACAAGACATACTTAAGTAACTTAACATAAAACTTGATTTAACAATGAAGGTGATGCTACATTAAAGGTATAGTTTAAAGCGAAAGTATATAATGGATGAAAGAATTGAAAGTACGGCAATTGGAACCTAGGGTAAACTCGGACACATTAAATTAAACTTTTAAAATGACATTAAGCAAAGAAATAATGAAACACAAAAGGAATTAAACTAAATGAAACGAAACCAGAAAACATTGAGATAAACTTTGCAAAAACACTGAAATAACACTTACTTCGGAAAGGCAGGAGTTCCCGAGGGTAGCCCTCGAGCGCGAACGCTCGCGAGGGTGGTCGGATGGAAAATGACGCCGAGCTCACGCATCATTTTTCCCAAGCCGGTAGGAAGACCGGATATGGCCCGATTACAATCAACCAATAAGATCAGACTTACCCTAGATTCCTGGACCATTTGCCAATAGGAAATCTTGTGACCATATATGGTCATTTTAACATCGTTAACAATTGCACAAGTTCTGGAACATTACGATTACAACACCAAAATTTCATCATAGGAAACCGCGCTTGCAGCACAGGTACAGGATGCTCCAAAATAAATTACCCCACAAATTTTACATCAGATTACATAAAAACTACATTTAAAAAAAAATCACTTCAAAAAAATTTTGCATGTTGCAATGTTCATACAGTTCAATATTATCGTGATGTTTCCATATTTTTAAAAAATTTACAAACATATTTCAGTTACACAAAAACTTTAAAATTTATATTTCTAAACACACTGTAGTTCCAATTCTCCGTCCCACCGACCGGTGACAATGATGATGAAGACGACACATACACCCAGACCCCGTGTCAGTGAAATTAACCAATTATGGTTAAAATTCCCGACCCTGCCAGGAATTGAACCCAGGACTCCTGTGATCAAAGGCCAGCACGCTAAATTAAATATTTAAATAATTATTAAATAATAATAATAATAATATTATTATACACTCCAATGACAACTCAAATAGAAATTAAGAAGAAAGCAGTGGAAGCAATAACTAGAAATACCAGGATTAAGATTTGAAATCTATGTCAGAATCAGATGAGGAGCACAATAAATAAGTGTTCAGCTTAGGAATTCGGGTTAGGCTCAGAAGCAGGATTGCCAAGGCAAGAGAAAAGAGCACTGATAACTTTGATAACAAAATCTATTTAAAAAGAACAATACCATAATTTACAAATTTACAAGCAATCTACTGATCTTTACAAATATTGTTGTTTCCCAACCATCACAAATACTTTACATCGAAAGGACAAATAAGAAAAAAAAGGTCATAGGGGGAAGGGGATAACGGATAAATAGGTACCTGCTGAAAGGCAAAATAGTAAACTAACCTGAAAATAGCCACAACACTTTACATGCTTTTAAACATCAAACGGAAGGAAATGTTACTAGCGGAAATATCCATAGAACACTTCAAAAATGAAGTTCATTGGTTACACATGTAGACAATACACATTTCAAGAATGAAAGAACATTAACAGAAAACTGCATCCGCTGACTGTCTATTGCCAAGTGCCAAGTCCTTACTGAAAGTTCCATTTATCAGATGAAATGAAATGGCGTATGGCTTTTAGTGCTGTGAGTGTCCGAGGACAAGTTCGGCTTGCCAGTTGCAGGTCTTTTGATTTGACTCCCATAGGCGACCTGCACATCGTGATGAGGATGAAATGTTGATGAGAACGACACATATACCCAGCCCCCGTGCCAGCGAAATTAACCAATGATGGTTAAAATCCCCGACCCTGCCAGGAATCTAACCCGGGACCCCTGTGACCAAAGGCCAGCATGCTAACCACTTAGCTATGGAGCCAGACCCAGTTATCAGATATGGCTTTTCAATGACAGTCTCACTTAACCTTAAATGGTGCAGAATGGGGAAACAAGTGTATGGATCAAAACATAGTTCATGCGTACAGACGAAGTGAACTCAAAGGCAATGGAAACTAAACACATGCACCTCAGAAAGCTTGAAGCCTTACTCACCATACATAGAGTGGTGAAGAAAGATAGAGATTTTGCTTGGAAATGGCATGCTCCCCATAGCCATAAAGTAAATAAAAGTTCTCTACACAGGCTGAAGTCCATCCCAGTTCGATGTGAGCGAAGCCGGGATTATATATGATAGTGCAGAGGGGGAGAAATGAGGGGAGGAGGTACCAGCACTTTCTGGAAGAATTTTTAATATTACGAGAACATGCACCAGTTGAAACAGCTGTGCAGCGTGACGTCATCAGGGTATCAGCTGACTATGCAGAGCAGTTAGTAAACGATGCACAGCCGAGGTGAATAGCTGAGAAGGTGAAGGTTATGTGCGTGCGGCGTATTTCCATTTCTCGTAGATATCAGCGATGAGGTGAGTCAATTACATCATCCGCCAGGCACCAGAAAAAAATCCAAGGGTTTTTTTTTTGGTGATAGTCAATGAAAATATCGGTAGAAGGCACAGTTTTCTTGAGACAGCACAATGTCCCAGGTGTCAGCAATGGAGGGCTCTTCCAAATGCTGATGAGTGGGTCGAGTGATGCCATGGAGTCGAAAGTCAGGAAGTGTAAATATACTGAAAAAATACAAGTAAAAGGCACCAAACACATATTCGAAAAATATAAATATAAGAAGTTGATGAATAGTAAGGTAGAGGGGGAAGAAGGGTGGGAATGAAGGGGGGCTAACATGCTAGCAAAGGGAGGAGAAAGGATTACAAAAGGACTTATAATATTTAAAAATATTAAACTCTTACAAAAAATAGAAAAAAAATGTGGTTGGGAGAAAAGAAGACGTATATACATTCCCATTACAATGTTGACCTTCTGGTCTGGGAGGGAGATCGGATGAGTGTGTGTAGAGGGGGATAATTAATTAAAACCATAGAAAAGGAAGAAAACGAGAGAGAAAAAAAAAAGTGTGGACATGGGGTAGACCAACATATAGTACACAAGAAATAAAAATTAAAAGAAAAACAAAACATATATATAAAAATGGGAAGCATTGCACATTTCCAAGGAAGAACGAAAAATATAATTAACGTAATTAAAAGAGCATAATAACAGAAAAAAGAAAGGATAAATCGAGCAGTTTGGGCTTTAATAATTAACATAGAAAGATATAGAAGAAAAGAATGATATTAAGAGGAATGAAATCTTTTGAGCTGACTAACATGGTGTTTCTTAGTATTCATCAAATCCGAAGTGGATTGTACAAACACATTAAGTGGAGTAGGAAAAGCAAGAATGTGATATGGTCCAAGCCATCGAGGGGCAAGTTTGGCAGAAATGTCATTAATAGCGGAACTCCTAAGCCATTGACCAGTTCTTCCAATTTTGGGTGCATTATGCAATAGCCAGGAAAGGGCCTGGTTATCCATCTTGACCAGAAACTCTTTATGTTCAAGATATTCTGCAAAATGTTCGATGGTATTCAACAATGCCAGGGCTTCACGCTCAAAAGTAGAATACTTCTTTTCAGTGAGCGAGAGAAGTCTACTGAAGTAAGCTATAGGTAGAGGAATATCATTGACAAGTTGAGTCAGAACTCCAGCAACAGCAAGATTAAATGTGTCAGTATGAATTTCAAAAGGCAGAGAAAAATCGGGAAATTGGAGAATAGAAACATGCATCGAAGGAGACTTTAGTTTGAGAAAAGCTTGTTGTTGAGACTGTGTCCAGTTGAACGAGACGTTTTTCGCTTTATATAGTTAAGAGGTTCAGCAATGTGAGAAAAATTAGGAATGAAATGGTTATAAAACGAAACCATGCCCATGAATGTGCGTAATTACTTGAGGTTTTTGGGTGAGGGAATATTAGAGATGGCAGAAGTACGTTCAGGACCTACTGCTACTCTGTGAGATGAAATAATGTAACCTAAAAACTTTATAGAAGTCTGAGCAAGGGAGATCTTAAAGGGATTGACAGTAAGTCCAATCAAGCGTAATCTTGAAAGAACTTGGGTTAAATGTGACATATGGGACTCAAAATCAGGACTAAATATAAGATCATCAATATAAGGATACAAAAATTGATATTTGATATCAGAAAGTATGGAATCCACAAATCTTTGCATGATATGCGATCCTATATTTAAACCAAATGGTACTTTTGTAAACTGAAATAAGCCATTGGGGGTAATGAATGCAGTAAGCTTGCTGCTGTCAGAATCAAGAGGGATCCGATAATAGGCGGAATTAAAATCTAGAACAGAGAAATATTTAGCCATGGAAAAAAATGAAATGCATTCTCCATTTTGGGAATAGGATACGAATCATAAAGTATTTTAGAATTTAATTTACGGTAATCAATGACCAAGTAACTAATCTCATTTTGTTTCGTATTGAAGATACAATAAGTAAAATTCTTTCTTGAATAAAATTACTGTGCCCACCTATTCAATACAATTATATTTTGTAGTGATTAAATTCTACATGAAATATAAACACTAGTTGGGGACATTTTTCGCCCTAGTTTTGGCCATCTTCAGCCTAATATTAATCTTAAGGTCAAGTCTTAAATCTATTAACATTGGAACTTAATACTAAACTTAAATTAATATCAAATACTAAATACAATGGTCTTATGCTTATTACATATTTACATAGTTTTTGTAACCGCTCCGGGGGCAATTACGGTTACACATAATAATAAACATAATAATAATAATAATAATAATAATAATAATAATAATAATAATAATAATAATAATAATAATAAAATAATACCAGTAGTAAATAATATAATACTTAATAATATGACTAAGGAAATAGTAAATAACGCAGTAGCGGTGTATTGCCATCAGAACGTGGAAACGAGACGAGTATCTTTAGATACGCAAAATTAAATCAAATATAGGGTACACTTACAGGCCTAAAAATGACAACTAAGACAGGAGAGTGGAACGTGCGGGAAGCCCTTATGAGGTCCATGGGAACGTATGATGTTATGGGGGAGAAAAGACTTACAATAATACACCCAACAGACAAATAATTATTAAGAACATGAATATACAATACTAATGAACAAATAAATGGACTGCGGATTAACTGATACTTGAGATACAAAACAAAAGATGTGTAAGTGAAACAACTAAGGTCTTCGATCACTAACAAACTTTGACATAGAGATTCAGAATTTACAGAATGAAGGGAGGCAACCTCAATCGAAACAAAATTAATTACACAATTCAAGAAAGTGTTATCCTTTACTTACACTTACAACTAGATTTAGAAAAGAAGGTTTGCCTCTGAAAACAACACGTTGCAGACTAGCATAATCGCTAAGTCATATAAATACACTATTTTGGAAAATGTGGAAAACTAGAGGAAATTCCGGCACACGAGATGAACTTCTACATAATGACTGAATTTACATTAAGTGAGAATTGTCCGAAACATTTAAATAGCATAAGGCAAAAATGCGCTTACCTTTGGCGGCTGACGACCCATTGCGGGACGGGCGCTAAACACGCCCGCCCACTGTACTGATCCAAATTCAAAGACCCGGACAAAGTGACTCGCACACGCGATGAGCCACGAACAGGAAATAGAGTGATAACAAATGACCAATAGCAACACTCCAGTTTGCCACATTCACCAATAAAAACCCTTGTACTTTTGACCAATGACAATGATGTTCTAGAATTATGCTTTCTGCAGAATTTGCATCTTCACGGATATTACAAAACGATATGAAGGGCCACTTACATGTGGCACACCCTGCCTCACAAGTCATGAATAAAAATTCCAAATCCCTTTCTATAATTTACAGAAAAATAAAATTTAAATCAGGCAATGTAACAGAACATAAATCTTCTTCATAGTCCATTCCTTCATATGCCTAAATGTGTAATAATTTTTAAATAAGAAAGCTTCATACAATAATATACTTTACATAAACACTTCAGTTCTTTAAATGTTTTTGTTTATCCAAAATGATGACAAGATAAAATTTACATAACATTACATACATAAGAAGGACTTCTGTTGCTTCACTGATATCTGCTCACCAACGGCCACAGTTTACAATATGTACATTAACTAAATGCCAGAATTTGTGAACAATGAAGCAAAAAAATATTTTATTTTACAATGACTAGAAAACGTCTGAGACGTCTGGATGAAAGTTTATGTAAATGTGTACATATTGGCTAGAGACTGATCACAGCGTGATCAAACAGTTGGAGATACTCCAATTCACGCTGTAATCAATCTCTAGCCAATATGTACACATTTGCATAAACTTTCATCCAGACGTCTCAGACGTTTCCTAGTCATTGTAAAATAAAATATTTTATTGCTTCCTTGTTCACAAATTCTGGCATTTAGTTAATGTACATATTGTAAACTACAGTATGTAAATATGTAATAAGCATAAGACCATTGTATTTAGTATTTGATATTAATTTAAGATTAATATTAAGTTCCAGTGTTAACAGATTTAAGACTTGACCTTAAGATTAATATTAGGCTGAAGATGCCCAAAACTAGGGTGAAACATGTCCCTAACTAGTGTTTATATTTCATGTAGAATTTAATCACTACAAAATATAATTGTATTGAATAGGTGGGCACAGTAATTTTATTCAAGAAAGAATTTTACTTAATCAATGACCAGTCGTGAAGAACCATCAGGCTTATCAACTAAAAATGCAGGAGATGCATAATTAAAGGAGGACTATAGTGCCGTCATTGAGCATTTTCCTAATTAGGTCATCCAATTTGGAGATTCTAGGGGGCTGAGGTGGTACGGAGGGGAACGTTCAGGGGTGTTATCAATTAGATCAATATGAGCCTGATAATTGGTAACAGCTCCTAACTTATCTGTAATAACATTCGTAAATTCAAACTTTTATGACTCCAGAGCCTCTTGCTGGGCAATAGTAACATAAATATGCTGATGACTAGAAATGTGGTTGATGGGAAATTCTAGTGGATTTACCAAAGGGATTTGAGTGTTCTGATCGAAAAAAAAGTGGAGAAGGGGGCAATTGCTGTGTTATAGATAAGACCGGTATGAGTAAAAATGTCATAACCCAAAATAATGGGAAGAGAACAATTATTGACAACATGAAATTCAAAAGGCCAAGACAATTTTGATATTTTAACATTGAGTTTTACTTTACCCAAGATTTCAAGAGAGTGTTGAGATATGGAATGACATCTGAGGGTAGAAGGGTGTAATTGAAAGTGGGAGTCTGATTGTGAAAGTTGCTGAAAAAAAGAGGAACTAATTGATGAAGCAGCTGAACCTGAATCTAATAATGCTAAGGAGGGAAAGTTTTGTAATTGTACTAAAGTGTATGACTTGGATAGTTTATTGCCTGACGAAAAGGTCGAGGAGACGTAAGATGAACTGCCTACTGACGACGGGGGATGGAGTTTCCCAAATTTGGAGTGGCACAATTCCGTGCCAAGTGTCCCATGCCCTGACAACGATAACAGCAGGGACGAGGAGTACTGCCATGAAAAGGTGACGCACGAGAGGGAAGGTTGCTACTGGTTGAAGTGACCAACTGAGGAGGGAGGGTAGAAGTATAGTAGGAAAAAATACTATGTGTATTTAAAACATCTAATTGAGCAATATTATAAAACTGGGGTATAGTAGTGGGTGGAGTAAAGGCATTAATTAGCTGACAAAAAGCTGGGACAGCGTAAAATCTAATTAGTGAAATAATTTCTTGAGGGTGTTGAGCAATAGCTAGCACATCAGAATACCCAATGATAGAGTCAAGATATTCATATGCAGATTCGTCCGGATGTTGGCGACGTCAAATGAACTTATCACTGAGTTGTCGAATTTCATACAGTAGAAAAAAAGTGTGTAAGACGGATCAAAACTGGGCCCAATCAAGACAAGATTTCATGTGTTGTAACCAAAAGTTGCTGAGATGGCCTGAAGTTTTAGGATAGAGCAACAAAAGTAGTTGAGGAAATGGAGCTGAATCCGTCTGTACAAATTTTTGAACTGTAAATAGCCATTGGATTAATGTGATAGGATCAGTAGACTGAATAAGTGGTACCTGATCAAGACATTTTGTTAATATATGGAAATAAAGAGGTTGTTGTGAGGAGGGACTGTGTTAGAGTGGAGAATCATACAAATACTGCTGAGAAGGGGTTGGCAGTGGGGTACGAAAATCTGAGGAGTGTTGCTGTGCAGATTGATGTTTTTCAACTGGAGGAGGAGGTGCATGATTAAGTGGCTGTTTTGATTCTACAGTAAAAATTGAAAGATCGAGATAGAGAGAGGTGGTAGGTTGAGGTGGGAGCAATGGGGATTCGGAAGGTGTACTAGTGGACACTGTTACAGAAATAGTGCTCGAGGTTGAAAGAGTATCTGAATTAGAATTAACAAAGGGATTGTATTGCATATTAGAGAAGGGATATGGATCTGAAAAAAAAAAAAAAAATGAGAGTTAAAGGACATATGTGAAGTTTCAGAAGGGTAAGGAGAAAATTATCTGAAAAGTATGCCATATTGAAGAATATAACCAATAATAACTCTTAGAAAATAAAATCAAGCTGAACCTGATTTGAGCAGTGATGAAGATGGTGAAGAAAAACCATATATGTATGATAATACGAGAAGATAATGATAGCTAATGATGATTTGCTATCATATTTACTACCGTATTCTGCTACCATTTTGTAATGCTCTGTTACCATAGTATAAATGACGGGGAGATAGAGGCTGTGGTAATAATACCAATAAGAAGAAGAAGGTACACTCTGATGACAATTCAAATAGAAATTAAGAACAAAGGAGTGGAAGCAATAAAATAACTAGGAATACCAGGATTAAAATTTGAAATCTATGTCAGAATCAAATGAGGAGCACAATAAATAAGTGTTCAGCTTAGGAATTCGGGTTAGGCTCAGAAGCAGGATTGCCAAGGCAAGAGAAAAGAGCACTGATAACTTTGATAACAAAATCTATTTAAAAAGAATGATACCAAAATTTACAAATTTACAAGAAATCTACTGATCTTTACAAATATTGTTGTTTCCCAACCATCACAAATACTTTACATCGAAAGGACAAATAAGAAAAAAAAGGTCATAGGGGGAAGGGGATAACGGATAAATAGGTACCTGCTGAAAGGCAAAATAGTAAACTAACCTGAAAATAGCCACAACACTTTACGTGATTTTAAACATCAAACACAAGAAAACGTTACTAGCAAAAATATCCATAGAACACTTCAAAAATGAAGTTTGTTGGTTATAAACTTAGAAAATACACATTTCAAGAATGAAAGAACATGAACCGAAAACTGCGTTCACTGACTGTTTATCGCCAAGTGGGAATAAATATCAGCAATGTCCACGTACATGATATCTGGTACGACAATCAAATTTAAAATTACATAATCTGGAAGGAGAACAAGAAGAATATGACACAAGTTAATTTTAAGGTGTATAGTGTGCTGAAACTTGAAGCAGGTCAAGCAATCAGCTGTCTTCAACAGATACGTCCATCAGCTGTTCGAAAGATAAGCGCGAAGTCACATGAAGAAGTTCACAACTTAGCACGATTTAATGAGATAGCCTAAAGCAACAGGTGATTACACAGATGTTACAATCAAAACACACGGATCAAGAAAACTTTAAATTAATAACACATCTTGAAATTTATCACAGAACACTTTGAAAACACGGCACACGCAATGTGCTGATATAGCTTTAAAATATTCACTCGGTTAGCAGAAAGCTTACCACAGGCAAAACTTTTTAATATAAATTGACAACAGACTGAAATACAATGTCATGGAGAGTGACTTTCCATTTCCTCCAATGTTCAGGCAATTACAGGTTGAAAACAACAAAACACAGATTCCACATCACGGACAATGCCAGACACATTTAGGTGCCTTATACGGAGATAATAGGCAACTCCCTCGGGATGTGAATATTGAGCGCGAGTGACCATTATGAAGAAAAACAACCAAACAAGGATTAGGAATGCACACACCATAATTACATCTTTTAAAAGGAAAAATGACATCAGTTAAATTTCACTTTTCGAAATTACAGCAATGTGCCAGAAATGACTTGAGACATCATGAAAGGTATTAAGAAAAAAATACAAGATTAGAATTTAAGTTGGATTTACCATCTTACTTAATTTTAAGGTTAGTTCAAGGGTCAATCACCATCTACTAATCCTTTGCTCACAACCACGCTCTGCTACCAAATGTAACTGTGTTACTGATTAATTACATAAATGAAATAATGATAATAAATTTTATGACTAAAAAACACAGTAAAAACATTAGAACAAACTCAAAGTTCAAAGACTCGAAGGAGCATAAAACATAAACAACAGGTTGGGAAACATGACAACTACCAAAAGGATGTGGAAAATGGCATAGACCCTACGAGGGAATGGAACATATTTGTCATGGATGAAGAATTAAAACATGGTAATTGCCCTTGACATTTTATTGAAAGAAACAAATAAATTAACACATGGGTGACGGGCCCCAAGAAATCTCGTAGTACGCTCGCCAGCGGTAGGTGACGGGCCCCGAGAAATCTCGGTTTTGTTCACGACATTGTTTTCGGTCTTCCTGTGACATCTCTTGACCATATATTGTGTATCTGCCACTTTTCTTTTATTCACGGCCTCTTTTATTCTTTGATTTAGTTTCGAAACGTCGACTTTCTTTCTGCCGGTTGTCAATGACAAGGTGGAGCGCCCGCGGAATACGGTGTTAGCTGACAATGATAAGAATTATATGCCGATGATCGTTCAAATGGATATAGTGATAATGAATTAGTGGAAACTGAATGTGAGAGTGATAGTGGAAGTGATATTCAAGCCTCTACACGCCGTAATTTACCTAGTGTGCTTATTTATTCAACTGACTCTGACGACGACAACGATGTAAATATTAATGATGTGTTGTTGAATTAACACGCATTTTCTTGCTTATCTTAGATATGTTGAAGTACTACTAGGGGCATTGGTTGAGTACTCATACCAACTTTAAAGATAAAATCTTGACTGGTTTAATACTTATGTACATTTTTATAATCAAGTCCACCCTAGTATGCTTAGTAGAAAGATGTCCGGTCCACAGGGAATGTGACAAGCTCAAGCATCCGTTCAGCAATGTGTTAATAGAAGGATGAACCAAAAATCATGAACAAGGAACTAAATAAATTCATTTACAAGACTACAGTTTTAACTGTGTCTGCAGATATGCACTACGCACAAAGAAATATTTTAAGTTACATTCAAAAAGTACTATTGTGTATGTTGTTTTAAACGAGGGCTAATCCCCATTACACAAAATTAGGAAAAGAAACAAATAAGATGTTAACACAGAGGCACAATAAACTTGCGTCTATACTAAAATCACTTCTGGTAAAGAGCATAGATTTAACTTGCTTGTGTTAAGTCAAGCAGAACTACGAGAGGCAAACCCGAGAAAAAGTTAAATTGCATGTTGATTACAAGGTTAGAAAACAGGAGAGGCAGTTGCCTCAAAAGATTAAACTGCACATGCTTAGCTGAAAAGCTAAGTCATTTCGATAATTTAATGGTAAAATGGTAAATCCCGAGGATAAACTCCTGCCCAAGAAAAGAATTAATTACATTTAAATTAAGTTAATGCCCAAACTATAATAAGAAGAAATAGTGCTTACCCCGAGAGAGGCATCCCATGACAGGATCGATGCAGGAGCATGACTACTTCCAAGGAAGGTCAAGAATCAAAGACGTGGAAGCAACCTTGATCCCAAAGAGGAGTGGATGAGGTCAAGGAACAGGAAATGGTGCAACCACCAATGTAACCAATCAGGCTACAGACTTGATCCTCGACTTTCATATTCAACAATTATCATTAAGTTTATTTCAAACAATAAAGTTTCTTGATTTTCTTGCTGACAAGTATTCAGGCGAGTTTTATGACGCAACAGGAAGCAACAGGAAGTGTGCTTCTAAAAACAGCATGTGTAATTACACGCTGCCTCACAGTTTACATACATAATAACTTTAAAACTCGCAACTACATTATTTCCAAAACAGACTTTCACTTTTAGTTCCAAAACAATACAAACAATTAAAAATATTTCCAAAACAGATTTTTCTCTTTTAGTTCCAAAAGAACACAAACCATTTTTCAAAACAATAAATGAAGAGGCTTCCATCATTTCCCCCACTGCTGTCACAAATCCTGCCACAAAATTAATAAAACACATACACTGACTGACAGTGACAATGCAACACCAAGGAGGAGTGGTTCAAAAGGGATGAAAGTTGGGGAAAAAAACAGAGACGGCACGGATGAATAATTGATGTTTATTTCAAACCGATATGCAGGTTACACAATGCGCACGGCATCGACTCAGTAGGATGTAGGACCACCGCGAGCGGCGATGCACGCAGAAACACGTCGAGGTACAGAGTCAATAAGAGTGCGGATGGTGTCCTGAGGGATGGTTCTCCATTCTCTGTCAACCATTTGCCACAGTTGGTCGTCCGTACGAGGCTGGGGCAGAGTTTGCAAACGGCGTCCAATGAGATCCCACACGTGTTCGATTGGTGAGAGATCCGGAGAGTACGCTGGCCACGGAAGCATCTGTACACCTCGTAGAGCCTGTTGGGAGATGCGAGCAGTGTGTGGGCGGGCATTATCCTGCTGAAACAGAGCATTGGGCAGCCCCTGAAGGTACGGGATTGCCACCAGTCGCAGCACATGCTGCACGTAGCAGTGGGCATTTAACGTGCCTTGAATACGCACTAGAGGTGACGTGGAATCATACGCAATAGCGCCCCAAACCATGATGCCGCGTTGTCTAGCGGTAGGGCGCTCCACAGTTACTGCCGGATTTGACCTTTCTCCACGCCGACGCCACACTCGTCTGCGGTGACTATCACTGACAGAACAGAAGCGTGACTCATCGGAGAACACGACGTTCCGCCATTCCCTCATCCAAGTCGCTCTAGCCCGGCACCATGCCAGGCGTGCACGTCTATGCTGTGGAGTCAATGGTAGTCTTCTGAGCGGACGCCGGGAGTGCAGGCCTCCTTCAACCAATCGACGGGAAATTGTTCTGGTCAATATTGGAACAGCCAGGGTGTCTTGCACATGCTGAAGAATGGCGGTTGACGTGGCGTGCGGGGCTGCCACCGCTTGGCGGCGGATGCGCCGATCCTCGCGTGCTGACGTCACTCGGGCTGCGCCTGGACCCCTCGCACGTGCCACATGTCCCTGCGCCAACCATCTTCGCCACAGGCGCTGCACCGTGGACACATCCCTATGGGTATCGGCTGCGATTTGATGAAGCGACCAACCTGCCCTTCTCAGCCCGATCACCATACCCCTCGTAAAGTCGTCTGTCTGCTGGAAATGCCTCCGTTGACGGCGGCCTGGCATTCTTAGCTATACACGTGTCCTGTGGCACACGACAACACGTTCTACAATGACTGTCGGCTGAGAAATCACGGTACGAAGTGGGCCATTTGCCAACGCCGTGTCCCATTTATCGTTCGCTACATGCGCAGCACAGCGGCGCATTTCACATCATGAGCATACCTCAGTGACGTCAGTCTACCCTGCAATTGGCATAAGGTTCTGACCACTCCTTCTTGGTGTTGCATTTGCTCTGTCAGTCAGTGTATAATGTATTGAAAAGGTGGACCATCAAGAAACATTCTTAAATTTAAATTGCACTGAAACTAAAGGTTGTTCTTGCTGGTGACCATAAAAATGAACTATGTACATTATTTACAAAATGATGCTTATTAGTGGAAACAACTGTAGTCAGTTCCCAAGTGTGCTTTAAGTCACAATAATATTCTTGTTGCCAGAACACAAATATTAAGTGAAGCCCTGTCTTAAAGCACATGAGATAAAGAATAAGGAATTTAGTCCTTCGGTACAATGTATAATGGGACATAGCATATGTCACGAATATGTTGAAGGGAAAGAAGACTACAGTGAGAGGGAGAAAGGGAGTGGCTCCTTCCGAGGTTACGCTTGCGCGTGCATAGGTGAAACCTCATGACATTTGTCAGACCACCTGTCCAGACTACGTGACTGAAGTACAGTGTAGACAGGTCAGCGTACGACAGTGTGTTGCACCTCATCCTGCATGCCAATTTATACTGAACATTGGAGTGACGTTATTATCCAGCGCTGCACTCTGCCGTATTGACTGTAGATGTAGGTGCGTGGTGCGCAGTTTGATAAGGGCACCACAACACCTTCCCCTCCTAATTATGCCGGTATGGCGTAAAACGACGACGACATCGATGGCGGTGGCGCTGTTGTACTGGGGAGCTGGCCATCTGTATTTTGGTGGCCACGTGCTGGTGCTGTTGCAGTAGTGCAGGTTTACCTGGAAAAGAACCCATATTAATGAACTGGTCTAATGCTCTTTCTGAGATAGGTTGTTGGTGTGGAAGGGTTAAGTCCACCTCCGGGGCTGTAGGGTAGCGCTTGCAGAGCTGATCTTGGTGTCGACAAACAATCCTGCCGGCTGTCTGGACCTCGCAGTCGGTTTCCCAAAGGATGTTTTTTTTTTACACCAGGTACCCAGGCTGGATGCTGGCGGAAAGGTTTGGCATAGACCTTGTCACAGGTAGGAACTTGCAGTTGGTGCTGAATGTCTTCTGCTTGATGGGCTGCAAAAGAGAAAGCAGATTTTGGTAAGTTTGTCCAGGCAGCTTCTGCGCTGGGCGAAGACCGTAAGGTCTAAGGATGGTCCTGTAGTTTCACAAAAGGTGTAGTAGAGCCTGGTATTTGTGGTGACCGGAGTGGATGACTTTCTTCGTGGACTTCTTGAAAGTCTGGACAAAGCGCTCAGCTTCTCCATTGGATTACGGGTGGAATGGAGGTGCCAAGACATGGCAAATGCAATTTGTTGCACAGAAAACCTGGAATTTGGCTGATATGGACTGAGGTCCATTATTGGAAATAATAGTTTGAGGTAAATCTTCAATTGTAAATATCCGCTATAATCCACAAATGGTTGCTGCCGTAGTGAAAGAGCTCATTTTGACTACAAAAGGAAAATGAGACATAGCATCAGTTACAATCAGCCTTGATGATTTTGATTCCCATAGGGAACCTGAAATATTTGTTCCAAGTGAGTAAATTTATAATACCAATATAGCTGGTCCATTACTGGACATTATAAATTTTCCAGCCAATCCACTCCTGGTTGCTAGCGTCTCGTCTCACAGTGCCAAGTCGGGCTCATCAGTTGGCAAAAAACAGCACACCCACCAAGACACATGGCTAGTGCATATCGTGGAGGCCACTGCGTAGGCTACTTGGAGCCACCGGCAATGCCAATGCACTATGAGAGACTTTGTCTCATTACCAAAAATTGATGTCTGCCCGGTCATCAGATGATATAGATGTTGATTCCCATGTGTTGGGTATGGGTATTCAGCCCGAAGGCTGGTTGGATCCTCAACAGGTCCACCATTAGCTGTCATAGATTGCCTAGGTGTCACTGAAGAGGCGTACTAGGGAAATGAGGAGTGAGGTAGTTTCCCGTTGCTTTCCTCACTGGGCCAGAAGTTGCTATTGCATATCAGTCTGCCAAGCCCACTGAAATGCGTACACCAACTGACCCTATGAGTAACATTTTCACACCATTCATAGCAGGGACTGGCTGCATAAGGAATGGCATTACTAGCATCACCCATACCGCAGCCACTTTCATATTGTCAGAGCCAAGGATAAGACTGAGACAGGTCAATGAAAGTAACAAATTTATTCTAGCCCGTACCAGAAGACATAGTGCACTGTAAACACTACATCTTGCCAGCAAAGGCTACAGGGAACCTGAAATACGGGGATACGGAAATGAGGGAACAGTTTTGTAAAATAAGGAAGGAGTACGTAAAGAGTTATTAGTAGAAAGAAAGAAACTTTGGCAGAAAGAGCAGGCACAGCTGATTAATATACAGTAGAATGTAAAAATAACCATGTAGATAAGGTATGGAGTAGAATTAACAGCATAAATAGAGGGGAGAGAAGTTATGTAAAATCTAAAATTAATAAGGAAGAGTGGGTTGACTATTTCCAGAAATTATTAAGAGGAAAAGAGGTGTGGAAAAATAATGAGGTGTCTGGATGTGGTGTGGGATGTTTAGATAAGTATACCTTACTTAGATGATGAGATAACTGAATACTAAGTATTAGAGGTGATAGGCAAAGCCAAATGTAGGAAAGCAGGGGGGTTAAGTGGTTTATCGAATGAGTTTTGGAAAGAAGCAGTTAAAAGTAAACAAATGCTGGGAACTCTAGTAAAGGTATGTAATAAGATATTTGAGCTTGCATAATTTCTGAAGGAATGGCCGAGGGGCATAATCTGTCCAATTTATAAAAAGCGTGGGGATAGAGACAATCCTAGTAATTATAGAGGAATAACACTATTAGATTCCCTCCATAAGTTATATACAGGAATCTTAGCAAGTAGGCTGATGAGGTGGGCTGAAGAGTTACACATCCTCACGATATTCCAAAGTGGATTTCGAAAGGGGAGAAGAACAACTGATAATATTATGATTGTTAAAACAATAATAGACAAATATTTAAAAAGGAAAGGAGGTAAATTAAATATTGCCGCGGTGGACTTTGAGAAAGCCTTTGACACAGTTTGCAGGGGAAGATTGTTTGAGAAGTTGGCTCGGTTAGGGGTGTCGAACAACATGAGAAGGGCGACTGAGGCTATATATGAAAGGGTATATTGCAGTATTAGAGTAGATGATGGAGTGGTGGTGTTGTTGTTGTTGTTGTTGTTGTTGTTGTTGTTGTTGTTGTTGTTGTTGTTGTTGTTGTTGTTGTTGTTGTTGTTGTTGTTGTTGTTGTTGTTGTTGTTGTTGTTGTTGTTGTTGTTGTTGTTGTTGTTGTTGTTGTTGTTGTTGTTGTTGTTGTTGTTGTTGTTGTTGTTGTTGTTGTTGTTGTTGTTGTTGTTGTTGTTGTTGTTGTTGTTGTTGTTGTTGTTGTTGTTGTTGTTGTTGTTGTTGTTGTTGTTGTTGTTGTTGTTGTTGTTGTTGTTGTTGTTGTTTGAGTCATCAGTCCATAGAGTGGTTTGTTGCAGCCCTCCATGCCACCCTATCCTGAGCCAACCTTTTCATTTCTACGTAGTAGTATGTGGATTAATAGAGTCAAATATGGGGCTGAAACAGTGGTGCAAGTTATCACTAATTCTGTTCTTGTTATTTATAAATGATATACTACAGGCCCATGGTCAAGAGAGGTGGGCTTGTCCAGTATTAGGAAATCTAGAAATACCAGGCTTGATCTTTGCAGACAATGTTTTCCTGATGACACTAACAGTGGGAGGCTTGAAAAAAAAGTATAAATGAGGTGATAGAATTCTCTCAAAAATGATCATTGAAAATTAACATTGGTAAGACGAAGGTGTTGATATGTAAGAAGGGTGGGAAAAGAGTGGCAAATGAACAATGGATGATAAAGGAAGAAAAAATGGAGATAACTAATAAACTAGAGTACTTAGGAATATGTATATATAAGTAGCAATGGGAAATGGACCCACCAAATAAGACAAGCGAAATGGAAAGGCCTAGCAGCACTTTCAGTAATAAAGATTCTAGAAAATAAGTTCCCGAATATAGACTATAAGATTCAAAAATTGGTTTTTCAAACTGTAATAAAGAGCAGAATGTTATATGGTTCTGAGGTATGGGGAGTAAAAGCGGCAAGTGAGAAGCTGAACCAAATAGTAAGTAAATTTAGCAAAACTGTAATGCATCGTCGCCATAAGACCTATCTGTGTTGGTGCGACGTAAAGCCAATAGCAAAAAAAGTAAACTGTAATGGGACTGCCATACTGTACAGAAAATTCTGGTGCAGGACTAATATGTGATGAGTATATTCAAGTAGACATTTTAAAGAGAATTATAAGTTATTGGTTAAGGATAAAAAAAGGAGAGGTGGAGGCTGCTCCTGCAGAGGGCATATAAACACCAAAGGGACAATATGTCCAAAGATTATTGGTTAGGTAAGGTGAAAAGTATCTTAGAGAGATTAGGAGCAGGTAATTATTGGGAGATAGGCATGGTTAGGGGAGAGGCTATACTATGGAAGAGAATTGCAAGAAGGGTCAAGGATATTCAAAGACAGTCGCTGGAGTCTGAGTGCAGGAGCGAGCCGACTTTTTCGGTATTTAATATGTTGTTCGATAGTGTTGTGACTTTGTACCTGACAGTGTGTAAAAACTGACCCATTTGACCGTTCACTGTTCATAAACATTGTTAGACTTTACCTATCATTGCGTGTGCCGTACTACCATTTATAATATTACGTACTGTTTTCTTTTAAGTGACTCACAGTTTCTACCCCCATCATCATTTTATATTTCATCTTATACCGATCCAGAGTTCACTTAATCTTTTTCTTTTTCATATGCATTGTTTTTCATGTTTTTATGTTTTGAACGGCTGACGATGACCTGGACTAGGGTCGAAACCGGTCCCATTTCTAATTACTATTAAATAAGAATGTAATCACTACATTTCTTTCTCTTATGTATTGAATAGGTTGAACCTCTTTTTTAATTATTCAATTTTAGATGTGTGTTATGTCGGAAAATAAGAGAAGAATTTCATCTCCTAAAAGTATGTAAAGAAACTATAGTGATTAGAAAAAAAAACTTAGTAATAGTGAAATATTAGTGTTAAGTCATAAAAAGAATGAAGAATAAAATGGATGGAAAATGAATGGAATAATCCTAGTAATGTAAGTACTTAGTTGTAGTTAGAAATATGTGTATACGAACGTTACAGGAAAGGAGAAGTGATAGTACTTAGCTGTAAGCAAACAGTAGTAGATTATTGGAGGAGGGATGAAAGAGTAGACAAGGGTAGGAAGTTAAGTATGTATTTAAGTGAAGTGAGGGAATTATGTATTAAGAAAATAAAGGAAGTGGACATATGATTAGTGAGCAAGAGACGCTTGGACACAGAGGAGAGTTATCGTGTGTGAGTACTGCAGTGTATTAGTGCAATGTTGTAATGATATGGGGCACTGTAGCTCAGCAAGCATATGGGAGGGAAGTTGGCTGAATCAGCAAACTGTCTTAGCTAGACAAGACGTGCTGATTCGGCCAAGGTTTAACATGTATATAACTTTTGCCGTTTGCCATATTAACCAATTATTCATACAATCCATTATTTAGTTCATGCATAGGTCTGTTGTAAATGGAGGATAACTCTGTACAGACTTGTTATTTAATGTGCCGTTTCACAGTTCTTTATAAGAGCTATAGTAACAAAGATGGAGTCTCTGCGATCAAAATGTCAAATAAAATGCATTTAACATCAGTACGGGCCGAATTGTAAGTCTTTTCGTCGGTCGGTTACGGTAATGGCCGCGTATAGAAGGCGCAGGAAAAAATGACAAATGGACATTATTTGAAACCATTATTCAAGAAAAAAAATGCTCATCATTTATTATATAATCTGACTTCGATGTGTTAAGAAGATGCAAGACTCGATTTAAAAGGGATTATCCAGCGGAGCTAAATACTAGGAACTGGAAGACGAAAATTAATTCGCGACTACACGCTAATCTGCGGAGATCAAGATTTAAACGCCGCGCGGGAGATTAAATACGTAAAAAGAAGAGATAAATATACTACAGTAGAACTACGTCACGAAGTGGCGCAAGCCCTCGGTAAAATTTTCCCGACACCGTTTAATATTGAAAGACACCTTCGGACCAGTTGTTGAATGCATTTACGCTAATAAAAAGATACCGGAAAGAAATTTATTTTCAAATCAGAATATACAGAACATCTGTCTTAGACGATTTTAAACTAGTTTATTGGATCAACTGTACCCCAGTAAAAACTATGCAATCTGAGCAACGCAAGAGCTATATTAATTGGAAGATGTCAGCAATGAGTCAAATATTCTATCATTGTTCTGTTTCATACGCACGAGTCTTCACCATGGGTCTGTAAGGAAGCAAGGCGATGCTGCTTGGATTCTGACGAGGCGAGACGATGTTGGCTGTCCCGGATGACCAGTGATCAATGTTGAGAAGCTACGATGTACCCGACCACTTGTGGAGGAACCAGATGACGAGATCCTAGTCTCAGATGACCGGAGATGAGGAAACACCGAGACCATCTTGAGCAAAGCTAAGTCCATTATCCAAGTCGTTTTCGTAAGTAAGAGTATATTATTTCTTTTATTTGCATGTTGATGTTTGTTTGTGCGAAGACAGTGCGTAGATAAACGTCTAGCTGAGATGATTGGAAGTAGGTACTCATCCATATGAAACGTCAATTCCATTTGTAGGCGTGGTCACCAAGTGATTTTCCGATCGTAATGTTTTCCAGAGATATGTGAGGAGAGATAGCTAGAGTTATTATTATTATCAGTGAGGTGTAAAGAGTGAAGTTGGCATTAATACCTGCGTGTCCTAGATTTAACCAATGTCAATCAGTTCGAGATCGTATATTGGAAGTGTTTTATGAAGGAATATGGCAGTAGACTACTCCAAGTCCATGTTAAATTTGGCACTATGACAGTACTAAGTAATGTAGGCATTTTAGGAATGTCACGGCACGTTGATGTGCAAGTCAAGGTAGTGATTTACATGATGAAATGAAAGAGTGGCTATATATGAAATATGAGTAGTAATTAACGCGTCATGGATATGATATTGAGTTGTTAATGATGTATGATGGTTGTATTTATTGTTTTCTTCGAGAGAGTAATAGTCATAGTTGTGCGGAGTGAGATCTCGTGATTTCAAATGATGTTTCTGAGAGTGTCACTGAATTCTCGCCGATTCCATGCAATAATTCTGGAGCCTACGCATTTTATCTAGCTCAGGATATGATCTCGAGACGTGTAGTGCAACGTTTTTATCCATATTAGGTTACCTAGAGAAGCATATATGTACTCTAGATAAGACTTGAGCCTTCACTAATTTACTTAGGATGATCTTGAATACTCTCACGGTATATAACTCCCTTTCTGGATAATTTCAACCTAATAGGCTAATCACTGGTGACCTAGGTTTTCAAAGGAGAATCATTTTTCTTTTTGTCGGAGATAGTGTCATACGATTAAGTAGATTTTCCATTGGTAGTATGTGTTATAATAACTCTGTATGATAAAATGTGGTGACGTTTCTTGCTATTTCGTACGCACGTAGTCTAATGTCAATAAGCTAAGGTCATATTACCTTAAGTTCATAAATTAAATCTTGCGAGAATGTTACTTGTAGGGTGATTACGACTTACAATGGACGTAGCTTAGCTCATGATGTGTGACACAAGGAAATATGAGCGTCTAAGAAGCAACTAAGTAGGCAGAAATGAATGTTTAAAATGTAAAACATATAAGAGTGTACTTGTCAAAACAATGCAAGAAGAGCTTTATAATAGCCTTATTGATAGTCTTAAAACTGCAGCCAGACAGTCAGTCAGTGAAAATTTAAGTAATGTGACAGTTTTTAGAGTAGGTATTAGGTGTTAACTAACAGAATCTAATGCGGATCCCAAGAATAATTGATTCAGACAACTTGAACTCCATTTCTTGACTGAGCATTAACTCAGAAATTCCACTAGCGTTCCTTTATTTTCTCAAGAGAGTACCACTAGAAAGACTGTAAATAATAGTTAATAGGATTTTCATTTTCTTCTTTGAGGATGCATCCTATATTCTTAGTGTACTTAATTTTAATGTTTACTTTCTTGCCAGGATGGCACATGTAAATACCATTATCTGTATTCATATTAATTTATTTGGTCATCACCCAGCTCTGTAGGTGAATTATATACGAAGGAAAACATAGCTTTTTCAAGAATTTCCCAGATGTTACATGTAATTTATGCTAATAATTGATGATTTCGGAGATTAATGAGTTTATGAAAGGAAGCAATTTAATCCGAGAAGACATTCATTTAGGTTGAAGTCGGAAGATGTGATTTCTCTAAAAGTTGTTGACGGACATGAATTATTAGGTTGACAATGAGTCACTCATTACAAGAGCTACTTCATTAGTAAAAATTTGAGATAATTTACTTGAATATTTGACTTAATATTTAAATAAATATGGAATAGTGAAACCTAAACACTCTTTCTCTGTGTTCTTAGAATAAGGATTAGTTGTAAGACTGTAGTAGTATTTAGCGACGACAATTTCCTTAAGAGTTAATGAGAGAATATTACCTAACTAGATACGAGTAAGAGACGTCTTTCTGCGTTAGTTAGAGACTACCGTTGGTCGACCTGGACGTTTTTCTGTTACGGAACTCACACCCGTAGAACTTAGTTACCAGATTTATTGATGTTAGAGCTAGTCAGGATCTCTTGTGTCCATGCCTGGACGCGGGAACGGCGCAATAATAAACAAATAAAATTTAAAAAAATAAAATACAAAGACCCTATCTCATTTTGAGATTGGGAAAGAATTTTTTTTTCATATTGTTGAAAGCACCACACAAATATTAGCTACTAATGGAAAACATCGATCACAGTAGAACAATGAAAATTTTACCTCTGGATGGTGCAGAAAGCATGTACCGGTACCCATCTGAATAGGAAGATGGTATTTTTTTTTTAATTTTTTTTTTGCTGTTTGCTTTACGTCGCAACGACATAGATAGGTCTTACGGCGACGATGGGATAGAAAATGCCTAGGAAGTGGAAGGAAGCGGCCGTGGCCTTAATTAAGGTACAGCCCCGGCATTTGCCTGGTGTGAAAATGGGAAACCACGGAAAACCATCTTCAGGGCTGCCGACAGTGGGGCTCGAACCCACTATCTCGCGATTACTGGATACTGGCCGCACTTAAGGGACTGCAGCTATCGAGCTCAGTAAGATGGTATTTAGGAGCTACACTTCAGAGAGTGCTCATCATCAGAGTTCTATTTTTTATTTTTAAAATTGCTTTACATTACACCGACATACCTAGGTAGATAGGTCTTATGGTGACATGGGATAGGGAAGGGTTACAAGGGGGAAGGAAGCGACTGTGGCCTTAATTAAGGTACAGCCCCTGCATAGCCTGGTGAAAAAATGGGAAATCACAGAAGACCATCTTCAGAACTGCCAACAGTGGGGTTCAAACCCAGGAACTCCCGAATGTAAGCTGACAGCTATGTGACCCAAACTATGCAACCATGTATCCTAATGCCCAGGGATATGTCCACCGGCCATGATAATGGACAGATTGCGATCTTCACTTGCACTTGTTTGTAAGCACATCTTTTGTCATGGAGTTAGTTACTCCTTGCCTCAGAGGCAAAAATCATTTCACGAGTGTATGTGTTTTGTGGACAATGTGATCTGTCTATGTTCCATGTTATGTACTGTGTAGTGTTTGATAAAGATTATAACCTGGTGGGAAGAGGGTGAAACCCAGTGCCAGCACATAGCCTGCTCCTGTCAAATAGTACCAAGGGGTCTGCTCAAGGCTTAATATCCCCATCCGAAGGGTGATTCATCATCAAGAGCACCATTTGCCTTCACTCCACATGAGAAATATGGAGCAGTTCAGAATTAAATGCAGGCTTCTGGAACACAATCTAGTGATTAGGAATTCTATACCACTACCTTTCCTGCCTGCCAGAAGGTGATTTTATTTTTTTTTATTTTTTTTCCCACCAGCAGGACTCAAGCCAGCTAACCATGGTGTCAGACACAAAATACTTTTTTATTATTAACGAATACATTGCAATTGGGTAATTATCCCAGTGGCAATGATCACTTACAGTAGTGTGATAATAAAGTGAAAGTAAAAGTAAAATAACAAAAACAAGAGTACAACAATCAATTCCAGGAAAAGAAAATATTACAAGAAATACTATTAGTTTAACATTCTAAATCCAGCATTTTCATACCGGTATACAAATTCACACACAACTTCACCACTTGTATTTCTGCACTATAGCACTCTTCACTTTTTCCCTCCTTCCACTAACGTTTTCTTCTTCCTTGTGCCTCCTTAGTGTAACATGAATTGGGAGATGGTGTGATTCCACCCACTCCTTCACTTCTATCTCCTTTAACATCTCTTATATCCTCTGAACACACCATCAGGTCAATTGTACTCTCTCCCTGCACTGTAATGTATGTCAACTCTCCTCTTTCATCCCCCATTCACCATCCATTTAACCCTCTTGGAGCCAGGAGCCGATCTGGTTGGCCGCTCACTAACAGCTGGAAGAGGCCAGAGCTCCGCCTGCACTCTACTACTGTAAAGTGCCAGGCCGTTTTTAGTAGAATTACGTGCATTTTAACATTCGCGTATATCTACCGGTGTATGTCAAATACCGGCAAGAAAATTTCTGCACATCAACTACATAAAATAAACAACTGATTTAGAGTGATATAAATAATTAAAAAGTATTATTGTTGATATTATGGTTGTCGATAACGTTTACTTTTAGGAAGAGAAAAACATTTTTGCACTTTCTCTCTCAATATCTACTTTGAAAATATCATCTACGATACAAAAGAATATACGTCTAAATGCAGAATTTATTTCTAAATATAATTCTATAAAATAATTATTTTGAACGCGAAAAATAAAAATATAAAAAATTAAAATTCTAACGTATGTCCCTAATGAAAATAAGACAATTTTACTCACCGATAAAATGCATGTATATATCGATGTATGGCAAACACTTAAGATAAATTTTATATATGTGGTGTAGATTGTATAAAAATAGTTCTGAGTTATTAAAAAGTAAAAAATAATAGTTGAGATTATAGTTTTTATTTTATCGGAAATCCCCTTTTCTAGTTTTCTGTTTCAGTATCTATTTTAAAAACATCTTACAATACAATACAATACAATATGCGTAATTAAAACATCTATGGCACTAAAGCCCTGATGGGCCTTGGTCGACTAAGCGACCGCTGCTCAGTCCGAAGACCTGCAGTTTACGAGGTGACGCATGGTCAGTGAGACTAATTCTCTCATTCATTATTCATGGTTTTCTAGACCAAGGTAGCTCTCTTAGCCTAAGATCTCTCCTCGATTGTCATCACTTTGTTTGAGTGGACCTCGAACCAACACTCAGACCCAGGTAAAAATCGTTCACCTGTCCGGGAATTGAACCCATGACCTCTGAGTGAGAGGCAGGTACACTACACTTGACTCATGGGGACCGGCATTTAGGTAATGATAGAGAATTAATTTATGAACAGAATAATTGCTCTGAACGAGAAAAAGAAAAACAAAAAATGCGAACACAAATTTACTATGTCACTAGTAAAAAAGAAGGAAAATGACAAAATAAATTTACTCACCGAAAATTTTTGAGAAGAAGACTCGTCACCGCTATATAATGTTGTTCAAAGTTTGAGACCACTGTTGAAGCACTTAAGGTTATTTACACTAACACTAATCACTTATCACTAACACTAATAGGAACAATAAAAAGCGTAACGCAACGTCATATAAAATCTCTGTTTTTTGTTCAAGTAGAACTTTAAATATATTTTGTTTATTTAGGGCATTTATGAAGAGCTGCACATTTAGTATGCAGGCCTTTATTGCACTTGATGCACACAGTTTGCGACCTCTTTCTCTGTAGATTCACAATTAAGTATTTAATTTATTTTCCACCTAGTCGATACAATGATTGCTTAAGGAAATTTTTAATGGTCAAAAGTGGTACATGTTTCGTATATTATCAACATCTTCAGCCACATAACACTGTTTAGATGAAAAATATATAAAATTGACAAAGTAATGCTTTAGATGTTGATAATATACGAAACATGTACCACTTTTGACCATTAAAAATTGCCTTAAGCAATCATTGTATCGACTAGGTGGAAAATAAATTAAATACTTAATTGTGAATCTATTGAAGTGCGATACGGACCATGAAGCTGATTTTATGTAATCTCTTTCTCTGTTGCGGAGAGCTACATACAACGCACCGTCTTTCTAATGTACCTGACAAAAGTTTTACGCCACACACGGGAATATTCGTGATAATCTTTTGTCTATTCTCAAACCATTCAGTACTCAGAGATTCAATTATACTGGAGTAGAACTGGAGCCTAGTCATTTTCTTTCCGTTACAGTTTTCTAAATACATCAAATAAGCATTTAAGACCATTCTCGAAATTATATTGAATGCAACTTTTTTCCAGAATTTCAAAGTTCTACGTTCATCTAAATAAAAATACACCATCATGTCATTTGTATCAATTCCACCCATATAACGATTATAGTCTAAGATCACGTTAGGTTTCCTCTTGGGTTGATTAATGTTTCTAGCAGTTGCAGGCACTTCTGTTTCTATTGCAGCTCCGCATGTACTTATAAGCACCACCTGATTTTTCTGAGATTTTTTCTGTTTGGATCCCACTAGTAAAATTGGCCCCTGTCTGAAATATTTATTACAAACTAATTTAAATGGCTTTTTCACAGCATCTGGTAGTCCCTTCCTGTTTCTTCGTATAGTGCCAGTAATAAATGTTCCAAGTGAGTATAAATGTTTTGCAAGGGGGATTGACGTAAAATAATTATCTGCGTAAACGTGAAAACCTTTCATAAAATAATTCCCTAGGGACATGAGTTTGGTCACTACAGTGTAGACCAGTCCATTAATTCTGATTTCGTTTCTGTCTTCAGTGGATCTTGCTCCTCGGTAGGTATAGAAACCAACACAATACTTACTAACTGCATCACACAACATCCAAAATTTTATCCCCCACTTGTGATGGTGCTTATTCGGCATGTATTGGAGTAGTTGTGTATGGCATTTAGTTCCAACTAAACTTTCGTCTATGGAAAGTTGCTGATGAGGAGTATAATGATGTCTAAATAGCCTATTAGCATGATCTACAAGAGGCTGGAATCGAGCACAGGGATCGTAGTTTGGAGAGACAGGAGGAGAAAGCTTACTGTTGTCAACTAAATGAAAAAATTTCAAAATAAGCTGAAACTATTCCTTGAGAACATTTCGCCAAACCAAGGGGTAATGAAATGGTCTACAGTACTCCAGTACGAAACAATGGTAGGTTTTCTTATTAGTCCCATATTCATGATGACAGCTATGAACGCCCTTATTTCGTCAATTGTAGTGCGTCTCCAACATCGAGAGCGGGAATTAGGTGACAGTTCATTACAAGTAAGGAGTTGGTCAGCGTAGCGATTGGTCTCGGTGACTATAAGGTTTAGCAGAGAAAAAGTGAAAAATAAATTGAAGTATGATATGGGCGGAGAATCAGGCGCAGGGGCATGTTTAGGTCCAGGAAGTTCCATGAACGAAACAGGAGACTGAGGAACGTTGTCAGGTTCATTGGGAGAAATTTCCACAAAATGTTCTCCAGAGACATCATCATCATCATCATCATCATCATCATCATCGTCATCACTAGTTTCATCAACGACAGTATTCACAGTAGCCTTACTGCCATTAGAAACAAATAAACGCCTCTTCTTTAGCTGTGGTGATCCCGGGGGCGTGTCTGGTATAATTTCATCACTACTCTCTGAACTAAATTCACTATCGCTATCCGATAAATCATCCGCGTTCACTTCGCATTGTTCCAAATATTCCATTAATTTATCGTCATCAATACCTGCTGAAAATATATCACGTGATCCACTTGCCATTCTGCTGTCAAGAATCCACTCACTGCAAGGAGCAATCTTGTACTGACCGGCTAGCGGTATTTCTAAACACAGGAAACAACTCTTGTGAAAGCTAGAACACCCTCTTAGAAATTCCAAAGCAAGGTCAGGCACACAATAACTTGTAGCCCCTTTACTACAGGTTGTCACAAAAGTATGCATGTCACTATAGACTGCCAAAAAAGTATGTATATCACAGAATTTCCAGCCGGCCGATGTAATCGGCTCTGGCAACTTCCGCACGGATATTTAAAGGCCGATCTCATCGGCTCTGACAATTTAAAGGGCGGACGCTCGCAGTACCGCCTGGCTCCAAGAGAGTTAAGATAAATAGGTTTTCAGTGGCACATAATTCCAAGAGTTTATTCCCATAGATATTCCTCTCTTAGTCCTATCTCCTTCTATTTCCTCTCATTATACCAAAAATAAAATTAAAACATATCAAGAAAGGGAATAATTTCAAATTATTAAGAGCAGTATCGAAGTAGCACTAGATAGTAGGAATGTGGATTTAGCTGTAGAATTGTTACAGAAACCCTTGAAGAATATAGCACAAGTAGAAAGGAAACACAAGCAAAAGAGATGGTGTGAAGGATGGTATAATAAGGAATGCAAAACCAAGAGAGTGGTAGTGATTAGAGCCCTGAAGGCCTCTTAAGTGTTGAGATGATCAAAGAACTAGGAGAGGTTGGACAACAGTGGATGTACAGGGTACTAAATAGAATCTGGAAAGAGAATGTAATACCCAATGACTGGAAGCAAGGAGTCATCATCCCATTGTTGAAAAAAGGTGATAAAAAGAAATGTACCAACTACAGAGGTATAACTCTGCTGTCACATGGCCTCAAAATCTACAAATTCATCCTTGAGAGCAGGATTAGAAAATATGTTGAACCTACACTTGAGGAGGAACAACATGGATTTAGACCTCGTAGATCAACTATAGACCTCATTTTTGCCACCAGAATGCTCTATGAGAAGTATTGAGAGAAAGGTAAAACACTTATAACTGTTTTTCTGGACATCGTGAAAGCATATGACCATATACCACGCAGGCATATATGGGAATGTTTGAGACATAAGAAACATGACATCATAGCATGAATACAACGATTATATGATGAAACCAAGTGTTGTGTCCATGTCCAGGATGGAAGGTCAGGTTGGTTTGAAACGAAGAGTGGAGTCCAGCAAGGAAGTTGTCTTTCACCACTTCTCTTCATAATCATAATGGATGAAGTTTTAAAAGCGGTTAAGAGAAAGGATCCAACAACTAATGCTCTGGTTTTTGCTGATGATGTAATGGTATGGGGTGAGACAGAAGCGGAAGTACAAACTAGACTAGATCTCTGGCATGAAGCTTTTACAACCTTAGGTCTCAAAATCAGCAAAACGAAGACAGTTGGCTTGGTGATGAGTAGAAACTCTCCAACTGTTCATCTAATAATTGGAGATGAGGAGATAGATATTGTAGACAACTTCCAGTATTTAGGTAGTGCTCTGTCATCAAACAATACCATACATCAAGAGATTAGCAACAGAATACAGAAAGCTTCCAAATTCTATCACGCTGTACGTCAAATACTTTGCGATGAAACATTTCCATTAGTTTCCAAGATCAGCTTGTACAAAATATATCTAGTACCTATATTGACGTATGACCTAGAAGCAGCAACACTTACTGGACCAACAAAGAGTCGTCTTCAGGCAAAAGAAATTAAGTTCCTCTGTTCTTGTCTACAAAAAACAAAAATGGATAAAATAAGGAATGTGGATATCCGGCAACAGCTTGGATTGGAAAGAAGCTTGCTGGAGACTCTGAAAGTGAAGATATTGCAAAGGTATGGTCACATGAAAAGAATGGACCCTCATAGGACTCCTCGAACATACTTTGACCACAATGTTCCTGGGAAGAGACCAAGAGGAAGACCTCGTGATGTTTGGGAAAAACAGATAATGAAGGACCTTGAAATTAGAGATGTGAACTGGCGTCGCATATATGAGCAGCATCTGTGGATGGATAGGACAAACTGGAGGAGGCTCGTACACAACCGCACCCAGCTTGCTGGAGCGAAGAAATGATGATGATGATGATGACCTCTCTTCCCTCCTTATTGTAAACTGGGGTTAAGTTCCCTACTTTTGCATTCCAGTCACTCATCATTATAATTCCTGCTTCTTCAAACTTCCCTCTAATTACATTTATTTCACCTATTAGATCCTCAAAAAATTCCTGTTCACATATGTTGATCCTATCGGAGGATTATACAAAAACGCCAGGCATGTATCTTTCAGTCCTCTCCCTTCCTGTCTAAGCCTTATCCATAATACGTCTTCCATATCATTCGGTATTTCTTCTATTTGGTTATTAATCTTTCCTTTTATTAAGAGTGATATTCCTGCAGGGTTTCTACCTCTGGTCTCTTTCTTCTTTTTCATTACATTTTAAACCACGAATCCTTTCCAGACTATCTCTCTCCCTTCTGGTAGCCAAGTTTCTAAAAATGCAAATATATCAAATGTTTCCACCATCTCTGTCACTACCTTATTACCTAATTTACTTAATATTCCTTCTATATTTACAAACCCTATTCTGAATTCTAGTTATTTCTTCTTACTTACATCATCCCCATTTCCTACTTTGTTTTTATTACTCTCAGACACATTTGTAGTCTTACTCCTTGTGATCCTAGCTTGTTCTATTTCTACTTTATACTCTTCCGGAGTTTTAGGTGTTTTACCATTCTTCCCCCCCCCCCCCGCCCTTATCAGTCTGTGACTTATTTCTCTTTGCCCATAAATCTTTTAAACTTAGGCTTTTACCCTTTATCATTGTCTCTCATCTTCTTTCTTCTATCTCCTTGCTGTCCCCTGGGCGTTGCTCGATAGGGTCTCTTTCAGTGCAGTGACCTCTGCTTCCACGTGCACCGCTAACTGCACGTCTCCTGTGTCCGACCTCCACGTGGACTTCACTCCTCTTCTTTCTGCCGTATCGCTCCCACCTATGTCATCACTGAACTCCCTCAACGTTACCTTGTTCACTTCTGCTCCTGCCTCACACGTCACACTCTGCTGATGTTGGTGTTTTGCGTCTATTTCCTGTAGCTGTACTGGTGACCACATGCACCACCAGCAACCATCTCTGACGATCAGATATTGTCCTTTAATGTAGGCCTTTAGACCTTGATACCTTGCTTTGCCTAAGTGTCTGCGTAAAATGTCGTGTTCCTTGATGTTGCCGTTGTCCATGTCCCTTCTCACCCAAATTTTCTCCCCTTTGAAGTTACTAGTATTTCTCATCACTGTTTCCACCATCAGGGTTAATATTAGTTTAACCTTGAGCGTCCTCCTACCCTTCACTTTCCCCACTCTATACACATCGTCTATGTCCACCTCACTAAAATTTATCTTCATTTTTCTTTATAATACTTCTTTCACTTTATATACTATTTCCACCTTACTCAAGTTGTCTCCTTCTAGCACACCATAAAGAAGAAGGTTTTTCCTCTTGGTTAGTCCTGTTTTATGACCACTTTATTGGACTCAGTTCCTCCTCCAAATCTCTGACTTTGGTCTTCACGTTCTACTTCCTCTGTGTTGTGAGCCATTTTCTCTTTTATCGCATTCATCTCCTCTTTGATACACTGTTTTAGTTCTTGTATTTCCTTTGTTTGTTCCCTAATGAAGTCTCTTGTTTGCTCACCCTTACATGCTTCTTTGACAACTTCCTTTATCATTTTGAATTCTTCCCATCCGATTACACCAACTAGTCCAGGCCCCAGATTTAGCTCAAATCCACCAATTTCCAATAAAATTACTATCACTGCAGCTACCATCAAGGTTGCCAATACTCCAATTTGCTGCCCATTTTTCATCTCTCCTATCACTTTTTTTTACATTTCACTCCTCCATTCCAACTTCTTATAGCTGCCCTGTACTGCACTAGTAAAGCACCCATATTCAGCAATGTCACTTTTTCAGTTATGATAAATATTAAACTTAAATATTTTGTTTCAGAATTCATCACAAACTTGCACAGTACTCCATGGATCATTGCGAGAGAGGCTTTGCAATTATTTTCAATCAAGAAATATTTGAATCAGATGACTTGCTTCCGAAACGCATTGGATCAGAATGTGATGCATCTTCATTGGAGAAAGTTTTTCAAATGTTTAATTTTAGGACACAGATTTATTCTGATCTGAAGTCTTACGAGATTCAACATGTTCTATCAGATTGTAAGTAATGTATTATATTTGTAGAGAATATCTATTGATGAATTTGTGAGTAGTTTAAGTATTTTATCATTTTAATTTGATATTTCTGCTCATCATCAAACGCACTGGATGAGGGTATTGTATTCTATATAAACAAGTTATAACAAAGGTTAGAACACATGTTTTATTTCTTTTTGAGTAACAATGATGATGATGATGGTGATGATTTTATCAAAGTATCCTCAAATGTTGAAAGTGCTCCAGTATGAAGCAGGTACAATAGCTTTATCATTGACTGTGTGACAACAAGCCTCTACTGTCCTCACCAGTCTGCGCCACTACATCAGGAACTTTCAAGAAGCCTCCTTTCTCTGCTGTGCATCTTCTTCCAAGGACATATTTTTTGGCCATGTAAAAAGAATGAGTGCAAGCAGAACTGCAAGAAGGGAATATGAAAGAGAAGTAAAAGGAAAACGAGCAGTGGGCTGACCCATTAGAAAAATGGACCGATCTGGTGAAAAAAGATGAGGAGAGAGGGCAAGATAGGGAGAAGGTTACAAGAGAACAGTGGTTCATGGACAAAGATAGAGGGGGCTCATACACCACACTCAGGCAACTGGAGATGGTCAGTGATGATGATGATCTATGTATATATGGACCTTTTGCCACTCTCTACTTTGTCTTGTAAATCTGTGATCAGAGTGGTGAGAGTAGCTGAGTGGCTAAGGTAAACCAACCTTTACTCTCACTAGAATATTTCATTTATACAACTTCAGCTAGGCAGGATGGGCTTCTTATAGAACTTATTTCTTCCAAGTGCCAATCAATCAATCAATCAATCAATCAATCAATCAATCAATCAATCAATCAATCAATCAATCAAAATGTTATTTTATTCGTTCCCGGTACTGCTATACAAGATAGGTCATAGTGTTGGGAAAGAGTGCTAGGCTCTCGTGTTCTAATATACTCATGATATAGGTTGTGTGCTAGTCGTGGTAATCATGATCCTTTAGGAGGGATGCAGTTTTGGATGGGTGATATATTCTTCTTCTTCTTCTTGTATCATATCCTCATTAGATATCAGGGCCATTTGATTCTTATTCCCAGCAACTCCATAAAGAGTGGGTGTACTGAGTCCATACCATTCTCGTAGATTCCCTAGCCAAGATATTCTCCTTCTTCCCCTACTTCTCCTTCCTTCAATTTTACCTTTTAAGATAAGCTGACCAGGCAAGTTAGCCGTGCATCCGCTTCGAACACTAACATTGTGCCACATCCTGGGAGCCATCTGGTGGTGAATGAACGTACCATTTCCACTTCAATTATAACGTCTAAATCAAAGAGTCATTGTTTAAGAAGCCTTTCTCGTTGACAGTCAAGATTTCTTTTGAGGACGCAGAGCTCAGTTCTCTGCAAAACGTAAAGAATTTCACCTTATTTTCTTGACATGGCGTAAGCCCAAAAGCCTATACAGTATCATATCAATAATAATAATAATAATAATAATAATAATAATAATATTCAACATACTTGAGGAATTTCAAGTCAGCAGAAATACAAGGGAATTGATCAAGCAAACTCTAACAGGCACAACAGCAAAAATCAAATTTTTGGGAGGAATTTCAGGGCCATTTGAAATTACAACAGGGGTCAGACAAGGCCATGGATTATCACCACTACTATTCAATCTAGTTCTGGATAAAGCGGTTCGAGAATGGAAAAAATGAAACTAAAGGGATCAATATTGGTAGATTTCTCAAAAGCAAAATTCACCTTGATTGCCTTGGCTTTGCAGATGACTTGGCAATCCTCTCCAATAACAAACAGGAAATACTCCATTCCATAGAAAAACTTCATGAAATAACAGCAAGAACAGGTCTGGAAATGTCATATGAAAAGACAAAGTATATGGAAGGTACAAAATCAGGATTTAATAACTATCCTCTAATCACTAGATATGGGAAAATCTCCTAAGTAGATAAATTCAAATACCTAGGCAAAACTATACAACCAATGGGATACATCAGGAAGCAAACAAAGAAGGATACAAAATTACAAAAAGCATACAAAATTGTCTGGAGCAGATACAACAAAAACTCTATATCCCAAAATGCAAAATTACAACACTATACCACTGTTGTCAAACCAGAAGTCCTTTATGCATCAAAAACTCTGATAATTGGTGGCAGATCACAAATAAAAAACATTGAAAAACAAGAGAGGAAAATTCTCAGGAAAATTCTAGGACCTGAATGTGAAAATGGTATTTGGATGAAAAGGAAATCACAGGAAATCTAGCAAGTAACAGAAAAAATCACAGACACCATTAGAAAAAGGAGATTAAAATTCTATGGTCACCTCATCAGGATGGATAACAATAGGCTAACAAAAAAAATACTAAATCTCGCAGTATCCCTAAAAAAAACACAACCGGCTTACAGAAACAAACAAAGATTTTCAGGAAATTGGTATAAATGAAGAAATCATGCAAGATAGAAAAAAATTCAGAAATCTCAAAAACAAACACAAATTTATTGATCAACGTAAAAGACAAGCTACAGGATGGATGGAAGAATGCAGAAAGAAGCACAGCAAAAGGATGAAGAGATTTTGTGAAGATAAGAAGAAACGTTGTGCTAAATAAGTTCACACGTGCTCCTTAGTTGGGCATAACGAATCAAAAAAATTAATAATAATAATAATAATAATAATAATAATAATAATAATAATAATAATAATAATTGATTTATATAGTGTCAGAAACAGAGTTATACACACATATATAAAAAGATGTAGAAAAAATATGAAAGGCAATAAAAATAAACTGCACCAAAGGTTCATATTGTGGTGCACCAGAAATTAGCAATGCCGAATGCATTTCTAGTCGCCTCTAGCAGCTCAGTACATGTTGCAGGACAAAGATGACACTCTAGCAGATGGACCATAGTCTGCAGTTTATCACAGCCATACTAACCAGAATCCACTGAATATCCTGACTTGTGCAGATTAGTCTTGCACCTAGTAACACCCGAGCTCAGCCTATTTAGAGATCTCCAAGTCATCCAGTACTCCATATGTCTAGCTGGTAATTCTTCACAAGGTGTTTTCCATTGTCCAAGATGCTCAACCCTAGCTCGCCACAAAATGAGTCTTGCTTGCTGTCTTGTTCCTTCAAGTTTCTGTGTGGTCTTCAAGAAACTTTTGCAAGAACTTAACTGTGATGGTGCCAGTTGGAGTCTATACAGTGGATGAGCTTGGGATTTCAGTGATGATGTCTTCTTCTTGCAGGCTGCTACATCACGTTGGATATTAGGAGGTGGGATGCCAGCAATATAGTACAATTTTTCTTGTGGTCTGGGTCTTAGAGCCAGTGATGATGCGACATGTTTCATTGCTTGCCACGTCTACTTCTTTGGTTTGGTAAAATCTGTACCATACAGGGCAAGCGTACTCTGCTGCCAAGTAACATAATGCTAGAGCTGAGGTTCTCACAAAGAAGTTGTAATAATAATAATAATAATGATAATAATAATAATAATAATAATAATAATAATAATAATAATAATAATAATAATAATAATAATAATAATGGTATTTGAAGGTGTTCAAATACGTCAGCCTTGTGTCGGTAGATTTATTGCCACATAAACGAATTATTATTATTATTATTATTATTATTATTATTATTATTATTATTATTATTATTATTATTATTATTCTGCTGGGCTGAGTGGCTCAGACGGTTGAGGCACTGGCCTTCTGACCCTAACTTGGCAGGTTTGATTCTGGCTCAGTCCGGTGCTCAAATACGTCAGCCTTGTGTCGGTAGATTTATTGCCACATAAACGAACTTCTGCAGGACAATATTCCAGCACCTCTGCATCTGCAAAAATGACATAAAATCAGCTTCATGGTCCGTATCGCACTTAAACAGATTCACAACTAAGTATTTTTTACTTTCCACCTTGTCGATACACTAAATTGCTTAAGGCAAGTTATTGGTTAAAAGTGGTACATGTTTCGTAAATTCGTAAATACTTAAGTATTTTATTTTTAATATTGTCAATCTTCTTATGTTAATTTTAAGGACACTTTATCTAAAGCATTGATACTTTGTCAATATATGTATGTTTCATCTAGACAGTGTTATGTGGCTGAAGATGTTGATAATATACAAAACATGTACCACTTTTAACCAATAACTTGCCTTAAGCAATTTAGTGCATCGACAAGGTGGAAACTAAATAATAGTTGTGAATCTCCAAAAATTGTCAAAAAGTAGTTAATGGGATGTAACAACAATAAAATTATTATCATTCATTCTGAACACTTTGTGTGATGATGAGAAATAAACAGATTTGTTGAAATGAAATTTTGTGTTTTTTCTGTTTTTCAGTGGCCAAGATGGATCATGGTAATGAAGACTGCTTGATTGTGGTTGTCCTTACCCATGGACTAGAAGGAGGTGTTCTACATGCTGCAGACAACCCTTATCAAGAGTCAATGTTATGGATTCCATTTTTAGGAGAAAACTGTCCTTCTTTGGCTGGAAAACCTAAAATATTTATTATCCAGGTAAAGTAATTTATTAATCATATAAATACAGGAAAGAAACAAGCACATTTCGAATCGAGTCATATAGAGATCAAAACATGTAAAGGAACACATAGTCAGTATGGGAAGAGGGAGCAATAGAAAAAGCAGACATCAGCAAACATTAAAACACAAAAGGTCAAGAAAAATCTCCTCATCATCATACACTGGATCTTCAAATAGATACAGACTATAAATCTCATGTTAGATCCGTATTGACGGTTGAACTTCTTATGAATTGTACATATTGTGTTAATTATGCAGTTCAACTTATGTTGGACAAACTGCCATGAATTTCTTCATAAAATATACAGAACACCTCAACGCTTTAAAATATAATCCTTTCTCAGCCATGAGCAACCATCATAAAGACTATGTTCATAATTATACCACAATAGATCAAGATCTAAGAATTCTACTTTAACAAAAAAAGTCCACTACTCAACATCTTAGAGAATTTTTATATTAGTATGGATCAATACAAGAATCCAGCCCTCAACTTAAATGAGATAAATGAAAAAAAGAAACATAATATGGGAAACTTTCATTCCATTTTTTTAGTAAAATAAACTAGACCAGAAGAATTCACAATTTTCACCCTCAGTCTGTTACCACCCTCATAATCCCACATACTCTCACACTTTAGTAAATCCTGCCGCATTTCCTCACTCTACCTCCTCCCAACAACACGTTGCACATTTCGACTGCGGGAGCATGTCAGTTGAGAGCTGGACTCCGCAGTCAAAAAGAAACCATGAGAAGTACAAGCGGACCATATAATGTAAGTCAATTTCGTTCATCAAAACTTATCTTAAATGTTTCCTGTCAGTCACATTCTTTTCAATTCTTAATTTGGTTTTTATTATCCACTTTACAGACTAGAAAACAGATGGTTCAGCTTCAGTAACAGCCTATGACTGAACGTAATAATGAAGTCAACAGTGTACAGATACATTTGAACGTTATCAGGGGACAATGAGAATATTACAACAAAAAGACCTCCAGCTCAAAAACTGTTTTAACAACCTTCACCTCATACTTTTAATTTTCATTTTTTTAAGGAAAAGCCTTTTACCAAGCACTTCATATTGTGTCTCTAATGCTTTTTAGTTTATCTATATATATAAAATTGGATGTTGGTATATTTGAGATTAATAGACTCAAAAAATTACTGGACTGATTTCACTGAAAGTTTCACAATTTGTTCTTATTACATCTGAGAGGGTTTATGAAGTGGTTTGAATGAAATCGGATAGGTAGTTTTATTATTGTGAATAATTTTATGTAATTTTATTAAATTGCAAAGCCGCACCAAGGTTGGATCGCCTTGATGGACAGATTGTTGCTAGGTGACAGCAACTTACACTATATCATGAGAGTCCGGTAAGAAATGTGGGATATAGGAGGATGGGAACACGCCGCCATGGTTTATAAAGTACCATCTCTTGCTAGGAGATTCATGACCGTGGGTGTTATTTGGAAATAGCAATCCAACATTCTGTGATTGAGACGTACTTTCATATCATAGGACCAACTTCAACAGGTCTGCCCAGTTTGAAGAATGTAGCTGTGTATCAGACATGTAAAATATTTAAGAAACTGTGAAAAGTATAGAATATCAACAGTGGAATGACATGACTTATCACCCACTGCTAACAAAGAGCAACTGGGGGTTCCCAGTGAGCAAAGGCGAGTCTATGTAATCTGTCTATAGGTCTATATATACAGTTTTCTCCCCAGAAATGTTCGTCAGGCGGGTGTCAAGAATGAACAGCGAGGTGGCGAATACAACGTAAAATATGAATATGATAAAATTTCAATTTATTCCCCTCAGGGCAATAATAATAATAATAATAATAATAATAATAATAATAATAATAATAATAATAATAATCATCATCCTATAGCCTCTGCTACCATGTACAAGCATTCTAACTTGACGCCATCTGGCTGCTTGTCATATATATTTTACTGACCCTATGTTGGTTCGAAATGTGTCAATAGGAAAATTTCATTTTAATTGGATGTAATATTAAGTATTGACTAGGAGGATAACTGACACAATCTGTACAATTTGTAAGATGTTCAGATAGATAGACTCTCTCCTCATCAATCCTGGTTCTTCTGCATCCATGTCTTCTCAGCCTCCATTGACATCATTTCTGCTTCATCAGGAGGGCGAGCATAAACACTCATTGAGGGGCCATCTTGACAGATCATTTATCTTGATATGAAAAGTGTAGGAGAGGAAAGCTGCTGATTGATCTGAAAGGTGCAATTTGTGATTTTCATCACATACAGTGCATCTGACCATCTGACCATCACTATTCGCAGGGGCGGCCGTACCTTATGTGCCGAAGGGCTGCAGCACATTGTCTATTTGAAAAATAAATTACTTTAATAATATTGTCAACAATCAAATACAGTGCATTGAAAGAGACGTCAGCCAAAGAATAGGAATTCATTCAACTACCCTCGCAACCAGGTCGTGCGCTCCATGCCGGGTGCTGTGCAAATCACAGCTCGGTGAGAATTTCTAAGCTTTTTGCCGGAAAGCAGGAACTCTGCCTTTTGCGTATACATGCCCAACTTTTCCGATGTGCTGTGGAAACAACAGCCAAGATATCACTTCACAGTGATTCGTTCCACCATGAGAGACAGCACTGGTCACACTTGCATTTCGACCAAAATGAGAACGTGTTAGGTGGCACCCTCTTGACTCAGCGGTAGCATTTAAGAGGGGATCTCTCAAAGCAAATGGGAAAACAAAATGCCATCAGCTGTTCCAGCCAGGTCTTTTAGTACTCCCAACTTCCTAATTCCATAGCCACATTTTTAAATTGATGAACTATAAAAAATGTACTTTTAACATTGTCAAAATAAGGACATGATATTATTATTTCCTTTAATTACAAAATGTCTAGTTCATAAATTTCACTACAACATCATCTATCTATATATAAAGTAACTTGTCCTGACTGACTGACTGACTGACTGACTGACTGACTGACTGACTGACTGACTGACTGACTGACTGACTGACTGACTGACTGACTGACTGACTGACTGACTGACTGACTGACTGATTCATCATCGCCGAGCCAAAACTACTGGACATAAATGAATGAAATTTTGGGAATACATTCATATTAAGATGTAGGTGCTCGCTAAGAGAGGATTTTTGGATATTCCTTTGCTAAGGGGGTGAAAAGGGGGTTGAAATTTTTAAATTAGTGTATCTATATCTCAAAACTTTAAAAGTTTACAGATGTAAAAATTGGTATTTAGAATCATCTTTAAAAATAAGGAAATACGTATTTTTTTTGTTTTCAGAAAATCCCAATAGGAGGGGTGAAAAACAGTGAAAAAGGGGTTGAATACCTTTAATCAGGATACCGGTGCTTATATCTCAGAAACTGAAGATATTACAGACCTGAAAATTGGTACTTTTGATCTCTTTTAAAAATAAAGAAACACATATTTTTTTTGTTTTTGAAAAATCCAATTAATGGGAGGGTGAAAAGGGGGGGGGTAATTTTTAAAATGAGTGCATCTATATCTCAAAACTTTTAAAGTTTACAGATGTAAAAATTGGTATTTAGAATCTTCATTAAAAATAAAGAAACACGATTTTTTTTTTTTTCGGAAAATCGCAATAGAAGGGGTGAAAAGGGGTGAAAAATATTTGAATGCCTTTAATGAGGATCCTTATATCTCAGAAATTGAAGATATTACAGACCTGAAAATTGGTACTTTAGATCTCTTTTAAAAATAAAGAAACACGTATTTTTTGCTTTTGGAAAATCCAATTAATGGGAAGGTGAAAAGGGGGGTGAATTTTTAAAGTGAGTGTATCTATATCTCAAAACTTTTAAAGTTTCCAGATGTAAAAATTGGTATTTAGAATCTTCATTAAAAATAAAGAAACACGTATTTTTTTGTTTTCGGAAAATCCCAATAGGAGGGGTGAAAAGGGGTGAAAAATATGTTGAATGCCTTTAATGAGGATACTTATATCTCAGAAACTGAAGATATTACAGACCTGAAAATTGGTGTTTGGGATCTTCTTTAAAAATAAAAAAACACGTATTTTTTTGTTTTGGGAAAATCCAAATAATGGGTGGGTGAAAAGGGGGTGAATTTTTAAAATGAGTGTATCTATATCTCAAAACTGTTAAAGTTTATAGACGTAAAATTTGGTATTTAGAATCTCCTTTAAAAATAAAGAAACACGTATCTTTTTGTTTTCGGAAAATTCCAATAGGAAGGGTGGAAAAGGGTGGAAATGGGTTGAATGCCTTTAATGTGGCTACTTATATTTCAGAACCTGAAGATATTACAGACCTGAAAATTGGTGTTTGGGATCTCCTTTAAGAATAAAGAAACATGTATTTTTTGTTTTTGGATAATCCAATTAATGGGGGGGGGGGGGTGAAAAGGGGGTGAATTTTCTAAATGAGTGTATCTATATCTCAAAACGTTTAAGGTTTATAGATGTAAAAATTGGTATTTAGAATCTCCTTTAAAAATAAAGGAACACGTATTTCTTTGTTTTCTGTAAATCCCCATAGGAGGGGTGTAAAAGGGTTGAATGCCTTTGATGAGGATACATATATCTCAGAAAGTGAAGGTAATACAGAACTGAAAATTTGTATATGGGATCTCCTTTAAAAATAAACACGTATTTTGTTGTTGTTGGAAAGTCCAATTAATGGCGGTTAAATAGGAGAGACAAATTGGGGTGAATTTTTGGAAAGACTATATCTACAGAATATCTGAAAAACGTAAAATGTTACAGACGTAAATAGTGGGTATTTGGAATTTCCTGTGAATGTAAAGAAACATAGGTGATTTGATTTTGGAAACTCCCCTTAAGGGGAAATAAAAAGGGGTGAAATTTTAAAATGAGAATTTCTACAGTATATATCGAAAAACTTAACATGATACAGAAGTGAAAAATGGTATTTTTATCTCTATTAAAAATAAAGAAATGTGTATTTTTAGTTTTCGGAAATACCACTTGGGTGGAGGTGGGGGGGGTTATAGTGACTGAAAATGGTGTTGACTTCTTTTAATTAGGCTACTGATATCTCAAAATTGAAGATGTTACAGACGTGAAATTTGATATTTGGAATATACTTTAAATGTAAAGAAACACGTATTTTCGGAAAATCCAATGAAGGGGGGCGGGTGAAAGAACTGAAAAATTAAAAGACTTAATTGTATGATAATTCATACATCTAATAAAAATATAGTTGTTACAGACGTGAAAATTGGTATTTGGATTTCCTTTAAAAACAAAAACAAGCGTTTGGGGTGGGGGTGGGGGGTCAGGAACCATCTCGCGGGGCGGGAGTGAAAAGGAGTTGAATTCCTTTCACGAGGACACATATATCAAAAATTGAAGAAGTTCGAGTCGTGATAATTGGTATTTAGAAGATCCTTTACTATTAAAGAAACAAGTAATTTTTGCCGGAAAATTCACTTGGGGGGTGGGGGGAGGAGAGTGGATGGAAGTGAAAGAAAGTTAATTATTTTTATAGGGATACTTATATCTCAAAACTGAAGATATTAGACGTGAACATTTGTGTTTGGAATCCGCTTTAAACATAAAGAAACATGCCTTATTTTTGTTTTTTTTGGGGGGGGGGATAAAAATTTAACGGTGGTGGGGTGTAAAAGGAGGTGAGACCAATTGGTTTTACTGTTCATAATGTACTTATAAGGAGCCTCCGTTGCTCAGGCGGCAGCGCGCCGGCCTTTCACAGCTGGGTTCCGTGGTTCAAATCCCGGTCACTCCATTTGACATTCGTGCTGGACAAAACGGAGGCGGGACAGGTTTTTCTCCGGATACTCTGGTTTTCCCTGTCATCATTAATTCCAGCAACACTGTCCAATATTTAATTTCATTTGTCATTCACCGATCATTGCCCCAGAGGAGTGGTTCGGCAGCCGGCACAATTCCTATTGTCGCCGCTAGATGGGGCTTTATTCATTCCATTCCTGACCCTGTCGAATGACTGGAAACAGGCTGTAGATTTTCGATGTACTTATTCTGATCATAAACCGATCATTTTTAATCTTTCCTGGGTTCGATTTCAACAGCCATCTTTTCCTTCGGAGAACGTTCTTAGATTACAGGAGAATCTCCTGGCATATAAATAAAAATTTAAACACATTTGAAATAAACAATAGGAATGAGATTGACCGTCTAATTGTTCACCTCTATAATAAGGTCAATAATGCATGGAAGTATGTCATTCGTATCGCCAGAAATCGCGCACGCTTGCCTACGCGCGGCAATGGTGCTGGTCACATTGACAACAACGACAATGGCAGCAGATGTAATTTACCAACAACTAGCGGTCTTGCATCTTGCTGTGGGGTCCAGAACATATAATAATAATAATAATAATAATAATAATAATAATAATAATAATAATAATAATAATAATAATAATAATAATAATAATAATAATAATAATGTTCTGGACCGTCGTCAAATTGTGCAGACCACGCTGGAAACGGGTCCTGGCCTGGTTATGACTACGAATACAGTCCAGCTGTGGGTTCAGTACCGCCAAGGCACCCAAGACGACACCACGCTGGATCTCCTTCAGGATTTAAAAATGCTTATAGGAAAAGATGGCAAAGATTTAGGGACCCAACTGACCGCATGGAATACCTGGACCTAGCCCGGGAAGTACGAAGTCGATTGCTGGAAAGAAAGATTGAAAAATGTGAGGAACATTGCCGTAATCTCTCAGAAAACGAGTCGGATCGCGAATTTTGGCGGATTCTCTCAGAAAACGAGTCAGATCGCGAATTTCGGAGGATTATATGTAAAACGTTAAGCATTCAATTATAAATTTCATTATAATACTGTAGCGAAGCACGGGTATCTTGATAGTATATATATATAAAGTAACTTGTCCTGACTGACTGACTGACTGATTCATCATCGCCAAGGCAAAACTACTGGACATAATGAAATGAAATTTTGAGGATACATTTATAGTATAACGTAGGTGCTTGCTAAGGGAGGATATTTGGATATTCCATCGCTAAGGGGGTGAAAAGGAGGGTGAAATTTTAAAATGAGTGTATCTATATCTCAAAACTTTTAAAGTTTACAGATGTAAAAATTGGTATTTAGAATCTCCTTTAAAAATAAAGAAATACATATTTTTTTTTTGTTTTTGTAAAATCCACATAATGGGGCGTGATAAGGGGGGTGAATTTTTAAAATGAGTGTGTCTATATCTCAAAACTTTAAAAGTTTACAGATGTAAAAATTAGCTTTTAGAATCTCCTTTAAAAATAAAGAAATGTGTATTTTTTCTTTTCGGAAAATCCCAATAGGACGAGTGAAAAGTGGTGAAAAATTGGTTGAATGCCTTTAATGAGGATACTTATATCTCAGAAACTGAAGATATTACAGACCTGAAATTTGGTATTTGGGATCTCCTTTAAAAATAAGAGAATATTTTTGTTTTTGGAAAATCCAAATAGTGGGGGGTGAAAAGGGGGGGGGGTGAATTTTTAAAATGAGTGTATCTATATCTCAAAACATTAAAAGTTTACAGATGTAAAAATTTATATTTAGAATCTCCGTTAAAAATAAAGAAACACGTATTTTTTGGGTTTTCTGAAAATCCCAATAGGAGGGGTGAAAAACAGTGAATAATGGGTTGAATGCCTTCAATGAGGATACTTATATCTCAGAAACTGAAAATATTACAGTCCTGAAAATTGATATATGGAATCTCCTTTAAAAATAAAGAAACACGTATTTTTTTTTTGTTTTTGAAAAATCCAATTAATGGGGGTTAAACAGGAGTGACAAATTGGGGTTAATTTTTAGAAAGACTTACAGTATATCTCAGAAACGTAAAATGTTACAGACGTAAAAATTGGTGTTTGGAATCTCCTGTAAAAGTAAAGAAACATAGGTCATCTGTTTTTGGAAACTCCACTTAAGGGGAACTAAAAAGGCGGGTGAAATTTTAAAATGAGAATTTCAACAGTAGGCCTATATCTAAAAAACTTAACATGTTACAGAAGTGAAAAATGGTATATTTTATCTCTATTACAAATAATAAAACATGTATTTTTAGTTTTCGGAAGAACCACTTGGGTGGGGGAGGGGTAAAAGTGACAGAAAATTGGGTTGAATTCTTTTAATTAGGATACTCATATCTCAAAACTGAAGAGTGTACAGACATGAAATTTGGTATTTGGAATCTGCTTTAAAAGTAAAAAAAACCACGTATTCTCGGAAAATCCAATGAAGGGGGGGATTTGAAAGAATTGAAAAATTAATCGAATTAATTGTATGAGGATACTTACATTTAATAAAAATAAAAAATTGTTACAGACGTGAAAATTGGTATTTGGATCTCCTTTAAAAACGAAGGAAAACCCTTTGGGGGGGGGGTAATCGTCTTGGGGGCGGGAGTGAAAAGGAGTTGAATTCTTTTCATGAGGACACATATCTAAAAAACGTAAGATGTTAGAGTCGTGCTAATTGGTATTTAGAAGATCCTTTACTATTAAACGAACAAGTAATTTTTTGCCAGAAAATTCACTTGGGGGGGGGGGGGGCGATTGAAAGGAAGTGGAAAAAAAGTGAATTATATTTATGGGGATATTTATATCTCAAACCTGAAGGTAACAGACGTGAACATTGGTATTTGGAATCTCCTTTAAACATAAAGAAACACGCCTTCTTCTTTTTTTTTTGATGGGATGGGGTATACAACTTAAGGGCGGTGGGGTGAAAAAGGAGGTGAGTCCAATTGATTTTACTGTTGTTAATGTACTTATTAAGGCGCCTCCGTGGCTCAGGCGGCAGCGCACCGGCCTCTCACCGGTGGGTTCCGTGGTTCAAATCCCGGTCACTCCATGTGAGATTTGTGCTGGACAAAGCAGAAGCGGGACAGGTTTTTCTCTGGGTACTCTGGTTTTCCCTGTCATCATTCATTCCAGTAACACTCTCCAATATCATTTCATTTCATTTGTCATTCATTAATCATTGCCCCAGAGGAGTGCGACAGGCTTCGGCAGCCGGCACAATTCCTATCCTCGCCACTAGATGGGAGCTTTATTCATTGCATTCCTGACCCGGTTGAATGACTGGAAGCAGGCTGTGGATTTTCAGTGTACTTATTCTGATCATAAACCGCTCATTTTTAATCTTTCCTGGGTTCGTTTTCAAGAGCCACCTTTCCTTTGGAGAACGTTCTGAGATTACAGTAGATTCTCCTGACATATAAATACAAATTTAAACACATTTGAAATAAACGATAGGAATGAGATTTACCGTGCAGTTGTTCACCTCTCTAATAAGGTCAATAATGCACGGAAGTATGTCATTCGTATCGCCAGAAACCCCGCGCACTTGCCTACGCGGGACATTGGTGGTGGTCACATTGTCGATCTTAAACAACTTAAGTTTTTTCTTACCGGAACCGGAATTGTCACTCAGCACATTGACACCTTCACTTGTTACAGTTGCTACATTCACTGCTTCGTCTAATTTATTGTGGTATTCTTGTACTTTATCATATTCACTTTCATAATCTGTGCCATCGCTACTGTTGAGAAGCATGTCTAAAACATTATCATCAACTTCTTTCAGTTCAACGGCCAGTCTTTCTAACTTCGTTAAATATAATCTTACCTTGTTGAGTTGTTTCCGTCAGAAGTCTTTGTGAATGTTGCATGTGTGGGTTTTCTCAATTTTACAAGTCTCTCCATCTTGACCTACTTACAGCTTTCCTCATATTGAATTGAATCCTTCCTGTCATGGTCACCACTAATGTTCTATTCAAACCAGAAAAACCTACCTGGCAGACTGGTTCTTCTAAATGCAGTTACTTTTGTATTTACGGAAACCAAAAATAACAAACATCATTCAAGGTAAGATGGCATTTACTTGAAAGCAACACATCTAAAGACATAACACATCAGTAACAGTAACAGCTGACTGTTTTCTGTCCATGCACCAATGCATACCAAATGTAAAGTTATTTCACTCTGCTAGATTCTTACAAGAGGGCAGAATGTGACAGTGTGTGTCAGTCAGAGTTTATAAAATGAGTCTTCAGGATCAGTTGTCTAGTCTTAGTTCCTTGAAAAGTTTACTAACAGTTTGTCTGTTCATGGAGTTCTAGGTCATCCTAAAATTCAAAGGTGACTACCACCACCTTATGGCTTCTAATATTGGAGCACGCTAGTATTATTTTGGGAATGGGGATTTGCTCAGCACAGCTCTTCCTGAAACCTTCCAGGTATTCCCTCAGCTGACTGTCCAGTCGATTCTCTGCCCTTATTAGTAATGGCTTAGACAGTACTTTGTACATTATTGGGAGGAGGTAAATGAAATGGCGTATGGCTTTTAGTGCCGGGAGTGTCCGAGGACATGTTCGGCTCGCCAGATGCAGGTCTTTTGATTTGACACCCGTAGGTGACCTGCGCGTCGTGATGAGGATGAAATGATGATGAAGACAACACATACACCCAGCCCCCGTGCCAGCGAAATAAACCAATGATGGTTAAAATTCCCGACCCTGCCGGGAATCGAACCCGGGACCCCTGTAACCAAAGGCCAGCATGCTAACCATTTAGCCATGGAGCCGGACGGGAGGAGGTAGATTTGTTGGTAGAATTTTAAGGTCTCTTTTTTTGTGTGTGATGGAGCTGTATCAAAGCTGACATCCAGTTAGATAGCAGTTCTCCATTTCCCAGATGCTCTGAATGATTTCAGTGAGTTTGTTCACAGCATTGCTACTGGTGCACTGCCAGAGAATCCTCTTCAGCTACTTTGTTGTTCTTGAGTAGCTGAATGATTTCACTAACTTCTTCCACTGAAGGAAGTAGAGAATATGGGTTTGGTGTCGCTTGGTGGTAGTCAAAGTCTTCACTGGGTGGATCACAATTAATTAAATAAGTTCTTAAAGTACCTGGCAAAGAGGTGGCAGTTGTCCTCATTGCTGTAAATCAGATTGCCCTGTGAGTCTTTGAAACAAAAGCTCAGTGGACTGTATTTACTGAGATTCTGCTTGAAAGTTCTATGAAAGTCTCTGGAGTTACTTTCTTTTAAGGTAAGACCGAATGCCCTGTCTCACCAATGTTAATTTTCTATAATTTATGTTCCTTTTTCTGAGAAACTTGTAAAGATAAATGCATAAAATTTTTACAGTATATTCCTCAATCCTTACTAGATGCTGGGATCTACAATCGGAACTGTGGTTCAATAAATGTGGGAGTAATGATTTTTTGTTTGAAAAGATATATTCTAATAAAAAATATCATGTACAATGAGGCATAACTCTCAAGGTGTTAGTCGCAATAACCTGATTGTAGATCCCCAGCTGTATTGTATACACATTAAGTACCTGTCAAAATTTCATGGTTATACATTGTATAGTTTTGAAGAAAAAGGAACATTTATTGAGATTTTTTTTGTTTCAAGAAAATCAACTCCAAAGTTGAAGAGTGAAAAAAGTACCTTAAAAGTTACTCCATACGTTTTCCTAGACAAATTAGAAGTATCCAGCACCATAATCTGACTCGTCACTGGCTAACCTGCTCCTTTTTCCTTCTTTCTTGCTTCTTTTGTTGCCATAGTTGCCGCAAATTCTGCCTTTTGCACCCTTAACCATTCAAGCACTTTCAATCCAGATGCTGTATGGTTTCCTACTCCCAGTTCTTCAAGAACCATAAGTCTGCCTGAATTCCCATGATTTAAGGTTATTACAGCATCTGAGACCACTAACATTAATTTATTATATCCCACAAATTCTAATACAGATGATATTATTAAAAACTGAGAGAAATGTGAAACCACAAGAAGGATTCAATAAACATATAACTTTATCGCCAATTATTTGTTTGTAAACAATGGTAGGCAGACATCTTAGAGCACAACAGTATAGCAAACTTCTGGAGCTTTAAAATGAGCCAAACCACAGCCTTCTAGGTCAAGAAGTTCCTGATATATCAATGACTACACCAATCGGTGAAACATGAAACGAAAATCCATGCAGTGTAGATGTAAATTTTAAAAATAATTAAAAATACTTCTAGGACGAATTTGCATATAAATGATGCGCCAAAATGTTCATTAAATTCCAAATTGTAACATTAGTCAATAAACGAAAAAAGTCATTTTTTTCAGATTTTGGCGTTCGGTCTTACCTTAAGATCTCTTTGATATGGGTTGGTTATGTGTGAAAGTTCATTTGATTCCTCAGATTTTCTTAGCTATGAACCTCCTCTGTTCCAAGAATTTCTGCCCATTTTCCCTGTTCATTTGGGAGTTCCATCTCAACCATGCTGTTTATCTTTCTGCTATAGTATAGTCACAGTCTTCTGTCCACCCATAGCCTGCTGTGATGTCCTTTGATCTCAGCAGTCTGCCACTTCTTTTGAGAGTTGAGCTGTATTTTGCTGCTAGGAGCTGTGATAACAGTGCCCTCCTGGAAGCATGTAAGTGCATTGTTGATAGTTGAGAGTTTCTTTGTTTTAAAATGTGTGATTCACTGTACTTTTGAAGGTAAGCTAGATAATTACATATGTATTTTTCAGCACACATAGCCGACCCTGTGGTGTAGGGGTAGCATGCCTGCCTCTTACCCGGAGGCCCTCGGTTTGATTCCCAGCCAGGACAGGGATCTGAGGGCTGGTTCGAGGTCAACTGAGCCTAAGTGATTACAATTGAGGAGTTATCTGATGGTGAAATGGTGGCCTCGGTCTAGGAAACCAAGAATAATGGACGAGGGGATTCGTCGTGCTGACCTCACGACACCTTATAACCTCCAGGACTTCAGGTTAAGCAGCGGTCGCTTGGTAGGCCATGGCCCTTCGGGGCTGTTGTGCCATGGGGGGGTTTCAGTATAAATATTCTAGATCGTTCACTTTGAATTTGTCAGACAGTAAGCCTGAGCTTATAATGGTTACTCTACATTATAAATGTCTCTGTCACTCTGAAAACAAAAAAATCTCATTATTTTCATTGGAGTACTGTTGCACAGCCATTCTGTAAAAATTAAAGACCAAAATCTGAAGAGAGAGCGCAGGTTACTAAGAATTTCCTGTGGATCCAGAACTGGAAAGGAAATGCTTAAATGTGATTTCATGTGATATGTTTCAGCCAAATACAAAATCTAACTCATCTGTAGCTTGTAGTGAACATTTTTCAGAACACGATTACAAGCTAAACTTTAAAATTTGAATTTTAAATCGAGATAGTATGTCGAGTATTTTCCCATAAAGTATCCGGCTACATGGCTAAATGGTTAGCATACTGGCTCTTCATGCAGGGGGTCCCGGGTTCAATTCCCAGCAGGGTTGGGGATTTTACCCTTAATTGGTTAATTCCAATGGCTCAGGGGATGGGTATGTGTTTTGTCTTAAGCATTAGGAATCATCCTAGTCAGGGCCCCATCCTCACAGACGCGCAAGTCGCCTATACGGCGTCAACTCGAAAGAACTCTCCGGAGGCCACACGCCATTACTATTATCCCATAAAGTGACTACAGCAGTAATACGAAGGCAGGAATTAATTAAACATAATGTGCAGGAAATGAAAGCACAGCCCAAGATAGGAAAAATATAATTATAGATCAATCTATGATCTGTTGACTAAATTCATACTACCTAAAGCATACTTCTTTTCAAAAGAAAATATTAGGTCTCACACCTTCACCAAGCTTTTCATCATAGAAGTAAAGGATGTGGTTTCTTTGTACTCCATGTTGTAATTGATAACCAAAATACCAATTTATCAATGATGTAATGATTTTCTCAAGCAAATAGATGTTTCATCCAGAAATTACAAGTCAGCCGCTGGTTTTATCCTTTGACCCTATTATTAAGAATCTAAGTTCATATATGCATGAAAGAACTATGTTTGAAGGATGGGAAAATATAACGAGAACACACATGAGATGATTATATGAGCTTCAGGCTACAGATCCAGTGAAGCTTGTCGACTTTTTGAGTAGGAAACATGTTCCTTGCTACAAATTTTGAGAAATGAATGTCAAATGGGCCAAGAAAATGCATTTTGTCCTAAACTTGTGGCTGCTTTTAAGTTTTTAAAGGACCAACAGCCATCATCTTCACAACAGGGGCTACTGCAACATGTATAGAAAATGTATACCAATGTTTAATACACAAAATTCCCTTGAAAAGGAAAACAAAATTAAAAACATCCATCTTAGTCAATACAATTCAGTATGTTAAAACACTTAATAGATTATGATAAAAAAAATTGGTAGATATTTAAGCATTCATTAGACCCTTTTCAGCCACATATTAAAGTGCAATAAATGGATAAAATTATGTAAACTGAAACTATTTAAAAATTATCAAGAAAAAGTTGTGAAAAATGCTTATCATGATGTGAGGTGATTGTAAAAAATGTTTATAATCTGTTAAAAAAATATATGCTTGGGCACTTAATCTTATTCACCCATCACATGAATGAAGACTCTTGTTAAGTGTTGGATAAAAATACATTCTTGTTAGAAAAACTTTATCGATGTCTGAATTAGAGACAAACCACTGATAATTAAATATATGGAACAACACACTTAGTGGGAAAATAATTGTTTAAACTGAGCTTTGGCTTGGAGTCAACACGGAACATAGGTTAACTAAGTGAAGTTAATAACTGGTATGATCTTCAATTAAAAATCTATAAAGAAAAAAAAAATCTTAGAAAAGGAAGTCAAAGAAAGAAAAAAGAAAAGCCATACACTGTTATCTGAATGAAGGTACACGTGTAACTGCCTCACTGACATTCAACGAAATGGGTATGCTTGCGATAGATGGGCTGTATGCAAGTTTGTTTACATGCTTAGACAGTTCAAAGGACGATATGTTTCGCATCTTGTCAACATAGGTCAAGGAGGAGTGCGTTTATGGCATACACAAGTGATGCATAACTTTTCTTGAAGTATGTATTGTCCCTGTAGAGAGGTCAGTGGTGAGCAAGAGACACCTCAAGGGAGTTCAGTAAGGGATTGACTACAGATATAACTTAAATCTCAGGGGAAATAACAAAGGATTTGACAAATAAAAGAGCATATTAAATTTTTTAAAGACAAACATGATTTTATTCAAATAATGATGATGCTATCCTAGCTAGCGATGATTATGAAAATGATCATTAAGATAAAGTTTGAATTAAATCTTGCTCTTGAGGTCACATGAAGATAATACTAGCAAATGAGGTGGTACATGTGAATCTGACCTAAGTACTCTGACAGAATTATTTTACAGAATTTAATGTTTTTGCATAATATTGAATGCACAATTTTAAGAATCTTGAGGAAAAGGCTTGTATGGATAGTATTCTCGTACAAATCTGGGAAAGATTGAATGACAGGTACATTTTTAAATAAAAAATTATGTTGAAAAGAACAGTAAATATATTTTAAATTAATTTTCAGCCATAAAATTGGCTTGAAATGCATCATTTAAGCTTATAAAGTAATTTCCATGAATTGTGCTTCATCATGAAATACAAATTAAATCGACACGTGAACAATGTATCTGTTCATGACTTATTATGCAGTTATTTAACTAAATTACGTTATGTGGTCACCTCAATGAAACTGAAAAATATCTCTAGCTCTTACAAGAAAATTAATTCAATAAACAACGTTAAAACCTGGTGGCAATATAGATAATTCCACCAACTGAGAAACAAACATATAAATTGCCCACATGGCACACACATAGCTGAAAAAGAATGACATCATCCTTGCTTCAATTCCAGAAGAAATCACAATGTCTACAACATATTCCATATGATATAGATGTTGATAGATGGCAGGCATCAATTTTTGGTAATGAGACAAAGTCTCTCATAGTGCATTGGCACTGCCGGTGGCTCCAAGTAGTCTACGCAGTGGCCTTCACGGTATGCACTAGCCATGCGTCTTGGTGGGTGTGCTATTTACCAACTGATGAGCCCAACTTAGCATACTGGGGGCGAAACGCTGGCAACCAGGAATGAGTTCGTTAGAAAATTTATAATGTCCAATAACGGACCATTTATATTGGTATTACATATTCCATAACCATAATTCTACAGTCGTTACTAGGAAATGTCTATAGAAGAAATTTACAAAATATTTACATAACGTGATATCATGTACAAATTCTCACACTCACCATTAAAGATCACTCCGCATATGCCACATGGTGATGGTTATTAAAGTCAACACGTGGTCATGAGCATAAGTGATAATAAATATAGGAGTCACTTTTAAGTGCATCATTACACAGATAATCCTCGAAAATATAATAAGGAAGCTCTCATGCATTTCATAATCTCAATAAAATTCATTAAGGTGATTTCACACACGTGATGACCAAAATCCCATTCTATCATTCAAATATAAGGGTGTAATATATATTAAAAGACTTTGCAAACATTACCGCATTGAATTAATGTGTTAGGACACAATTATCTTGAATACACAACGTTCTTCAATACACAACTCTTTAATGACCCTATTCCCACTATCTTCCCAATAAGTCTCCATGTACGTGTCAAAGATTTATTATACATTTTTTTTTTTGCTAATTGCTTTACGTCGCACCGACACAGATAGGTCTTATGGCGACGATGGGACAGGAGAGGGCTAGGAGTGGGAAGGAAGCGGCCGTGGCCTTAATTAAGGTACAGCCCCAGCATTTGCCTGGTGTGAACATGGGAAACCACGGAAAACCATCTTCAGGGCTGCCGACAGTGGGGTTTGAACCTACTATCTCCCGAATACCGGATACTGGCCGCACTTAAGCGACTGCAGCTATCGAGCTCGGTGATTTATTATACAAAGACTGATTCTAACACTTATATCATATCATGAATTTCAACAATTATTCATCTGAAAAACACTCTAATACATCTGACTGATATCTATTACAGCATATCATGTAATGCATGGTATTAAAAAAACCATGAAGTATCACCAGCATAAGAATAAACCCTATTTTATTGAATTTGGTAACAAAGATTCAATCTAACGCTTAATTATCACTGATAGTAATTATAACATTCACAGAATTGCACACCTATCTGACATCTGACTCAACATTACAATCACATTGAATTATATCATCATGAGGCAAATATGTTCCTTAAAATCACCGAAATATCATTAGAATACATAAAATATTTACGCAGAAATTTTGTTTAAGTTCGGTAATGTTAATTGCATGATGAATTAATATTCTCTAAAAACTGACTGATGACAAGAATACCACACAGATTCACATTTGAGGATCTACCACTGTCACTGATGCTTAGTACGTGGTCTAGAAAAATCTTTCTAAGACAAAATATTCCACACCTAAAGACTGTCATTTCAGCATAAAGCACACACAGATGAATGCTTGTCAAAAGAAATAAGAAGTAAGACCAAGTAACTATCTACAAGACCACACCAAAAGAAAGTAAACTAAATTACTACTATACAGAACAGATATCTAGATTAACCCATAATGGAAATGTCGACTTAGCTTAGATTGTTGATTTCATCTTGGACGATTGCCCTTGACTTGTGTATTCAGGGTGGATGTCTTCCCATCTTGGCGCTGCCAGCTGCGGTTCTGCAGTTTAGTAGCACGTGATCACAGATAGATTGTACATGCTGATAGACTTCACCTTCATGCTGATATGTATGTTGCACTCCTCTTCACACGGCAACAATCCCTCGTAGAAATGAACTGAAACTTGTACAGAATAATTAGTAATAATTCCTGATGTAATTCTTCTTCACTAGCACAGAATGATAAGCATTTTAATACAAATATTTGGCAGTATCTGATGTATGTTGGTTTATCAGGTGATGCGTCTGTGGCGACAGAGAAAGTCAGAATGAGTGAAAGATTGCACTGTACATGGTATGTTAAGGCACTGCTCGGCCACAAGCGGAAGTGTACATTCAATTGGAATACCTAATTGTAAAGTTGTCATTTAAAAATAATTTCCACTAAGTCACTCATAAATTTCCCTATTATTAAATATTTCCAGTAGAAATTACTTCCTTATAATAGGCGTAGCACACATTGTTTATTTGTCCAACCCTTGTCCCGTTTATCTACGGGGTCGGGTGTGAGGTGAGATGACCTGTCATGGTGGGTTTTTATGACCGGATGCCCTTCCTGACGTCAACATCATCAGAAGAGTTAATAAGATGAAAAGAATGACGTGATGTATGATAGTAGCAAGGGAGAGGCTGAAACCTGGTGCTAGCACATAGCCTGCTCCTGTCGAATATTACCAAGGGGTCTGTCAAGGCCTAATGTCTCCATCTGGTGGAAGAATCACCATCTACAGTGTCATATGCCCTCACTCCATACGAGCACTGTGGAGAGGTTTGGAATTCAATCCAGACTTTTGGCATGTAAAGTAGTGATTAGAAATTGTATACCACCACCTCCCTTACCCTACTAGCCAACATTCTGATGATGACATTTTTTTGACCAACAGGACTCGAACCGGCTAACCACAGTGACAGAATGTGGCAAACACAGGGTTGGATATAGCACTCGTAAGAACCAAAGAATTTAATTCCCAAAAGAAGCAAACTGTCACAGTATCTATCTTTCAGAAATATTTTATGTATATTTTGAAGATCATATTGTATTGTTATATGCATCCTATTAGCCTGTTTTATACTTGATAGAGGCATACTGATGTTATGTGATTCATTGTTTCTGTAGCTTAATGTACTTCCCACACAGATATGATGAAAGATTTGAGCCGTACATTTCTTATTTCAGGCTTGCCGGGGAATGGAATTTGACCCTGGGGTAACATTGAACCCTAAAGTTGTGCGTGATTCAGATTCAAGTACATCTTATAGAATACCCTCACATGCAGACTTTCTTATAGTACACAGCACATTTGAAGGTATGTTATCTTCTTCAATATTATCTTGGTGTCTCTTTCCATTCTGACACCTATACAGCAGAAATATGCTAGTGTACTACTGGCAATCTAAATACTGAAATTTTAAATCTCTTTAAGTTTATTCTTGCAGGCAGCTTCAATTGGTAGCCATATCAGTTTTATTTTTTTTATTTTTGGTAGCATGGAATACAAGGAACATGTATGAATTAATCATAAGTAAGACTGTGGTAGCAATATATATTTATTTATTGTACTATTGCCTCTTGAGAGAACTCAATGTACTCCATGTTTGTTCCTGTAATATTGATTTAAAAAACAAGACCCACAGAATTAAGACACTCAAAAACATAGATACCAGACTATAGACCAAGATAAACAGACAAACCATGGGAATGATTTCAGACAAGGAGAGAAAATCAAGATCTGAGCGAATGAAGAAGTACTGGGCTGAGAGAAAATAGAAAAATCCATTGTATAATTGACTAAAGTGGTGCAATGAAGGCCATAAAATGTAAAATAAATTGTTATAATAATTATAAGTGTCCTAGAAAAAAAAGGATACAAGGATTGGAAATCAGCAACTGGAAAGCCTACAAATGTAGAATCCCAAACACCAAGAGTTTGCAAGAAAATATTAGATCCTGGACTCTACCCCCTCTACCACAGGTAGTCTGTAGTCAGTTGTTCTTTCCATTGCTGCATTTTCTCCCGGAGGCCTTCACATCATAAATCTGCCAAGAAGATGTCACCAGTATAGAGGAGTGTCCATGAGTGGGGTGTTTGCAGGTCACACATATTATACGTGCACTTCCTATGTACGTCTCTTTGAAGTATGGCATTATTGGGTCATATATTGCTTCCTCTTCATCATTTGTACCCAATGTTAGTTCAGTGTTCTGTTCAAGCCGGATTGTTGGGTTAATTATTAGCCCATATCTAGATGTTTAGGAGTAAGCAATTACTTCCACACAATGCGTATAGCTGTTCGCACTAAGTTAAACCTTGCAATGCGATTCTCACTCAGGGTAGTGGCTTTCTAAGATGTAACACGATGATCCAAAATTTTGAGCAATAATTAGAGTCTATATAGTGTTCCTTGACTTGGAGAAGGCCTTCTATTGTGTCCCACACGCATTCATTTGGTATGCTCTGTGGCTCCACGATGTCCCCGAAGCCTATGTCCAGTGGATCCAGGTACTGAACCACAACGTCGAGCACAGTCCGATGTGCAAGAGGAACATCGCCTCCCTTCACTATGGATTTCCTGTACATCAGGAATTGGAACGTTCCGTCTTAATGTTTGTCTTTAGCACGGACACTGTTATGTGTGACCTGCAAACACCCCACTCATGGTTACTCCTCTACAATGATGACATCTTCTTGTTGCATTTACGATGTGAAGGCCTCCAGGAGAAAATGCAGCAATGGAAAGAACAGCTTGACAAATTTGGCTTTGACTCTATCTCAGGAAGACAGAGCGAAGGAAACTGTGAAACAATTTCCAAAAATGCTTAATGTTTGTCATTGTAATGTGCAGTCATTGCTGTCCCACACGCACATGGATGAAATTCATAACCTGTTTTCTTCACACCACTTCCATGCAATTCTTATGTCCGAGATGTGGTTAACCAGCAAGTGTCCCAGTTCAGCTATTGCATGGATGAATATGTCCTCCCACAAAATGACTGTGAGGGAAAAGACAGTGGTGGGTGGCAGCTTATGTTGTCAGAGATCTCAACCCAGAAGTAATTAGCCATTAACCTTCACAGTATGAATGCAAGCTGGAGTTTTGGTTTGTGGAGAAAACTCTGTCTAGAGCGAACTGCTTGCTGGAAGTGGTTTACAAGTCACATAAATAAGGTACTTGACCGACCTTGCAACAGAAATACTAAACTTTCTGTCAGACTATGAACATGTTATTATAATGGGAGACTTCAATATAAATTTGTTAGACAGTGCTACAGCTTCTACTTGAGTTTCATAATACTTTTGAAGCATGTAATATGACAGTTTTACCTCTCAGACAAACCCATCACACTAAGAAAGAGTAAATCAACTCAATCAAGAATTTCTACAGAACACTGCTATAACGATATTACATCAAAGAAGCATGACTACTGCGATACATTTACTGGAATAAATTTTATCTCCCATACACTTCCCTGTAGAGCATTTACAAGTCTCTACATTATGCTTCAGATACTCATCTGTTCAGCTGGCTGAATTCTTCAGGTCCCATCGAACCACCTCTCCATATTTAACAAGACATTAAAATGGTGAGCTCCATGTAGTGATGTCCCATTCCAGGTTTGCAATCAATTTCTATCACTGATGTCATTAATAGGCCGCAATTACATATTCCACTACTTTATTCATAGACAACTGGAAATGAAAAATGTCGGCGAATTTTGGTTCTGATATGGTTATACCTGTGTTTCATATTCCATACTTTTTCCACATTTTTAATAATATTACATATTTTAACATGTTATGTGAAGAATGTAAAATGTTTGTACATATCTAGAGAACAAACAGAAATGGAGAACGTCTCATTGAACTCTGTGACAAATACAACTTAGTCCTGAAATCAACAGCCTTCAAACGTCTACATACAAAGGCCAAAACCTGGAAGAGTCCAAATCCCATGCTTGGCGAATTCCAGTTAGACCATGTTGCTATAGCATGGCAACATCATATGGACATACAGAACATCAAGGTATTACGAGGAGCCAACATAGACTCTGATCACTACCTTTCACTTGTCAAGATTAATATGCAACCCTTTAGGAAAACACCAAATCTCCAAAATAGTCATAAGATACCAAGGTTAAACACTCTGCAAGTGCACGATGAGGATTGTGATTTTCAGGATACCCTCAGGAAGAATACAGAGAAAGAAGGTTGGCCTGCCTTACAAAAGGCCTTGCTGGATGCCGCTCAAGAAACTATCCCTGCCTCATCAACCAAAGGCAAACACCCATGGTGGAGTACAAAGTGTAATGAGGTTATAGAAGAAAGGCGTAAAGCCTGGACTAGGTGGAACCAACATAAAACTGAAGCCAATTATGAAGCCTTCCTCATGCAAAGAAAAGCTACAGCTAACACCATCCGCAGTGCCAAGAGAAATTACCTCAGGAGCCTAATGCAACAGGCTGAAGCAAACGACCCAGTACACATCTCCTACCCTCATCCTCCATAGACCAGATGGAAAATTTCAACTGAACAATAAAGACTGCACCAAAACTCTTGCAGATTATTTCCAGAAGCTACTAAGCATGGAAAAACCTAAAGAAAAGCTTATTTTCCATGAGCCTTCACACAGGAATCCTGATTCTCAACCACCTTCGAGAGAAAAAATAATGGACATCATCGGTGGTCTCAACAACAACAAGGCTTCAGGTGAAGACGGCATAGTTGCCGAGATGTGGAAACATGCAGATGACCAGTCTTTGCAGAGCATCCATCAAATCATAAAGGACATTTGGACAACAGAGTCCCTACCCGAAGGATGGACATCTGCCGTGATTCATCCCCTCCACAAGAAGGGAAGTAAGACAGACCTCAACAATTATAGAGGTATTTCCTTGTTACAAATTACCTGCAAGATACTCTCTGTAGCCCTGCTCAATAGAGTCACCACACAGCTAGACTTACAGTTAGGTGAATACCAAGCTGGTTTCCGTAAGACTAGATCTTGTCCGGAACAGATACACAATCTTAAGACAGTTCTCAATTACAAAAGCCAAGGTGGACATCCCTGGGTAGTGGTCCTAGTAGATTTTCAGAAAGCTTATGACTCTGTGGACAGAGACACCCTTTTTTCCATACTATGGGAACTTGGTCTGGATGGGAAGACCCTACGATTAGTTCAAGCCACTGTGAGGAACACGATGTCCGAGGTCAGATTCAGAGGTGAACTATCCGAAAGCTTTCCAATCAGAACAGGAGTTAGACAGGGTGATGGTCTCTCTTGCATTCTCTTCAACTGTGTCCTGGAAAAGATCATTAGGGAATGGAGAACGATGCTACCACCGGGAGCTGGACTGAAGCTTGGGTACAAGAGAGACAACCTCATTGTCCCGTGCCTAGCCTTTCCCAATGACCTCATTCTACTGGCAAACAATATAGAAGAGGCTACCTACAACTTACAGAGTCTTTATAGTGTAGCGGTTAAGACTGGTCTGAAGATCAGCATCCAGAAGACTGAATTTATGACCAATATCAAGGAGGCCCCTTCTACAATTCCTCTCACAAACGCTACCATATGAAAAATACCTGCAGTTAAGTACTTGGGAGAATGGATCTCTGCGAATCAGAGCGAGAACCTAGCCATTTGCCAGATGTACAAAGTTTGAAAGGGCTTATCACTCATGTCGTAGTATCTATTCATCTAAGTGTCTCTCCAAGAACCTCAAACTCAGACACTACAACTCGGTCGTCAAACCATCTGTTCTGTATGCTTCAGAGTGCCTTGTAATGGCCAGGAAGGGCCCACTCAGAAAGCTGGAGTTAAAAGAGAGGAAGATCCTGAGGAGGATATTAGGACCAATCAGAGAGGAAGGAGGCATTTACAGAATCCGCCATAATAATGAACTTTATGAACACTAGGAGGACATCGTCACGTCTATAAGGAAAAGGCGCCTGACCTTTTATGGACACTTGGCCCGTCTGGATTCTGAAAGGCTCACCAACAGGATATTCACAGTCACAGGAAGAGGCAAGGCTTCGAAGAACAAATGGATCATGTCAGTTAAGTCGGATATGGAACAACTAGATATCCCACTGGGACAAACTCATGATCGACTACTGTTCCGTCAAGCCATCCGACATGGAGTTTTCCCAACGTCCCTTACAAGTAAGAAGACTACAGGAACTAAGTGGACAGAGGAGAGAAAGCTGGCTCATAATCGGCAAATGAAGGAGTATTGGAAGAAGAAGAAAGCAACAACTTTACCGAAGAGTAGATATGAGCCCTGTGGTCCTCAGTAGGCCTAAACGACAAAGAAGTAGTTTGTACATATCTAGGTAATTATTCAAAAATATTTAAAAATTGTGTCAGCTCATTTAATTTTCAGACTATAGTACAATAATTGGCGAATTTCATTTCATATAGAATATATTTTAATTGCTAAAGTTGGATTTAAAACACTTTTCAAGTTGGGATTTCTAACCTTTTGTCTGTGAAATACAGTAGGTCCTTGTGCCTTAGCTAAAGGAATATTGACATTCTATCAGATGTTGTCTGCCTCCGTAGCGTAACAGTTAGTGTTATTACTTGCTGTCGTCGGAGGCCCGGATTTGATTCCCGGTACTGCCAGAAATATAAGGATTGCAGGAGGATTGGTATGTGATGCTGCACACAGCTCACCTCTATTGGGAGTGTGCCTGAAGAAAGTTTCACCACCTCGGGATGAGGACATGAGTTTATTTTACTATCTGAGATGTTGAAGCTCATTGCAGGTGGAACATGTGGCATGCATAGAACATCACTCTGCACTAGCAGATGATTGCTGCATGATGAGTCATGCACAACACTCTGTCCCTGTTGGGTTAAATACAGACAGCCTTTTGCATAATAAAATTGAGAATTCTATGTGGATGTCAGAATGATGAGAAAATTTGTGCCAAGTTGACTTTTAATGTGTTAATCAAGTTTCTTTTACATGCCAACATGAATAACATGGCATGCTATCTTCTTCAAAAGTCTGCCAATTTTTGCAGGGATTGAGTCCTTAATCTTGTGTATGTGAAATTACCATGCTAACTCCTGGACAGTGATGCTGTCTGTTTTATAATTTGTTTATATAAAAAATTATAAATTGATACCGGTCAGACATTTCCAGCTTCAGACCTGGCCAGGTTCGGAAGTAGTGAATGCATCCCTCCACTTAGGGTTGGCAAAAGGAAGAACATCCATCCGTAATACAGGACAAAGCCAACTTGTGCATCACATTTTACACCTGTGACCTGCTAGGATATGGGAAAATTAGTGGAAAAAGGAGAACACTGCCAAAACTGATTTTGTTTTAGGTGTAAGTTGAAGTTTGATGGCTTCTGAATAGATTTACTTTGTTGGATTACTGTTGAAAATTTTTACTTTTTATTTAAGAAGGATGTGTGGATGTACAGAATCTGAGATTTAATTTTCAGTTTGTCTATCTGTTTTTAGTAATTGTCACATCTGAGTATTTTAGCATATTTTCTGAAAAATAAATATATAAATATTAGTGAAAGTTTGCAGAGTTCATTATGCAGAACACAAGTTATTTACACAAAATGCTTTGTAATTTAAAGGTTTTGTCTCCTGGAGGGATTCTATAGCTGGAACATGGTTTATCCGTAGTTTTTGTGCTGAGATGCGACAAAATGAAGAGTTCGAGTTTCTTGATATGCTAACAAGAGTATGTCATCGAGTGGCTACTGATTTTGAGGCAGATGAAATGAAGCAGATGCCTTCCATATATTCTACTCTTACAGGGGATTTCATCTTTTCAAGAAAGGTAAGGACAAGAAAATTTCAGTTTCTACGAGGGCAGATCAGAAAATAAGTTGCACTTCCCAGTTATGGCCATTTATTACACCACCTATACAACAGCAACACGACTATAATGACATACACTGTAATGTCACTTTTCCACATAGTTTCCAAGAGACTCCAAACATTTCTGCGAACGCACAACCAACTTGTCGATGCCGGATGCATAGAAATTTCCTCCAGCGTTCTGCAACCACTCGGAGACAGCGGCCTTCACTTCCTCATCGGTCTGAAAACGTCGACCACCGAGCTCTGTTTTGAGCTTACCGAACAGATGAAAGTCACATAGCGCTAGGTCGGGACTGTAGGGTGGATGTTGCCAGACCTCCCACTTGAAACGCTGCAGCAGTTCTCTCGTTTGGCAGGCCTTGTGAGATGTTACGTTATCGTGCAACAAAATCACACCAACGCTCAATTTCCCCTGGCGCTGCTCTTTAATCGCTTTACGTAACCGGTGCAACATTTGACAATACGCGTTGATCGTCGTTCCTTTCGGCATGAATTACACGTGCAGCAAACCCTCCATGTCAAAGAACACTGTCACCATAACCTTACCGGCTGAAGGTTGAACCTTGGCCTTCTTTCGTTGTGGTGATGAGGGGTGCACCCATTCCATTGATGTGCACTTCGTTTCGGGGGTGAAGTGGTGGACCCATGTTTCATCGCCTGTGACGATTCACCATAGAAACCCGTTACCGTCTGTGGCATAGCGTTGCAAAAATGCCAGGGAGGATTGGAAACGTTGTCCCTTGTGCTCATTGGTGAGAAGAAGTGGGACCCATCTTTGACACAGCTTACAATATCCAAGGTCCTCGTGAACAATGGCCAACACACTGCCATACGACATGTTCAGCTGCGTCGCGATTCCTCTCAGTTTAATGCGCCGGTTCTGTCTAATGATTGCATTCACACTGTTGACCTTTGCACGGGTCCCGGACGTTGCGGGCCTGCCTTCGAGATGGTTGTCCGTGATATCCGGGCATCCGGCTTCAAATTGATGACACCACTTTACGATACCTTGCTGGGAAATGGCCCACTCCCCATACACAGCACTAATTTCACTATGAATGTCCGTGCAATTCTTCCTTTTGGCTCATAGGAATCGGATTGTCGCATGCACCTCATATTTGGAGTGAACGTCCAGTTGACACGGCATTGCATTTGGCCGCTATTCACACAATACTAGACGAGACACCACAGCGACCTGCCTAACAGACGTGTGGACAGTTTCTGTCCCTTTCTCTGCTGTGCCCACATTTGCGACACACAGCGCGCTGCTACGGCGCATTAGTGCAACTAACCTTTCGGTCCACATACGTACTAGGGTGGCCAAGAGCATCCAGTAGCATACTATTGTGACTCCATGCGCATTATGATGATGATAATGGTGATGATCTATAGCCCGTATTATCATGTGCAGTAATTTCATTTTACTCTACTGGATGGTAGAATAACCAGAACTCTCCTCGCTGAATTTTAATTAATTTTATTGCATAAACTCTGATATTGTCACCAGAGTTCTTTTGAAAGAACTTGCTAGGATATTGAATGCTTCAGTGAAAGTGAGAATGAATAACATACTACTTAAGTATTTCCATTAATTTGTACTAATATTAGCAACTACTCGGTCACTTAGGTCATCCATCACATAGAAAAAACTAGAACCAATAGGTCAGGTACATCCTGCTACCGTATGCAACAGTAGACGGTACTACCTGCGACTGTCTGGCCGAGAGTTGACCGGCTGTTACCAAACCTGACAAACTAAGGGAAAACCAATGGCTATGGGCAGAGGAGTTCACCCTTAGGGGGCTGGTTGAAGCTATTGTGTAGGAAATGACACATAAATTCAACAGGAAGCAGCTGCCTTGCAAATGTGGCAGGGGACTGTTAAAGGCTAACCTGACAGAAAATCTTCTCTAACGTTAGACCTAGCAAGTCAGTTGGAGAGTAACTGCAATTGCTTTCAACACTTATACGAGCCTTGGATGCAAACAAAGAACTCGGAGTAGACAACAGCACCCGCAGACCCATGCCAGGTATGATGGCTTACAGTCTGACAATATACCCTCTACTGGAATGGTAACAACAGAGAGAAGAGAAATGGAGTAGGATTGATATTGTCTAAAGAGTTACCTATGACATCAATGACATTTACAGTAAGATACAAAATTTAAAAACTAGAAAAGCAGCTGGAATTGATAAGGTTTCAGGGGATATACTAAAGACAATGGGTTGGGATATAGTACCATATCTGAAGTACTTGTTTGATTATTGTTTGCATGAAGGAACTTTACCAAATGAATGGAGAGTTGCTATTGTAGCCCCTGTATATAAAGAAAAGGGTGATAGACATGAAGCTGAAAATTACAGGCCAGTAAGTTTGACATGCATTGTATGTAAGCTTTGGGAAAGCATTCTTTCTGATTATATAAGACATGTTTGCAAAATTAATTACTGGTTTGATAGAAGGCAGTTTGGGTTTAGGAAAGGTTATTCCACTGAAGCCCAACTTGTAGGATTCCAGCAAGATATAGCAGATATCCTGGATTTAGGAGGTCAATTGGACTGTATCGCGATTGACCTGTCTAAGGCATTTGATAAGGTAGATCATGGGAGACTACTGGCAAGAATGAGTGCAATCGGACTTGATAAAAGAGTGACTGAATGGGTGGCTATGTTTCTAAAAAAATAGAACTCAGAGAATTAGAGTAGGTGATGCTTTATCTGTCCCCGTAAAAATTAAGAGGGGAATTCCTCAAGGCAGTATTATTGGACCTTTATGTTTTCTTATATATATCAATGATATGTGTAAAGAAGTGGAATCAGATATAAGGCTGTTTGCAGATGTTATTTTGTACAGAGCAATAAGTAAGTTACAAGATTGTGAGCAGCTGCAGGGTGACCTCAATAGTGTTGTGAGATGGACGGTGGGCAATGGTATGATGCTAAACGGGGATAAAAGTCAGGTTGTGAGTTTCACAAATAGGAAAAGTCCTCTCAGTTTTAATTACTGTGTTGATGGGGTGAAAGTTCCTTTTGGGGATCATTGTAGGTACCTAGGTGTTAATATAAGAAAAGGCCTTCATTGGGGTAATCACATAAATACGATTGTTAATAAAGGGTACAGATCTCTGCACATGGTTATGGGGGTATTTAGGAGTTGTAGTAAGGATGTAAAGGAGAGGTCATATAAGTCTCTGGTAAGACCCCAACTAGAGTATGGTTCCAGTGTATGGGACCCTCACCAGGATTACTTGATTCAGGAACTGGAAAAAATCCAAAGAAAAGCAGCTCGATTTGTTCTGGGCGATTTCCGACAAAAGAGTAGCGTTACAAAAATGTTGCAAAGTTTGCGCTGGGAAGACTTGGGAGTAAGAAGACGAGCTGCTTGACTAAGTGGTATGTTCCGAGCTGTCAGTGGAGAGATGGCGTGGGAGGACATCAGTAGACAAATAAGTTTGGATGGTGTCTTTAAAAGTAGGAAAGATCACAATATGAAGATAAAGTTGGAATTCAAGAGGACAAATTGGGGCAAATATTCGTTTATAGGGAGGGGAGTTAGGGATTGGAGTAACTTACCAAGGCAGATGTTCAATAAATTTCCATTTTCTTTGCAATAATTTAAGAAAAGGCTAGGGAAACAACAGTAGGGAATCTGACATCTGGGCAACTGCCCTAAATGCAGATCAGTAGTGATTGATTGATAGGCCAAGCCTTGCAATTGTGCAACAACCCCGGAGAAGACAACACACTCGAATAGGAACAATCAGTGTACTGAGTTTGACAGGAAATGTGAAGAGTTAGTGGACATCATGGAGAGAAGGAAAATATCATTCCTAGGACGGAGTGAAACTAAATGGAAAGGTAATGAAAGGGAAGAAAGTGTTGAGGAAAATCTATACCTCTACTGGAATGGTAACAACAGAGAGAAGAGAAATGGAGTAGGATTGATATTCTCTAAAGAGTTAGATGGTATTACAGAGATCCAGTACATCAGTGAGGAGATTATAAAGGCAACAATTCACCTTGGGAAAGAGAAGCTGACACTGGTGCAAGTGTATGCCCCTCAGACGGGTTGCAGTCAAGATGAAAAGAACAAGTTTCTCGAAGACCTAGAAGAGACCTCAGTGGAGAGAGGGCAGTCATCATCAGGGACCTCAACACACAGCTCGGGACAAACACGCATGGGTATGAGAAGGTGATGGGACCACATGGCTATGGGAGAAGGAATTCAGAAGGAACATCTCCTAGACTTCTGCATAAGAAACTGTTCGGTAGTAAAAAAAAGTTGGTTCAACAAAAGAGTCAGTCACAAGATTACCCGTTACAGCTGGGATGGAAAGAGCAGGACGGTCATTGACTGTCATTACATATGAAGTAAGAAGTAGACTTGTGACTGATGTCAAGGTGATTCCAAGTGAGAACCTCAATAGCAACCACTGGTTAATAGTTGCAGATCTGAAAGACATTAATGTACCAAAGATAACAACCAGGAAATTGCCTCAGATTAAGGTGTGGGAACACAACAGATTGGAAAAAGGACCAAATATCAGGACCATATAAGAGGACAACTGTCTACAGAAGAAGTGGAGAGTGGTGAGGTAGAGTGGACAAGATTTAAAAACACCTTGATAAAAGAAGGAATAGAGGTTTGCGGGAAGACAAGTGCAAGAGTAAGGGAAAAAGAGACACCCTGGTGGAATTAAAGAGTAAATCCTCAATAAAGAAAAGGAACATAGCCAGAAAAGAATGAGATAGAGAGAAATCCAAGCCAGAACAGGTATGAGACGAGGGGAAGATCAGAGACCTCGAGCAAGTTTACTGGGACAAGAAACTGAGGGTTAAAAGAGTAGTAGAAGAGGAGAAGATAAAGTGCTGGGAGAAATTTACTCAAAAACTGAAGGAAGACAGCAGAGGAAATGTGAAACTTTTGTTCAGAGTGATCAAAAACAAAAGGAATTCAGTTGAAACCATCAAAGCAATTGAGGATCCTAATGGAAACCTGGCCAGGAAAGAAGAGGACAACAGAGAGGTTCTGAGGAATCATTTTGATCACCTATTCAACAGGACAGAAGCAGATTAGAGAACAAAAGAACCATCTGTTGAAACCTGCACAGAGGAACCTCCCATTACATGGGCATAAACAGTAGCAGCCCTTAAGAAGATGCCACAAGGGAAATCCCCAGGAATTGATAAAGTCAGCGCGGGCATGATTAAAGCAGCAGGAGTCCAGGGTTTACAGTTTATAAATCTCATTTTTTATCCCGTACTGGCATCAACACAACTAAGGTTATGTTAAATGGAGATTCCCACCTTCCAATACTTGTCAGTTTTTTATAGCTAGTTTATATATTTATGTGTCATAATCCAGCTTAAACTCTGAGTAGAATATAAATAGAACATCTTTCATTCCAATTATGGATTATCATATTTTAAGAAAATATTTTATATTTCCAAGTATATCTTCAAGATTCAACAAGCATATACTTCTCCAGCCTTAAAAAGAAGAACCTTTACATCAATTTTACCCTTTGACTCGGACATTGATTCGTTGGAAATTTTTATCCCAACATGAATGAACATGTTATTTTATTATCATTATCATAATCATCATGAGTGTTTTATTGACTATGTCAGTTTATGTAAATCTTTTAGCTGAAGATTTTCTATGAAGAAGAGAAGAAGACGACTTCAGAATGCTGTGGTAGTCTATAAACTGCAATGATGTGCTTAGTTGTCTTATGTTGATGAATACTGATTTTAAAGAATTATTGCTCATTAATTTCATTATGATCTTTGTACAAAATTCACATGCGCATATTTCTACTTTTCTTAATGAGTCTGCATCATGAAGAAACTATTGTCACCATGTTTAATTTGTAATATTTTGGATACTTTGATACAAAAGAATTGCCTTTCTTTTTTTTTTTTTTTTTTTTGTCATATATTCAAACTGCCAAAAACCCGACTAGTGCAGCAATTATTTAGTTACTTCTGGAAAAACAAAACAAAGAACACTTGGTTCACTGAGATCATAAATGATCTCAGTTTGTTCCATATTGAAGATACAATAAGTAAAATTCTTTCTTGAATAAAATTACTGTGTCCACCTATTCAATACAATTATATTTTGTAGTAATTACATTTTACATGAAATAAAAACACTAGTTAGGGACATGTTTTGCCCTAGTTTTGGGCATCTTCAGCCTAATACTAATCTTAAGGTCAAGTCTTAAATCTATTAACATTGGAACTTAATACTAAACTTAAATTAATATCAAATACTAAATACAATGGTCTTATGCTTATTACGTATTTACATAGTTTACAGTATGTACATTAACTAAATGCCAGAATTTGTGAACAAGGAAGCAATAAAATATTTTATTTTAGAATGACTAGAAAACGTCTGAGACGTCTGGATGAAAGTTTATGCAAATGTGTACGTATTGGCTAGAGGTTGATCACAGCGTGAATTGGAGTATCTCTGTTACCGCATCAATACTTCACTAGGAGTAGTAAGGTTAGTTGTTCAGACGCAACCGAAACAGGTGTTTCCAGCTAACATTGACAAGATAAGTCAATTCGTCCACTTTTATGCGGTAAACACTTTCACTTTACAATTATGATTATATTGGGCTCTACATTCACATTCTAAATTCCTTTTTTCTCTTATTCAGTTACAGACATCTCATAATTCCTCCCAAGTTTGAACAATGCACTAATGGGAATGTTAATCGACAAGAATGGCACAATATTCAAAAAAAATTTATCAGATGAGCACCAATGAACAATACCAACAATATGTTTCCAACATACATGCTTTAACCTATTAAACATTACCGTCCAACCATGCTTCTTCTTAAAGGAATATTCAAATCCAACACGATCAACTTTAACCACGGTTCCGGTTTTGCAACAATATACTTATGATAATGACCATAACCACCTTTGAACAAACCAGCTGTAAAACCTTCAACCTAATGTTCATCCATAAGTTGGAGAAGCCCCAATTCACGCTGTGATCAATCTCTAGCCAATATGTACATATATGCATAAACTTTAATCCAGACATCTCAGACGTTTTCTAGTCATTGTAAAATAAAATATTTTATTGCTTCCTTGTTCACAAATTCTGGCATTTAGTTAATGTACATATGTAAACTACAGTATGTAAATATGTAATAATCACAAGACCATTGTATTTGATATTAATTTAAGTTTAGTATTAAGTTCCAATGTTAATAGATTTAAAACTTGACCTTAAGATTAGTATTAGGCTGAAGATGCCAAAAACCAGGGTGAAACATGTCCCTAACTAGTGTTTATATTTCATGTAGAATGTAATCACTACAAAATATAATTGTATTGAATAGGTGGACACAGTAATTTTATTCAAGAAAGAATTTTACTGATCATAAATGATTCAGAAGAATTAAATTTATCATTGCTCCAAATTGAAGGCAGAGAAGAGAAGAGGATTCTAAGGAATAAACACTTGTGATTCAAGCTCATAACGTTTGAACAAAGGAAGTACACCACTACTGACAACCAAAGGGCAGCCAGCTCTGACAGGATGAAGAGTTTGGAATGGAAGAAGAAGCAGCTGAAAAGCTGACTCTTCTTCTTCTTCTTTTATGGCTCTATTTAATACTATTAGACTTTAATGTATATGACTGATTAAAGTGCTGTGTAAAAAAAGAAAATGTATGTTTCACTAGACAACTCCACAAACTCAGAGGGAAGGTGTATGTGGTATACACTTGTTGATGTAATGAGAGCTGGTGAAAGGAATTCTTCCCTTTTCTGAGATTGGTGACCTGACAGTTCTACGGCCTCTTCTTCCTCCCTCTGCTCCTCCATTACTCACCCTTCTTTCCACATGGCCATACCAGAAGACTCTTAATGTGTTGATAATGCTTGTGGATTTTATTTTTACCCAAATGTCCTCATTCCTTATACAATCGGCAAGGGTGTTGCCTACTATCCTCCTAAGCATTCTCATTTCTGCTGAGTGGAACATCATCTCTTCCTTGTTTCTTAATGCCCAGCACTCTGAGCCATACATTATGCTTTTTTTTTATTATTATTTTTTTTTAAAATGCTATTCGTTCGGGGCGTCGACCTAAAAGATCTTTTGCCCCTACTTGCACCATATGTTATGAACTTGTGTGTATTTGGATATTTTAGAAGTATAAAGTGTTGAATGTGAGGAAAGGTATGTTAAGGACGACACAAATACCCAGTCCCCAGGCCAGGGATATGAATCATTTACAATTAAAAATCCCTGACCCGGGCGGGAATTAAACCCGGGGCCATCGGGTGACAGGCGGACGCGTTGCCTGCTACACCGTGGGACCGGGCTACATTATACTTGGTCTTACAACTTGTTTATACACCTTACTCCTTCGTTTTTTTGGCATTTTTTTTGTCTGCAAACAAACTTGACATCTCTCGAAGTTTAGCCCAACCTGCCTGGATTCTTGCTTTGACATTGTTCTTGCTTCCGCCATTCTGGTTGAGTACACTCCTGAGGTACTTCTCAGTTGTAAAAAGGTCAGCGTCACCTATGCGATCCTCCTGTCTGTTACATTCCATGCACTCAATTTTCCTTTCATTTACTGTCAGGCCTTCACATTCCAATTATTCCACCCACTCCTTTAGCTCGGCTTGGCTTCTCTTCTGGTCTTTGAGACAGCATGATTACATCTGCAAAGACTAAACTTGTTGAATGACCCTGGATTCATCACATCATGGTGTCCATTATGAAGTTAAAAAAGAATGTTGACAGGGCTTGATACCTTATGGAGGCCATGCTGTATGGTGAACAGGTCATTCACTCCAGCTGCGCTTCTCACTCTTGTCTTGCTACCCTTGTACATACCTTGAATGATTGCAATGTAACGCTGTGGTACTTCCTGTTTCTTGAGGCTTTCCCAGGTGAGACTTCTTGGAATGTGATCGTAGGCCTTCTCAAGGTCAATGAAAACGTAGTGTAGGGGTTTCTGGAAATCGCAATGTATGTCTTGCACAGTTCATAACAATCGCATCTGTTGTTCCTCGGCCTTTTGTGAACCCCAGTTGGTTTTCTGTAATCTCTTGTCTTCAGTCTTTTGTGAATCTGGCCCTGTTTGAGTCTCTCTACCCACTTCATACAGTGGCTCATGAGCTTGATTAGACTGTAGATTGTGCACTGCTGTGCATCACCTTGTCTTATTTACTGGCACTGTTACATTCTTCCTCCAGGCATCTGGTATCCTCTGCTTGCTCAAAATGCAATCATGAACTGCACGCCAAGTGAGCCAAATAATTTAAAGGTCTTGACTGGTATTAGAGAACCAGGTTTTTAGAAAAGAAACAACTACTAGCACCATTATTAGGAAGGACTCCAACCATCCAAGGCAGCAGAAGAAGGCAACATTTTTCAGTATGATCAGTAGGTCCCTTAAATTCCCCTTCAAAAGACAAGCTTTCAAAAAAGAAATGAATGCAATATATGAGATTGCGAATAGAAATGGATATTCGAAGAAATAGCAGATAGGAAAACTTCAAAGGGTCCACCTTTTCAATACAAAAATGTTATAGTTTTATTTACAACATATTTATTTAACCTTGGAACTAGTTTCGACGCTGTTTGGCGTCATCTTCAGCCAAAATGTGGAAAATAGGCCAGCATGTAGGCATTTATATTACACAAGGCGTTACATTAAGATGTGTATTGTTTAATGTAACGCCTTGTGTAATATAAATGCCTACATGCTGGCCTATTTTCCACATTTTGGCTGAAGATGACGCCAAACAGCGTCGAAACTAGTTCCAAGGTTAAATAAATATGTTGTAAATAAAACTATAACATTTTTGTATTGAAAAGGTGGACCCTTTGAAGTTTTCCTATCTGCCATTCTCAGTTCAATACGGACAAAAATGAAAATCTTAGATTTAAATTCGAAGAAATATGTAGATAAAATAAAGAGCAAGTTAATAAATAAACAGAAATCAATTTGGAAAAAGAAAAGAAAGAGAGGAAGAATGCAGTGCTAATAACATTCCACAGCAGACACTCGTTTGGAAATAATAATTCTTAACAAAAAGTGCATTGACATTGCGTTTAAGAAAAACAACAATAATAAAAGAATTTATTCAATTCACATAAGGTTAATAGATCCAGTAGGTTCAATAAATCGGGAGTATATTGCATCAAGTGCCAAAGTTGTGGAAAAAAACATATAGGACAATCAGGTAGGAGTTTGGAGACGAGATACAAGGAGCACGTGAATGCAGTAAGACACAAAAGATTCTCAGAAATGGGTGAATACATGGAAAAGTACAATCATAATTTTACGGAAATAGATAAAGTTATGGAAATACTGCACACAACAACAAAAGGAAAATTAATGGATGCTCTAGAGAAAATATGTATATAGGCTATATTGAACAGAGAAGCAATAATGAGAATAATTTAAATGAACTGCTGAATGAAGAAAATGCCATGTACAGATTAGCATACATTCACATAAGGAAGAACAAGAGAAAGAGAGAGTGAAAGAAATAATTCCAGTCGTTGACACACTCCCCCTCCCTCCCCTACATTATGTAAAGGACAGCATAGCAACAAGTAGCAGCTCACCTCGTAAGGTCATTGGCAGCAAGCAAAGGAGCAAGGACATGTTTGTTTGGTTCAGACTAGTGTGATATCATTATAATTTTTGGATAAATTTGGTACCAGCTGACACTGAAATAAGTAAAAAATAAAATTCTCTAATCATCTGAGTTGTCGTCTTTTTTGTAAAAAAAAAAAAATGTCTCTAAAGATTTTTTAATTGTGTATTTTAAAGGAATTTGATGGTTAAAATGACTCACATGGTCAGACGGGATTAAGAGGAGAAATTTCTGATTGATGTGAAAGGTCTCAGAATTTACAATTATTGGAATAAATAAGATAATTGAATTACAGATTAGAAATTTAAATATAATGTTTTCTTTTTTAGGTGTTAATAAGGACTTAAGGAAAGGATAAATTTCAAGAAGAGAGCAGAAGTATTTTAAATTCAACATATAGTGACTAACTTAATAGGTTTTATTTATTTTACGAATTGAAAATTATTCTATTTTAAAGTGTTTACTAAATGACATAGTAAGTGTAAATTTAGACACAAAGAAACATTTCATTCTTTTTTAGGTGTAAATAAGGACTTAAGTTCCATGAGCAGAGCAGATTTTAAATTTTGGTATCTAGTGACAAGGAAATGAAGATGTTGTAGGGCCCTTTGGATATGGAAATGTAAATCCAGAATGTGAGTTGGTGGATTTTTGCATGAGGAATCAAACGATTGTTGGAAACACCTGGTTTAGGAAGAAGAACAATCAGAAGATTACAAGGTATGATTGGGGAGACAGACGAACAAAGACCATGATTGATTGCTGTTTGTCCAACCCTTATCCCGTTTCCCTATGGGGTCGGGTATGAGGTGAGATAAATCTGTCGTGGCGGGTTTTTATGACTGGATGTCCTTCCTGACATCAACCTCATCAGAGGAGTTAATGAGATGAAATGAATTACGTGATATATGATAGTAGGGAGAGGGTGAAATCCGGTGCCGGCATATAGCCTACTCCTGTCGAATAGCACCAAGGGGTCTGCTCAAGGCTTAACGTCTCCATCCGACGGACGAATCACCATCAACAGTATCATATGCACTCACTCCATATGAGCACTGCGGAGAGATTTGGAATTTAATCCAGGCTTTTGGCACGCAATCTAGTGATTAGAAATTGTATACCACCACCTCCCCTACCCTGTGGAAATTTCAGTGGAGATGATAAAGGCAGCTGGAGCTGTAGGCCTGCAGTGGACATATCGGGTTCTCTGTAATGTCTGGGAGAATAAGGAGTTCCCTAAGGATTAGCAAAAAGGAATAATTATCTCATTTTTAAGAAAGGTGATAAGAAAGTTTTGAAGAACTACAGGGGAATTAATCTAATATACCACGTTGCTAAGATAATGGAGAGGACACTGGAAAGTAGAATAAGGTTGAGGGGTGAGAATCAGATACAGGAAAATCAGTTTGGTTTCAGAAGTGGAAGGTCAACAATAGAGCCCATTTTCTTTATGAAACAACTAATGGAAAAGCAATGGGAGTACAGGAATGATATGGTGATGACATTCATTGGCATTAAAAGGCATATGACAGTGTCCCCAGGACTAAGGTTTGGGAGAGTCTGGTGCAAAAAGGAATTGGACACGGATTAATAAAAATGATCATGGCAATGTACGAGGAATGTTGTTGTTGCATGCAAACACAAGTTGGCAGGACAAGTTGGTTCAAAATAACTAGTGTGCTGAGACAGGGAAGTGTTCTATTACCAATCCTGTTTATAATAGTAATGGATAACATCATGAGAACAGCAAAAGCAGCATATGGAGGAAGAGAAATGAACATGTTATTTGCAGATGATATTGTGATTTGGGGAGAAGACGACAGGAAGGTTCAAAAACAGTTGGATGTGGTGAGTGGGAAGATCGAAGAATGTGGATTGAAAATAAGTGTAGAAAAGAGTACAACTCTTGTTATGACTAGAGGGGAGAAAGAAGGGAAAGGTCAGATTAGACTTGCAGACAAGCCCCTGGAAGTAGTGGAGACATTCAAATACCTGGAGAGTGAATTAATGGAGAATGCTTGACTGGATGATGAGATTAGTAAGAGAATTCAAGCTAGAAGTTGTTTCTATCACAGTGTAACAAACATGTTATGGGACAAAGATGTGCCAATGAAAGCAAAGGAAACTATGTACAAGATATATTACGTACCTATAAAAACTTACGGAGCAGAAACTCGGACATGACAAAGAAGGATGAGAGTCGAATACAGGCAGCTGAAATTAAGTTCTTGAGGAGTATGAAACAGAAAAGTAGAAGAGACATGATAAGGAATGAGAAAATCCAGGAAGAAATTGGAGTGGAAAAAATGAATGATAGAATAGAGATGGTTTGGGCACATAAAGTGAATGAATGACGAAAGAATGCCAAAAAAGGTGATGGAAATGCAAATGCAAGGAAGGAGAGGCCATGGATGACCACAATTGAGATGCAAAGATACAATCCAACACAGTATTATAGAAAGAAACCTGGACTGGGTCACAGTGTTGGAGGAGGAGTGGTGGAGAGACTGAAGAAAGTGGAGAGGAACCATATTTGCCCCTACCCAGCTACAGCTGGATAAAGGGAAATTATGATGAGTATATAGTGACTAATTTAATAGGTTTTATTCATTTTATGATTTGAAATTATTCTATTTGAAAGTTTTTACAATGACATAGTAAGTAAGTAAACAGTTGAGACACAAAGAAATATTTTAACGATCTCTAGATTTACATAAAATTGTTCTGTTGATGACTGTATTTGTACAAATGTATCAAGTCCAAGGATTTAGTGTGATGTTTTGGCACCGCTGAAGAAGAGAGTAGTTAGCTGTCGAAATATGTACGGTAATTAATTGTAATAAAATGTAAAGTATTGGCAAGGCGGAAAAGTGTTCTATAGAAATTTAATATAATTCAATACGGACAAGACTGAACCAACATGGTTAAAATAATCAACTCAGTGCCAGGCTTCTCGCTTTCATCTATCCTATCTGACCTCCCTTGGTCAACTCTTGTTATTTTCTGACTGTGATGGTATTAGAGCATTTGAGGCCTAGGGAGTTCTTAATTTTCATGCTCTTCGTGTCCCTTGTCTTTCTTTGGCCGGTATCGTCATTTTTCAAAATGTCGGATCCCTTCTACTTTTTCTCTCTAATTAGCATTAGGAGAGGATGGTTGCCTAGTTGTACCTCCTCTTAAAACAGTGCTCTAAAACTGCCTTATTGGTGAATTTTGCAGTCCATGGTATTCGTAAGATTCTTTGCCAACACCAGAGCTCCTTTTATCTGCCTGTTTCAGTGTCCAGCTCTCACATCAATACATGAACAGTGGGAATATAATCGCATTGACTAATTTGTATTTGGTAGCCCAACTGATATCTCTGCTCTTCCAGATCAGGTACGTAATATATCTTGTACATAGTTTCCTTTGCTTTCATTGGCACATCTTTGTCCCATAACATGTTTGTTACACTGTGATAGAAACAACTTCTAGCTTGAATTCTCTTACTAATCTCATCATCCAGTCAAGCATTCTCCAATTAATTCACTCTCCAGGTATTTGAATGTCTCCACTACTTCCAGGGGCTTGTCTGCAAGTCTAATCTGACCTTTCCCTTCTTTCTCCCCTCTAGTCATAACAAGAGTTGTACTCTTTTCTACACTTATTTTCAATCCACATTCTTCGATCTTCCCACTCACCACATCCAACTGTTTTTTAACCTTCCTGTCGTCTTCTCCCCAAATCACAATATCATCTGCAAATAACATGTTCAATTCTCTCTTGTATTTGTCTGATACGAAAGTAAGCAATTACTTTGCCCTTTGTGAAAATCCAATGATCATGCATAATGTCTCTGTCATGGCCATCCATCAATTGCTGCTAATTTCAGATGACCCCAAGCCATAAGACATATTTATGTCAAAATCATACGTGACCCATTGCACGGAAAAGGACACAAAGTCGGCAATGCCAATTTCACAGCAGAGCTGAACAAAACTGTCTGTGGTATAAAAATTTCATTTCTGTGTTTTGATTTTCTTTTCCTGACCAACAAGGATGTTCCAATTAACCTGAAGACCAAGGTTTATAATACGTGCGCGGTGCCAGTTATTACTTATGGTCTGGAAATGATGACTCTGATGAAGGAAACTGCTCGCAAGCTTCAGCGAACACAACAAGCCATGGAGCGACAGATGCTAGGGATCAGCCTTAGGGATAAGATCTGTTGAGAGGACATCAGGAGAAGAACGAATGTAACAGACATCCTAGAGAGAGTAGCAAGTCTAAAATGGCAATGGATAGGACACGTAGCTCAACAAGACTACAACAGGTGGACCTCTAGGATTGTTCACTGGAGACCATGGGAACATAAGAGAGGCATTAGAAGACCCCAGAAGAGATAGCTCGATGACATAAAGCTGTTGGCTGGAACACGCTGATTCCAAGTGGCTCAAGACCGAAGACGATGGAAGCATATGGAAGAGGCCTATATCCAGCAGTGGATTGAAATAGGCTAGAAAAGAAGACGAAGAAGATCGATGGGTCTTCTTAACAAACTAAAAATGTGTTCAAATTATTAGACTAAGGAATATATGGTAAGTGGTCCTGAGTCATGGTCCTCCTTGTGCTCAGGCGGCTAGGACTACACAATCCACCGGTGGTCCATAACCTGTTAGAGGAGAGATCCTCACCTGGACTATGTGTAAGTAGGGTAGCATCCTGCTTCACGAATTTACCAAGCTCAGAACATTTTAAGCAAGCCTCAGACCTATGGGAGTAATGGATTCCCACTCCCATTTGACAGGCAAGGGACTCCTTGGAAACAACTCGGCGAACAAAATGGAATTCGATGGGAGCTATTAATATTGATGTGGCTTATGGAAGAAAGAAAGTAGAAATGGCTGAGTCAGCAAAGAGGATGCATCTGGATGTGCTAGGAGTTAATGATATTTTGATAAGGAGAGATAACGAGGAAGAGATTATAAAGTGTACTTGACGGGTGTTAAAAAGGGAAGAGCAGAGTATGGGGTAGGTCTATTCATCAGGAATACTATGACATGCAACATAGATTCTGTTAGGCATGTAAATGATTGAACGATGTGGGTAGATTTGGCAGTTGGAGAATTAGGATGAGAATTGTCTCCGTGTATGCACCATGTGAGGGTGCAGACGAGGATGAAGTTGACAAGTTTTATGAAGCATTGAGTGACATCATAGTCAGGGTGAACAGCAAGGATAGGATAGTGCTAATGGGCGATTTCAATGTGAGAATTGGAAATACAACTGAAGGATATGAAAGGGTGATTGGTAAATGTGGGGAAGATATGGAAGCTAATAGGAATGGGAAGCGTTTGCTGGACTTCTGTGCTACTGTGGGTTTAGCAGTTATGAATACATTCTTCAAGCATAAGGCTATTCACTGCTACACATGGGACGGTTGAGGTACCAGATCCATAATAGATGATATCTTAACCAACTTCGAATTCAGGAAATCTGTTAGGATGTTACAGGTTTTCTGGGGATTTTTTGATTAGACAGACCACTATCTGATCTGTAGTGAACTAAATATTTCTAGGCCTAGGATAGAGGAAGTGAAATCTGTCTGCAAACAAATAAGGGTAGAAAATCTCCAGGATGAGGAAATTAGACAGAAGTATATCTTCTTAGGAGCCAAAATCAATCAAAGTGGAGATTACGGTCCTAATATCAAGATGGATTTCGCTTGGACGTATCGCTATGACGTCTATATCCCTGATCTGGATGAGCAGAGATATCGGTTGGGCTACCAAATACAAATTAGTCAATGCGATTATATTCCCACTGTTCATGTATTGATGTGAGAGCTGGACACTGAAACAGGCAGATAAAAGGAGCTCTGGTGTTGGCAAAGAATCTTACGAATACCATGGACTGCAAAATTCACCAATAAGGCAGTTTTAGAGCACATCAAACCGAGCTCGATAGCTGCAGTCGCTTAATTGCGGCCAGTATCCAGTATTCGGGAGATAGTAGGTTCGAACCCCACTGTCGGCAGCCCTGAAAATGGTTTTCCGTGGTTTCCCATTTTCACACCAGGCAAATGCTGGGGCTGTACCTTAATTAAGGCCACAGCCGCTTCCTTCCCTTTCCTAGCCCTTCCCCATCCCATCGTCGCCATAAGACCTATCTGTGTCAGTGCGACGTAAAGCAACTAGCAAAAAAAAAAAAAAAAAAAAAAAGAGCACATCAAGCCCCATATGTCATAGGTTGGTAAGATTATGAAGCTGAGACTAGCATACTTTGGCCACGTTATGCGATCAGATACATTGGAAAAGCAATCATGCTAGGAATGATCAGCAGTACAAGAAGACCAGGTTCACAGAGGGCTCGTTGGTTAGACAACATTAAAACAGATCCAACCCTCACCCTGGAACAACTAAAGGAGGTAGTGTGGAACAGGACAACTTGGAGAGCACTAATTCATAGAATCGCCGATGATCAGATTTGACTGAACGGATGAAATCATCATCATATGGATATGATTAATGAGAAGTTCCGAACAGTGGACAGTAAGCAGGTTCAGGGTATAGAAAGAGAATGGGTGACATACAGGATGCTGTAGTGGAAACAGTAAGGGACTGCCTAGGAACAGCTATGTGTAAAGATGGGGAAAAGTGAACATCTTGGTGAAATGATGAAGTGAGAGAAGCTTGTAAACATAAAAAGAAGGCTTATCAGAAATGGCTCCAAACAAGGGCTGTTGCAGTTAGGGAATCGTATGTACAGTAGATGAAAGAAACAGAGCGAAACAAATATTTTTTAAATCCAAAAAAAAGTAATTGGAAGATTTTGGTAATAACATGGAAAGGCTAGGTCAAGCAGCAGGGAAACCTTTTAGGACAACAATAAAGAAATTTAGGAAGAGAGGGAAAAAGGAAATGAACAGTGTTTTGAATAATTCAGATGAACTCATAATAGATCCCAGCGAATCACTGGACAGGTGGAGGGAATATTTTGAAAAATTCTCAACATAAAAGGAAATCTTCCTGGTGGTGTTGTGAACAGTCAAGCTCATGGGAAGGAGAAAACTGATGTTGATGAAATTACTCTTGAGGAAGTGGAAAGGATGGTAAATAAACTCCATTGTCATAAAGCAGCAGGAATAGATGAAATTAGACCTAAAATGGTGAAGTACAGTGGGAAGGCTGGGATGAAATGGCTTCATAGAGTAGTAAGATTAGCGTGGAGTATTGGTAAGGTACCTTCAGATTGGACAAAAGCAGTAATTGCACCTATCTATAAGCAAAGGAACAGGAAGGATTGGAACAGTTATAGAGGTACCTCAATGATCAGTCTTGGAAGTGAGGACGCGATCAGTGGTTGAGAGGAAGTTGGATGAAAACCAGTGTGGTTTTAGACCACAAAGGGGCTGTCAGGATCAGATTTTCAGTATGCGCCAAGTATTTGAAAAATTCTATCAGACGAATCGACAGTTATGTTATGTTTTGTAGATTTAGAGAAAGCATATGACAGGTTACCGAGGGAAAAAATGGTCGGCATACTGGGGGATTATGGGATTAAGGGTAGATTATTAAAATCAGTCAATGGCTTTTATGTTGACAATTGGGCTGCAGTGAAAATTGATGGTAGAATGAGTTCTTGGTTTGGGGTACTTACTGTGGTTAGACAAGGCTGTAATCTTTCACCTTTGTTGTTCGTAGCTTACATGGATCATCTGCTGAAAGGTATAAAATGGCAGGGAGGGATTCAGTTAGGTGGAAATGTAGTAAGCAGTCTGGTCTATGCTGACGACTTGGCCTGAATGGCAGATTGTACTGAAACCCTGCAGTCTAATATCTTGGAACTTGAAAATAGGTTCAATGAGTGAGGTATGAATATTAGCTTTTCAAAGAGTAAATTGACGTCAGTAGGTAAGAAAGCCAAGAGAACTGAATGTCAGATTGGTGATACAAAGCTGGAACAGGTAGATAAATTCAAGTACTTAGGATATGTGTTCTTCCAGGATGCTTACATAGTAAGTGAAATTGAATCAAGGTGTCGTAAGGCTAATGCAGTGAGCTCACAGTTGCAATCAAGAGTATTCTCTAAGAAGGAAGTCATCTCCCAGACAAAACTATCTTTACATTGGTCTGTTTTCAGACCAACTTTGCTTTAAGGGAGTGAAGGCTGCGTGGACTCAGGATATATTATTCATAAGTTTGAAGTAACAGACATGAAAGAAGTGAGAATGAATGCTGGTAGAAACAGGTGGGAACAATGGCAGGAGGGTACTCGGAATGATGAGATAAAGGCTAAGTTAGAAATAAACTCGATGGGTGAAGCTGTACGGATAAACTGGCTTCGTTCGTGGGGTCATGTGAGGCGAGTGGAGGAGGCTAGGTTACCTAGGAGAACAATGGACTCTGTTATGGAGGGTAAGAGAAGTAGAGGGAGACCAAGACGATGATGGTTAGACTCAGTTTCTAATGATTTAAAGATAAGAGGTATAGAACTAAATGAGGCCACATCACTAGTTGCAAATAGAGAATTATAGTGACGTTTAGTAAATTCACAGAGGCTTGCAGACTGAACATTGAAAGGCATAACGATCTAAATGATGTATGTATGTATGTATGTATGTATGTATGTATGTATGTTTTATTATTCCTAAGTTCCATTGTATAAAAATAGTAGAAAAAAGTATAACACTTAGTTGTTTTTACTGGTTACTTCATTCTTGATTGATACTCAGAGATTTCCCTTTCAGGCAACTCACAGATCAATGTATTCTTCACAGTTGGCAACAGTTGTCAGTTTCCCTCCAAATTGTGTTAGTGTAAGCTTGAAGAGCACGTGTTTCAGTGCGGTACGCTTAGTCGTGTGCTCTGTGTTTTCAGTGCTTGGTTGTGAGGATTCTTTTTTTCTTGTTTTAGTGCTAGTGCCATGTATTATGATGGCTGCCTCCAGTGGAGGTGAAAGCCTTTTTTTAGAAGATAAATTAGTTGTCGCACAAGAGGAAGAAGTTTGGATGCAAGACGAATCTTCTGGAAGCCCGGCAGCTCATTCGAATTTGACAGACTCACAGTTATCACAAAGTCCAAATTCTAATGATGACAATGTCCCGCCGCCCGAGGAACGTGAACAGTATTCTCATTCACACCATGTACCTTATATTGTATATGTTGAATCTCTGGCAAAGAAAAATTTAGGGCAACTCTATCCTATGGCCCTTGAGAGACATTTTTACGAACGTGATATTTTCGTCCAGTCTATCTCCCGTAAAGGTCGTAATCGTCTCCAAATAATTTTTAATAATGCGGAGCAAGCCAACACTTTTCTGTGCCACCCTCTGCTCACATCTCTACATCTTAAAGCATACATCCCGTCCTCTAATATCTTTCGTGTAGGGATTATTCGAGATGTGGATAAGAACCTTTCTTAGGATCACATTCAACTTCATCTTACTTCAACCATGCCAGTTAAAGCAGTACGGCGTCTCAACCGTCGCATCACTGCCAATGAAGGTGTTGGATACGTCCCCACAGGGTCCATTAAAATTACTTTTCGAGCCCAAAAGTTGCCTGCACAAGTGTCTTTATTCCAAGTCTACTTGCGTGTTGAGCCTTTCATTTTTTCCCCTGTTTTATGCAGAAAATGCCTCCGCTATGGCCATACTCAGGCCCAATGTCGTGCACAGGTAGTACGCTACAGGAAGTGTTCAATGGGGCACGCCACTGATCAATGTACATCTCAGATTGCTAAATGTGTGTATTGCAAGGGCCCATATCCCATGGGAGCCATCACTTGTCCGGAACATAAATATCAACAAGGGATAAAGGAGGTCATGAGTAGAGACGAGAATTATAGGCACTAAAAACAGTTAAAATAGGCAGGCATATAGGCTCTTAAATGAGCCAAAATAGGCATTTAAATAGGCACTAACGTTCAAAATAGGCAACAAAATAAGTATGAAAAATACTTATAATTTAATAACACGCTCAATTACTATAAAAGGAATTTACAACAAGCAACGTTTCAATGTTTTCCAGTAACAATCTCGTTCTCCTGTCGGGCAGAATGTTCTGTACTAAGAGGAATCTCTCAACATCACGGGAAGTGATTGGACAAAACTTCAATGAAGCCACTTCATCTGATTTTAGTTCAACCGCTTCATCTACCTCACCTCGTAGCACCCTGGCTACTTTTACCGTCACTTTCCATCATGGATTCTGCTGCAGGACCCTTATGTATCTTTTTTTCTGACAGCGGCTACCTTCCCAGAGGTTCAGTCAGAACTTCTCCTGACTTCTTCCACAACCCTAAATGACTCCACCGGGGGAAAACCACTCGTCTCCAACTCGGTGATTGCTCCAGGCAGCTTGTTGAAGTTTGAAGATGCTCCAGTTTATGCAGGGGGATATTAGCTCCCACCACTGCAGTGCAAAGGTCTATAGAAAATTGTTGTTGGTCCCTGTTCACAGTGGACTGGTAGAAAAGCCGCGATGACAATGCTTTCTGTACTCGTGTCAAATGCACCGCAGTATTTCTATGTTCATCTATATGGTATCTTTTCACATTTGATCTGAAAAATAATGAAATTGACTTAAATTTCAATGTTGTTATATTTCTACAACTGGGCTGATTGGTAATAATGCTTAGTATAAACATAATAATGGCGAATGGCCTCCGGAGAGGCCTGGTGCGGGTCTTTTTCTCGTAGATGGTCTATTAGGCGACCTGCATGTCTGTGAAAATGAGGGCCCTACCTAGGATGATTTCTAATGCTGAAAATGCCACACACACCCACCCCCAGAGCCACTGGAATTAATCAATTAAGGTTAAAATCCCCGACCTGGCCGGGAATCGAACCCATGACCCTGTGAACCGAAGGCCAGTACGCTGACCATTCAGCCAACGAGTCGGACAGTATAAACATGCATTTGTTTCATAAAAAAAAAAGAAAGACAATTAGAGGTGATGTTTCTAGAAGTACAAAACTTGAAAGCAGGAACAAGAGAATTTGTAATTTACATGGAAATATGTCCTCAAAAATGTTCAATTATAATCTGGCAGTTTCCTGTCGAGTTCACTGGGTGAAAAAATAATAAAAATGATGTGAAACGATACTTGAGTAGCGTGGAGGAAATATCCTTCGTATATGCTTGCCAGAAACTCACCAAGCTTCCCCTAGCAGTATTCTTACTGATATAGAAGAATTAAAACGGAGGCACTATAAATCTCAGATTTGTGAACATTTTATATGTTGCTATTCGCTGCCTTTGGTCAGCCGAGTCAGCTGTCATGAAGACTATTTTCTGTTGCCTGCAATAGATCCTGCATCATGTGTGCCCACAAGGCTGCCACCCTCGTTGAAAATTAGAAAACTGCGTGATTTGAAATTGTCGTGGCATGTGCCCATAAACTTACTTTCTGTCACAATTTAGCAAGACTCTAGATGGGATGCTAGAGCTTATGCACCCCAGGCTCTCTCTGCTTGCCCCCCCCCCCCCCCAACACAATGGTTACTAACCGGACCTCACCAATCCAGACCAACAGTCTTTTCACTGGCCTAGTCTTGTAAAGATAGTCTTTGTAGCATTGTTAAACACGCTATGATATTGTCCAAACCGTGCTATCTTGTAGAGTTCACTAGAACCTACACACTGCGCTGGTGGAAGTTACTCATGATTTTTAAAAATTACGTTTCAGTTGTAGTCCACTTCTGTGGTGTCATAGTCAGCGTGATTATCCGCCACCCACAGAGGCCCGGGTTCGATTCCCGTCTCTGCCACGAAATTTGAAAAGTGGCACGAGGGCTGGAACGGGGCCCACTCAGACTTGGGAGGTCAACTGAGTAGAGGTGGATTCAATTCCCACCTCAGCCATCCTCAAAGTACTTTCTCACTTTTCCTCCAGGAAAATGCCGGGATGGTACCTAACTTAAAGACGCGGCCACTTCCTTCCCTCTTCTTTGCCTATCCCTTCCAATCTTCCCATGCCTTCACAAGGCAACTGTTCAGCATAGAAGGTAAGGCTGTCTGGGCAAGGTACTAGTCCTCCTCCCCAGTTGTATCCCCGACCCAAAGTTTTACGCTTCAGGGCACTGCCCTTGGGACGGTAGAGGTGGGAATCCTTCAGTGAGTCCGAGAGGAAAACCTACCATGGAGCGCAGGCTAAATAGATTAAGAAAGAAAGAAAGAAAGAAAGAAAGAAAATATTTCAGTTGTAAATCTCTATTTTCACGGGAATGGAATCAGAGTTCAAAATACCAATTTTTAATTTTCATCCACTCTGTGACAAAAAACCACTGGCGTTCTAACTCCTCGTTCAGTAATTAAATGATTATTTACATTTTGGCAGTATAAATTATTGAAAGTTCACGATTAATACATCATTGCAACAAAACAACTTTCCACAATACGTAAATTAATAGGCCTATAAATGCTACAATGAAATGCGATCGTAGTTCAGCCACAAAAACATAAAAGGAACAAACGAACTTACCTCCTTACAGCAAGCTTGGCAGAAGACTACCTTACCATCCATAGTGAAATTGAGATCCCCTATGATCCACCGCTTCAACCAGTAAGACTTCCACGATTTTTCTTTGCAATTACATTTTTTTTACGTCACGCCGACACAGATAGGTATTATGGGGATGATGGGACGGGAAAGACCTAAGGGTGGGAAGGAAGCGACCGTGGCCTTAATTAAGGTACAGCCCCAGCATTTTCCTGGTGTAAAGATGAATCCACTATGTCCCGGATGCAAGCTCACAGCTGCGCGCCCCTAAGCACACAGCCAACTCGCCCGGAGATTTTTCTTTGGGCATTGCCAGAGACACACTTCTTCACAATAAATCACAACACGTTCTGAAGATAAAGCGTACGCGTACAACAGTTCACATCGAGGAGGAAGTATAAGGGTTCAAAGTTGTTTGGTTCTCGCATGTCTTAGAAGGTTGGAGGGGTTGAAGGCTTCAAGGTCAAATTGTTCCTTGTTTCTCCTGACAGAAATTTCCCAAGAACTATTTCTGGTAACTTCAAAGAATTCCCATTTTTGTTCATGGGGTAAACAGATCTTGAGAAATGAGAAGATAATACTGTCGAGCACATCATTTGCAATACTGTATAATGCACTGGAAGAAAATCGGCTTCTTAAAAAAGATTCAAAAGGCATCAAATAGGCAATTTTACTCCAAATAGGCAAAAAAACCTAAAATAGGCATTTATAGGCACAATAAAACCATTGAAATCTAGCTTAAAGGACCCTAAAACGGATTTATATCTCAAAAGCTTACGTTTCTGAACACAGGAATAAAGTAGGCAAATAGGCAAATTCCCATCTCTAGTCATGAGCACGGAATATATCTCATTTCATGGTGCTAAGAACAAGACTTTCCTCCCTCATTATCACCCGTCTCAACACCCTCAGGATTTTCTCCCCCTGGTATCAGATCATGTCTCTTCTGCACCTGTTAAAGAGTTTTCTAGAAAGCGTAAATTTACACAAGGAATACAGAAATCTGTACCCCTGCCTTTGACTCCAGGTTATGATCGAGCTGGTTATCTTGCCTTGGTACGCCCTGACCCTGGTTCTACTAGCCAGGTTCCATTATCTTCTCCCCCGCCTGCTACACCATCATCTTCTCTTTCCACAGCACCACCTCCCTCTACTTCGGGTCCTAGTCACCCGCCCCGTTCCCAAGACTCGCAACTGTTAATGCAACGAAACCAAGTACACCATGAAATCCAACAAATCTCATTCTTGCTTCTTCAGAATGTGGGAGGAAAGTCTCCCATTTCACTGGTAATTTATCAACTACAAGATCGTATAGCTCATATCCTTACCCTATATGATACGCGTTTTGCAGTGGAATTCTAGAAGTCTTTTTCACAAAAAACATGAACTTCAACTATTAATTCAGGAAACATGTGCTAACATCATTGTAATACAAGAAATGTGGTTTTATGCAGACACCCTTTTTCACCTTCCTGAGTTTCATGTCGAATGCCTTGATACTAATGGAAGTGATGGCCTTGCCATTTTTATTCATAAGTCTATTCCATATGTCCCCTTCCCTCTGATGCATTTCATTCCAAATACTCTTGCTTTAGGTATTATTGTGCGTAATTTTTATTTCATCAATGTGTATTGTCCTCCTGATGTTTATACCTTTGCCTTTCACTGGTCCCACTTCCTTACTCAATTTGATTCCTTTGAACATGTTTTTCTCTTTGGTGATTTTAATTGTTCCCATACTGCCTGGGTTAGTTCTAAAAATACATCTAAAGGGACAAATTTTCTTACGGTATCTCAATCCCATCATTTTACCCTTTTAAATGACGGGTCCCCAACTCGACTCACCCCTCCTGGTGCACCCCCTAGTGCTGTTGATCTTTCGCTCTGCCATGACCACATGACTCCTAATACCATGTGGCGTACACTCCGTGACACTCATTTGAGTGATCATTTCCGTATTCTTATTTCTTACGACGTTTGTAAACCTCCCTTTTCCTCATCTCCACCCTCCCAGCTCAGTAATATTCGGTCTTTCCGAAATTTTGACAAACAATCGTATTGTAGTTTCCTTCACACCCATCTCCTTCAATACTCACCCTCCACTTTAGACTATCCTACCCTTCTATGCATTCTCTCCACATATGTTGAGACTTTTCATCCATACAAATTCATCCCCCCCCCCCTCTCCCCATCCTTACCAGTAAATACATTGGTGGGACGACGAATGTCACAAGTTAATACTGCGGTGAACAGCTTTATTTAAATTGTATTGTAAGAATATTACGCTAGCTAATTATTTAACATTGAAACGTCATAATGCATGTATAAAGCGCATCTTTAATGCAAAGAAACGTGAGTCGTGGAAAACCTTCATCTCCTCTCTTAATCACTGTGAATCTGCAACAACCCTTTGGAATGCCATTCACGCGCTCACCCGTGTTACTTCTGTGAACTCTGCGCAATCGAGTATTCTGCCTGATGTTTTTTTTCTTTTCTATATACTTTAACACCTGACTTCACAATTCCGCCTCCATTTTCTTCCTCCCATCCCATATCTTCCCAATTTTCTGTTTTACTTCAACCTATCCAAATGTCTGAGTTACAGTCCGTTTTACAAGTAGTTCGTAGTTCATCTCCTGGTCCTGATAGTATTACTTACACTATGCTCCACCTTGTACCCCATTCCGGTCATCTTGTTCTACTTTCTCTTTTTAACAATATCCTTCTCACCTTACAGATGCTGACACAATGGGACAACTTTCATTTAGTCCCAATTCTTAAACCTGGGAAAGATTCCTTCTCTCCTTTAAGTTATCGTGGCATTGTTTTAAGTTCCTGTATTCGGAAACTTTTTCAAAATTTTTTTACTACAGCGTCTTTTCTGGGTTATGGAGAAACATCAAAGCCTTTTTTAAAGGACGTAGCACACAAGATCTACTCAATATTCTGTTGACTGATCTTCTACTAGCTAGACATCGTAAACATAGCACTATTGCCGTTTTTCTTGATATTCAAGGAGCTATGATTCCATTTCTTTACACCTATTATGGACTTGCCTTGATTCCCTTGGTTTTCCCTCTGCTTTTATTTCTCTATTAAAATGCCTATATATTTCTCATACTCTCACTCTCAAATCCCCATACCCCCCGTTTCCAGGAAGACATGTTTCGCATGGCGTTCCACAGGGTGACATACTAAGTGGTGTCCTCTTTGTGCTTTATATGCGAGATTTAGAACGTATAATTACAAAGAATGCCCGAGTTTTTGCTTACGCTGACGACTATGTTTTATACATATCACATGACAGTGTTAATGTGTGTAGGAGAAAAATGGAGTGTGTGCTTCGTGAGGTTGCTCTCTGATTGCATGAACATGGCTTCTCACTCTCTCCTTCCAAATGTGCTGCAATGCTTTTTACCCATATTCGAGCACCTAACCGTTCTCCTCTTCTTCTTGATCGTCTTACCATCCCATTTGTTAACCAGCATCCCTACCTTGGAGTCATATTAGACCACAAATTATCGTGGACTCCTTATGTTAATTCGCTTCAATGTAAAACTAATTGTTTTATTACTATATTACGTATGATCACCCGTCGAAGTTGGGGCGCTGACCCCGTTACAGCTATTCTCCTTTACCGAGCAACTATTCCATCCTTACTAGATTATCGCGCTTTTTTATAGACACCGCTTCTGCTACTACCCTGGCATGTTTAAATACAATACCATGCACCACGTGTCTGTTTAGGAGCACTTAAAACTACACCAACCAACGCCTTATTAATAGAAGCCGGTGAACAGCCTTTAAAGATTCGGCGACAGACCCTAGCCGCTAAGTATGTCCTCAAACTTTTACTGTCACCTGGTCTCAGCTTATCCCTAAGCTACGACCTTTATATTCTTATTATTCTTCCCAACTGCCCCATGAAAATCATGTCCCTGCTTTATATACCGCCTTTTGTTCTCTTATCCCGAGAGAATTTGAGCTCCTCCGTTTACCCACATTGCCTTCATACTCTATCCCTTATGTCAGTCAGTCTTTTTGTCCTCAAGTCATTATATCTTCTTCTGAATCATTTTCTTGTCTAACACATTCTACTCCTCTTTCCTCTCTTGCAACTAAACATATTCAACTTTCCCTCTCCACAAGGGAAATAAGTATTTATAGTGACGGGTCAAAATCAGTACACGGTGTTGGAGCAGCCTTTTATATTCCTGAATCGTATACTCTCTCTGAATTTTCCCTCCCTTCAGCCTTTTCTGTTTTTACCACCAAATTGTTTGCTATTCGACAAGCCCTCATTACTGTCAGGTCACATGCGTATGATTAGGTTACGATTTTCACGGATGCACAAAATGTTTTGCATGCCCTATGCTCGCCTCTTTCTTCCCCTAACTGGTACTTATATAGCGTTAAGTATCTCTTATACATCCTAACTCGTTCTGGTGTTTACGTAACTCTGGTTTGGGTTCCCAGTCACTCTGCTATAAAGGGGAATGAGACTGCTGATCAGGCAGGTAAACGAGCATCACAACAACCTCCCCTGCTTTCTATAGCGATCCCTTCTTCTGATCCTATGCATGAAGTGCAGGCCATATCGTATCAACAATGGTAGACCGATTGTAATGAATGGTCACGAGAAAAGGGACATTTTTACCATCAGTTACAACCTGTTATTCCTCCTAAACCATTGTTTTATTATGGTACATACTCTCAGTGCCATATCACATCTATTATACGCCTCCGTTTTAATCATGCTCTTACTCCCCAATATAAAAATCGTTTTCATCTCTCTCCCCCAACTACCTGTGTTTGTGGCTTGTCTGGTACCGACAGTAATCACCTCCTGTTTCAATGTCCTTCTGTTGATGTTCCCCACCAGTGCTTCCTATCCTCTTTGCTTAACATGGACATCCCCTTCCCCACAAGTATTTTGTGTTTGTTATCCTCTCTAACTCCTACTCTTGTTAACAGCATAAATCAGTTTCTTGATGATGCACATATTGTATTATAATCCTTTGACAGCACTTTGTGCTAACTCTTCCATTGCAAAATGCTTGTCATAATTTTGGTAGGATATACATCACCTTAACCTCTGTCTAATACGAGGTCATCATGTTTTGTGCGAGTCCTATGGTGTGGTTTTTTTCAATCAACTACACTTTTAATGTTCATTGCAATTCATGTGTCAGTGTTGAAGATATTAATATGGTTTTGTGACTGGATGATAATACATGAGTCCAACCACACATTTCAAGAAGAAGAAGAAGAAGAAGAAGAAGAAGAAGACATGCTTTGAAATTCTACTTACAGTGTTATTTTATGTTTCTGTGGTAAACCTAGGCTTGGTTTTCATTTTGTATACCTCTTGCTACATTATCAAGACATTATAAAGCCTGTGAACTTGACTGTGTTTAATATAAAGAGAAATCTTTAAGCTTGCAAAAGAAAGTGAAGAAAGTGGGAAAGAGAAAAGACATTTCACCTAGGAAATTTGCTGCTGTGGTAGCACTTATTGCTAAAAACTGTTATATACAGCAGAAAATTGCTAACAGAATAACAATATTACATGAAACTGTTGACAGACTTAAACTTTCAGTGCATGAAAATGGTGAATACAACCCAAAGAGAGCAGGATAATGTGGACGTAAGAGAAAAATCAGTCCTAGATCAATGATAAGACTTACAAACATGGAAACATTGAACCATAAACTTACGTTGAATGACTGGAGCCATCAGCTGAAAGGTTTTGGTGTTGAAGTGTCTCCTATGAGAGTGAGGAGGAGGTTGTTTGAAGCTGGTTTAAAAGCATGCTGATCAAGGAAAAAACAAATGATAACACCGGCAATAAAAATCAAGAGACTGCAGTGGGTCAAACAACTTCAAGAGTGGATAAGTGAGGACTGGGAAAAGGTATGGACAATTCTATGTCAAATTAATGTGGAGTGTATTGCAAAATTAAGAGTTTGTGTTCCAAATGTTGATGCTTTATTGACATTTAAATTTTGGGATTGTTGAGATCTTCTGTGCTACTATTCAGATCATTTTGAATTTGGAATTCTGTACATATCCTTCAGGTATGCTTCAATGACGAATCTGTATTCACCGTGATGGCAGAAAGCAGCCAGTATGTTCATAGGGGACCAGGAGAAACTTGCAAGTCTGAATGCATGCAACAATTTGTGAAGCATCCAACATCTATTATGGTATGGAGTGTGATGTCTGTGAAAGGTCCTGGCAGACTACACATTTTTGAAGGTACAATGAGGCAAAATAAATATTAAGAAATCCTTGAAAATGAATTCTTTCCCCAAATATGTGACTGGTTCCCAAATGATGGGGCACCTTGCCACAAAGCCAAAATTATCTCCAAGTATTTGGAAGAAAGGCATCTGAAAGTGTTACCCTTGCCAGGGAATAGCCCTGACATGAATCCCATTGAAAATTTATGGGCTATTGTCAAGCAAATGATAAGGAAATTTACAATAACCATCAAACAAGATCTCATGGAAAAACTAGACAAAATTTGGTAACGCGATGATGAAATTAAAAACTCATGTGAACATTTGGTAAAAATGATGCCAAACAAGATAAAGTTGTTGATTAAGAACAAAGGCGTGCACACTAAGTCTTAAATATATGAATGTAACATGCACATGGATGTAAACTTATAATAAATGTAAATTTTTTGCTGAAAGTGTCTTTAGTCTAATAATTTGAACACGTCTGTAAGCTACACAGCAGTTTGAGTCTTTGCCATTCAATGTGGTGAAAACTTTGAGCAATTGGTAAGAAATTTAGTGAAAGCTCTAATTGCGTTTTTCTCAAAATGTAACTTTCTTAATGGCAACAGTCAATAATGTATATCTTCTGAAGTATTGCATCTAGAAGCATGAACTCCTTTTTAAAATGCTCAGTATCTGATGCCAATTTTAGAACCAGAAATATCTCAAAAATGTAGAATCCGACTGTAGGTCCCTTTCTGCGTTACGGGCCAGATATGTGTGGTGCTGTGATTGGGTCAAATCCCACATTGTGTTTCAGGTAAACAATTTTCAGCAAGAGTCATAAGGCAGTTGGATAGAATCTGAAGAAGTATTTTTCCAGCAGCAGGGAGAAGGGTTATTCCACAGTAGTTACCACAGTCTGTTCTGTCCCATTTTTTCAAGATTAGTACATCTCTGAAATCAGGAGGAATAGTTTCAGAGTTCCATATTTTGAGAATGAGCGTCACCAGGTGCATGCATAAGTATTTTCCGGTTCCACCAACACACACAAGTTGAGTCCGCCAAACACTAACGTCTGTGTTGTATCGTTCAATGATCATGTCAAAGTTTGTGCCTGAAAAAGAACATTTGTGGCACTCATTGCTTTTCTTATTTAATCAAAAGGAAAAGGTTGTGGAAAGTCATTGTTTGCTGGTAGAAACATATGATGAACATGTAGGCTCATGAGCCTATTATATGTGCCAGAAGGTAGTTCATCTAAGTGAGGAACAAGTTTGTTGACAATGGCAAAACCAACACTGTGAACGCGGGGCTCATAATTAGCCTGTCCTTTCCAAAAGTAAGTGTAACCGCCTTCTTGTCCTTTCATTTGTCCTTCGCCTGGACTTCTAGTTTCACTGAGTTCTTCAATATCAAGGTTAAATCTTTTTAATTCATGTTCATCTTTCTGGCCGATAAACTGTATCATTGTTCATTAAAGTACGGATGTTCCAAGTAGCAAGATTTGTCCTTATTTTCTTTCTACAGCACATGGTTTACCTTCTGTGTGCGGTTTCCCAGTCAGGTTGTATGTAGGTTGACTATGTTTAGGGCATGTTTTCTAGTCCCATCCCCATTCAGGGTGAGCAGAGTGGTTCCTGAATAGGCCTGTTCAGTCACAAACACATCCCACAAGTTGTTTTACAGCCTCTCCTCAAGCAAAACGGTGCTACTCGTTGATTGCTGCTGGACTTGCAGCGTTATGTTTATCTAACTTCTGCAGAAGATGCATGTGCACAATATATTTTAATGTGGGAATGCTGCTGCACATTAACAAACACAAGTTCCTTGATAGACTCTGAACCTAATCGCAATGGCTTATGAGTTACGATGACTGGAGGTTCCGAAACTACTGCAGCCTTCGACTGCCTTCCCAGCCGCCAGAGAAGCTTCACTTGTCCCTGTGCCTGGTCCACCGTTGAGGATTTTCCTTGATATATGATCACCATATGCATTTTAATCTTAGAACCCGAGCACTTGGTTGCTGCTTCTTCCATCTATACTTCCATCTTCTCCATTGCAGATGCCATTGAGGACTTCACACATCACCCTGTGTCAGGGCCCTCCATATTTATGACCCCTGGAGAGAGGGCACTCTGCATTTTAAAGCACCCAGGAATTGGGCTACTTGTTGGTCCATGGGTCTGAAGATCACCACTGTAGGGAACCTCTATCCACCTCCTGAGGACGTGCTCTGAAGGGGTCAGGTTCCCTGGTTACTTATTGAAATTCATTCCCCCACAAAGGCTACATAGACTACCGCACTGATGTCTTGCTTCATGTTTTTCCGACTTTCAACTATCTGAAATATCTTCCACTCCTCGTCTCTTGTATTGAACTCTTTTGTACCAATGGTTTTTCACCCTATCTTCTGTCTCTCTTATAGCTCTCCTTGCTTATTTCTCTGCTGGAAGATGGGAGTGTCTGAAATAATTTGAATTCTCCAGTGACAATCATCTCATACTTCCGCATGGTTTTGTTACAGTTTATATGTTTATATGTTTTTTGTTTATGTGTTTATGTTATCTCATGTTTATACAATTTTGCCTCGCCCTTCATGACCATTTTGAAACTGACATTGTAATTCACATCTTCATATTCTCTCATTTAATCACACTGATGTAACACCTTGTATAATATAAATGTCTACATGCTATGCCTATTTCCCACACTTTGGCTGAAGATGACGCCAAACAGCGTCAAAACTAGTTCCAAGTGTAAATACATGTTGTAAATAAACTATAACATTTATTTGTATTGAAAAGGTGGACCCTTTTAAGTTTCCTATCTTCCATTCTCAGTTCAATACGGACAAAAATGAAATTCTTAGATTTAAATATTTCTCTGCTGTCGGATAATTTTGGAGATGTTCACTGGTGCACTGCTATTACCACACTGTGTATTTCTCTTCTTCTACCTTACAGTTGTCTGCACATCTGAGTCTCACCGCCCCATCTCTTCGTTCATTCTCTTCCCTCATATCTTTCTGAGTATCTGTTCTGCACCAGAGAGAGCCTCTGATTGGAAAGTGTCCCACAACTCATTAAGCTGAATCTAGTTCCAACATCATTCCAGGTCTTGAATATAACTCACTACTGCCCCAGTGAACTCCTGTTTCTTTTCCTCATCTTGTAGATCATATAATTTCACCTTTGGATCCACTTTCTTTCCTCTTCAACACTTTCCTGCCATCACCAGATCACTGATGAAAAGTCAATATTGATCAAAGACACAGTTTCCTGGCATTAACTTTACAATCCATGCACATTCACCTTTCATTTCTTCCCATCATGACATAACATATTGCGTTTTTATGTGTGTTACTCATGTTATCAGGTATTTATTCCTTTCACCATAGCCAAATCCTTCATTACAGCACACGTAGCCATCACTCTTCCTTCTTCCATGGCTGTTCATGTCTGCTCCCAGTATCAGCCCTTCATTACTTGGGATCCTTGTGATCACAGAGTCTAGGTTTTTGTAGAACTGCTCCTTTTATACCTCATCATAGCCCAGCACTGGTGCAAGGCACTGACAACATTTAAAACCAGTCTGCCAGATAGAAATTTTATCCACAGTAATCCAGTCACCCTGTCTTATGCCGTTATCCAATGATGACGTGGTCTTAGGCTCCAGGATAATTTCCACACCATTTCTTTGATTAGTCACACCACAGTATGTGTGTATAAATCCATCATTTAACTCTTTACTGTTTGCAAAACTTTTAGTGATACTTTGGCTCCCTAGTGCTGAATCAGTACATCTCGGTTGTCTTAGAGATTTGTATTGGGAACCTCTAACACAAAAAATATTGATCGATTATGCATCGCTGTGAGATATCTGGCAGTATAATTGCAACACTTTAAATACTGTTGTTATTTAACAGCAAAGTCGAAATAAAGGTTAAGCTTGAACATGAGTGAGGAAAATCAAAGTACATCACAGGAACAACCTAGAACTTCTACACAGAAACGACGGTTTAGAAAATTCATATCGATCAATCATAACATTGATTGAATTCAGATTTCATTTCCATTCAGTTGGCAGTATTACCGGAACCGTTGTAGTTCCCTCCTTACTCCTTTCGCAGATAGTACTTCTATCTCCCTTCCAGTTTCTTTCTTGAACACACAAAATATTGATCTTCCTTGTCTTCATTACCTCAATTACCTCCAGACTCTTCCCTTTCATTATGCCGATGTTGACTGTGGTAAACCTGACATTTGTCACACTTTCCTTCTGTTTCTGGTTTTTCTTCCTATGCTGCTTCTTACTTAGCCCTTGCATTCTTATCATTGCAACCAGGCTCTACTTCTACTAGCTGGATATGCCCTAACTTTATTTCACTTTCTTATATAATTGTTTGTCATGTTTTCTGACAGTCATGTTTTCAGCTGCCTGACAACTTGGTTTTATATCAGAGGACTTTCTCCTAGGCAGCAGGCAACTGTCTTACTGGACTAATGACCTTGCCTGCTTGCTGAACATACACACAGTAAAACCTCATTAAGACGTTTATGTAGGGGACAAGCATAGAGAACGTGCCAAGCGAGAAAATGTACTACTGAATACATGAATAAGAACTAGCCAACAGGGATATGTAAACACGTGATATGTTTTTTCTGACATTAGTGCATTTTATGTCATGTATGTATGGGTACAGTAAAATAAATAGGCTATTTACTTATTCTAAAGATGAGATGAGAGTATTAAAAGGCACGGAAAAGATGAGAGAACAAATACGAAAACCTTTTCCACTGTGTTAAAAGGTATGTGATACACCAGAAAGAAATGTGAAAACATTTGCACTCAGGTCCATAAAAGTTTCAGAGTAGACTATTATTGTAGATCCCACTCCTTCTAAAACAAATGTTAGCTGGAGCCTTGTATTTCGGACCAGTGAGTTATTAAACATTCTTTTCTGGTCACACTCTTCGATCATGAACTATTTGGAGGTTAAACTCGGCCAGGTGTGAGGAATGACATTGACTGCCATCTTGATTCCGACAACACTTCGATTGACTTGAGTTGAAACTCAAAAGTGCGAGTTTTAACATACACGATACTGCTGGAAGATGCAGATCTTGTCCACTTCCTGGATTTAAAATTTTGTCTTCATTAGTAAGCGATTTCGTAACTTTTTCAGTATCCATAACTGGGCTACTACTAGAAAATTATGCACCACGTTAGTCAACTTCACACGATTATGTTCCTAATGCATAGGTACGCTATCACGCGACAAATATTTACTACCTTTCACTGTATCATTCAGTTCAGAATTTATTTCTAACTTCTGAATGGAATACGAAATACAATCACAAACAGGCTTCCTTGGTTGCTCAACGTCCGTAGGTTTTAACCTTAAAGTACCCTACACGAGTCCTCTGGGTGGGGCTAATCGAGCAACAACAGCAAGATGCCACCATACTGCCCTACAGGGATTCACGGCTATGAAATCGTGCAACGAACTTAAATAATAGTCCTTCTGAGGACTCACATTCACACACCCGAACCTTCGGCTCAGTATTAACCATCTGCCAACTTAACATAGAAGGCATTAGTAAGGCAAAAAGTGAATATTTGTCCAAGATCCTTCATGAACTCTCCGTGGATGTGGTTGTATTCCAGGAAACTCACACTGAAGATGACCAGCAATTGAAACATAGGGGTAAAATTCTAGGATACCAACTGGCGGTAGTAGTGAATGATCCTAAGTATGGCATAGCCACCTTTGTCAGGAACGATATAGCAAACTGTGAAGCAATGGAACACGTTACACACGAAGCATTCTTCTCCACATCTATAAAGGTAGATAATGTCATTATTACTAACGTATATAAGCCACCTAGCGTCAGCTGGCCAGAGCACAGAATGTTGGTACCTCCAGAAAACAGCATCATTCTTGGAGACTTCAACAGCCACCACACGCTGTGGGGATACGATGAGTGCGATGAAAATGGAGACAGGCTATTTGAATGAATTGATGCAAGTGATCTTAAGCTAGTGTACGATGCCAAGGACAAAGGAACTTTCCACTCTGGTCTTTGGAAAAAAAGACTATTTGCCAGATCTCTGTTTTGCCTCCCATAACCTTATGATAACTACCTCAATACACAGACAGGTACTGAACAATTTCCCTCGGAGTCAACACAGACCCATAATCTATAGAGTTGGTCTTCAGATCCCAGTACACATACCTAGATGGAACTTCCAGAAAGCTGACTGGAAGTCATATGCTTTGCACACAGATGCCAACATTAGGTGGATAGCTCCAACGCCAGAAAATTACTGGAGGTTTGTTGGGCTAATAAAATCAGCTGCAAAAAGAACCATTCCTCGTGGCTATCGGAAGGATTACATACCTGGTTGGAACGAGGAAACAAGTCGCTTGTTTGCTGAATACTTAGAAGAAAACAGTCAGGAGAAAGCAACTGAACTTCTGAAATCTCTAGATAATGCTAGAAGAGAGAAGTGGATAACAGCAGTACAAGATCTCAACTTCACACACTCTAGTAGAAAAGCGTGGTCACTCATCCGTAAACCAGATCCAACTTCCACACCACTGAGGATGCAGACCTCCATTAACGTGGAAACCATAACAAACCACCTGGTCTCTGTATCACAGGCTCAGGGGAATAAGAAATTCACAAAGCAAGTTAAGTTGGAACTAAGGCCGAGAAAACAAGAAATCCAACTAAATGACCAATGTTCAAGTCCGTTTTCCTCAGAAGAGATACAAAATGGTCTCGACTCCCTTCGTAGTGGTAAAGCTGCCGGACTTGATGGCATATTCTCAGAACTTTTAAAAAACTGTGGTCCTGAAACCAAGCGTTGGCTTGCCTCTCTCTTTAGTAATGTTATGCAGTCTGGGCGACTGCCTCCACTGTTTAAGAAAACTAAAATTATCGCTATCTTGAAACCAGGCAAGGTTCCCAAATTACCCCAAAGCTACAGACCAATAGCCCTACTAAGCGTAACTTACAAGCTTATGGAAAGATTGACTTTTAACAGGATAGCTTCTACGATTGAATGCCTCATTCCGATTGAACAAGTTGGTTTTTCGTCATGGCCGTGACTGCAGCGATTAGTTACTTGCTCTGATTTCCTTTATAGAAAATGGATTTGGGAGGAAGAAGAAAAGTGTCTCTGTGTTCCTCGATCTTACCGCCGCCTATGACACAGTCTGGAAAGAAGGCCTCCTCCTGAAACTTAGCAGAGTAATACCATGCCTCAAGACCTTCACTCTAATAAAAAATATACTGGGAAATAGATTTTTCCAGGTTCATACAGAACATGTCCGCAGTCGTTTCCACAAACTCAACAATTGTTTGCCACAAGGTTCAGTGCTGTCTCCAATTCTTTTCAACTTATACATACACAACCTTCCAGAAACCACATCTCGCAAGTTCATCTATGCAGATGACATCAACCTCACCATACAAAGAGCAGACTTCAGTGAAGCTGAAGAAATCCTATCCTAGGACCTTGAGAAGATGGACAGTTATTTCACAAAGTGGCGATTGACACCTAGCCCTCTAAAGACAGAAGTAGCTACGTTTCACCTCAGTAACAGGAATGCAAACTACCAACCGACAATCAGGTTCAGAAATCACACACTGCAGTGTAATGCTACCCTGAAAAGCCTCGGTGTAACTTTAAATAGATCCCTAACCTACTGCCATCACCTTCAGAAACTGGCAGCTAAACTGAAAAGTCGTAACAACCTTTCGGGTAGACTAGCTGGAACATCATGGGGTGCAGGTGCAAATTCACTGCGAACAACTGCTTTGGCACTAGTATATTCTTCAGCTGAATACTGTTCTGCTGTATGGCTGAATAGTTCCCATACTCGTCTGGTCGATGTCCAGCTGCGCCATACAATGATAATCATATCTGGCGGCACCCTGCACTCCACTTCTGTACAGTGGTTACCCGTACTGAGCCACATTCAACCTTCTCACATCAGACGACAAAATGCTATTGTCAGATTATGGACTAAGGTGATGAACAGCTCACTTCCCATCCACCAGGATGCAAAAGAAAACGCCGTTGCGAGACTGAAATCCCGGAAACCTGCCTGGAAGACGGCCAGGGAACTAACTGACATACCTTTTATACCTGACGAAGCATAGAAGCAAGAATGGTCCAGATTACACCCACATGGTCTAATCAACATTGATGACCCAACAGCAAAACTTCCTGGGTTCAACCTCCCACGCAGCATCTGGACTAGATTAAACAGGATACGCTGCGGTGTTGGAAGAACTTCTTCTGCACTACACCAATGGGGGTGGTTGGAGTCTCCTTTCTGCAACTGTGGTGCTGAAGTGCAAACCATCAGCCACATCATGAAAGAATGTCCTCTCCGAACATTCACTGGACCTATGGAGGAGCTACATCAAGTAACCCCCACGGCACTCACTTGGCTGGAAGGACTTGACATCAGCTTGTGATGAAATCTCAGAACCTGCAGTTGTGTGTGTATGTGTGTGTGTGTGTGTGTTTTTTTACCTCCTAGTTAGTCTGTAAATACTCTATATCCATGTATTTAAATATGGTTATATTTTTCTAATAACACTTACATGTAAAATACATTTTAAACGATTGTCAAATGAAGCATCATACGCTAAATAAATAAATGATAAATGAAAACCGACAAGCAAAACTGAACTTCCCTGAGGCTGACGGCTTGCTCCCCAAAAGTGTAATTTACCCCGTAAAGTTCAGAAATTCGAGGCCTTTACCCATTTCCTTGCACCTTTCCCCAACCTGCCTCCTGTGGCGAGGGCTTTCATAAAAGATGACATAGAACATTTTCAGGGCTAGGAAGAACGTGATCATACTAAACAGTAATAGCAAAAATTTGTGACGAGTGAGGTTTTTTAATATAGATTTAATATGACATGAATAGGGGCTTGATGGTTATGAATTTCATGTTTTTGGTCCGTATTGAACTGAGAATAATATATAAGTAATAATAATAACAACGTAAACGTTTCCACCTTTTCAATACTACAATATATTCACAAAATTACAAATTACACGGTACTAGTTTTGACCCATCTAGGGGTCATCATCAGCCGTATTGGAGCAAAGATCATTTGTGGCGAAATCCTTTAAAATAACATTTCTTAGGATTTCGCCACAAATGATCTTTGCTCCAATACGGCAGATGATGACCCCTAGATGGGTCGAAACTAGTACCGTGTAATTTGTAATTTTGTGAATATATTGTAGTATTGAAAAGGTGGAAACGTTTACGTTGTTATTATTATTACTTATATATTATGAATAGGGGCTTCGAATTTACGATATGCTAAGTGAGAAAACATCTTGATGAGGAACGCACCAACGAGGTTTCACTGTATTTTATGGCAGCATAGACTTATCATATTGCCATGCTTTCAAAGGTTTTGTGATACTTTACCATAAGCCATAAGCATTTTATCATGACCCACTTTCATGACCACTTTCTATCTTATAAAACCAAATTCTTATTTTTAGTTTTAAGAATGGCTATTGTTGGATTTGGTAAGTACAGTATATGTTTATTTTTGTCCAAAACAGTACACTTGAAATAATACTGTTTTATGGAATGAAATGTATGAAATGTAATCAATTTGAAAATAAAATTAGTGAAACCTGAATATTGTTTCCAAAAATAGTTCAGTATGGTGAAATATGCTGCAAATATTTTAGTAATAAAATATTTGTTATTCTGTTTTACTACAGGATTCTAAAAGAGTTTCAAATGAAGTTCAGCTGCCTCTGACAGCCCCTGTAGAGAAAAGTCCAGCCAATGATTCTGTTGCTGTAAAGAATGAATATTTCATTAAGAAGATAACATCAACTCTGGAACCTCAAACGAGCAGGTAAGGAAATACTGAATTGAGATTAACTCGCTTATCCTGAGGAAAAACTAGATAAGCCCATTTTTTATTTTAAATTTTTTTTTGCAGTAATATACTAAGATCATTGTTCTCTATCCTTTGAAACTAACAAGATAAGTCATTTTGTCATAATATTAAAGAAATAGCCAACTTTTATTTCCAGTTTATTCGAGAATCCAAAACAGTCCCCAGTAAGAACCAGATAAGTTGTTAATGTTCTGAATATCTATCTTATCTTATATATATAAAGCCACAAGGCTGACTCACTGACTCACTGACTGACATTAATGTTTGCCCACTTCCAAGTGAGCTAGGAACTTGAAATTCGGCAGTCTGATAGCTTTTAGGCTGCAACCCAAGGAAAAATTCCAAAAAGTTGAATTTTTTTATATTTAGCCCCCCTTCCGCCCAATCAAAGAAATTTCGTGTTAGACCCTTCCAGATGAGCTAGGAACTTGAAATTCGGCAACCTGATATATATGAGGCTGTAACCCAAGGAAAAATTCCAAAAAGTTAATTTTTTTTGTATTTAGCCCCCCACGGAATCAAAATATCGGACTCAAATTTCGGTTCAGACCCTTCAGTTCCAGATGAGCTAGGAACTTGAAATTCGGTAATCTGATAGCTATTCCGCTGTAACACCAGGAAAAAATGCAAATAGCTGAATCATTTCCTATGTAGCCCCCCTCCACCCAATCAAAGTTTCGGACTAAAATTTCGGGGTAGATCCTTCCAGATGAGCTAGGAACTTGAAATTCAGCATTCTGATAGTTATTAGGCTGTAACCCCTGGGAAAAATCCGAAAAGCTAAAATTTTTAATAATTAACCCCCTCCCACCGAATCAATATATAGGAAGGTGCAGGCTTTCGTTTCGAGCTCTCTTGTGGCCGAACGGTAATTGCTATCAATGAACGGATTGCACTTTCGACTCCTAAAATTAAGAGATCTACAACTTTGGTCTTATGACTTTTTGTCGTATCTCGACCCCTTCTACCTTAGATTGAGCTTCATTTTCCCGGTTTCGCAAAATTTTGTTAAATTTCCATAAATTATTTTCTGATTCACACACTCATATGATAGATAGATGAACGAAATTCAGCACGCTCCTTGGCAACGGCATTGGCCATATGTAGACCGACTTTCGTTATTCTAGCTGCCTTGCAAGTATGGGAAAACGGAGGGTACATGTGGAAACACTACTGAAATTTCGGCCTAATTGATGATTCTTAAGCAATTTATGGCGAAACCCGCTGAGATACGGTAAAACCTCAAATAACCGAAATTATAGGCCGTTTCATCGTCAACGTGCCTGCGAAGTGTCAAGACTGTAGCTGTCTGCCAAGTTGGCAAAATTATTTTTCAATTTTTGAAAAGTGGACGAAATTTGACATAGCTCGAAACGTTCACCTCTTACTATGGTATAAATATGCGGGATACGAGCAGGCGCCTAATACAGTAATGTAGACGACTAAACGGGTCGTCTAACGCCGCAATCCGTACCACGATACGACTCACCGTTTGCCCGCAATAAATGTCCAAATGAAAGCATGCACTATTTAGCATGCACATTGCCTGGCTAAATGTTGATTTTTTGTTATTTTTATTTCCCTTCTTTAAACTAAATTGTGGACGATGTGTTGCCGTGCGCAAGAAAATTAATATTTGTCGCAGTTACAACTTTGGCCTGCAACCGAGGGAGAAATTCGAAAGAGTTGCATTGTTTAACGTTTTTATCTCCAGAAATTATCGAAATCTGGAAGCAGTTTTCATGATGGTGATAACTAACGTTTCGAGGATTTTGGTGGCTAAACTGTAAGTCTTACCGCCAAATGGACCAGGCGTTCGGATCCCATCATGAAGAGATCTACAACTTCGGTCACGGGAATTTTAGTCGTACCTTGATCCCTTATGACTTGGATAGAGCTGCTTTTTCAGATTTGACGTCCATTTTTTTACATTTTCCCTAATTAATGTTACTGTTTTAGACACTTATAAGACCGACAGAATCATGAAATATGGCAGGCTCGTTGGAACGTTCGTGGATCATATGTGAGCAAAATGCATGGTTCTAGCACCCTGTAAAAATGGAAAACGGAAGTAATACGTAAACACTGTACTCCTAATCCAAGGTTCTACACCAATCTTCCTCTAACTCGATGCAGATACGACAGAACATCAAAGAACGTAAATATAGAGCGTTTCAACCACGATAAACCTACCAAGATTCAAGACTATAACTCCCCTTTACGTTAGGAAAATATTTCATATCTTGTGAGAATCGTACGTAATTTGCACCACGTCCAAACGTTTAACGCTTTCTTTGCTATAAATCGTGAATATACGGTACGAGAAAATATTCTAGGACCAAAAATATACGCAAATAAATGGGCCGTCTGGTGGCACAATCCGTTTTCCGTAACGAAGTACCCATTCCTCACAGTAATTTCCCATAAGACCACTTGTAATATAGAGGAATTGGGGGTTTGGGGGCGCAGCCCCCAACGAGCGAAAGCGAGTCTTATATATATAAAGCCACAAGGCTAACTGACTGACTGACTCACTGACATTAATGTTTGCCCACTTCCAAGTGAGCTAGAAACTTGAAATTCAGCAATCTGATAACTATTATGCTGCAACCCAAGGAAAAATTCCAAAATGTTCAATTTTTTTTATTTAGCCCCCCCCCCCCACCAAACGAACCCTTCCAGATGAGCTATGAAGTTGAAATTCGGCAATCTGATAGCTATTAGGCCGCATCCCACGGAGAAGTTCCAAAAAGTTGAAATTTTTCATATTTAGCCCCCCCCCCACGCCCAGTCAATATATCGGGCTCAAATTTCGTGTTAGACCCTTCCAGATGAGTTAGAAACTTGAGATTCAGCAATGTGATAGCTCTTAGGCTGCAACCCAAAGAAAAATTGCAAAACGTTCAAATTTTTCATATTTATATCCCTCCCCGCCAAATCAAAATATCGGACTCGAATTTAGTGTTAGGCCGTTCCAGATGAACTAGGAAGTTCAAATTAGGCAATCTGATAGAAATTGGCTGTAAGCCAAGAAAAAACTCCAAAACATTCCAATTTCTCATATTTACCCCTGCACCACCCAATCAAATTACTCTGCCCCCTTCCCCAAACAAAATGGCGGACCCCATGATGCAGTGTCCCACAATATTAATATTTGGCAAAGATGTAGTTCCTATCCTGTAACTGACATAGAATTTCCAAGAAGTTCAAACATTTAATATTTAACCCATTGAAAAATTCACAATATAAAGCCAAATTTAATGACGGTGCAGACTTGCGTTTCAAGCTATTTTGTGGCTGAACGGTAATTGCTATCAATGAACGGATTGCACATTTACCTCCTGAAATTAAGAGATCTACAACTTTGGTCCTATGACTTTTTGTCGTATCTCAACCCCTTCTACCTTAGTTTGAGCTTCATTTGCCCGGTTTCGCAAAATTTTGTTAAATTTCCATAAATTATTTTACTGATTCACACACTCGTAAGACAGATAGATGCATGAAATTCAGCACGCTCCTTGGCACCATCATTGGCCATACACAGACTGACTTTCATTATTCTAGCTGCCTTGAGTGTATAGGAAGTCGGAAGGAATATATGGAAGCACTGACCAAATTTCAGCCTAATTTATGTTTCCTAAGCAATTTATTAAAAGAAATAAGTTTCATAATGAACAATGAACAATGAACATATTGAACAATGATTACAATAGAGTAAAATAATATATTATTATTGGTCCACCTTTTCAATACAAAATGAAAATTACATAGGGACTAGTTTCGACCTAGTAATAGGTCATCATCAGCCTGAAGTAAATTAAAGCGTAAATATCGAAGAAAACATAAACAATGTAAACACAAGTACAGTCTTTTAAAGGTACATACCAAGTGGGAAGTTGAGTAGAGATATATTAAAAATAATAACTCTTCCAATTGACGAAGCACTGAGCGGAAGTTATGTAAAGTTCGGTGCGCCGTATATTATAAAAGACCACTGTGCACTAAATGATGTAATAAAGAAGAATAGTATGTATTTTGACGTCTATCAATACCTTATAAAATACGACGTAATCTTCTTCGAATATACAACAGCTAAGAAGAAGCCAGCATTCAACCTACTATTCTTCTTTATTACATCATTTAGTGCACAGTGGTCTTTTATAATATACGGCGCACCGAACTTTACATAACTTCCGCTCAGTGCTTCGTCAATTGGAAGAGTTATTATTTTTAATATATCTCTACTCAACTTCCCACTTGGTATGTACCTTTAAAAGACTGTACTTGTGTTTACATTGTTTATGTTTTCTTCGATATTTATGCTTTAATTTACTTCAGGCTGATGATGACCTATTACTAGGTCGAAACTAGTCCCTATGTAATTTTCATTTTGTATTGAAAAGGTGGACCAATAATAATATATTATTTTACTCTATTGTAAGCAATTTATGGCGAATCCCATGGAGATACAGCAAAACCACAAATAACCAAAATTCCAGGTCGTTTCATCATCGATCTGCCTGCCAAGTTTCAAGACTCTAGCTGTCTGCTAAGTTGGTGAAATTATTTTTCAACTGGTGTTAAGCGGACGAAATTTGATATGGATCGAAACGTTCACCCCTTTCTATGGTATAAATATTCGAGATACAAGAAAATGCCTCAGACAGAACTGTAGTCGACTAAAGGGGACGTCTGATGGCGCAATCCGTATCTCGATACGACTTACCGTTTGGCCGCAATAAATTTTCAAATGAAAGTCTGCACTATTTAGCGTGCCTATTGCCTGGCTCTATATTATCTTATCTTCTTATTATATATATAAAGCCACAAGGCTAACTGACTGACTCACTCACTGACTGACTGACTTACGGACCATAATGTTTTCCCACTTCCAGGTGAGCTACGAACTTGAATTTCGGCAATCTGATAGCTATTAGGCTGCAACCCAAGGAAAAATTCCAAAAAGTTGAATTTTTTTATATTTAGCCCCCGTGCCGCGAAATCAAAATACCGGACTCAAATTTCGTGTTAGACCTTTCCAGATGATCTAGGAACTTGAGATTCGGCAATGTGATAGCTACTAGGCTGCAACCCAAAGATAAATTCCAAAAAGTTCAATTTTTTCATATTTCGCCCCCTCCCCGCCCAATCAAGTTATCGGACTCAAATTTAGGGCTAGGCCCTTCCAGAAGAACTAGGAAGTAGAAATTAGGCAATCTCATAGAAATTGGGCTGTAAGCCAAGGAAAAATTCCAAAACTTTGCAATTTCTCATATATACCCCTGCACCACCCAATCAAAATACTCTGCCCCCTTCCCCCAAACAAAATAGCGAACACCGTGATGCGGCGCCCTACAAAATTAAAATTTGGCAAAGTTCTAGCTCCTAGCCTGTAACCGAAGTAGAAACTGCAATAAGTTAAAATATTTAATATTTTATCCACTAAAAAATATGAAATATTAAGCCAAATTTAATGATGGTGCAGGCTTTTGTTTCGAGCTCTCTTGTGGCTAAACGGTAATTGTTATCAATAAACGGACTGCACTTTCTTATCCTAAAATGAAGAGATCTACAACTTTGGTCCTATGACTTTTTGTCGTATCTCCACCCCTTCTACCTTAGATTGAGCTTCATTTTCCCGGTTTTGTTCAATTTTGTTACATTTCCATAAATTATTTAACATTCACACACTCATGAGTCAGATAGATGAACGAAACTCAGCACGCTCCTTGGCAACATCATTGGCCATATGTAGACCAACTTTCATTATTCTAGCTGCCTTGCAAGTATGGGAAAGTGGAAGGTATATGTGGAAACACCATTGAAATTTCAGCCTAATTATTGATTCTTCAGCAATTTATGGTGAAGCCCGTGGAGATACGGCAAAGCCTCAAATAACCAAAATTATAGGTTGTTTCATCGTAATGTAAGCGGCTAAAAGGGTCGTCTGCTGTCACAATCCGTACTTTGATATGACGTACCGTTTGGCCGCAATAAATTTCCAAATGAAAGTCTGCACTATTTAGCGTGCACATTGCATGGCCCTATCTTATATACATAAAGCCACAAGGCTAACTGACTGACTGACTGACTGACTGACTGACTGACATTAATGTTTGCCCACTTCCAGGTGAGCTAGAAACTTGAAATTCGACAGTGTGATAGCTATTAGGCTGCAACCCAAGGGAAAATTCTAAATAGGTCAAATTTTTCATATTTATCACCCAACAAAATGTCGGACTCAGACTTCGGGTGTGTTAGACCCTACCAGATGAGCTATAAACGTGAAATTCTGCTGTCACGTAGCTATTTAAAATAACCGACATTATATTTTGTTTCCTTCTCGATACACCTGCCAACTTTAAAGACTGTAGCTGTCTCCTAAGTTCGGAAAATAATTTTTCAAACTGTGAAAAACGGACGAACTTTTACATTGATTGAAACATTCACTTCCTTCTATGGTATAAATAGGCGAGATACAACAAAATGCCATAAGACAAAAATTTGGGCGACTAATAGTGCCGTCGTCTGATGGCCCAATCTCCATCCCGACATGACGTACCGTAAGTCCGCTATTTTCACCAGGTCGAAAAGTTTACTTCTATCTTTGCAATAAATCGTCAATATACTGTACGAGAAAATATTATGTGAGCAAATATGTTCGCGAAAATAAGGTCGTATGGTGCCGCAATCACCTTTTCGTAATGACGGACTGGTTCGTCACAGCCATTTTCCAAATGACCACTTCCAGTGTAGAGGAATTGGGGGTTTGGGGGCAGAGCCCCCAACGATCGAAAGCGAGTCTATATAAAAAATAATACGTTCTGACTGACCGACCGACCGACCGAGCCAAAAGTACTGGACATAAAGAAATGAAATTTTGGGGATACATTTATATTAGAGTGTAGGTGCTCACTAAGGAAGAATTTTTGGATATTCCGTCGCCAAGGGGGAAAAAGGGGGGTGAATTGTTTAAATGAGTATATCCATATTTCAAAAATTTAACAGTTCACAGACATAAAAATTGGTATTTGGAATCTCCTTTAAAAATAAAGAAACACGTATTTTTTGTTTTTGGAAAATCCCATTAAGGTGGGGCTGAAAAAATGTGAAAAATTCATTGAATACTTTTTATGGAAATACTTATATATATAAAGATGTTACAGACATGAAAATTTGATATTTGGAATCTCATTTAAAAATAAATAAACACGTATTTTTTTGTTTTTGGAAAACCAAATTTATGGGGACTGAAAAGGAGTGACAAGGGGGTGGGCTGAATTTTTAGAAAGACTATATCTACAGTATATCTCAGAAATGTAACATGTTACAGACATAAAAATTGGTATTTGGAATCTCCTGTAAAAGTAAAGAAACATAGATATTCCTAATTTGTTTTAGGAAAATCCACTTAAGGGGAACAAAAAAAGGGCGTGAATTTTAAAATGAGCGTATCTGCAATATATCTCAAAAACTTAACATGTTACAGAGGTGAAAATTGATATTTTTAATACCCTACATGTTTTGGACAGGAAACAACAGTTTCTTTCTGGTATAATAATAATAATAATAATAATAATATAATTTTTTTGCGAGGGATTGTGGAAAATCTTACATGAGACACTTGTGAAGGGTCTGCACTCCACGAGTGTGTGGGATTCTTACCCACTAAAAACCACACACCCATTTTCCCACGATGTTTGTTTCTACCCCGGAATCGCTCTCGCGTTATTTCAGAGTAGTGTCGTGTTTTTAGTCATTCAGACTTCTTCTTCATTCATCTTTCACTGATGTTCAAAAGCATCCAGATCCCTCTTCTTCTGGCGCAGGATACTTTCCACATATTCTGTCACCCTATCCCAAGATTCCTGATTTCTCAGCATTCCAAGCACAGTATTATCTGGTGTCAGTACTTCGAGTTCAGCTTCCACAATACTTCTTTCTGTCAACCAATGATCATACACGAAGAAAGTATGTAGGACGTCATCTATATCACGACAGTAAATGCATTTTGGACTGCTGGCTATGTTCAAAGTTTGCAAAATTTTACGGAAGTATCCATGCCCTGTTAGAAGCTGAGTAATGTAATTTACCTCACCATGAGTCCGTTCAATCCAATTATTTAGACATGGTATTATTCACTTTGTCCATTTCCCTTGAGGATCACTTTCTCGTCTCTGTTTCCAGTGCTCCATTCGACGGCTACGGGCTAACTTTTTTGCGCGTTTCTGTCTGAGTTCTCCTTGATTATGCCAGATTTCCTGTCGTTAAAAAGCAAGTAAATCAATACACGCTACTCCAGCTATGGTGAGGAATGCAGGTTCGGATACCGTACGATATGCACATGCTATTCGCAACGCTGCTCTTTGTTGTACCACAGCAATCATTCTCCTATACTTTCCTATCTTCAGTGATTCAGCCCATACCTCAGAGCCATACAGAAGTACTGATTGGACTGTTGACATCAGAAGTCATCATTTGCTGGATCTCGGGCCTTTGATATTGCCCATCAGTCGACTAAGTTCGGTCATATATTTCGCTGCCCTTTCTGTCACCCTCCGGATATGATGCCAGAATGTGAGTTTGGTATCAAGCGTAATGCCTAAATATTTCACATTCTTAGTGGTTCAGCGGCTATCTCTCCAACTTGAAACGACACAGTGGTCTCAATTCTTTTTCTTGTCAAAAGAACAATTTCCATTTTATGATTAGCAAGTGTTAGTCTGTGATTATTCACCCATCCCTTTATCCGTCGCATCACTTGATTCAGTTTAAGTTGCAACAATTCCAGATCACGGGTCACTATTAAGACAGCCACATTGTCAGCATAACCTGTAAGTGTTGTGTCTTCAGGCATCTCTAGTTGCAGTAAGCCATCATAAGTAATATTCCAAAGGTCTGGGCCAAGAATGGATCCTTGTGCTGCACCAGCTATAATCCGTTTAGGCTTTTGTCCACCCTCTGTATTATACAGCAGTAAGCAATCCTTCAAATAGTCTTTCAATATTCTCATGAGATACTATGGAAGCTTGAATGTTTCTTGAAGTGCTTCCAACATGTCCGTCCATCTTGCTGAGTTTAAAGCATTCTTCACATCCAGGGTCACAAGAAGCGCCACTTTACGAGAATAATGATTGCCTGTTTGTGCTCTTTTGGCAGTGTTCACTACTTCTAGTACTGCAACTGTCGAATGTCCTCTCCGAAAACCATGCTGACGAGGTGACAAGTCCCCAGCTTGCTGAACTGCTGAGAGTATTCTGGGCTGTAGGAGCTTCTTTAAACCTTGTCCTGCAGTATCAAGCATAAAAAGAGGTCTATACCCCCAGACTTCCCTTTGATGATCAAAACTAATCGTGCCTTTTTCCATCGATTGCTAAAAATACCTGCCATGAGGCAATTGTTGTACATTTCCAGCAGCCACTGTGGACAGAATTCTGCCATTATCTTCAGTACTTTGGCTGGTATACCGTCTGGCCCTGGGGCTTTCTTATAATAATTTTTTTTTTTTTTTTTTTTTTTTGCGAGTGGAAAATCTTTATAAGACGCTTGTGAGGGTCCGCACTCAACAAGTGTGTGGAGATTCTTACCCACTAAAAATCACACTCCCTTTTCCCACGATGTTTATCTCTGCCCCAGAAACCACTCTTGCATTACTTCAGGATGGATCTCGTGCTTAATGCATCTTGTGCTTCATCTTCCTTCTTCTGCTTTACTGTCTGTCGTAATCATCCAGGTCCTTCTTCTTTTGATGCAGAATATTTTCTACGTAGACTGCCACCTGGTCCCAAGATTCTTGACTTCGTATCATTACTGATACGATCCCTTCTGGTGTAAATTCTCCCTGCATAACTTCTAAGCACCTTCTTTGTGGCAGCCAATGAACACATACGAAGAAAGTATGTAATACGTCATCGATATCACCGCAGTATATGCACACCGGACTAGTTGCTAGCCCTAGTCTGTGAAGAAATTTTCGTAAGTATCCATGACCTGTCAGGAACTGTGTGAGATAGTAGTTCACTTCACTGTGATTTCGGCCAACCCATATGCCCAGAGAAGGTATCAGTCTTTTTGTCCATTTCCCTCTAGAATCATCTTCCCATCTTGTTTGCCATCGTTGCATTCTGCGACTAAGAGCCAAAGCCTTTGCCCTTTTCCTTCCTAGCTCTTCTTGTGTGAGCCAAATTTCTTGTCTTTTGAAAGTCAACAAGTCAATAGGAGCTACTGCTGCTACTACTAGAATCGCAGGTTCTGATACTGTAAGATATGAGCAAGCAATTCATAAAGCTGCTCTCTGTTGTACAGCCGCAATTCTTGTCCGATATTTCGCAATTTTTAACAATTCAGCCCAAATTTCTGAACCGTATAGCAGTATCGATTGGACAGTCAAAATGAGAAGCCGCCTTTTACTAGATTTCGGCCCCTTGATATTTCCCATGAGTCTACTCAGTGCAGTCATGGTTTTTGCTGCCTTATCTGTTTCCCATTGGACGTGGTCCCAATATGTAACTTAGTATCAAGCGTAACACCAAAATATTTTGTGCTCCTAGTTGTTTCAATGGCTATCTGCCCAATCTGCATCGGTACAACAGTATTAATCCTTTTCCTTGTCAGGAGGACAATTTCCATTTTATGATCTGTGAGTTCTAACTTGTGATTTATCATCCATTCTTTAACACATCGCATCACCTGATTCAATTTAAATTGAGCCAGCTCTAGGTTACGGGTTACTATCAGAGCAGCCACATCATCAGCGTAACCCACAAGTTTCGGCATCTCCAGCCGTAACAAACCATCATACATGGTATTCCAAAGGTGTGGTCCAAGAATTGAGCCTTGCACTGCACTTGCTGTGAGCCGTTTTCTTCTCTGACCATCTTCCATGTCGTATAACAATGTACGGTCTTTCAAATGGTATCGCAGTATATACATGAGATATTCTGGTAGCTTGAAAGTTTCTTGTAGAGCTTCCAAAATATCACTCCATTTTGCCGAGTTGAAAGCATTTTTAACATCTAGAGTCACAAGAAGCGTCAGCTTTCTAGAGTAATGATTACCCATTTGAGCTCGTTCTGCTGTCTTCACCACTTCCTTCACAGCATCTAACATTGAGTGACCTCTGCGAAATCCATGTTGTTGGTCAGATAGGTCGCCAGCTAATCGGACTGCTGCTAGTATTCTTGGCTGTAGTAGCTTCTCTAAACCTTTCCCGGCAGTGGCCAGCATACATAGAGGTCTGTAACCCCCAGTTTTCCCTTTACTGATCAGAACCAATCTAGCTATCTTCCTACGAAAGCTAATAATTCCTGCTTTCAAACAATGATTATACATTCTCAACAGTAGTTGAGGACATAATTTGACTGCCAACTTTAGTACTTCTGCTGGAATACCATCTGGTCCAGGAGCTTTCTTATTTCTAAGGGAATTAATTGCTGTTATCAATTCTTCAGTTGTAAAAGGTGGTACATTATCTAGTTCTTTCTCGGCCTCATCATCAATCCTCTCTGCATGATCAGGGAACAGTGTGTGTACAATTTCTTCCATGGTGCGTGGATCCATGATAGGGCTTGGTAGCATCTCGAATTTCATAACGATTTTATACCCTAATCCCCATGGATTTTCATCCACTTCCTTACACATTTCTCACCACTTGTCAGCATTATTCTTTTTAATTGTATTTTGCAGTCTTTTCTTCATAGTCTTATACTCTACTGAGAGAGCTTCATCGTTATGTCATGCTCTTTGTGTCCTTCGTCTGAGCCACAGGCATTGTTTCCTCAGCTCAGTAATTTCTTCATTCCACCAATATGCTGGACGCTTGCCTCTCCGTTGTTTGATTCTGATCATTGATGTGTCACATGCTTGCTGAAAGAGTCTCATGGTGTGTTCCACGCATTTGTTAGCAATTATGCTTCTTTCACCTCCGTGACATGTATCCATCATACAGTCCATTCCATTCTGTATTACTTCATGAAATTTTTCTCTACCCATAGCAGCTATGTTCCATCTTTCTGGCTTGTGCGTGATAATCCTTAGATGCGGAGTCTCTTGAAGTCTCTTGAAGTACACGAAAAGTGATATACAGTAGAACCTCGATAATTCAAAATCGGTTAATTCAAAATCCCACGTAATTCGAAGAAGCTCTCATTCCCGGAAACATGAGATACAGTTTTGCATGTTATTTAAATTGTTTAATTCGAAATACGGATAATTCGTAATTCGAAGTACATTGTCGGCCCCATTACCGAAATTCAGTCTTTTAATTTGAAACTGCCTTTACATTTTAAAACAATAGTATGTTACAGAGTAATTTCAACTCGAAATTTATCCGCGTCATAATAGAACGCGTGTTCCGGAACGTGGAGGGGTAGCTTTCCGCACTTACACTCACTTCGGTGGGTCTACAGTGCGCTTCATGATTGCCAAGTTGAATGAAATCAGAATTCTTTTGTATTCAACCTTTTAAGGAACGCCGTAATATCACGCAACAGGCAGTGTGCGGGAAAACAGAATGCGCGAACACTGGCGATGCCGACAGTTGACGAAAAAGCTTGGCTCATATAATAAATTCATAGGCACTGAACAATACTGTCATTGCCGATGAAACTGCATTGCTTTATTTTAATGCGAGCCCAAATGGTCTTATGGTTTTGAAGGAGAAAGTGCCAGCCGGGGAATCGTACAAGGGTCGGGGATGATGGTCATTGTAGTGCGTTGCAACTGCAATGCACATGGAAGCGGGAAACTTTATCCCCTCGTCATAGAAAAGTTCGATAAGCTACAATGTTTTAAGGGCGTCGGGCACTTTCCATCCCAGTACAAAGCATCTAAAAATGCAAACGGTACAGAAATCCAAAAAATAATGCATTTGCACAGGGGAACCAGCATAATTTATCCTCGTCTTTGAATTGTGTGATTTTTTTTTTCTTTCGTTGCGTGAGGTTATGTTCGTCAGTGATTTACCCAAGTGCATTATTTGAACATTGTAAATGCACCTTGTTGGGTACATTTCGGAAATAGCTTTTCCATGGCATTGGAAAGGTTTAAACTGTGAATCGAGGTGATTGCATGTATTAATGGGTCTTAGAATACTTTGTGACGCGGCAAGTGTTTACATTTCTGAAGTATTCCGCCATGGCGGAAAATCGTACAAGGTTAGAGTCATAGGAAAGTTTGATTTTAAGGGCATCGGGTCCTTTCTGTGTAAATACAAGGCATCTAAAATGCATACAGTATAGTACTCCAATGAATAAAGCACTTGCACATGGGAGCCAGCATAGATTTCTCCTCGTCTTTGAATCGTGCTTTTTTTTTCTTTCTTTTTTTTCCCCTTCTTCCGTCGCGTGAGGTTATATTTGCCAATGAGATATTCAAGTGCATTATTTGAATACTGTAAATGCACATTTTTGGATAAATTTAGTAAATATTTCTTTTTGCATGGCATTTGAAAGGTTTAAACTGAATCAAGGTTAACTGCATGCAGTAACGGGCCTTAGAATATTTCGTAACGCGGCAAGGGTTGGTACTTCTGAATTGCGAATTGGCAGTTAATTCGAAATCACGTAATTCGAAGTCCGATTTTTGAGTCCCAACAACTTCGAATTAACGAGGTTTTACTGTACTGATGATTGCTTCCAGTATATTCTTCAATTACTCGCCATTCAGTTATCCTAGATGCAATGTCTTCAGAAGCAAAGGTTACATCTGGTATAGTTCCCTAACATCCTGGTCGCCGAAAAGTTGTCACATTACCAACGTTGATAACCATTAATCCCAATCTGGCGGCCATCTCCATTGTACGCCTCCCTCTAAAATCTGTTTGAGGCATGTTCCATTTAACTGCTTGAGCATTAAAATCAGCGGCAACAACTAGGTTAGTGTTCATCCCTTGCAGAGTATCTTCAAGCCCATCTAGTTTTATCTGGAAGTCAGAAATAGCCTCATTTGGGGTAAAATAACAGCTGACAAAAATTACCTTCTCAACTTGGACCCAGACAAAACCATCCCCGCATCCTTGATTTATAACTGAATATTTTCCCAGGTCTGGTACCCATATCGCAGCTGTCCCTAGATTGTCTGAAAACCAACCTGGTTGATCTCTGTCTTGATATTGTTCACTAAGAATCAAGATGTCTCCTTCTAATTCATAGGTCATCTGCATCAATAGATCATTGGCAGTTAGACTCCTGTGTATATTGGCTTGAAGGATCTGTACCATTCACCACTGCTTTTTGGCCTTTTCTAGTGCTCCACGAAACACAATACACTTGCCTGAGCCAAGAGCATGATGTCGTTTTGACTCTTCAATGCGCATATCTGTGCAAATTATGCATCGTGGATTCGTTTTGCATCCTACTGCCTTGTGGCCAGCTTCCCCGCACTTAAAGCAGAGTTTACTTCTGTCCAATCCTTTACAGTTTCGTGCTTGATGCCCATATGATAGACATCTAAAGCACCGAGGAACTACGGCCCACCTTCTTACTCTGCAGTATAGCCACCCTACTTTAATTTTGCCTATGTCTAACAGCTTTCGTGCCTCGCTATCTTCTATCTCCACACTGGCGAGTTTTTGTCCCCTGCTGTTTGGATTTATGATTGAGACCTTCAATTCTTGATTAAGATTTTCTAATTCTCGTCTTACAACCTCCTCTACATCGGAAATAGTGGTGGCACTGTCCATATCCCGAATTTCCAATGTAGTTCTAGGCGTTAAAACCTTTACTTCGCCATCATGTCCAAGAGCACCTTTAAGTGATTTATTAAAATTTTCTCTGTTCTCCTTTTCCATGGCCTTATTAAATTCAAGAAGAACCATTCCAGATATAGTTTTCCTGATCGATCTAATACCAGCGCCACTGTCTTTCGGCTTCTCCTTGCTGCGGATATCCTTCACAACATCTGCGAAAGACTTGCCATTCATTGGTTTAATAAGTACGGCTTCTGGGCGGCTTCTTATAGTTGAATGTTTCCGTTGCTCGTTCTTTTTAACAGTTTCAGATACCAGTTCTGGTTCAGGTTGAGTACCATCATCTTCATCCCTCTTCTTCTGCCTCTGTTCCTTCTTCTTATTATTATTCTTCTTCTTGGATAACGCTATTTCCCATTTATCCTGTTCTACGTTTCTGTTTGTGGTGCTCTGTTCTACTTTCTCTTGAACGGGCAAATCCTTTTGCATTAATACTCTAGTAGCTTTCCAAGCTTTTCTGTGCGTAGATCCCTCATCTAGAGCTCCCTCCAATTTCTTTAAACCTTGCTGAATTTCCATCTTCATATTTTTCTGCTGAATTGCAAGAATACTTTTCAACAGGCCCCTGGCGATTTCCAGTTGTTCTTCCTCTTTTAACATATCCTCCATAATTTGTTGAGTGATATCAAGCCTCAAATTCGTTTTCACATTCTGCTCAATACTACTATTGCACGTATCATGTGTGCGCTCCACGTCCGGGATATTGTGGCAATGTTCCATAGATGCTGGATTAATATCCACAGAGTCACACTGGATTCCAGCTCCCGACATCGTGCCGTATAGGGAGTCCAGCTGGCCATGACTCAAGTCGCAGTGAAATATCTATTCTCTGTTTATTTTATATACCGAAACTAGGTAACCTAAAAACGCAATTTCACTAACACACAATATCAATGTCTTGAACTTTACATCCACTACCGTAGTTTATTCTATTAAATATTGAAAGCACGTATATTAAATATTACTTATACTCGCTTTCCATGTCAATATACTGGTGATTACCAGTGAAAGCTTCGATCATTGCATGCACAACAGACGTACTGATCTTGTCACTACCAAGATGTACAATAATAATAATAAATTCCGCAACAAAATCATCCAGAAAGCTCGAGAGCAAATTCCTCTGAAAAAGAATACTAAACACCCTTGGTGGAATTCTGAATGTGAACGTGCCTTGAAGGAACGTAAAGAAGCATTCCAGAAATACAACAGCAAGAAATCACTAGAAAACCAAACATATTTCAATGAAACTAGAAAACGAGTAGCCAAAATCATCAGGCAGGTCAAGAGAAAACACCTGAAGCAACAACGGGACTCGATTGAAGACAACTTTCGTAACTACAATTTACGAGATTTCTACAGGGAATTCGGAGGACAAGTCCGTGGGTACGCTCCTCAAAACCTGGCTTTCAAAAGATCAGATGGAAAACTTGCACTCAGTAATCAGGATAATTGTCAAGAATTAGCACTTTACTTCGCTGATCTCCTCAACTGTCCAGAGCCCCTCACAAGATTCCCTCAAGAGCCCCCAAGGCACACTTTCCCAGAATCTCCACCACCGACAGAGGAAGAAATCCGCGGCCACATCCTCAAACTTAAAAACAATAGGACCTCCGGAGAAGATGGCATCATTGCGGAACTTCTGAAAAATCTTGGACCTAACTCCCTCAAGGAGCTCACTCAAATCATTACAGATATCTGGCAATTGGAGGAATTACCTCAGGACTGGAAGTGCGCCCTCATCCACCCATTAAACAAAAAGGGAGATACATCAGTCTTGTGCGCCCTCATCCACCCATTAAACAAAAAGGGAGATAAGACTGATGTAAACAATTACAGGGGCATTTCTCTTCTCCAAGTGACTTACAAAATTCTTTCAGCTTGCCTTTTGAAGAGAACGCAAGAACAACTTGAACAAAGTATTGGCGAATATCAAGCAGGCTTCCACCCTGGTCGCTCGTGTGCAGAACAAATATTCAACTTGAAGACAACACTTAAATACAAAGCATTGAGGAACAAACCGGACATCTGCATTTTTGTTGACTTCAGGAAAGCGTACGACTCGGTTGATCGACAGTCTCTCTTCGTTGTTCTTGAGGAACTGGGGCTTGATTCCAAGACGCTCAACCTCATCAAGGCAACACTCACTGACACTATCTCCAAAGTTAAATTCATGGGGGAGATCTCTGAACCATTCCCGATTAAAACTGGCGTCCGACAAGGTGACGGCTTATCTCCGCTTCTTTTCAACCTCGTCCTAGACAAAGTCATCCGCGAGTGGGAAAAGGTATTGAAAGACATGGGATACTGGTGCCCCATATGACTAGGACGACCCAAAGACGGTATTGAGATATCATGCCTCGCTTTTGCAGATGACCTGGCCATACTTACAGATGATGTATTCACAGCCGTTACACAAATTGAAACCCTTAGCAAATGTGCTGGAAAGGTTGGCCTACAAATTTCCTTTGAAAAGACCAAGTTCTTCTGCTCAAAATTTGACATCCAAAATTTGAACACGAGACATGGGCAAATCAACCGAGTACCACACTTCAAGTACTTGGGAGAAATACTTGAACCAACAGGAGGCGAGAAGGCTGCCCAGAAAATTCGCCTACAAAAATTTCGGAAAGCCTACGGTAGGGTTCACAACATATACAATAAAAAGTGCTTGTCCCGCCATGCAAATATCAGACACTATAATACAGTAATAAAGCCCAAAGTCTTATATGCCAGCGAGACCCTTACACTAAACGGGAAAGGTGACCTAGAAAACATTTTAAAAGAAGAAAGAAGAATCCTGAGGAAAATTCTCGGTCCCCGAAAAACAGAAGATGGATATAGACTAAGGTCACGCAAAGAGACAGAAGAGCATTCCAACATTGCAGCAGACATCCGCAAAAGACGTCTGAAATTCTATGGGCACGTCCACAGATTGCCGGCAAGTAGACTGACACACAAGATTCTCACTTACATGGAACATCTAAAAAATATTCCATGGGTACTAGAAGTGAAGAAGGATCTAGAAAAAGCCCAGATAAACCCAAATGACACCATGGACAGAAACCTTTATAGGAAAAAAATTAATGGATGGAAAGTGCAACCAGAGAACGAAGTGAAAAAGAAGACTGGAGCAAAGTGGACAGAAGAACGAAAAAGGATCCACGGAGAAAGGATGAGAGCTGTTTGGCAACTCAGAAAACAGAATCATTAGAGCTTTGCGTGATCCATTGGGTCCATACGCACATAATAATAATAATAATAATAATAATAATAATAATAATAATAATAATAATAATAATAATAATAGTGGTTCATGTTTGTGGGTTACTCTAGTCACGTCCTAGTTCGTGAACCATGGGCAATGGCTGAGTGGCCTAGTAAGTGGTCCTGAGAGTCGGGATACCAGTTGCTATGGAATGGGAGTGGGCATCTCGGACATATTCTGAGTCTTGGCCCTCCTTGTGCTCAGGCGGCTAGGACTACACAATTCACCGGTGGTCCATAACCCGTTAGAGGAGAGATCCTCACTTGGACTATGTACAAGTAGGGTAGCATCCTGCTTCATGAATTTACCGAGCTCGGAACACTTTAAGCAAGCCTCGGACCTATGGGAGTAATGGAGTCCCACTCCCATTTGACAGGCGAGGCACTCCTTGGAAACAACTTGGCGAACGAAATGGAATTCGATGGGGAGCTATCAATATTAATGGGGCTTATGGAAGAAAGAAGGTAGAACTTGCTGAGTCAGCAAAGAGGATGCATCTGGATGTGCTAGGAGTAAGTGATATACGGGTAAGGGGAGATAAGGAGGAAGGGATAGAAGATTATAAAGTGTACTTGACGGGTGTTAGAAAGGGAAGGGCAGAGTCTGGGGTAGGGCTCTTTATCAGGAATACCATTGCACGCAACATAGTTTCTGTTAGGCACGTAAATGAGCTAATGATGTGGGTAGATTTGTCAGCGGGAGGAATTAGGACAAGAATTGTGTCCGTGTATTCACCATGTGAGGGTGCAGATGAGGATGAAGTTGACAAGTTTTATGAAGCATTGAGTGACATCATGGTCAGGGTCAACAGCAAGGATAGAATAGTGCTAATGGGCGATTTCAATGCGAGAGTTGGGAATAGAACTGAAGGATACGAAAGGGTGATTGGTAAATGTGGGGAAGATATGGAAGCTAATGGGAATGGGAAGCGTTTGCTGGACTTCTGTGCTAGTATGGGTTTAGCTGTTACGAATACATTCTTCAAGCATAAGGCTATTCACCGCTACACATGGGAGGCTAGGGATACCAGATCCATAATAGACTATATCTTAACAGACTTAATTCAGGAAATATTTTAGGAATGTACGAGTTTTTTGGGGATTTTTCGATGATACAGACCACTATCTGATCTGTAGTGAACTAAGTATCTCTAGGCCTAGGGTAGAGAAAGTGAAATCTGTCTGCAAACGAATAAGGGTAGAAAATCTCCAGGACGAGGAAATTAGACAGAAGTACATGAATATGATTAGTGAGAAGTTTCGAACAGTAGACAGTAAGCAGGTTCAGGATATAGAAAGTGAATGGATGGCATACAGGGATGCTGTAATAGAAACAGCAAGGGAATGCCTAGGAACAGCTGTGTGTAAAGATGGGAAAAGGCGAACATCTTGGTGGAATGATGGAGTGAGAGCAGCCTGTAAACGTAAAAAGAAGGCTTATCAGAAATGGCTCCAAACAAGGGCCGAGGTAGACAGGGATTTGTACGTAGATGAAAGAAGCAGAGCGAAACAAATAGTTGTTGAATCCAAAAAGAAGTCATGGGAAGATTTTGGTAATAACCTGGAAAGGCTAGGTCAAGCAGCAGGGAAACCTTTCTGGACAGTAATAAAGAATCTTAGGAAGGGAGGGAAAAAGGAAATGAACAGTGTTTTGAGTAATTCAGGTGAACTCATAACAGATCCCAGGGAATCACTGGAGAGGTGGAGGGAATATTTTGAACATCTTCTCAATGTAAAAGGAAATCATCATGATGGTGTTGCAAACAGTCATGCTCATGGGGAGGAGGAAAATGATGTTGGTGAAATTATGCTTGAGGAAGTGGAAAGGATAGTAAATAAACTCCATTGTCATAAGGCAGCAGGAATAGATGAAATTAGACCTGAAATGGTGAAGTATAGTGGGAAGGCAGGGATGAAATGGCTTCATAGAGTAGTCAAATTAGCGTGGAGTGTTGGTAAGGTACCTTCAGATTGGACAAAAGCAGTAATTGCACCTATCTATAAGCAAGGGAACAGGAAGGATTGCAACAACTATCGAGGTATCTCATTGATTAGTATACCAGGCAAAGTATTCACAGGCATCTTGGAAGGGAGGGTGCAATCAGTCGTTGAGAGGAAGTTGGATGAAAACCAGTGTGGTTTCAGACCACAGAGATGCTGTCAGGATCAGAATTTCAGTATGCGCCAGGTAATTGAAAAATGCTACGAGAGGAATAGGCAGTTGTGTTTGTTTCGTAGATCTAGAGAAAGCATATGACAGGGTACCGAGGGAAAAGATGTTCGCTATACTGGGGGACTATGTAATTAAAGGTAGATTATTAAAATCAATCAAAGGCATTTATGTTGACAATTGGGCTTCAGTGAGAATTGATGGTAGAATGAGTTCTTGGTTCAGGGTTCTTACAGGAGTTAGACAAGGCTGTAATCTTTCGCCTTTGCTGTTTGTAGTTTACATGGATCATATGCTGAAAGGTATAAAATGGCAGGGAGGGATTCAGTTAGGTGGAAATGTAGTAAGCAGCCTGGCCTATGCTGACGACTTGGTCTTAATGGCAGACTGTGCCGAAAGCCTGCAGTCATAGGCTTGGAACTTGAAAATAGGTGCAATGAGTATGGTATGAAAATTAGCCTCTCGAAGACTAAATTGATGTCAGTAGGTAAGAAATCCAACAGAATTGAATGTCAGATTGGTGATACAAAGCTAGAACAGGTCGATAATTTCAAGTTTTTAGGTTGTGTGTTTTCCCGGGATGGTAATATAGTAAGTGAGATTGAATCAAGGTGTAGTAAAGCTAATGCAGTGAGCTCGCAGTTGCGATCAGCAGTATTCTGTAAGAAGGAAGTCAGATCCCAGACGAAACTATCTTTACATCGGTCTGTTTTCAGACCAACTTTGCTTTATGGGAGCGAAAGCTGGGTGGACTCAGGATATCTTATTCATAAGTTAGAAGTAACAGACATGAAAGTAGCAAGAATGATTGCTGGTACGAACAGGTGGGAACAATGGCAGGAGGGAACTCAGAATGAGGAGATAAAGGCTAATTTAGGAATGAACTTGATGGATGAAGCTGTACGCATAAACCGGCTTCGGTGGTGGGGTCATGTGAGGCGAATGGAGGAGGATAGGTTACCTAGAAGATTAATGGACTCTGTTATGGAGGGTAAGAGAAGTAGAGGGAGACCAAGACGACGATGGTTAGACTCTGTTTCTAACGATTTAAAGATAAGAGGTATAGAACTAAATGAGGCCACAATACTAGTTGCAAATCGAGGATTGTGGCGACGTTTAGTAAATTCTCAGAGGCTTGCAGACTGAACGCTGAAAGACATAACAGTCTATAATGATAATGTATGTATGTATGTATAATAATAATAATGATAATAATAATAATAATAATAATAATAATAGATACTTGAACTCCGGAGTTTACAAATTAGAATGCCAATCCTGTTATTCCAGCTATGTTGGTCAAACAGGCCGCAATTTTGTAATAAGACATACTGAACATCGCAATACTCTCAAATATAATCGTTTTTCATCTATGAGTGAGTATAATAAAGAATCTAGTCACGAATATACAACAATAGATAAAGATCTTAAGATCATGCATTACGAGCAAAAAGGCACCTTGCTTAACATTCTCAAGAGCATCCACATCGATATAGATCAGTAATATCAGTATAGGAACCTCTCTTATAATTTAAATAAAATCAACAAAAAAAAAACTTGAAACGTTCATTCCATACATTTGTCAACAATTCTATAATAAAAACAAACCCTGTCTCTCCAACTCAATACCACTTCTCCCTTCCCCTCTCCCCACCAGCTCAGCACCTCCTTCCCCTACTCCCTTCACTCCTCCTATCCTCGCAAACACAGCTGAGCCAGCTACAGACACAACCAGTGAAAGCGGGACCGCTAAATTGAGAAGGTCAGGCCGTTCGAGAGGGCAACTATTTAACAAGTAAGTTTAAAGTTTTCTTCATGCTTATCTTTTATTTATTAGTCCAAGCTTCTCATACATAGTTATTTTTTCCATTACAGATTTGAACTTCATTGGTGGTTTCCACTATGACTCACACACATTTCTTTTCCTCTTAAATATGTTCTCAATTTTCGCTGCCCTCTCGACTATTTGAGATTGTGATTCAATGAAGACAGACTATTATCGTAAATTTTAGTATTGTGGTTTCATCCTCGTTTTTAATGTGACACACTGCACTTCTAGACTGAGAGGTTCTCAACCTCGCCATAAGCACTTATTGTTTTTAATTTCATCATGCCTCACTTGTTTTCACACTCTTTTTCATTGTCTTTTAACATATTCTTTTAACATGAATTATGTAATATTTTGCTGGTGAGTTGTAGTGTTTACAGTTCACTATGTCTTCGGGTATGGCCTAGAATAAATTTGTTACTTTCATTGAACTGGTTCAGTCTCATCCTTGGCTTTGACAATATGAAAGTAACCGAGGTATGATCGATGCTAGTAATACCGTCGGTTGGTGCATGCATTTCAATGGGCTTGGCAGACCGATATGTAATACCGACTTCTGGCTTGGTGAGGAAAGCCACGGGAAAACTACCTTACTCCTCATTTCCCTAGTACACCTCTTCAGTGATGCCAAGGTTATCTATGACAGTTGTTGGCGGAACAATGGAGGATTAAACCAGCCTTCCCTGCAGCCAGTCCCTGTTATGAATGGTGAGAAAATATTCCTCATAGGGTCAGTTGGTGCATGCATTTCAGTGGGCTTGGAAGACTGATATGTAATACCAACTTCTGGCTCAGTGAAGATAGCCATGGGAAACTACCTTACTCCTCATTTCCCTAGTGCACCTCTTCAGCGATGCCTAGGTTATCTATGAAAGTTGTTGTTGGCGGAGTTGTGGAGGATCAAACCAGCCTTCTGGCTGAATACCCGACACACGCACATGTCATTTTTAACTTCTTTCACTGAAGATGGCTCAAATGACTCGAAACATGTCTGATTAATATTACTCCTATCGTTCTGCGATTTTATTTGATGTAAATAATTATCACACGAGAAAACGTTCACTTCCTTATTAAAATTACTTTATTTACACTGTACGTCACAACACACAATTATATACAGCAGCAAATGACACTATATACTCACTCAATAGCGGAGTACTCTGAAGTCGATTCTGACAAGTACAGATATCAACAACACTGACGCGCGCACTACAACATACTCTCTCTTGAATTCCCCGCCTCACTCACTCAAGTCCAATGATCTGACTGACTCCACCTCGGAGCCCAACAGTCACTCCCAGTCCTCCCAGTCCATCACTTGCCTGAGTCCCAAGAACCAAGATCTGCGAACTTAGAACTGAGAACTGCCTTCACTGACTGACAGTTCGATATTTATACTCCTCGATCAACCATCTAGAATGATCAACTTCTGGAAGAGTTCTTACGATGCTCTAATGAAACCGTTGCCTACATTATAATATAAGGCCTGGAAATAGAGCCCGTAAAACGTTATCGAAGTGGTCACACTGAAGTTCAATGCCGGACCGCTAGGATTGCTTTCTTGCCCCCTATCTACCAGGTTCGCGCCTTTAAACATGTTTATTAACTGAGTTGCTTATGAGTGTATTATGTAATCGGCTGATGTTAAGCATTCGCAGTTCCAGTCATGGTTTATTCATGAGAAATTAAAGGTAGTGGAATTTCGTTTCATAAGTTTCCAGTGAATGTTCAATGTTCGAAACATTATACAGAGGAAGTATTACACATGAGGTACAACTTCAAGCTGATGAAATTAGGCCTCTGTTCCTAAGGTTTCATCCAAGTTACGTCAGAAGGATCGAGCGATCCCAAAATTTGTCACTGGACCTTTTGTAAGCAATGCTACCGTGACCGGCGATCATTTGAAAGGCCTCTTCAAACTCAGAAATCTTAAATTAGGAAACCAACCAGAAAAATAATTTGCCCAACAAATTTGGAGAAAATGAATGTAGCAAGAGCTAAAAATATTGTATTTTCCTCTGAAACAATCTCTGGTTTGAAAAGTATGGAGGTGGTTTGTCCTGAGAGCATTAAATACAGTTTAAAATAAACCATTCATTTTATGGAGCATTTTATGACATTGTTAGATGCGCAAGACGTCTGCAACACCTCACATGGGACATATTCCAGAAATGAGAACAAAAGAGCATCTTTTAGTACTGAAGATGAACGCCTCAGTTGGTTAATTAATGACTTCCTGTCATATATTAAGAAAATGCATTCAGAGAAAAAAAAAGATTCACGAGGGAAATGTATCAGACATAGATCTTGACTACCCAATCCACTGTGGCCTGCGTAAAATACCTCATAAGCATACATTTGCATTATGCATTGACGAGGAACCTAATAACAAGCGATGGCATCGAGCTCTTCTTCAGCTACCTAAGAAGCGAAGCGGAATAAAAAGACATTAAGGTTCGTGTGGCAAAAGAATAAACTGACTGTAAAGGCTGTTTAGAACATATCTCTTCTCCATCTACTCAAAGTCCAACATTGCGTCTTATTCATTTTCAAGATCAAGGAGCCCTCAGATCCCGAAAATCATCGTGTGTGGCACTTCTGCAGTGAACGACGGAATTTGTCACCGCTACGCAGTACTTGCCCGGGAAAAAGTTACTAAAAGATGTACACTTTTTTTTCGAAAGACATGTTCATCAGTGAAATTAAGTTTAGAAAGTATAAAGACGATAAACCACCTCTTTTTCAACGACGAAAATTTCTGAGATCTCTATTAGACAACATTGCTTCGAGCCACTCAAGTAGAAGAGAGTAAGTTTTGAAACTTGATAAGAAGCCCCTCAAAAGGAAAGTTTTGAAACTTCAATGACATATCTAAGCCAACAAAGCACCACTCTATACATAAAGTACTGTCAGTACTCGCAAAAACATTCAGTTTTTATTTAGGTTATAATTTACTTATTGACATATACGGCCATGGGAATACAAGGGAGCAAGAACGCGATCCTAGCGGCTGAATGGTGAACTAGGACGCCACCCATTTCCATGACTGCATTTCAAGGCCTTGTATTATACAATAGGCAACAAATGAAACACACTCGAAACATCGATCGACCAGCTAGTCAAATGGGTACTCGAATGTTCTTTTCCTATTTAACAACACACATGGAAATATCTAAAACATTCGTAATCTCTCTACATGTATCTGGATAATAAAACCAAGTTTCCAGAACCCTTCATATACACCAAATTATAGTACAATAAGTCTAACATACGAACATTATGGAATTTTCTACCGCATTTGACTCTAGATTTTGAGGTTATAAACAATACGTACTTGAGGTTATACAAAGTTATACTACATATTTACAGAGAAACCATATACTAGTCATGTTTAACACTTAATAAAAGATAATTTGGCATTAAATAAACTATAATTCAAATATATTAAACATAATAATTGAAGGTTTTACGTCAGTTACGATGTCGTACCTATGACAATTATCCCCCCTAAAACCTTCAATATCTATCCTGAACATTCCTTATTCTAGGTCTTAAATTATATCGAGGTGTCCTTATATCTATTTCTACGTCTCTCTTAGCCCTCGCTATTCAGTTACACTTAGGCTACCTCAATCACACTGTCTTCTCGTTGGTGTTGTTGAAGTCCACATATCACAGCTAGATAGTTCAATCGATGGCCACCACCTTCACATGGGGGATCCGCTGGATCTGGCTGACGATGTCCCTGTTCTCCGTCGCAATGATCCGCAGGTCCTCGCGTGGTAGTCGACACTCCACTGACTTTCCCCTTGGTCGTGCCTTTGTGTTCTGCCGGGACGTACGCGTCTTTGTAGCCCACCGGTGTGATGCACGGGAGAGGCTCGCACGTCGTGGTGTTGGTCCCGTTGAGTCTCCTCTTTCTCCGGGGTGCTGAATTCATCGTTCCTACCGGCATATGATTTTGTGCCGGGACTAGTCTCCTGATTACGTGGCACCCACATTTGTCGGTTGCCGTCGCCACAATGATCCCATCGTCCCGTGAAGTTGTCATCTTCACGACGCCGGAGCTGTCATTACTGCTTGCGGGCTTCACCCATCTCTCCAGAGCTGTCGTGCTTTCACACAGCGCACTCACTGTTTCCGCTGGGCCTTGAACTACGGACTCCACCATCGCTGCAATGATCCTGTCGTCCTGTGGAGTTGCCATCTTCACGATGCCGGAGCCGCCATCACTGCTTGCAGGCTTCACCCGTGTCTCCGGAGCTGTCGTACTTTCACACAGCGCACTTGCTGTTTCCACTGGGCCTTGAACTACGGACTCCACTGAGGCTGGTACTTCGTTGCCCAACGACTTGATTTGGTCCTTTATTCCTTGAGACTGGGCCTCGATTTTCCACACGAGTTTTTCAGACTGGGCCTCGATTTTCCGCCCGAGTTTTTCGTATTGGGCATCGATCTTTTTATACTGGTCCTCGATTTTACCCTCGAGTTTTTAGGACTGGGCCTGAATCAAAGCCGTTAGTTGTGCGAACATACTGCATACCCGGTCGTTGGTTTCTTCCTCCGAGGTGACTTCAAAGTCGAAACTGTCTGGGTCCTCCTCGCTGTCTATCAAATCCTGGCGAAGCCTCTCCTGTACGTCCGCTTTGCTTCCAGCCGTCGGTAAAACTCGGGATGCCAGCGCTTTCCATAACATCGCCACGGTCATTTGTTCGATCTTCATTGCTGAGTCTTGAAGGTCTTGTCACGGTCGCCAATTTATCGTTCTACGTTGCGATTTTATTTGACGTAAATAAATATCACACGAGAACACGTTCACTTCCTTATTAAAATTACATTATTTACACTGTACGTCACAACACAATTATACACAGCAGCAAATGACACTATATACACACTCAATAGCGGAGTACTCTGAAGTCGATTCTGACAAGTACAGATATCAACAACACTGACGCGCACACTATAACATACTCTCTCTTGAATTCCCCGCCTCACTCACTCAAGTCCAATGATCTGACTGACTCCACCTCGGAGCCCAACAGTCACTCCCAGTCCTCCAGTCCATCACTTGCCTGAGTCCCAAAAACCAAGATCTGCGAACTTAGAAATGAGAACTGCCTTCACTGACTGATAGTTCGATATTTATACTCCTCGATCAACCATCTAGAATGATCAACTTCTGGAAGAGTTCTTACGACACTCTAATGAAACACACTCGAAACATCGATCGACCAGCTAGTCGAATGGGTACTCGAATGTTCTTTTCCTATTTAATAACACACATGGAAATATCTACAACATTCGTAATGTCTCTACATGTATCTGGATAATAAAACCTTACAGTCAGTTTCCAGAACCCTTCATATACACCAAATTATAGTACAATAAGTCTAACATACGAACATTATGGAATTTTCTACCGCCTTCGACTCTATAGAATTTGAGGTTATAAACAATACGTATTTGAGGTTATACTAAGTTATACTACATATTTACAGAGAAACCATATACTAGTCATGTTTAACACTTAATAAAAGATAATTTGGCATTAAATAAACTATAATTAAAATATATTAAACATAATAATTGAAGGTTTTACGTCAGTTACGATGTCATACCAACGACACTCCATCTAAGGATGAAGATATTTATTGAATAGGACAAATTTCCTTTGTAAAGTGAAAACCATCAATACAGAGTCCGACTCGTTGGCTGAACGGTCAGCGTACTGGCCTTCGGTTCAGAGGGTCCCGGGTTCGATTCCCGGCCGGGTCGGGGATTTTAACCTTAATTGGTTAATTCCAATGGTACGGGGGCTGGGTGTATGTGTTGTCTTCATCATCATTTCATCTTCATCATGACGCGCAGGTCGCCTAAGGGAGTCAAATAGAAAGACCTGCACCTGGCGAGCCGAACCCGTTCTGGGATATCCCGGCACTAAAAGCCATACGACATTTCATTTCATCAATACAGAATGATTTTAATATCTTGCAATGATACGCCAGCAAGGCGACTCAGACATCTCTCCATATGATATTACAAAAGATTTGGATATCAGAAAAATTCCCAGAGCAATGGCCAACAGCTATAATTAATCCAATTCATAAGAAAGGTGAAAGAAGTAATCCAGACAACTTTAGAGGTATTTCCATCCTTGACTATGTATAAGATTTTCTCTAAGATACTATATAATCGGATTAAAGAAAAACTTGATCAAGAGTTAGGTGAATACCAGGGAGGCCTCCAACCTTGGAATGGTATATTACAGAAAATAAAACAAGCCCCTTTCAATAACGTTTATATATTTCAAGAAAGCTTACGACTCCATCCACAGACCATCATTGTTAAAAATTTTAAGACATTTCGGACTTCACCCAAAGCTAATCAAATTGATTGAACTTACTCTAATACAATTTCTAAAATTAAGTTCAGAGGAGAACTTTCTCAACCATTCTTGGTAACAACTGGTTTAAGACAGGGTGACGGATTGTCACTTCTTCTTTTTAACTGTGCACTTGAGTACGTTATGAGGGAATGGTACAAGAACAACTCAAAAAATATAAAAATTGGAAGCCAGAAGGATAACATACATCTAGCTCTTCTGGCCAATGATATTCAGGAAACAAATCAACAATTAAAATCTCTACAGGAATTAGCTCAAAATATTAGTTTGAAAATTTCATTTGAAAAAACAGAAATTCTGCTAACTCAACTTCTGCTTGCAAACAAAATTAAGCTGGGAGATCAAGAAATAAAAATTGTAGAAACATTTAGATATATAGATGTAATAATCACATATAACCTGAATGAGAAACCATCCTGGCAAAATAGAATAGATAAACAGGTTACAGCACAGCATGTTACCAAAAATACATATAATAAAACGTGTCTCTCAGTAGCAACCAAATTAAAACACCCAGCCACAAAAATGACATATGCATGTGAAACATTATTCAAAACAACAAACACAGTTGCAATAGATAGAGTACTCAAGTTAGAAAGGAGAATATTGAGAACCTGTTTAAATAAAAATGATCAAGTAAACGGGTCTGGAGACTAGCTTCCAATTAAACAATTTATAAAGAAATAGAACCTATGACTAACACAATGAAAAAGAAATGAATATCATTCATAGGGGATCTAATGCGGTTACTAGAAAATAGAATCAGTAGAAAAATAATAGAAAAATGATGGAAGAGCAAGAGTAAGAATAATATTAGATGGATCACAGAACTTAAAGAAGACATGTGAGAGTTATATATTACAACAGAAGATTTAAAATACGAAACAAATACACTCAAGATATTGAAGGATAAACATACTAGACTGCAGATGAAGATCAACAAGCAGAGAATAGGAAGAATGATTCCAGAAGCAGAAAGGAAATTATGTTCAGAAAGTATGAAAAACCTCCATAAACCTGACTAAAGTAGTTCTATGTTGACTAAAAAATTAAAATAAATAAATAAATTGTTATTATTTCAGAAAGTTTGAACTGAAGTTAATGTTGTTTATATTTAATTTTGTTAGAGTAGGAGCTGATAACCTAGATGTTAGGCCCCTTTAAACAACAACCATCATCATCATCATCATCATCAATTTTGTTAGATGCTGAAGCTGTATATGTATATGGGATGGAGCCTGTATAGAATGAATAATGTATTAGTCATAGCCCCTTCTTCAATTTTCCTTTTTAAATTGTATTTTAAATTGTATTTTCTAAGAGATCCCATAAAGATAGCACCTTATTATATGCATGATTGGTGGTATATGTCATTTAATGATGGGTTTGTCACACAAAAGGAAGTAAAATTATTTAATTGGTGCATTTGGTAATGTTTATCATTAATATCTCTTAAATAAATTTTTGGCGCTTAGCCCCTTTAGAATGTTAGGTCTACAATTGTTCTAGAGCCAACAACCCAGATATTAGGCCCCAGTAAACAGCAAGCATTATTATCATTAACCACTTTTGTACTACTGTGTATTAGGAGCTGAGCTATTTCCTGACCTAAACAAGGCCTTTGACATGGTGGATCACCATATTCTTTAATTAAAATGGCAGAAAGAAGAAGTCTTGCTCTTTCAAGTTACCCCTTGAAGGAAGGAGCCAATATGTTTTAGTGAATGGAGTAAAAAGCAACTTATTAACTAATACAACCCTATAGGATTAATACTCATAGAGTGCACATAGCACCACCATGTTGCAACATGAGGCCAACATCACAATCAGCTGATTGTGGAATAGTTTGAAGAGGATTTAAGGAGAATCATCATACAGTAACATAGGAACAGGCCATGAAATCACATGAGAGTTACGCTGCTTGGCTGTTGTGGTTATGTGTAATTACAGTAAAAACTGTGGACATAAATGACTATTTATGATGGAAACCCTTAAAACAGAAAGGAACCTATGGTAGGTTACATTCTCATTCTGGTTGTATTTTTATAAGCATTGGATCCCCATGAGTAACACTGTAATTATTGTTTAATGTAATCATTTATCACCAAGCGAGTTGGTCATGCAGTTAAAGGTGCACAGCTAGCTTGCATTCAGGAGATAGTGGGTTCGAACCCCACTGTTAGCAGTCTTGAAGTGGTCCTGTGTTTTCCCCATTTTCACACCAGGCAAATGATGGGGCTGTACCTTAATTAAGGCCATGGCCGCTTCCTTCCCACTCCTAGGCCTTTCCTATCCCATCATCGCCATAAGACCTATCTGTGTCAGTGCGACATAAAACAGATTGCAAAGAAGAAAAAGTGATCCCATGAGGTACTATCACCCCATCAATACAGTAATTAAAACTGAAATTACTTTTCCTCTTGGTGAAACTCTCATCCCTGTTTACCATCATACCATTGTTTGCTGTACATCTCCCAACATTGTCAAGGTCTTTTTGGGGTCACTCACAATCCTGTAACTTATTTGTTACTCTGTATAGTTTAACATCATCTGCAGAAAGTCTTACCTGTGATTCCAGTTAGTCATGTCATTTATATACACTGAGTGGCTAGAAATTATGGGAAGACACCGATGTGATGTTAATAACGAGTTTCTCCTCCGCAAGCCCTCAAAATGGCAGCAATACGGTGAAGCATCAACTCTACAAAGTGTTGGAATTGTTTTGGAGGGATCTGGACCCACACATCTTGCACTGCTACTCTCAGTTGGTCTTGTCTAGTTGGTGCGGCATTCATGGGGCATACACTAGCTTTGACAGCATCCCAAGCTTGATTGGATTAAGATCAGGGGATCTGGAGGGCCAATCCATGGTCGTAACTTCACTGGAGTGCTCTTCCAATCACCTGCGTGCCACCATAGAGTGGTGATATTGCGCATTGTCCTGTTGAAACCTGGCATCTCCGTCAGGGTACTCTAGGATGCAGATGGTCTGAAAGAATGTCCACATAACGTGCACTTGTCAGCGCTCCCTGCAGCAGGATAATGGGGCCTAATTGTGATCATGAGAATGCTGTCCAGACTAGAACTGAGCCACCTCCTGCCTGGACACAACCTTGTTGACACAGCAGGATCCATACCTTTATGGGGCATATGCCACACTCTCACGCGCCCATCAGCTCGATACAACTGGAACCGGGATTCGTTGGACCATATCACATGCTGCCACTGTTCCATGGTCCATTGCCGATGTTTGCGGGCCCATGTACGTCGTTGGGCTCTGTGTCAAATTGTTAGCAAAGGGGCACGAGTTAGTCATCGGCTGGTGAAGCCTATGCGGTGCAGTTGCCTCCTTACAGTCCTGGTAGAAATGGGTTCCTGGCTCCCAACATTCAACTGGGTTGTGATCTGATTCACAGTAGCCCATCGAGCGCCCAGTATGGTTCTACGGAAGTGATGTGATGTCTGTTCATTAAACACCTGTGGTCTTACCATGTGGTGGTTTACACGGGTGGTAACATTCTCTGTGATATTGAAGATCCATCCTTGACACTGTTTACTTCGGAAACCCGAATTCACATGTAATATCCGCAGTGCTATGACCCATGCGCCAATGATCATCCCGCGTTCAAAGTCGGTTAACTCATGACATGTTGCCATCTTCATGACACTGTTATCTGTGACAGACTGCTCAGCTATGCCACAGCTAGCTGCAATGCTCAAAGGTCATACACAGCACATTTTGTAATGCGACACCCCTTCCCGTGACTTTTGGCCATTCTGTGTACATAAGGAAACATAAAGGTCCAATAATACTGCCTTGAGGGATTCCCTTCTTAATTATTACAGGATCAAATAATTCTTCACCTACCCTAATTCTCTGTTCCATTTTCTAGAAATGTAGCTACCCATTTTGTTACTCTTTTGCATAGTCCACTTTTCCTCATCCTACAAGTTCAGTCTCACTGGAATCACCTTTCCTAAGTTCGAACTGCCTCCTCTGTGGCTTGATGTGCTCTAAATCTGTTTTATTGGTGACTTTTTCAGTCCATGGTGTTCATAAGAGTCTTCACCTACACCAGAACTCAGTAGTTTCTCACGATGTACTTTATCCAAAATCTTATATAGCTCAGTAGCGATTCAGTCCAATTGACAATCTGAATCTAAAATATCTGCTATAATCTTGATGGGATCCTGCAAATTGAGCTTCACTGGAATAACTTTTCCTAAATTTGAACTGTCTTCTGTATGGCTGACATGCTCTAAAACTGCCCCCCCCCCTACCAAGCTCGATAGCTGCAGTCGCTTAAGTGCGGCCAGTATCCAGTAATCAGGAGATAGTGGGTTCGAGCCCCACTGTCAGCAGCTCTGAAGATGGTTTTCCATGGTTTACCATTTTCACACCAGGCAAATGCCGGGGCTGTACCTTAATTAAGGCCATGGCTGCTTCCTTCCAATTCCTAGGCCTTTCCTATCCCATCGTCGCCACAAGACATATCTGTGTCGGTGCGACGTATAGCAAATAGCGAAAAAAAAAAAAAAAAAAAAAAAACCTGCCCTATTGGTAACTCTTTGCAGGCCATGGTATTCGTAAGAGCCTTCGCCAACATCAGAGCTCAAAAGTGTTGATCTTTCTCTTGTCTGCTTGTTTCAGTGTCCAGCCCTCACATCCACAATAGGAAGATCTCATGGACTGATCTGTATTTGTTAGCTAAGGTGATATCTCTGCTCTTCCAGACTGAGGACATAGTCAACAAAGCTCTTTTTTTTTTTTTTTTCTGCTTTACGTTGCGCTGACGCAGATAGGTCTTATGGAGACGATGGGATAGGGAATGGCCTAGGAATGGGAAGGAAGCAGCTATGGCCTTAAGTAAGGTACAGCCCCAGCATTTGCCTGGTGTGAAAATGGGAAACCACAGAAAACAATCTTCAGGGCTGCCGACAGTGGGGTTCAAACCTACTATCTCCCGATTACTCAATACTGGCCGCACTTAAGTGACTGCAGCTATCGAGCTCGGTTCAAAGCATTTTGATGAAGCAAAATTTATCTCTTAATTTCAAGACCGCAGTCTCTACTTTAATTGATCTGAAATGACATGGCTCATTAATTAATAATTTATATGAAATGTATCTTGAGTAGTATGATTTGTGGTTTACAGATTCTCGATAAATTTAAGACGGGAGTACCCGATGAACTCTGCGAAACGAGGTCGTGCCATTATCTTCAATCATGGAACGTATTATTTTACTCAGGCAGATGAGAGAAAAGGAACTGAAAAGGATGTAGAGGAGTTGGAAAAAGTTTTTAGACGTCTGGGATTTGAACTCATAATAAAAGATAACCCAGAATTTTATGAAATTAGGACTACACTGAAGAAAGGTAAGAATATTTTACTTCAATAATCATTGACAGATCAAATATATCACTTCTATTAATGGAAAGGGTGAAATGAGTGTTGAATCACATTGTAAGTTAGTAGCAAGAATATGAATATATAACAGGTTAAACACACTGTCAGGTGAAGTCACGTAAAGAAAGATAGGAACATCCAAAGGAAGACATAGTAGGAAAAAGGCAGTGGCAGATCAGTATAGAGAGAGGGAGAAAGGGACAAGGGTAATCTCCACATCTTCATATACTGCTGTCTTCATATAGATTGGCTCTCTCATCAACAGTCCCAGTTCCTCTACATCCATTTCTTCTGAGCCTCCGACGAACCGATTTCTATCTGTCAGCTTCTTCAGGAGGGCAGGCTTCAACACTCATTGAGGAAGGAGCCATCTTGAAATATCTTCATTCTTTATGTAGAAAATGTAGACTAAGAAGAAGAATAAAAGAATAGGAACAAAGGACAAGCTCAGAAAGAGTAGAAGAACATAACGGATACAATATAAGTAATGGAAAGGAACAAGCAAGTGCAAGTCTAGTCATATATAAAAAGGTAGGAGTAACGAAAAGAAGAGAGTTATCCTTTCCCACTTTGACCTGTTATTGTGCTTTTCCTATTATGTCCAGCAGAAGTCTGCTATAGCGAGAATCCCATTGTAACAACAGTTTTATACGTTTCTTATCACCAGGTGGTTCATTCCAGGCTGTGTGTTAAGTGTCATACCTTCATAACGAGTGTACACCATCTCATATTATTATCATCCTCTTGTTTTCTCCACAGAGTTTCTCTCCATTCTTCAGCTCTGTTATATTCTATCCTGGGTGTCTTTCATTGCACTTTATATTATTTTATTATTTTCTATTTATTTCATCTACCACATTCGTTCCCAATTCTTCTGATGACCTCTCTGTTACTTCCCACACATGGTGTGATTAGAACATCTTATTTTAAATTAATGTTGTCACCAGCTCCTGCTTGGAATGCTAGCACTGTGCCAGCATACAGCGAGCCATCTGGTGCCAAATGAGCATATCACTTCTTCTTCTTCTTCTCCTTCTTTTCTTCATGGGGCCTCTGAATATTAGTTCCTAATTAGCGTTGACCTCTAAGATCTTTTGCTACCATGTTTTTCCTTCATTCCCACCTAGATATACCTGCTTTCACAAAGCTGCAGGTTGTTCTTATTGGGTTTTCTTGGATTTTCTCTCTCTCTCTCTCTCTCTCTCTCTCTCTCTCTCTCTCTCTTCACCCGGTAGTCCTGGAGTGGAGAGTCTGATTCTACCCAGCACCTCACATTCAAAAATTATGTGTTCAGCTGATTCCTCTGCTTCATTGCATTTCCTACATATATTGTCTCTTATTACTCCAATTCTATGTAGGTGTTTTTTCAGATGGCAGTGTCCTGTCAACAGTCCTACTACCCAGCAGTTCTTTAGTATGCTTCTTGTTTGGTCCTTTTATCAGTTCCTTTGCAAGCCTGCATCCTGGAGTATTTTTCCAGTTTTCCATTTGTTTCTTTTGTACCCATTTTCCTATGTGGTACCGGGCTTGTCCATAGGAAATACAGGTTCTGGGCCTACAAAATTTGTTTCTGCCCCTTTGCTGGCCAGTTTATCTGCCTTTTCATTTCCTTCTATACCTACATGCCGTGGTACCCATATTATTTTGACAATGTTGTACTTTGAGAGCTTCAGGAGAAGTGAGTGGTAATACCAGACTATTCTGGATATTATCCGGACTGCCTCTAGTGCGTTAATGGCCGTTTGGCTGTCCATAAAAATGAAAATGTTCTTATTCCTATAGTTCATTTTCAGATTTTCTTCAAGACATGTTGTGATAGCTATCACTTCAGCTTGAAAGACTGTAGTGTGTCTGCCCAGGCTCATCTAGATTGATCTTTAAGGTCTTCCCCTGTTCATCCCTCCTCCTGTGCCATCCATATTCTTTGAGTAATTAGTCCACCACACTATATCTTCTCTATCAGTACACTTGTTGATATGCCAGTCTTCTTTTTTTATTATCTGGGTCTCAAATGGTTTTTCAAAGTTGTACTTTGGTATCATATAATCAGAAGGCATATGTAGAACTTCCTCTGTTACTACTCTGTTAATTTTACAGTGTCCTAGATTGGGTCTTTGTGCATTCCAGCACTCTGATTGTGCCAATCTATATGAACTCATTCTAACCTGTCCTTTTAAGAAATTGCATAATGATGGGAGGTCTAGTAAGGTATTCAAGGCTTCTGTCGGCGTAGTTCTCATAGCCCCATTTATGGCTATGCATGTCATTCTCTGAATGACTATCCAATCTCCTACTAACTTTTCTCTGGCTTACGTTCTGCCACCAGATGATTGCAGCATAGGCCATCAATGGTTTAATGATCATTGTGTATATCCACATTACCATTGATGGTTTTAGGCCCAATGTCTTCCCGACGGCTCTCTTACGTGCATACAGCAATTTCTTGACCCGGGTTATGTTCCTTTCTATATGTGGATTCCAGGTTAGATTTTTATCTAACACTACACTTAGGTGCAGTGCCTGTTCTTCCATATATATTTCTTGCCCAAAGAGCTTCAGTGATCTCTTTCCCTCTAATTTTCTCCTTCTTGTAAAAGGGACCAGAGTTATCTTGTTCAGGTTGACTGATAGTTGTTCTTCCCGACACCAGTTCTCCTCAAGTTTAAGTGATCTTTGCATGAGGTCCTGGATAACACTCATCACCTTACCTTGTACCACAATCACTAGGTCATCTGCAAATCCTTGTGTATAAAAACCCTGTTTGTTGAGCATGGCTATGATTTTGTTCACCATGAGGTTCCACAGCAGACGCGAAAGAACTCTTCCCTGAGCACAGCCTCAGGTGGCCGTAACCGTCAGCGTTTCTTCAAACAGGGTTGCTTTTATCTTCCTTCCGTCTAACATGGATTTAATCCATTTGACGACAGTTTTACTCACCTTGCTCTTTTCCAATGCTTTGATCATAGAGTCATAGGTTGTATTGCTTAAGGCTCCTTCTATATCTACAAATGCTGCCAGTGCACTTTCTTTATATTCTAGGCTTTCCTCTAGTTTCCAAACCAACTGGTGGAGTGCTACTTCAGTGGATCTGCCTGGTCTATATGCAAACTGATTTTCATGTAACGTTGAGTTCAGTTGCACCGTTCTTCTGATATATTTATCCAGAACTTTCTCCATTGTTTTCAGCATGAAGGAGGTTAAACATAATGGTCTGTATGCTTTGGCTTGGGCATAATTTGCTCTTCCAGGCTAAGGTATGAATACTGCTTTAGCTTCAGACCATGATTTCGGCATGTACCCTAAAGCTAGACTAGCTCTGAAGAGGTTGATGAGTATCTCCCATCCTTTCTGTAGGAGTATTGGAAGTATCTCATCTGACCCCAGAGACTTTATAGGATAAAATGTGTCGATTGCCCATTTTACGTGGTTATGTTTTACTATTCTGTTGGCACAGTTCCAGTTTGCTCTTCGAGCTCTGGTCTCTGTTCCAACAGTTTCTTCTTCTGTCATCTCCTCACGCCATTAGTATCTCCAGCGTGTCCTTCCCCGCCTGAGTAAATGACCCATCTGGTTTCTCCAGTGTCCCCATTTGATTATGGGTTGCTTTCAGAACCTTCTGGAGCCTTGCTGTTTCAGTGTGTGATTCCACTTTCTCCCAGAACAGTCTCCAAGATTTTCTTTTTGCTTTCCGTATCTCTAGGTTATACACATTTATTTTTCTATGATGTATGTCCCACATACCAATCTAGATGATATTCTATACAACATCCTAACCTCTTTTTTCATTTTGGCTAGTTTGTTGTTCCACCACCTTACTTTTTTGGTGTTTTTCTTTTCTTTGAGAGGTCAGTAGTCACGGAATGAGTCTATAATGGCTTCTTCTAATAGTTTCACTGCCTCATCCAATTCTTTCTGTCCTCTCACGTTAGTTGGAATTTTTTGTACAGCCTTCCCTAGAACTTCTCTGTAACTATCCCAGTTAGCTTTTTGGATCTCTGTACATCTCAATCCCACATAGTCTCACATCTGTTGCAAATTGGATATGCTGGTGGTCTGCCAATGATGGTCCCTCCAGCACCTTCCAGTCTTTGATAAAGTTTGCAATATGCGTAGTGCTTAGTGTAATGTCTATTACCTCCTTACGATTTTTATTTATAAATGTAGGCTTGTTTCCTAGATTTAGTATCGTCAACTCAGTTCCATCAATAAACTCTAGTAAAGACTCACCTCTTGCATTGCAGTTCGTGCTGCCCCATGCCGTGTGGTGTGAATTTGCATCTGCTCCAAGGACTAGATGTTCGCCTTTCCTCTTTGCGTTGCAAATTAGGTTCTCAAGTTCTCCTGATAGTGGCAGATTAGTTGGGTCATATGGGAGGTACGCAGGGCCTATGGTTATTTCTCTGGGTGCCTGCCAATTTCCAAGTTTAATCTTGGCCATTGTTAAGTCCTGTGAACAGTGTTCCTGTAACATAAGACATATTAGTTTCCTGTTCACAAGAATACATGTTCTGGGTATTTCTGATGTTGTATTGCACATCAGCTTACCTCCAGATTCAGCCAGTCCTGCTACTCTGCCCTTGACTACCCAAGGCTCTTGAATAAGGGCCACATCAATAGCCTCTGACTTAAACTTCCTGGCGAAATTGGCCATAGCTGCTTTTTTATGCTGAAGTTTGGCCTTCTTTATCAACATTGGGTTTTGTTTTTCACTTGATGACCCGAAACTTGATCTGCCCAAGTCCAAGCTTAGCCTTAAGGCTTCTCTTTTTCAGCTCTTCAAAGTGTCTTTCACCAAGGGCCAAAACGACTATCCTTCCTGTTTTGTCGATTGAAGTCTAACCGGCACCACCCTCTAGGACCCCGGTAACATCCTAGCGGTGATGAGGTCAATAACCTTACCCACCAGCTGAGGGAAACAAAGGAAGAGAGAGAGAAAGAGAAAGAGAGAGAGAGAGAGAGGAAGGGAGATAGAGAGAGACTGGTGAGAAGGTTGCTATTGTATCCGCCCCAAATGGGTAGATTAAGCGAACACAAGAGACAACAAGGCGGAAAGTGAAACAAGAAGTCACAGTACGTCAAAAAATTTCAAGGATAAAAACAACACCAGCAAACAACATGATACTAAAATTACCCAAAAGGAAGAAAATAGAGACACTTACCCAAAACGTGGAGGAAAAGCGGCTTAAGGCCCGTGGACACCCAAACAAAGAAATAGTTGCAGCGCTGCACCAAATGTGGTAAATGAAAACCAACTTTTGATATGAAAAAAAACTTTAATAGACATTTAAATGAGAGGTAACATTTCAAAAGATAATATCTGGAGTGGACCTAGGTTCATGATAAAAGGAGATCAAAGTCAGATAATAACTTGAACCAGGTGTTTAAGAGAATGTAAATACTCAATTAACAGTAATTGGATTAACTTGCAAGAAATTAATATGATTGGTAAATAAATAGCCAACAAGGCAGCTGTAAATAAGAAAATGTAGACTTCATTTAACAAATAATAAAGAAACTAATCCGTAAATATCAACAAAAACAACAGTGACCTCCATACCTCAAACAAGATAATTAAAATATTGATTTAAATGTGATCGATCACGCGTTAAAGAGAAAAACAAATACCATTCTTAGTAAACAAAGTAGTTCCATGACCTTTAGGCCGGTTGCCTTTTAACTTTACCACAATTCGTTCCAATTTCTACCAAGGGCAATTTCAAAGGGCACACGAAAATAAAGGAAGAAGTTACACATTTCGCCCAGACAAGGAACGAGACGAAACGACAAAGAGGTTGGCCGAAATTAATCACTTGATATGAAAGAAAACCCAACGATACCAGGCAACCAAAATATTTCATCCAAGCAAAACACACGAACCAACAACAATCCCGTTAAAAAAAACAAAGCCCCCAACAACAATTACCCAAACACACGTTGCCATAGTAACGGACAAGCGAAGCTCAGTTTACAAATAAGAAAAAAAACCAACAGTTTAAATTAAAATAAAATTTCACAGAAATCCCAGAAACAAAGCAAAAAAGATCAAAGTAAGGAGAAAATAAATCCCAGAAGGCAATGAACCCGAAGGAAAGCTAACCCCGCTACCTTGGAAACGGCGCCTTGGTTCACACCTTATCGTACAATAAAGTGCAAAAAAAAAAAAGCTTTTACTTAATTTTAAGATAAACATACTAATTTCTTTCACCGTGCGAACTGCATTCAAAAATGATTAATTGCCGAAACCGTTTCCTATGGTTCACAGACGCACACGATATCCAGCACAAATCTCGAAGAGGAAGTCTTAATCCAAATATTATTATTATTATTATCATTACAGTTATCTTGAAGTACGCCGAAACACATAAATCTTCTTGCTTCCCCAGAATTACTTTAATCCAAAACAGTTACATACCTTTGAGTCCAGAAAAATTGAGAAGTTCAAACCTGGCCATTGTTATTGAAGAACGGCAACCACGAGGCCGTGAACTAAAGTTGTTCACCAAGGATCCTGGAGAATTATCGTAGCAAAAACATAGTCCAAAGAAACAGTAGGAGGCCAGCAACTAATGGAATAAGGGATTATCTCTCTTAAGTATTATTTCACGGGGGTTTCAGCACAACCACCCGCCGCATAGCGGAACACACACATTCACGTCCATCCATGGCGACTACAAGGACGCGACTCCCTCGGAAGTAGTTGCTAGGAGTCAACAGTAGGCTCGTGTCACACCATTCACGCGCAGTGGGCGCAGACCAATACTCCATTCAGCAGCGCGCGGCATACCATAACAAAGGGGATATTGGCGAAAGCCGATTGACATAGAATTTCCAAATGGCAACACACATGCCAGTCCGAAAAGGTTATGGGGGGGAGTCTCAAACTACTTAATACTGTCTCAGAAGTAGCATTCAGCACTTTCCACTCTTGCGTTAGAAGTTTGGTATCGTGCTGATTGATTCTGACAAGAACATCCTCCACTTTCATCTTGTTGAAAGGAGGTGGGAACTTGGTGATGACCTTGGTCGTGTTCAGCACTTTTCAAGCATCCACCACCTCTAGGATCTCCCCTTTCCATGGGTTACAATTTGATACTGTCTGTTCCAGCCAACTTTTTGTTTCTGGATTTGCACAGATCAGTACCATAGCTCCACTTTCCAGCCTTGGTGACTCAAGGAAGCCTGGCAGACATCCGTCTGACAGCGGCTTCATTTGTGCTATCGAGCAGATGGCAATTCAGTCACGTCCTCCTCCTTGAGTTTTCCATCTGGAAAGGTCTTAGGTATTCTTGCAACCTTAACTGAGGATAGTCTTTCTGAGGAGGACATGACTATTTCTTCCTTCTGTTTCTTAGAGGGTGGTTCTGTAGCCAAACTTGATGGCGTACTGTCCTCTGACATTGGCCTTTTGGGCATAGTCATTGGCATAGCGTCTCGCTGATCCCTGTTCTTTGGCTTCTTCTCCACCCAAGTACCAGTCACTATCTTGGTTTCTTTCCTCACCTTCTTCATTTCCTTGTAGTAAGCTCTTGTTTGAGGTGGTCTATCTATATGCATCCTATTTAGTTTCGACGCCGAAATCTTCAGGTCTTTCTCAGTGAAATCTCCTGTTTCCTTTTGTCCAGAAGTCTGCTTTCCTGTTGCTTCTTCTGTTTCTTCTTCAAATTTGGAGTCAGCCTGCCCTACTGGGACTTCTGTCTCTATATTCTCCTCTTGGGCCTGCTGCTGGACCTGCTCTTCGGGAGCTTCCATAGCTTCCCTTGGTATTTGTTTGGGTGGTTCATTTGGAATATCCATGGTTCCATATGACGTAGGGTTTTTGCCCCTTCTAGGGTCCTCAGCGGCGTTCTCACCATCCGTGATGAGGCATTCCATCAGACATTGTCCTCCTGCAACTCAGGCTCTCTGTAGCAGGTACCATGCTCCTCAGCCGTCCATCCAGCAGTCCGCCCCTGGACCAAACCCGACCAGGTTTGTTCCACCTTCAGTAGACCTACTTACATGGTTCCCACTTGGCATTCCCTGGACTGAGTTCACAGCCATGGGTTCCCCCTAGGTTGGGTTCGCCCCGTTAGCAACCTGCGGCTTGTTCAGGCTACAGAGGGCAAAGTGATGTGTTGGCTCCAGTACATCACAGTGAACTTTCACCTCAATCACCAGCACCCACTTCATCGAACCACCGTATCATCCATGCAGAGGTAACATGGATACCTCTCTAGCATGTGTGGACGAGGCTTAGGCTAGTAACAATCATAATGCCTCAAGACGTTTTCTGGCAATACCTGTTTTTGGTCCGCAAGAGGGTATTTCATTTCCCTAGACCCTCCAGACAAGTCCGGAGGGCCCCCCTATCCGCCACCTGGGACGTGCCCGATAGGGGAGTGTACCACTATTGCGATCAATGGTAAAGCATTCTAAAATTCAAACCCTCATTACTGTAGAAGTCTTCCTCATGAACAATCAAGATTTTCTTCTGAAGAAGTGGAGCAAAGTTCTCTACGAAACGTAAAGCATTTCACCTTGTTTTCTTGACACGGCATAAGCCCAAAAGCCTGTATCATGTCAACAGTTCTTTTTTTTTTTTTTTTTTTTTTTTTTTTTCTTCCCTGTCCCTTGAAAATTCCTCTATTAAAGTGTGTATTATCCTTCAGTTACAGTGAGAATCCTATCACTGATGCATCTGTTGTTATGAATGATTAAGCATATGGTTAAAATATGAAAATGCTGAAAAGTTCCTCTGTTGGACATTGTGTGTGTTTGTACATTTGTTTTAGTTATTGGATGTGTTTGTACAGTATTGCATTAATGCCCAGTTTCTGGAATGTGAGATATTGAACCTATAGCCATATTGAATGGTTAACTTGTGTTTTGGCGTTGCACGAACGTAAGATACATCTATCGGTTTGATAAATCGCTTGCTAACTTAGAGGGCTCTGAGCAGGAGATACCTATTTGTTAACTTGGTGGGCGTGTGAGCAGTACTTCAGTATCGGCATCTAACATTGTGTTTGTTAAAATTTTCTATGGCTTTCTCATCTTCTTCCAACGAAGAAATTGTAGAAATGGTCAACATTCTAGAACGACCACGATTATATCATTGTCGGCCTAATGATCTAATGAAGCATAGTGAAAATGAATTCAAAGACAGATTGAGGCTAAACAAATGTACTGTCATAGGTTTGGTAGAGGTTACAGGTGACAGATAATTACACATTTATCGTACCGTAGTAGGCTTACTGCAGGCCTACTTACATTGGCAGTAAACATATACTTTTATCGTGGGATTTTTTAAATTAATATTACATTACAAGGAACTAACAAGTTATATAATTATGTTAATTACCAGATATATATCGTTATACTGCGGTCAAACAATGTTCATATTTTGGAATAACAGGGAAGAGATACGGTGTGAACTGGATTGCATGAGACATGTGCTACTGGTGTGCATATTTCATTAGAAATTCTCAAACAATATCAAATTCTTCTGACAGTCCTTAAACACTACAAAACTGACACCCACGTCTGCAAGAACTAGTAGGAAACACATTTAATGCACAAAAACAAAGCAGTACAGCGGGTGGCATCTAGAGTTTATTTATTTATTTATTTTGATCAACGAGCCAATAGTTGACTGTTCGATAAGTTAGCTGCTATTCCGCTGTGCAACGCAGCAAAGATTTATCGAGTTGACAGTTGTAACAAAGCAATAGCTACCGGAAAAATATCTCACCATTCCAGAAACCAGGCATAAGGCTGAAACTAGTTCCTAGATTGGAAATGTAATTTTAACATTGTATTATATAGTATTGAAAAGGTGGACCATTATGACATTAGTTTAATTATTATTCAGAGATTCAGAAGGAGGGCAGGCATCAACATTTATTCAGAGGCCATCCTCACAGTTTTGACATGGGAAGGGTAAAGCCAGACATCAGACAGCTTGGCAGGTTTTTGGAATATTACACCATACTGTATTCGTAAAAGTAATTATTTTGCTTACTTCTGAGAATGGTATCACCAAGGCCACATACCACCTATAATTGGATTGACCAGTACACAGTCTATGACTGCACGAGGTGCTTCGTATGTTGTCAGAGACTTTTAATGATGTGAAGCAAGGGTTCTCAGACGTTTTAAAATTGTGAGCACCACTCACATGTAATAAGTATGCTAGCACCATGAAATCGAATAGCTCTAGTAAATAAACAAATCAATCAATTGATTGATTGATCAATTAATCAATCAATCAATCAGGCAATCAATCAATAAATGAATGAATGAACGAAGTTTGAATGTTACTCAGAATTTTGCTGATGTTCAAGGAGAAGTTGCTTGTAGTTACACACAAACAGTTTTCCAGATATGAACTGGAATCTTGATCATGCTTTGTTCTTGAGGTATTTCATATATGAGAAAGCTTCCTCACACAGGTAGGTCATCCTGAATGTAACCAAACATTTGGGAGAAACACTCCACAGTATTTGGAACATTTTGGTATATACTGCTTCCCCAAAAGGCTGTGAATTTCTTCTTTTTAAAGAAATACTTCAGTGCAAAGGGGGTTGGATATCTATCAGTTCAAGAATACTATGGGGGGCTGGAGATCTATCAGTTCAAGTTCTGCATTAGCACCCATACGATGATGATGATGATGATGATGATGATGATGATGATGATGATGATGATGATGATGATGATTACTCTTAAAGTTTATGGAGACAACAAGGTGCCGGGATTTTGTCACGTTGGAGTTCGTTAACGTGCTGGTAAATCTACCAACATGAAGTTGACATAGTTGAGCACCTTGAAGTACTGTACCACCAGACTGAGTTACGACTGACCCTGCCAACTTGAGCTCAGAAGGCCAGCACCCTATTGTCTAAGCTATTCAGCCCAGCCTCATTTATATTTTAATTTTTTTCGCAGTGGTTTAACATCGCACTAACACATCGAAGGTTTTTGGTGATGCAAGAACAGGAGAGGGCTAGGATTGGGAAGGTAGTGGTTGTGGCCTTAATTATGGTATTAAGGTATGTATATAATTTGTGGTTAGTAATTTTTTTTCTGCTAGTGGCTTTACGTTGCACCAACACAGATAAGTTCTATGGCGATGACGGGATAGGAAAGGCCTAGGAGTTGGAAGGAAGCAGCCGTGGCCTTAATTAAGGTACAGCCCTAGCATTTGCCTGGTGTGAAAATGGGAAACCACGGAAAACCATCTTCAGGGCTGCCGACAGTGGGATTCAAACCTACTACCTCCCGGATGTGCAAGCTCACAGCCGCGCGCCCCTAATCGCGCTGCCAACTCACCTGGTAGTAAATATGTTACAAATTCGATTTGGTAAAGCCTTTTTTGCCTTTCAAAACGTAATAGATCAGCTTGAAATGGACGCTCCTTACCAGAATTCTCAGAGTGAAGGACTAGCATCATTATCTTCCCAGTTCGTGAAGAAAACGGCTTCTTTTTTATACCTTAACTCTCTGAAAACTGGTATAATAACATAGAAATATCTCATAATTATTTCACACACACCCTATAGTAGAATAGTGAGTGCCTTAGGATTTTAGTACCGAGCTCGATAGCTGCAGTCGCTTAAGTGCGGCCAGTATCTAGAATTCAGGAGATAGTGGGTTTGAACCCCACTGTCGGCAGCCCTGATGATGGTTTTCCATGGTTTTCGAATTTAGGTTTAGGCAATACTTTAGGTAACAATATTAACTTTAAAAATATTGTAAATATCTGTAGGTTCGTTGGTTGTACTTACAAAGGCAGATTATCGTAAGGAATAGTACCATAACTTCTGCAGCAACTTCTCCGGTATTTCGTATAGATATCCGTTCAAACTATCGCGAAGGATATAATTTACTACATTAAAAAACACGATACGCCTGTAAACTTCCATTTAAAAAGAAGTTAAAGAGATTACACGGTAATAGTTAACAGTCGTATTGTTCTTGATTATTGTCGCTCCTCATATTCAAATATTGCATTGTTGGCTACAGTCGTGAACAAAGGGTGTAGTGTAGTCAAGTAAATATAAATAAAAATCAGCTGACCTTGTATTCCATTCATTTGTACTTCTGAGTAGGTAGTTAGTATCCGTAATTTATATTTCGCTCCCTCGATCTTTCAGTATTTGTGAGCGGTTAGCTAATAATAATAAAGTTCATATATCCCAGTAATTGCAATTCAAGTCCCTGGAGTAGTAGTAGTAGTAGTTTTGATAGAAATATTTGAGAAATTATTGTAGACAACCTCGTATTTTTCAGTAGGCCTAATTAAGGACACTTTTTTTTTTCTCCGTCCCGTGGAGTAGGGAAAATAATAGTAATCCACCAGCTGTATTAATCACATAACCACATTTCAGTAGAATTGTAGTGAAGATAAGGTATAATATATTAGATAGTATCTTGCCAGTTATATTCGTGTTTTTCTTCGTGTACGGCAATCCTTTTGATACTTAAGCATTTAACCAAACGCAGTGTAGTGTAGTGTAGATACATTGTAGTATAGAAACAGTACATTTAGATAGTGCCGTATCTTGCCTGCTATATTCGTGAGTTATCTTTCGTGTATATCTATTAGACCGTAATACTAATAATAATTTGTCTAAGCATTTAGCTTCGTTGGTAATCTTTGAGTACAGTAGTTCTTGCAAATTTCATTTCTGTTGTGCTTAGTAGTGACATACGGTATGGTACCGGTATCGTAATTAGGATACGTCTGAAAGTAGTTTAAAAATTACTGTAGTGTACTGTACAGTAGTATACGAGTAATATCCTATTAGAATTTAGTGTGCTTATTTTATTATTGTAAAATATTTGTGTAGTACTGGTGTAGTAGAGGTATCCGTAGAAACTCTTAACAAAATATTGTTGAAATTAGGATAGGCTTAATTGCAGTTTGGAATTGTGTAGTTCTTGTGTATTACTTTCAATATTCAGTAATTAACAGCAGCTTTTATCCTGTTAGGAGTTGTAGGATAAAAAAATAGAGCACGACTAAGTAGTATTGTAGTGTAGTCATATATTAATTACCTTATTGTTGTGTACTATCCCAGACAATATATCCCTCCGTTTATTTATTTATTTATTTATTTTGCAAATAAGTTATTTTATTTTTTAATTTAAAATTCCCCCCCCCCCCCCCCCATAAAGAATGGCTATGGAGCGCGAGTGTACTTATTGTGGGTGTGGTGAGGCATTGAGGGGTATGAGGGAGGAGTTGGAAAGTTTGAGGGAGATAATTAGGATTCTCACAGAAGACAGGAAGGAAGATAGGACTCCCTCAAACAATGTACAGGTTACAGTAGGTGTACAAGAGGGAGGGGAAGGAAAGGGAGGAGTTGTAGAAGACAGGTGGTCTAATGTTCTAAGGGGAAGGAGATTGCAGGCCAAGGGCTCTATTCAGGACAGGTGTCTGTGCGAAATCGGTACGAGTCACTCCAGGTAGAACAACAGAGGGAAGATGAGGGACAGGCAACTGTTGCTGAGATGCGTGGAAGTGGGAGGAAGGGAAAAGGTAGGAAAGGGAAATGTAGAGTAGAGGATAGGAAAAGACAGGTGGAACAGGGTCATGGGAAGGAGAAAAGGGAGGAGGAAGTAGCTTCTGCAGCAGTGAGAGAAGATAGGGCTGACCAGGAGGGGAGGGGATCAGATGAGGAGGGGAGGGTTGAGGCTCTGGTCATGGGGGATTCCATCGTTAGACACATGGGGAAAGTGTGTGGAGGAAAAGGAACCAGGGTAGAATGTTATCCAGGAATTAGGTAGAGGCAGATGTTGAGGAAAGTAGAAGAGAGGGAGGAGGGGAAGGAGAAGGTGGTAGTGTTTCACGTTGGTACCAACAACGTAAGGCAAGCTGATATAAGTACCAACATAGTTGGAGATGTGTGGGATCTGGTAAATGCAGCACGGGTGAAGTTTAAGAAAGCGGAGATTGTTATTAGTGGAATACTGTGTAGAAGGGATACTGACTGGAGGGTGATTGGGGATTTAAATGAGACTATGGAGTGGGTATGTGGGAAACTGGGAGTGAAATTTCTAGATCCTAATGGGTGGGATCTGCGCTCAGATGGCCTTCATTTAAACCGCAGTGGTACGTATAAGTTAGGAAATTTGTTTGGAAGGGTAATAGGGAGGTACATTCAGGGAAACGGGATGGCCTAGGGAGCGGTGATAAGGGAACAGGGAACTGGAAATCAAGTAGGGATGACATAAAATTGTTAGTGTTGAACTGTAGAAGTATTGTAAAGAAAGGAATAGAATTAAGTAATTTAATAGATATATATTTACCAGATATTGTAATAGGAGTTGAATCATGGCTGAGAAATGATATAATGGATGCAGGAATTTTCTCATGGCACTGGAGTGTGTATCGTAGAGATAGGATAGGAAAGGTGGGAGGGGGAGTTTTCATTCTGGTGAAAGAAGAATTTGTAAGCTACGAAAAAGTTAAAGATGAGACACATGAAATTCTAGGTGTAAGGCTCATTTCTAAAGATAATAGGCAACTTGATATATTTGGAGTGTACAGATCGGGAAAGGGTAGCACTGATGCGGATTCGGAATTATTTGATAGGATAGTCAGCTATGTGGGAAACGACATGGAAAGAAATGTGATTGTAGCGGGAGATCTGAATTTGCCAGATGTCAATTGGGAAGGAAATGCGAACGACAGGAAGCATGACCAACAAATGGCAAATAAGTTAATATGGAAAGGACAACTGATTCAGAAAGTGATGGAACCAACCAGAGGGAAAAATATTTTGGATGTGGTGCTGATAAAACCAGATGAGCTCTATAGGGAAACTGAAGTAATAGATGGTATTAGTGATCATGAAGCTGTTTTTGTGGTAGTTAAAAATAAATGTGATAGAAAGGAAGGTCTTAAAAGTAGGACTGTTAGGCAGTACCATATGGCTGATAAAGCAGGTATGAGGCAGTATTTAAAAAGTAACTATGATCGGTGGAAAACGGTAAATAAAAATGTAAACAGACTCTGGGATGGGTTTAAAGAAATTGTTGAGGAATGCGAAAACAGGTTTGTACCTTTAAAGGTGGTAAGGAATGGTAAAGACCCACCTTATTATAATAGAGAAATAAAGAGACTAAGAAGGAGGTGCAGACTGGAAAGAAATAGAGTTAGAAATGGCTGTGGAAGTAAGGAGAAATTGAAGGAACTTACTAGAAAATTGAATCTAGCAAAGAAGGCAGCTAAGGATAACATGATGGCAAGCATAATTGGCAGTCATACAAATTTTAGTGAAAAATGGAAGGGTATGTATAGGTATTTTAAGGCAGAAACAGGTTCCAAGAAGGACATTCCAGGAATAATTAATGAACAAGGGGAGTGTGTATGTGAGGATCTTCAAAAGGCAGAAGTATTCAGTCAGCAGTATGTAAAGATTGTTGGTTACAAGGATAATGACACCGGGCGAGTTGGCCGTGCGCGTAGAGGCGCGCGGCTGTGAGCTTGCATCCGGGAGATAGTAGGTTCGAATCCCACTATCGGCAGCCCTGAAAATGGTTTTCCGTGGTTTCCCATTTTCACACCAGGCAAATGCTGGGGCTGTACCTTAATTAAGGCCACGGCCACTTCCTTCCAACTCCTAGGCCTTTCCCATCCCATCGTCGCCATAAGACCTATCTGTGTCGGTGCGACGTAAAGCCCCTAGCAAAAAAAAAAAAAAAAAAAAAAAAAAAAAGGATAATGACGAGATAGAGGAAGAGACTAAGGCCAAAGAAGTAATAAAATTTACATATGATAACAATGACATTTACAATAAGATCCAAAAGTTGAAAACTAGAAAAGCGGCTGGAATTGATCAGATTTCTGGGGATATACTAAAGACAATGGGTTGGGATATAGAACCATATCTGAAGTACTTATTTGATTATTGTTTGACCGAAGGAGCTATACCAGATGAATGGAGAGTTGCTATAGTAGCTCCTGTGTATAAAGGAAAGGGTGATAGACATAAAGCTGAAAATTACAGGCCAGTTTGACATGCATTGTATGTAAGCTTTGGGAAGGCATTCTTTCTGATTATATTAGACATGTTTGTGAAATTAATAACTGGTTCGATAGAAGGCAATTCGGTTTTAGGAAAGATTATTCCACTGAAGCTCAACTTGTAGGATTCCAGCAAGATATAGCAGATATCTTGGATTCTGGAGGTCAAATGGACTGTATCGCGATTGACATGTCTAAAGCATTTGATAGGGTGGATCATGGGAGACTTCTGGCAAAAATGAGTGCAATTGGACTAGACAAAAGAGTGACTGAATGGGTTGCTATATTTCTAGAAAATAGATCTCAGAGAGTTAGAGTAGGTGAAGCTTTGTCTGACCCTGTAATAGTTGAGAGGGGAGTTCCTCAGGACAGTGTTATCGGACCTTTATGTTTTCTTATATATGTAAATGATATGAGTAAAGGAGTGGAATCGGAGGTAAGGCTTTTTGCGGATGATGTTATTCTCTATAGATGGACAGCAGGCAATGGTATGTTGATAAACGGGGCTAAAAGTCAGGTTGTGAGTTTCACAAATAGGAAAAGTCCTCTCAGTTTTAATTACTGCGTTGATGGGGTGAAAGTTCCTTTTGGGGATCATTGTAAGTATCTAGGTGTTAATATAAGGAAAGATCTTCACTGGGGTAATCACATAAATGGGATTGTAAATAAAGGGTACCGGTACAGATCTCTGCACATGGTTATGAGGGTGTTTAGGGCTTGTAGTAAGGATGTAAAGGAGAGGGCATATAAGTCTCTGGTAAGACCCCAACTAGAGTATGGTTCCAGTGTATTGGACCCTCACCAGGATTACCTGATTCAAGAACTGGAAAAAATCCAAAGAAAAGCAGCTCGATTTGTTCTGAGTGATTTCCGACAAAAGAGTAGCGTTACAAAAATGTTGCAATGTTTGGGTTGGGAACAATTGAGAGAAAGAAGAAGTGCTGCTCGACTAAGTGGTATGTATCAAATATTATTACAATATTATAAGTCCACCTGTTCAATACAATACAATATGATCCACTATTTCATATGGTCAAAATGTTTTATACATAATACATGAAATTCAGTGGTACATGTTTCACCCTCCTTACGGGCATCATCAGCCTATATCAATCTTAAAAATAACACATATGGAGTCATTCCAATCTTATAAATTATAGGTTAAGAAGTTGAAAAATGATTTCGTTAAACATTATACAATAACATCTAAAACAAAGATAATGCACCGAAGTATGTTAAAAGAAAGTAATTTAACAGTTTTGAAGATTAAAACATGGTTTCACATGAAATGTGGTGAGAGTTTAAAAACTAAAATGGATCCTTTTGTTATAATATCATTAAGACTGGATGGCCTTGAGTGTAAACACAATAATCGAAGGGGGATGTTTCTTCAATTCCCAAAGTTTGAATCCAAGATAGTAAAATCACTGTCAGTTATTTAAAACGGAAGTATGAACGTAATGAACATGTTAAAATGTATATGGTTGGTGTATCTGAAAGTCGCAAAGAAAATGGAACTCTTGTAGAGGCGTTGCTAATGATAAAACGTATGTCAAAGCTAGCAGAGTTCAGTAATTATGGTAGTCGATTGGATCTAAAAGACAGTCAAGTTGATGTTATAATTCCGTTGAAACATAAGTTGGAAGAAATGATCAGGATTTTCTGAAACAAAATGTAGAAGAAAGTTGGTGAATAATACCGTACTGTACAAGAGACAACCCGTACGTCAAAAATGCCTAAGGCGGTATTTACTCGTACGGTGCGTATTAAGTACGGCAGGTTGTTTCAGCAACGCTAGGTTGACTGGGCTTTCAACTTTAGTATTATAACGGTGTGGCTGAGGCAGTGAAGGACATGGAGGGGGGGTAATGGTGGGTGGATCCTTGCGCGCATGTGTTGTTATTGGAGGGCTGTTAGGAGCAAGATGGGCGGGCCTATCATTTAACGAGGTGGTGGAAGCTTTAGAACAGGAAGTTCTAAAAGTTTGCGGGAATGTATTATGTTTTGAATTCACCATGCCTAATAACTTTCGAGTTAGCTCATATAAAGGATTTTTTGTTTCTGTGGTATCGTTAAGATTATGGTCTTTGTTATAGGCTTGGTCTAAAAAGATGTAAAGATTTTCTAATTCATTCATAAGTTTTCCTTTGCCTATGCATTTTAGAATAGTGAGATCTTTATCAATTGATGTAAACTGATGTCCTGTTTCACTCATGTGTGAGCTCATCGCTGAATATTGTGCTTTGAGGCATTGTAATGCTCCATATATCTCGTATAAAAGCTGCGCCCAGTCTGTCCAACATAACTAAATCCACACTGAGCACAAGTAAGTCTGTAAATACCAGATCTCGAAAAACGGCTGTTTTTATAATTGACTTTATTATGATTAAAAAATATACTTTGATTTGTATTTACTGTTCTGAAAGCAATATTAGTGTCGTATTTCTTAAGTGTGTTGGCGATCTGGTAGATGGCTGGGTTATTGTATGTAAACGTAGCGAAACTAGTTTTTTTAGGTTTATCCGGAATGAGATTCGTAGATAGTTTATGTTTAACTTTATTGATTAACTGGTTAATCATTTCAACCTTGAACCCATTAAGCTTAGCCAAGTTCCTTATATAGTTTATTTCTATTTTTAAGTTGTTAGGGGAGAGTGGGATTTTTAAGGCTCTGTGTATTAAATTATAGAATGACGCTTGTTTTTGAGATTTAGGATGTAAAGATGAATTATTTATGGTTATAGGAGATTGTGTGGGTTTTCTGTAGATTTGAAAATCGAAAGTCTTATTGGTGCGCGTGATCGTTATATCTAAAAAATTTAAGGACTGTTTAACTTCGTCTTCTTTGGTGAATTTGACATTAGGGTCAATTTTATTTAAAATCTCTAAAACTTCGTCGCTGTTAGTAACATTTTTGTCAATAACTACAAAAGTGTCGTCCACAAATCTCAGCCATAAACATATACCTTTTACTATGTTCTTTGATTTTGGTGTATTCTATTGAGTCCATGTAAATATCAGCCAAGATGCCAGACAAAGGGTCACCCATGGCTAAGCCAGTCTGTTGATAAATCTTACCATTAAAGGAGAAAAAGTTGTTATTCAATACAAAATTCAGGATCTTCATAAATTCATCAATTTCCAGCTTACTCAGGCTGCTATGTTTTGAAATATTGTCATAGATAATTTTGACTGTTTCTTTAGTAGGTATATTAGGGTACATGTTTATGACATCATAGGAACACATTATATGGTTTACTTAAAATATCGCAAAATTTGATTGAATTCTTTAAAGGAAGTTTATTATTAAACTTATAATGTTGTTTTAGAAAACCGTGGATATATTTGGAAACTTTATAGGTAGGGCTATTACGGCAATTAATAATCGGACGTACGGGAATGTTATTTTTATGGATTTTAGGTAGGGCTCTGGCTATTGGAATGCTGGGGTTCATGTTGATCAGTCTCTGTTGTTCCTGTTCATTGAGAAGGAATGTGGAGTTCTTAATTATATAAGGAACTTGGCTAAGCTTAATGGGTTCAAGGTTGAAATGATTAACCAGTTAATCAATAAAGTTAAACATAAACTATCTATGAATCTCATTCCGGATAAACCTAAAAAAAACTAGTTTCGCTACGTTTACATACAATAACCCAGCCATCTACCAGATCGCCAACACACTTAAGAAATACGACACTAATATTGCTTTCAGAACAGTAAATACAAATCAAAGTATATTTTTTAATCATAATAAAGTCAATTATAAAAACAGCCGTTTTTCGAGATCTGGTATTTACAGACTTACTTGTGCTCAGTGTGGATTTAGTCATGTTGGACAGACTGGGCGCAGCTTTTATACGAGATATATGGAGCATTACAATGCCTCAAAGCACAACAAATATTCAGCGATGAGCTCACACATGAGTGAAACAGGACATCAGTTTACATCAATTGATAAAGATCTCACTATTCTAAAATGCATAGGCAAAGGAAAACTTATGAATAAATTAGAAAATCTTTACATCTTTTTAGACCAAGCCTATAACAAAGACCATAATCTTAACGATACCACAGAAACAAAAAATCCTTTATATGAGCTAACTCCAAAGTTATTAGGCATGGTGAATTCAAAACATAATACATTCCCGCAAACTTTTAGAACTTCTTGTTCTAAAGCTTCCACCACCTCGTCAAATGATAGGCCCGCCCATCTTGCTCCTAACAGCCCTCCAATAACAACACATGCGCGCAAGGATCCACCCACCATTACCCCCCCTCCATGTCCTTCACTGCCTCAGCCACACCGTTATAATACTAGAAGTCGAAAGCCCAGTCAAGCTAGCGTTGCTGAAACAACCTGCCGTACTTAATACGCACCGTACGAGTAAGTACCGCCTTAGGCATTTTTGACGTACGGGATGTCTCTTGTACAGTACGGTATTATTCACCAACTTTCTTCTACATTTTGTTTCAGAAAATCCTGATCATTTCTTCCAACTTATGTTTCAACGGAATTATAACATCAACTTGACTGTCTTTTAGATCCAATCGACTACCATAATTACTGAACTCTGCTAGCTTTGACATACGTTTTATCATTAGCAACGCCTCTACAAGAGTTCCATTTTCTTTGCGACTTTCAGATACACCAACCATATACATTTTAACATGTTCATTACGTTCATACTTCCGTTTTAAATAACTGACAGTGATTTTACTATCTTGGATTCAAACTTTGGGAATTGAAGAAACATCCCCCTTCGATTATTGTGTTTACACTCAAGGCCATCCAGTCTTAATGATATTATAACAAAAGGATCCATTTTAGTTTTTAAACTCTCAACATTTCATGTGCAACCATGTTTTAATCTTCAAAACTGTTAATTTACTTTCTTTTAACATACTTTGGTGCATTATCGTTGTTTTAGATGTTATTGTATAATGTTTAACGAAATCATTTTTCAACTTTTTAACCTATAATTTATAAGATTGGAATGACTCCATATGTGTTATTTTTAAGATTGATATAGGCTGATGACGCCCGTAAGGAGGGTGAAACATGTACCACTGATTTTTATGTATTATGTATAAAACATTTTGACCATATGAAATAGTGGATCATATTGTATTGTATTGAACAGGTGGACTTATAATATTGTAATAATATTTGAGACATACGTCAACTTCAATACGGAACCAAAATGAGAATAGTTACTTGTAACTTGGTAGCCAACCAGGCAAAATCCAAACTAAATAGGTTTATCAATCTTAAAATTAAAATATCCAAGTTGTCTAAAGATATAACATTTTTAAAGCAGTGTTTAAAACTAAAATTATCCCAAAATTTTTGAAACCTACACAAAGAAAGAACTTAACCGTCCCAAGTATGAACAAAGTCCAAGATAAAGTAAATGTAATATGGTTAAGGAATGAAATTAGGTCACTATACAAGAAGAAAGCCCAATTGAACTTACAACTATATAAAGTTCATTTAACGGTAGCTCAGACTTTAACCCCATTAGAATGGAACTCTTTCCAACTTCACGTAGACTACAAATTGATGGTTTTACTCGACAAGAAACAGGCCACTTTAGACAAGAAATTATCACATTTAAAAGAACCTCAAACGCAATCCATTGTACAGAATACAGATAAACAAAGAACAAGTACTTCAAATGTCCACACACCCACAATTGTTAATTTAACCAACGTGCAGTTTTCTGGAACAGAAACGGAACTCCTGAATAAAGGTCCAAAGTATAACTGGCCTAGTGAAAAAAAGGACTTAGATATTATTACCACAGTGGCCGAGGTAGAAGCTAATATCTCTAAACTCCCCTTTGAAGTTCAAAATGACATTAGATTTGACATAAAAAAGAAATTACCTACACTAGCTAAAGAACTTAATGCTAAATCCGACTCTAATCAAAAATCTTTAATACGTAATTTGAGAACGAAAATAGAAGATAACAACATCATAGTCACAATAGCTGACAAGGGAGGGTCTATGGTGTTAATGGATAAGGATAATTACATAAATAAAACTGAAGAATTTTTTAAGGATAAGATTTATACAATAGTTAGCAAAGATCCTATCGTAAGAATACAACGTAATTTAAAATCTATAATAAAAAAAAACTATATAAGGAACTTGGCTAAGCTTAATGGGTTCAAGGTTGAAATGATTAACCAGTTAATCAATAAAGTTAAACATAAACTATCTACGAATCTCATTCCGGATAAACCTAAAAAAACTAGTTTCGCTACGTTTACATACAATAACCCAGCCATCTACCAGATCGCCAACACACTTAAGAAATACGACACTAATATTGCTTTCAGAACAGTAAATACAAATCAAAGTATATTTTTTAATCATAATAAAGTCAATTATAAAAACAGCCGTTTTTCGAGATCTGGTATTTACAGACTTACTTGTGCTCAGTGTGGATTTAGTTATGTTGGACAGACTGGGCGCAGCTTTTATACGAGATATATGGAGCATTACAATGCCTCAAAGCACAACAAATATTCAGCGATGAGCTCACACATGAGTGAAACAGGACATCAATTTACATCAATTGATAAAGATCTCACTATTCTAAAATGCATAGGCAAAGGAAAACTTATGAATGAATTAGAAAATCTTTACATCTTTTTAAACCAAGCCTATAACAAAGACCATAATCTTAACGATACCACAGAAACAAAAAATCCTTTATATGAGCTAACTCCAAAGTTATTAGGCATGGTGAATTCAAAACATAATACATTCCCGCAAACTTTTAGAACTTCTTGTTCTAAAGCTTCCACCACCTCGTCAAATGATAGGCCCGCCCATCTTGCTCCTAACAGCCCTCCATTAACAACACATGCGCGCAAGGATCCACCCACCATTACCCCCCCTCCATGTCCTTCACTGCCTCAGCCACACCGTTATAATACTAGAAGTCGAAAGCCCAGTCAAGCTAGCGTTGCTGAAACAACCTGCCGTACTTAATACGCACCGTACGAGTAAATACCGCCTTAGGCATTTTTGACGTACGGGTTGTCTCTTGTACAGTACGGTATTATTCACCAACTTTCTTCTACATTTTGTTTCAGAAAATCCTGATCATTTCTTCCAACTTATGTTTCAACGGAATTATAACATCAACTTGACTGTCTTTTAGATCCAATCGACTACCATAATTACTGAACTCTGCTAGCTTTGACATACGTTTTATCATTAGCAACGCCTCTACAAGAGTTCCATTTTCTTTGCGACTTTCAGATACACCAACCATATACATTTTAACATGTTCATTACGTTCATACTTCCGTTTTAAATAACTGACAGTGATTTTACTATCTTGGATTCAAACTTTGGGAATTGAAGAAACATCCCCCTTCGATTATTGTGTTTACACTCAAGGCCATCCAGTCTTAATGATATTATAACAAAAGGATCCATTTTAGTTTTTAAACTCTCAACATTTCATGTGCAACCATGTTTTAATCTTCAAAACTGTTAATTTACTTTCTTTTAACATACTTTGGTGCATTATCGTTGTTTTAGATGTTATTGTATAATGTTTAACGAAATCATTTTTCAACTTTTTAACCTATAATTTATAAGATTGGAATGACTCCATATGTGTTATTTTTAAGATTGATATAGGCTGATGATGCCCGTAAGGAGGGTGAAACATGTTTCACTGATTTTTATGTATTATGTATAAAACATTTTGACCATATGAAATAGTGGATCATATTGTATTGTATTGAACAGGTGGACTTATAATATTGTAATAATATTTGAGACATACGTCAACTTCAATACGGAACCAAAATGAGAATAGTTACTTGTAAGTGGTATGTTCCGAGCTGTCAGCGGAGAGATGGCGTGGAATGACATTAGTAGACGAATAGGTTTGAATGGCGTCTATAAAAGTAGGAAAGATCACAATATGAAGATAAAGTTGGAATTCAAGAGGACAAACTGGGGCAAATATTCATTTATAGGAAGGGGAGTTAGGGATTGGAATAACTTACCAAGGGAGATGTTCAATAAATTTCCAATTTCTTTGAAATCATTTCGGAAAAGGCTAGGAAAGCAACAGATAGGGAATCTGCCACCTGGGCGACTGCCCTAAATGCAGATCAGTATTGATTGATTTGATTGATTGTTTTCAATTTTCACACCTTAATTAAGGCCACGGCCGCTTCTTTCCCAGTCCTAGCCCTTTCCTGTCCCATCGTCGCCATAAGACCTATCTGTGTCGGTGCGACGTAATGCCAATAGCAAAAAGGATTTTAGTATTAAGCGCTAGTAAACAAATTGTGGCACATTCTTTTGGATATGATGAGTACTATCAAGCGACGCAAGCGTTAATACCACTAGATTCTGGCTATCTAGCCAAGATTTTCCTGGTGGGAAAATGACAAACCACAGAGAATCATCTTCAGAGCTGCCGACGGTGGGATTTGAACTGACCATTTCCCAAATGCAAGCTCACAGCTACATGACCCTAACTGCCTGGTCAATTCATTCGGTCTATGTTATTCTCTTGAGTAAACTTGATATTTCTGATTAAGTTCACACTGAATTGAATGGAGTTATAAACTATGATAAATAACTGTCCATTGTCATAGCACACAGGATAAAGGTCTCAGAAAATTTCATGTTTGTGATTTCTTTCTTATTCATATTATGGCAGCACCAAATTATATTTAAAGAGCACCTTGTTGCTCGCTCGTATTTTTATTTTTATTTATAGAGGTACCTTTCAGCACTTTAACATCCTTCCCCCCTGCTGCGCATTCAGCTCCTTAAGAGTTTTGGCCTGCCAAAATGACTGCTGTCCAGCCAAACAGACTGCTGGTACTGGAGTGCCACGGTTTTAGCCTGTCGGCATTCTCAGCCATATTGTTTGGCTTTCTTGAATAGACTCAGTAAACCTCGTTCCAGCCTTCAGTCCAGAATTAAAATCTTTAGATCAGCTGAGAACTGAACCCAGGTGTTCCAGTTAAGAGGCAAAGATGCTACTCCTTGCATATTTTATATCATTTTTAGGTCTATACTGTAACAGTAAATATGGTACTTTGATGAGCATGAGAAATGCAGGGCGTGTACCGTTCTGATTGAAGTGCATACAGAGGGAGAGGGTTTTTCTTTGAAAGAAATTTCCAAGTTTTTTTCTGAGTTTATTAATAAGTTCAAAATCATATCACCTCTGTACAGAAGAAGCAGTGAGAAGTGTTCTTTCCTCATCCTAGGGTTGGTGATGTCCCAGAATTCCGGCTGCTCCGCTCCTCTCTGCACCATTGAAGTACCCTTGCTACCTCGATGGAAGTTCTTGAAGATCTCGAATTTATAGAAGATCCATGCGATGTCTAGAAGATCCATGCGGTGTAGAAGTAAGGGCGTTGAAACAGGCCACGTAAATGATAAGCGTGAACGAACACTGTTAAGCCTTGGACGTGTTAATGCGAAAAGCGACTTCTGCACAGATGAGAAAAAGATATAGCAACTGTATAATTGAAGAATTATCACACGGTAGAATGTCACTGAAATCTATCCTGTGTTATGCCATTAATCATTGGAAATGAATTCTATGCAGCAAAATGTTACCAAGCTCAAATAAGCACATAAGTTTAACACTCGGAAATTAAACTCATAAAGCGAATAGCCGCTTGAAACTTGTTGTCGAATGTCAATAAAATCAGCCTAATAAATAGCCACCTAAAGTTTGTGAGACTTGGCATAATCTGAAGTTATTCCACATGACATATTTCTTAGACTAAACACTGTTCAATGAAATCAATTAGATTGAAATGAAATAAGAATCTTTCACTCGTGAAGTTAATCTTGTTCACGCATGTTAATGAAAAAAAAAAAGTGAAATTGGTCATTCACGAACAGTCCTTAGTTCGAATGTTCGTAGAATTGGAAATGCACGGTTCTTAGTTTGAATGTTCTTAGAATTAAAAATGCACAGTTCAAATACACAGTCTACAGTCCATCATCTACATAATGTTTACACAGTTTAGAGAATTACCTCCACACGAAATTGTAAGTTAGTGACGTAGTCACTAAGTTCAAGTTAATTCTGTACTCAATCACTTGTTAATGATTGCCACTTGAGGAATTCTAAGTTAAAGCACAGTCACGTCAATGAGATTTCCCGAAATATTCAATCACTTTGTAAGGAGCAAAGACTGTTCCAAATCCTATCACTGTCCACAACATTAACTTTGAATTATGAGCACTTGGAAAAATAATTGCAAGTCTTAGACATTCATTCAGAATAAACAATCACTTGGTAATATTAAGAGTTTGATGAAGCACAATTTATATCACTCTCCGTTGGAGCAGAATTCTATCACTCACGATTTAAAGAAACTTGTATAAGTCCACACTCGACGCTACGGAGTTAAAGTCCAGGACTCGACGAAATAAGACAATCACTACACGTCGTATCGCAGTCTCCACGAGCCAACTGCTCGCTGCTAGCAGCATGAACTCCACTGCGAAACACACTGGTCTGCTAAGCGAAACAGCTCTCCATTTATACCCGATTCACGCCCAAAACATGCCTTCATATCTCACTCCACAACTTTGTCATCTCATGTCAGATTTTTATTAAACCTTGCAGAAATGCAGATAAAATATCGGGCTACACGATGATGTGGTTGATTTTGTCTAGTTATTATCATGGGGAAAGTTATTATCCGAAGAAACTCAAGGAACATTCCATACTAGTCTAGGCTCGCTCTGAGTTACGGGGTGGTAGGCTGTGATGTCACTCCACTCTACGTCACACACAGCTGTTGCTTGCTGCTCCAGTCTGTCTTCCGCTGCTGGGCCAGCGCGTAACGCGAAGTTTTAAATTTAATTACGGAGATTTAGTTTCGTACTGGCTGTTCCCGGTACAATACTATCTGTCAGTAGATTGCCAACTAGATTTTTAGTTTTTATTACCTGGTGCTGCTGTAGAATTCACTGATGAACATTTGCCTCCCATGGACAATTCTAAATCTGTTTTCTTTTATTTTAGAGGCCCAACGCGATCATTCTGATACTGACTGTTTGGTAGTGTGTGTACTCTCCCATGGATGTAGACTCGATGATGATATGATTTGGGCTTCTGATGTCCCATACTATGTTCACTACTTGTGGGATCCTTTTAAGGAGGAAAATTGTTCTCTTCGAGGGAAGCCAAAGATGTTCTTCATTCAGGTAAGATATATAAAGTTTGACTAGACCCTATTTCAGTATGTTGTCGTTGCACCTGCGAAAACAGCTATATGAAATATTACAGCTTAGAACTTTGGCCAGTAAAGTTCTGTCATCTAAGGTTCAATATTGTGCAAGTAAATTCAAAGAATTCATGCTCTCAGTGATATACGAGGGTAATCCCAAAAAGAAGGTCTCCTATTTTTTTTATAAATATGCAACTCTGTTCATGTGGCTGTTGGTCACAATATTGTGAAGAGTGTTTCCGACGTTCACATAGAAACATGCGCACGCCCTGCTGAGGCACTCAGTCATGGCTTGGCAGATGTTGAGATTGGAGCTCCCGTTGGGTGTTACCGCCAAGTGCGAAGTGCACGCATTTATTCGGTTTCTGAATGCAAACGGTACTGAACCAATTGAAATCCATCGCCAATTGATGGAAGTATATGGTGAGTCATGCATGGATGTCAAAAGTGTTCGTAAGTGGTGTAGAGAGTTTGCAGTTGGTCGGACTGAAATTTACGACGAACAAAGGAGCGGGAGACCGTCAATTTCCGTCAAGACAGTTGTAAAGATGGAGCAAATCATGCGTGAAGATCGGCGGATCACCCTGGATGATCTCTGCACTTTGGTTCCTGAGGTTTCCTGAAGCGCTGCACGCAGAATTTTAATGGAAAAGTTGTAATACCAGAAGGTGTGCGCAAGATGGGTGCCACGCATACTGACTGAAGACCACATGTGGCTACGAATTGATTCTTCCCGCGCATTTCTTCAATGCTTTGCAGCCGAACAGGACAATGTTTTGGACTCAATTGTCACGGGTGACAAAACCTAGGCATTTCACTTTACACCTGAGACCAAGCAACAATCACGCAGTGATGGCATCCCTCTTCACCAAAGCCGCGGAAATTCAAGCAAACACAGTCTGCCGGTAAAGTCATGACAACTGTGTTTTGGGATCGAAAAGGGGTATTGTTGGTCGACTTTATGCCCGCTGGGATCACAATTAATCCTGACAGGTAGTGTGAGACCCTGAAAAAATCAAACGGACAATTCAGTACCGGAGAAGAGGAATGTTGAGCAAGGGCGTAAACATTCTCCATGACAACGATCGCCAGCACATCGCCCCACAAACCGTTGCTCTCCTGCAACAGTTTCAGTGGAACATCATCACCCACCCACCCTGTAGTCCCGACTTGGTGCCCAGTGACTATCACTTGTTTCCAAAGTTGAAAGAACATTTGGCTGGAAAGCGATTCAGCACGGACGACGAGGTGAAAGATGAGGTTCACAACTTCCTGAACAGCACGGTGGCAAGTTGGTATGACGGGCATACAAAAACTGTCACAGCGTCTAAAAAATGCATCAACTGAAATGGTGATTATGTAGAAAAATAGCTAGATGTTCAAGCTGTAAAATGATGTAAACCATTGTAGAAGTAAACAGGTCTATGTATTTACAAACAAATACGAGACCTTATTTTTGGGATTAACTTCGTATGTTCTGGGGGTCAGTATTTCTCTTACAGCAGTACCACATAGTGGTTTTTGCAGGCACAATGACCTTATATTTCTTAACCCAATATTTTCAAGTGATTTTATAGAATCTAATGAGGTTTATTTTAATTAAGTTATTTCTTTTTGAGGTTCAATTCTGTTATTATATGTCTTCTTTTCAGGTAGTTTATAATATAAATTTAAAACTAAATTAGTTTTGACAGACTGAGGAACCTAACAGTTGTAAATTAACTGAGTCAGAACTGAAAAGAGATGGCATCAAATATCACAAATGATAAGATTTCCTACAGTTCCCTCCTTTGCATGGTAAAAACCCCAAATCATATAATGTCAAGTACCATTTATTGTTCTGCAATGTAAATTCAATCAAAGTTTGGTGCATTGTGAAGTGCTTGCAAGCAGGGGAGATGGAAGGCAGTTGAGTTGTGACTCATTCTAATGTACAGTCTGCTCATTTAAAGCTTGAAGTAAAATGGAAAACTAAACATATATTTTCAAATTATAATGCGTTATTATTTTTGGAAATGAAGGAACATGACCCAGAATGACGAAAAGGTATCCAATGTGTACGGAGCGTTTGTAGTGGCAGATTGTGTTGTTCAGAAGTGTTTTGCCACATTCAGGACAAGTGAGATCGAGCTTGAAGACAGCCTATAACCAGACTGTGGTAGACAAAAACCCTCACCTTGGGATTCACGAGATCATAGTCATCAACGGAGTATCTCACAGTCAAGGGATAGATAAGTCATCTGGGTCATCACAAGGATGCCTCACCTTCTCAATAAGCACCAGCTGTTTTGATGAATACTCCTGTATGGTCAACTCTATAAAAGGAGCAAAGAATGATCTTTTCTTAAAAACATAGTTAGTGGAGATGAAAATTGGACAGTTTGCAATTGTGTTATGTGCTGGATGTCGTAATGTGAACAGCACAGTCCTCAGATATCTTCAAAGACTGGGCTCTGTTTTAAGAGTAAGTGATGTTATCGATTCACTTGGTGAAATTGCAGTGGCATGATATTTTATGAGCTACTGCATAAGCAGACGAACAGTGCCATAAAGTTATGTGAAAAACTTGACATTTTAATGAAGCTTAGATGACGATTGACCTTCCATGTCGACAATGCAAGACTAGTCATAACTGTGACAGCCATCCAGAAGGTACTGTTCTTTTTGTGGGATGTTTTGTCCACTGTCTACAGACTGCAGACATATAGCAAATTTGGCGACATCATTTCCTGTCTGACTACCATCAGTCTTGCTCCCTTTAAAATTCTCTTAACACGTTGACTACCAGAGCGATGCATTTTACTGCTGAGTGACTTTCATGAGGCCGGGGGTGGGGTGGTGGTACAAAGTACCGCTGAGCAGTTGATTTCGCTATACTTTTTTTTTGCTATTGGCTTTACGTCGCACTAACGCAGATAGGTCTTATGAGCGATGATAGGTCAGGAAAGGGCTAGGACTGGGAAAGAAGCAGCCGTGGCCTTAATTAAGGTACAGTCCCAGCATTTGCCTGGAGTGAAAATGGGAAACCACGGAAAACCATCTTCAGGGCTGCTGACAGTGGGGTTCGAACCCACTATCTCCCGAATGCTGGATACTGACCGCACTTAAGCGACTGCAGCTGTCGAGCTCGGTAATTTCGCTATACTAGCATACTGCTGTGGCCTCGCAGCAAATCCTGGTGTGCTTGGTTTCCAAATTATTGTTGTTATTTTTTTAATTAATTTTTTATTATTATTCCCACCTCCTTTATTAGCAATATGCAAGTATTTGTCCAACCAGTTTATCCATGCGCTTTGGTGCGCTGGTTTAGCTAACTCCCAAGTTCGAGATTTGGGAGAAAGTGGGTTTGAGTCCTACTGTTAAGAAACCTGTTAATGTGTATTTTTTTTTTTTTTTTTTCTGTGTTTTCCCATTTTCAATTCATGCTTATTCTTACCTTATCAAAAAGCCATTCTGATTCCTTCCAAATTCTTGCACCCATACCTATTTCTCTGACCTAATACCTGATGATTAACCCAATAAATTTAGCATAAACATGAGCATATTTGCATTATGTATATAATTTGTAGTTAGTAAAATATATTTCAAATTCAATTTGGTAAAAGCATTTTTCATCTTTCAAAATGTAATCATCGGCCACTACTCATTTCCGAAAATACATTCTTCTCCTGCAGTTCCTCTTAAAGTCTGTTGGCTCTGTGGAGATGTTGCTGATGACTGATCAAGCCAATCTTTGCAAGAAACCGAAGGCAATTCGGTTTTAGGAAAGGTTATTCCACTGAAGCTCAACTTGTAGGATTCCAGCAAGATATAGCAGATATCTTGGATTCTGGAGGTCAAATGGACTGTATCGCGATTGACATGTCTAAAGCATTTGATAGGGTGGATCATGGGAGACTACTGGCAAAAATGAATGCAATTGGACTAGACAAAAGAGTGACTGAATGGGTTGCTATATTTCTAGAAAATAGATCTCAGAGAGTTAGAGTAGGTGAAGCTTTGTCTGACCCTGTAATAGTTGAGAGGGGAGTTCCTCAGGGCAGTGTTATCGGACCTTTATGTTTTCTTATATATATAAATGATATGAGTAAAGGAGTGGAATCGGAGGTAAGGCTTTTTGCGGATGATGTTATTCTCTATAGAGTGATAAATAAGTTACAAGATTGTCAGCAACTGCAACGTGACCTCGAAAATGTTGTGAGATGGACAGCAGGCAATGGTATGTTGATAAACGGGGTTAAAAGTCAGGTTGTGAGTTTCACAAATAGGAAAAGTCCTCTCAGTTTTAATTACTGCGTTGATGGGGTGAAAGTTCCTTTTGGAGATCATTGTAAGTATCTAGGTGTTAATATAAGGAAAGATCTTCACTGGGGTAATCACATAAATGGGATTGTAAATAAAGGGTACCGATCTCTGCACATGGTTATGAGGGTGTTTAGGGGTTGTAGTAAGGATGTAAAGGAGAGTGCATATAAGTCTCTGGTAAGACCCCAACTAGAGTATGGTTCCAGTTTATGGGACCCTCACCAGGATTACCTGATTCAAGAACTGGAAAAAATCCAAAGAAAAGCAGCTCAATTTGTTCTGAGTGATTTCCGACAAAAGAATAGCGTTACAAAAATGTTGCAATCAATCAATCAATACTGATCTGCATTTAGGGCAGTTGCCCAGGTGGCAGATTCCCTATCTGTTGCTTTCCTAGCCTTTACCGAAATGACTTCAAAGAAATTGGAAATTTATTGAACATCTCCCTTGGTAAGTTATTCCAATCCCTAACTCCCCTTCCTATAAATGAATATTTGCCCCAGTTTGTCCTCTTGAATTCCAACTTTATCTTCATATTGTGATCTTTCCTACTTTTATAAACGCCTTTCAAACTTATTCGTCTACTAATGTCATTCCACGTCATCTCTCCGCTGACAGCTCGGAACATACCACTTATTCGAGCAGCTCTTCTTCTTTCTCTCAATTCTTCCCAACCCAAACATTGCAACATTTTTGTAACGCTACTCTTTTGTCGGAAATCACTCAGAACAAATCGAGCTGCTTTTCTTTGGATTTTTTCCAGTTCTTGAATCAGGTAATCCTGGTGAGGGTCCCATACACTGGAACCATACTCTAGTTGGGGTCTTACCAGAGACTTATATGCCCTCTCCTTTACATCCTTACTACAACCCCTAAACACCCTGATAACCATGTGCAGAGATCTGTACTGGTACCCTTTATTTACAATCCCATTTATGTGATTACCCCAATGAAGATCTTTCCTTATATTAACACCTAGATACTTACAATGATCCCCAAAAGGAACTTTCACCCCATCAACGCAGTAATTAAAACTGAGAGGACTTTTCCTATTTGTGAAACTCACAACCTGACTTTTAACCCCGTTTATCAACATACCATTGCCTGCTGTCCATCTCACAACATTTTCGAGATCACGTTGCAGTTGCTCACAATCTTGTAACTTATTTATCACTCTATAGAGAATAACATCATCCGCGAAAAGCCTTACCTCCGATTCCACTCCTTTACTCATATCATTTATATATATAAGAAAACATAAAGGTCCGATAACACTGCCTTGAGGAACTCCCCTCTCAACTATTACAGGGTCAGACAAAACTTCAACTACTCTAACTCTCTGAGATCTATTTTCTAGAAATATAGCAACCCATTCAGTCACTCTTTTGTCTAGTCCAATTGCACTCATTTTTGCCAGTAGTCTCCCACGATCCACCCTATCAAATGCTTTAGACAGGTCAATCGCGATACAGTCCATTTGACCTCCGGAATCCAAGATATCTGCTGGAATCCTACAAGTTGAGCTTCAGTGGAATAATCTTTCCTAAAACCGAATTGCCTTCTATCGAACCAGTTATTAATTTCACAAACATGTCTAATATAATCAGAAAGAATGCCTTCCCAAAGCTTACATACAATGCATGTCAAACTTACTGGCCTGTAATTTTCAGCTTTATGTCTATCACCCTTTCCTTTATACACAGGGGCTACTATAGCAACTCTCCATTCATCTGGTATAGCTCCTCCGACCAGACAATAATCAAATAAGTACTTCAGATATGGTACTATATCCCAACCCATTGTCTTTAGTATATCCCCAGAAATCTGATCAATTCCAGCCGCTTTTCTAGTTTTCAACTTTTGTATCTTATTGTAAATGTCATTGTTATCATATGTAAATTTTATTACTTCTTTGGCCTTAGTCTCCTCCTCTATCTTGACATTATCCTTGAAACCAACAATCTTTACATACTGCTGACTGACTACTTCTGCCTTTTGAAGATCTTCACATACACACTCCCCTTGTTCATTAATTATTCCTGGAATGACTTTCTTGGAACCTGTTTCTGCCTTAAAATACCTATACATACCTTTCCATTTTTCACTAAAATTATTATGACTGCCAATTATGCTTGCCATCATGTTATCCTTAGCTGCCTTCTTTGCTAGATTCAATTTTCTAGTAAGTTCCTTCAATTTCTCCTTACTTCCACAGCCATTTCTAACTCTATTTCTTTCCAGTCTGCACCTCCTTCTTAGTCTCTTTATTTCTCTATTATAATAAGGTGGGTCTTTACCATTCCTTACCACCCTTAAAGGTACAAACCTGTTTTCACATTCCTCAACAATTTCTTTAAACCCATCCCAGAGTCTGTTTACATTTTTATTTACCGTTTTCCACCGATGATAGTTACGTTTTAGAAACTGCCCCATACCTGCTTTATCAGCCATATGGTACTGCCTAACAGTCCTACTTTTAAGACCTTCCTTTCTATCACATTTGTTTTTACTACCACAAAAACAGCTTCATGATCACTAATACCATCTATTACTTCAGTTTCCCTATAGAGCTCATCTGTTTTTATCAGCACCACATCCAGGATACTTTTCCCTCTGGTTGGTTCCATCACTTTCTGAATCAGCTGTCCTTCCCATATTAACTTATTTGCCATTTGTTGGTCATGCTTCCTGTCGTTCGCATTTCCTTCCCAACTGACATCTGGCAAATTCAGATCTCCCGCTACAATCACATTTCTTTCCATGTCGTTTCCCACATAGCTGACTATCCTATCAAATAATTCCGAATCCGCTTCAGTGCTGCCCTTTCCCGATCTGTACACTCCAAATATATCAAGTTGCCTATTATCTTTAGAAATGAGCCTTACACCTAGAATTTCATGTGTCTCATCTTTAATTTTTTCGTAGCTTACAAATTCTTCTTTCACCAGAATGAACACTCCCCCTCCCACCATTCCTATCCTATCTCTACGATACACACTCCAGTGCCGTGAGAAAATTTCTGCATCCATTATATCATTTCTCAGCCATGATTCAACTCCTATTACATCATCATCATCATTTCCCTTTATCCAGCTGTAGCCGGGTAGGGGCAAATATGGTTCCTCTCCACTTTCTTCGGTCTTTCCACCACTCCTCCTCCAACACTGTGTCCCAGTCCAGGTTTCTTTCTATAATGCTGCGTTGGATGGTATCCTTCCATCTCAATCGTGGTCGTCCACGGCCTCTCCTTCCTTGGATTTGCATTTCCATCACCTTTTTTGGCATTCTTTCGTCGCTCATTCGCTTTATGTGCCCAAACCATCTAAGTCGGCTCTTCTCTATTCTATCATTCATTTTTTCCACTCCAATTTCTTCCCGGATTTTCTCATTCCTTATTTTGTCTCTTCTACTCTTCTGTATCATACTCCTCAAGAATTTCATTTCGGCTGCCTGTATTCGACTCTCATCCTTCTTTGTCATTGTCCAAGTTTCTGCTCCGTAAGTTGTTATGGGTACGTAATACATCTTGTACATAGTATCCTTTGCTTCCATTGGCACATCTTTGTCCCATAACATGTTTCTTACACTATGATAGAAACAACTTCCAGCTTGAATCCTTTTACTAATCTCAGCATCCAGTCGAGCATTCTCCATTAATTCACTCCCCAGGTATTTAAACGTTTCCACTACTTCCAGGGGCTTGTCTGCAAGTCTAATCTGACCTTTCCCTTCTTTCTCCCCTCTAGTCATGACAAGAGTTTTACTCTTTTCTACACTTATTTTCAATCCACATTCTTCGATCATCCCATTCACCACATTCAACTGTTCTTGAACCTTCCTGTCGTCTTCTCCCCAAATCACAATATCATCTGCAAATAACATCATGTTCATTTCTCTTCCTCCATATGCTGCTTTTGCTGTTCTCATGATGTCATCCATTACTATTGTAAACAGGATTGGTGATAGAACACTTCCCTGTCTCAGCCCACTAGTTATTTTGAACCAACTTGTCCTGCCAACTTGTGTTTGCACGCAACTACAACATTCCTTATACAATGACATGATCATTTTTATTAATCCCTGTCCAATTCCTTTTTGCACCAGACTGTCCCAAACTTTCATCCTAGGGACACTGTCATATGCCTTTTCAATATCAATGAATGTCATCGCCATATCATTCCCCTACTCCCAGTGCTTTTCCATTAGTTGTCTCATAATGAAAATGGGCTCTATTGTTGACCTTCCACTTCTGAAACCAAACTGATTTTCCTGTATCTGATTCTCAACCCTCAATCTTATTCTACTTTCCAGTATCCTTTCCATTATCTTAGCAACATGGGATATTAGAGTAATTCCCCTGTAGTTCTTCAAAACTTTCTTATCACCTTTCTTGAAAATTGGGATGATTATTCCTTTTTGCCAATCCTCAGGGACCTCCTTATTCTCCCAGACATTCCTGAGAACCCGATATGTCCACTGCAGGCCTACAGCTCCAGCTGCCTTTATCATCTCCACTGAAATTTCATCTATTCCAGCAGTTTTTCCATTCTTCATCTTTCTTACTGCCATTTCAATTTCATTCATTGTAATTTCTTTATCCATTTCTTCATCAACTAATTCCCTTTCCTGGTCGTCCATTGAATGACTGTCATCCGTTCTTATGTTCAGCAGCTTCTGAAAATACTCTCTCCATCTCTTTCTTATTTCTTCTGGCTTTGTTAAAATTATGCCACCTTCATCCTTCACAAATCTGGTGTTTACTTGATCTCTCTTTTTGTTTCTTAAGATACCATACAGTAATTTCTTGCTGCCCTGCGTATCATCTCTCAATTTCTGTGTGAATAAGACCCAGCTTTTCCTCTTTTCTTCCTCCACTACTTTCTTGGCCAAATTCTTTGCCTCCACATATTTTCTTCTACTTTCTTCAGTCTTAGATGTTTTCCATGCTTTCCATGCCATTTTCTTTTCCTTCAGTTTAATCTTTACCCTATCATTCCACCAGTGTGTTTCTTTGTCTTTCACATTTCCTGATGTTCTACCACACACCTTTTCTGCACATCCAACCAGTGCTTCCTTAAATCTTTTCCATTCCTCTTCAACATTCCCCACCTCTGTCCTGGGTACCAAGGGTATTATTTCCTTTTGAAATTCTTCTTGTATGCTTTTCTCCTTCAACTTCCATACTTTAATTCTTTTCTCTCTTCTTAATTGGGGTTTTTCAATCTTTCCAACTTTCAATTTTCCTATCACAACTCTATGATCTCCACCAAAAGCTTCTTCAGGCATGGCTGTTACATCTACAAGGTTCTTCCGGTGTTCTTTCTCTATGATTATATAATCAATCATGGTCTTTGTTACAATATCTGGTAAATATATATCTATTAAATTACTTAATTCTATTCCTTTCTTTACAATACTTCTACAGTTCAACACTAACAATTTTATGTCATCCCTACTTGATTTCCAGTTCCCTGTTCCCTTATCACCGCTCCCTAGGCCATCCCGTTTCCCTGAATGTACCTCCCTATTACCCTTCCAAACAAATTTCCTAACTTATATGTACCACTGCGGTTTAAATGAAGGCCATCTGAGCGCAGATCCCTATCTCCTACCCACCCATTAGGATCTAGAAATTTCACTCCCAGTTTCCCACATACCCACTCCATAGTCTCATTTAAATCCCCAATCACCCTCCAGTCAGTATCCCTCCTACACAGTATTCCACTAATAACAATCTCCGCTTTCTTAAACTTCACCCGTGCTGCATTTACCAGATCCCATACATCTCCAACTATGTTGGTACTTATATCAGCTTGCCTTACGTTGTTGGTACCAACGTGAAACACTACGACCTTCTCCTTCCCCTCCTCCCTCTCTTCTACTTTCCTCAACATCTGCCTCTACCTAATTCCTGGATAACATTCTACCCTGGTTCCTTTTCCTCCACACACTTTCCCCATGTGTCTAACGATGGAATCCCCCATGACCAGAGCCTCAACCCTCCCCTCCTCATCTGATCCCCTCCCCTCCTGGTCAGCCCTATCTTCTCTCACTGCTGCAGAAGCTACTTCCTCTTCCCTTTCCTACCTTTTCCCTTCCTCCTACTTCCACGCATTTCAGCAACAGTTCCCTGTCCCTCATCTTCCCTCTGTTGTTCTACCTGGAGTGACTCGTACCGATTTCGCACAGACACCTGTCCTGAATTCTGATCCTGAATAGAGACCTTAGCCTGCAATCTCCTTCCCCTTAGAACATGAGACCACCTGTCTTCTACAACTCCTCCCTTTCCTTCCCCTCCCTCTTATTTGGGTTGGGAAGAATTGAGAGAAAGAAGAAGAGCTGCTCGACTAAGAGGTATGTTCCGAGCTGTCAGTGGAGAGATGGCGTGGAATGACATTAGTAGACGAATAGGTTTGAATGGCATTTATAAAAGTAGGAAAGATCACAATATGAAGATAAAGTTGGAATTCAAGAGGACAAACTGGTGCAAATATTCATTTATAGGAAGGGGAGTTAGGGATTGGACTAACTTACCAAGGGAGATGTTCAATAAATTTCCAATTTCTTTGAAATCATTTCGGAAAAGGCTAGGAAAGCAACAGATAGGGAATCTGCCACCTGGGCGACTGCCCTAAATGCAGATCAGTATTGATTGGCCACACAAGTCACATCTAAAGGTGGGTGGAGGACGTAGTTGGATCTGACATAGTTTCCGCTTTTCATGCGTTTCAATTTCTTGTCTGTGACATGCCTGCTCAAACAGTGAGACACCTTCTGCAGTAGCATCGCGTCAGAGGACACAGCTTTGTGCAGTTGTTGCTCAGGTGTTAGCATTTATGTTGGTGCTATTCACAGTCATCTTAAGCTGTTCTTTATAACGTTTCAAAGGAGCACTTTGAGGCCTTTTGCCATGACCAATCTCACCGTAGGGAAGTTGTTTAGGCAGTCTGCTGTCATTCATACGCTGGATGTGACCAATCCATCTAAACCAACGAGTGATGATGAAGGCTTCTATGCTGGTCATATGTGCGTTGTCAAGAAATGCTGCATTGCTTATGTAGTCATCCCATTTTATGTTCTTGATGGATCTAAGTTTCTGCTGATGGAAGCGTTCCAGTTTCTTTATGTCACGATGAAAAAGTGTCCAGGTTTCACATGCATATAGTAATATTGTTATTTTTACATCTGGAACACCTTGGGGTAGGCAATCAGTAGAGACACACTTAATTTAAAATGCCACATCGGCTAACGAACAGACTGAGGTGCACGACTTACGACTGACAATACTAGACTGCTTATGCTGCTGTGCATGACAGCGTATGCATGACTGCTCATGCAAGACTCACGGGAGGTAGAGGGAAGGCTGCGGCAGGGGTGGGCTGGAGGGGAGTAGCCAATGCGGTGCTTTATTATAACCACATGACTATGACGTATACAGCGCTGGAAATACAATATCATAGCTGTGCGTACTCGCAAGGTTACATTAAGTAAAATGAACACTTAACTAAATATATTACATTCCTTCCTCCTTAAGTTTTTCAATAACAACAAAACATAGGTAATGCCATACACTTGATTGGAGGACACAAAACATACCCATATAAGCCACATACAAAAAGTGATTATATAATGGAACATACAATTAAAATTGAAAACTCAGTACTATATACAGTACTATACAAAAATACAAAATACAAAAGAATGAGTAGGTCACTCTACTCTGGATTGAATCTTACAATAGGTTTCCTATCTCGAAGTGGATAACGTCTCGTTGCGGCAGGTGACGTAACAGTTAGCTGTGCGGGTTGCAGAGATCGTCTGCTAGCTGCTACTGGGCTTTGACGCGGTGATGAGACAGGTTGTGAAGGGGAACTTTGTTGACACTCAGAGGCTGGTGAAAGCAGAGGAGCGGATCGTGAGGGAAGGTCAGATAACTGTGACGTTCCTCGCTCAGAGCTAACAACAACAGGGCCGGACTGTAATCCTACTAGCTGGTCTATATGTCTTTTACAAGTCAATCCAGACTCGAGTTGAATCAAATATGTAACTGGGCCTAGTCTATGCATGATTCTACCTTCTACCCATTTATCTCTTCCTCTGTAGTCTTTAGCTAACACAGGTTGTCCTATAGTTAATTGCCTAGTGTGACTCCTCTTGCATTAGTTATTTGTTTGTCCTGTTTATTTACTACAGTTTTCTGCAAATTAGGTCTGATTAAATCCAATCTAGTTCTCAAAGGACGATTAAACATAAGTTTAGCAGGAGTTTCATTAGTAGTGCTATGTACAGCGTTACGATAAGCTATTAAAAATCTACTTAAAGCTAAATTTACATCTTCATGTTCAAAGATTGCACATTTTAAGCATTTTTTCACAATTTTAACTGCATTCTCAGCCTGTCCATTAGAAGCTGGATGATATGGTGCTATCAAGGTTTGCCTTATCCCGTTTTCTTTCAAAAATCGAGAAAATTCATCAGAAGAAAAGGGAGGGCCATTATCACTGACAATGAGTTCAGGAAGACCAAATCTACAAAACATAAGACGTAATTTCTCAATAACTTGCTTAGCTGAAGTTGAGTTAACAGTTTCAATTTCCAACCATTTGCTATGAGCGTCCATCACAATCAAATACAGTTTGCCTTTAAAAGGACCTAAGAAATCTACATGAAGTCTTTGCCATACATTAGGTGGAAATTCCCATACATGGAGTGAACTTCTAGTAGGACTGTCCCTCTGGGCAAGACACGCTGAACAACTGCTAGCTATGGCTTCGATGTCCTGATCAATTGAAGGCCACCATAAGTACGATCTAGCTAATGATTTCATTTTAACTACTCCAAGGTGTCCACTGTGTAATTCATTTAACAAGGACTTTCTCAAGGACCTTGGAATTACAACTCTGTAGCCCCACATCAAAATTCCTTGTTCTACAGTTAGTTCAGCTTGCCTTTTAACAAAGTGGCTTAAAGTTGGATCTGGCGTATTAGGCCATCCATACGACACATAATCAAGGATTTTGTTTAACTCCTGATCTTTTTGAGTTTCAATACGTATATCATTAAAGTTAATGGGAACATCAGATTCCATTATGCATTGTAAATAACTACCTATGTACTCCATACTAACATCATCGTCCTCGATCTGATTGGCTGATACAGGTAGCCTAGATAAGCCATCTGCATTGCCATGGCATTGAGATTTGACATACTGAATGTCATAGTCATAACCTGATAGAAACAATGCATAGCGTTGTAATCTACCTGCTGCAAAGGCTGGTAAACCTTTTTTAGGACCAAAAATTGTTAGAAGTGGTTTATGATCTGTACACAGAGTAAAATGTCTTCCCCATAAATACTGATTAAATTTCTTTACACCATACACAATGCTCAAGGTTTCTTTATCAATTTGGGAATAGTTTCTTTCAGCTGAGTTTAAGACTCTACTGGCAAAAGAAAGTGGTCTCTCAGTACCATCTTTTTCTATTATACTTAAGACACTTGCAATGCCATAAGGTGATGCGACGCATGACAACTTGAGTGGTAAGTTAGGGTTGTAATGTGCTAGTACCTGAGCTGAAACTAATTTTTCTTTGACTAATTCAAAAGATTTTTGACAAGCTGAATTCCAGTGAAAATCTGTATCTTTTCTAAGTAGCTGGTATAAAGGTGTAAGAATAGTAGCTACATTAGGAATAAATTTAGCATAGTAGTTCACAAGACCGAGAAATCCTTTAAGCTGTGGAACATCTTTAGGAACTGGAGCTCCAACAACTGCTTTGACCTTATCACTGGCCGTAGCTAAACCATCTTTACTTATGACATAGCCTAAATATTCTAGACTGTCACAGAAAAACTTGCACTTATCTTTACCAACAGTCAAACCATGACTACTTAGGCGTTTACACACTTCCCGTAACCTTGACAAATGTTCTGCTGTATTTGCTCCTGTCACAATAATATCATCAAGAAATGAGGTCACACCAGGTATACCGTGTAGTATTTGTTCAATAACTCTTTGAAAAATACCCGGTGCTGACGAGATTCCATAACAAAGATGGTTGTAAGCAAATAATCCTTTATGTGTACTTATAGTACATAGTTTTTTACTTTCTTCCGCTAACAACAACTGCATGTAAGCTGATGACAGATCCATTTTAGAAAACTTATCCCCTTTTCAATTCTAGGCAGTGGGTGTCTATCTACTTCTAGAAAGGGGTTTAAAGTGACCTTAAAATCTCCGCAAATACGGATTTTACCATTCTTTTTTAATACCGGCACAATCGGAGTGGCCCATTCACTTGAGGATATTGGGGAAAGAATTTCCTCATCCACTAAACTTTGCAATTCTTGTTCAACCTTTTCTCTTAAAGAATAAGGTATTGACCTAGGTTTGTGGTACTTAGGTAATGCATCTGGCTTGAGGTTTAATTTTACTGGATCTCCTTTAAAACAGCCTAATTTACTAGTAAATACCTCTGGAAATTCCTTAAATAAGTCTTGTACTAATTTAGACTCTGCATTGGTTTTTACATTCGATAAGTTTACATTATTTACACTGCTGGGAATGCTTATAACAACTTGGAGCTCTTTAATCCAATCACGCCCCATAAGAGGATTAGATCCATTACTAATAACATACAATTCTAAACTCTTTTCCAGGGACTGATATTGAACATTTACTTCTAACTTCCCTACAGGCTTGATTTTCTCGTGGGTGTAAGAATTTAAAACTAAGGCTGTGGGAATCAATTGTACATGACTTAAGTTAGCCTTGTAAAAATTTTCAGAAACAACAGATACACAAGCACCAGAGTCTACTTCAAAATTAACTGGCTTTCCTTCAACAATCAAATTTACTCTAATAGGCTCAACTTTTGTTATGTTACCTGACTGAGGCTGATTGATTTGATCATTTTCATCACACTGAAAAATGTTAGAAATATCATACACCTCATCGCACAATTTTTCGTGACTAACAATAGGTTCATGTAAGTCTATATAATGCTGGTTAGGTTTAAGTTTGCTACCCTGCGAATTGTTATTACCCTTAGAAAATGAAGAATTGTTTGTAGGCATGTTTGGTTTTACATGAAATTGAGACTTGCTCTTATGTTTTGACTTGCACACCCTCTCTAAGTGACCCTTCTTCCGACAAAAATTACAAACATATTCCCAATAACGGCACTTGGCAGTGGTATGACCACCTTTATAACCACAACAAAAACACTGAGGCACTTTCACAACACGCGATGACACATGAGGTACATTGGAGCTCGGAGAATGTCGTGTTGAAAACTGCTGCAGTCGGGGTGTGGGGTGGTAGGCCAAGGATACTGCGTCCTTGTCGGTCGCTTCCAACGATAACGCCAGCTGTTCCGCCTTCTGGAATGTGAGATTCTCCTCCGACAGTAGTCGTTTCGTGATAGATTCATTATGGACACCACTGACTAATCTGTCCCGGAGATAATCAGGAAGCTTGTCCTCGAACTCGCAATACTTGGATAATTGCTTAAGTTGAACAATATATTCGGATACAGTCTCGTGTTCCAATTGATCTCGTCTGCTGAATTTATATCTTTCCACAATAAAGGAAGGTTTAGGATGGAGATGGTCCTGGATAATTTGAACTATGGTTTCAAAGGATTTTTGAGAAGGTTTATCAGGTGTGATTAAATCTTTCAACAAATTGTAGGTTTTAACACCGACCACCGTCAGAAATGTGCTAACTTTTTTAGCATCTGGAATGTCATTGCACTGGATGTAAAGTTCAAAGCGTTCCACGTAGGTTGACCAAGTTTCTTCCGAACTGTCAAATGGTCCAATATTACCAATTAAGGACATGGCGTGATAGTAGTGAGCTAAAGTCGAAAAGGCAGCGAAAAAACTGTCGTTCAAAGGCATGGAGTGAAAGACATACCCAATATTACATCGTGAGAAGAATGTTCGAGAGAACGGAGTGCACTATGGTGAGTCATGTAGTGTGGAACATACCAGAATGTTCTGTCGCCATGAGGAAGCGCTGGAACGTGATGACTGTGGTCATTTACCTCGTCGCCAATTTTTACATCTGGAACACCTTGGGGTAGGCAATCAGTAGAGACACACTTAATTTAAAATGCCACATCGGCTAAGGAACGGACTGAGGTGCACGACTTACGACTGACAATACTAGACTGCTTATGCTGCTGTGCATGACAGCGTATGCATGACTGCTCATGCAAGACTCATGGGAGGTAGAGGGAAGGCTGCGGCAGGGGTGGGCTGGAGGGGAGTAGCCAATGCGGTGCTTTATTATAACCACATGACTATGACGTATACAGCGCTGGAAATACAATATCATAGCTGTGCGTACTCGCAAGGTTACATTAAATAAAATGAACACTTAACTAAATATATTACAGTTATGACCACAGCTTGGTACACCATAAGTTTGGTATATATTTTGAGATCCTTATTCAAGAAAACTCGGTGGGCGAGGCAGTTGTAAGCTGCATGGGGAGAGCGTATTCTTTTTCTGAGTTGCAGTGTGGAGTTAGAATACTACCAAGGTAGGTGAATTGTCTACTTGTTCAAAAGGTGTTCCTGCTATGGTGACATTTAGTTCAGGAACAGTACCACCTGTTGCTGGCTGCGCAAGTACTTTAGTCATATGGGTGTTGATGGTCAGACCAAATCATTCATAAGCTTCCTTAAAACAGTTGATGGATGTTTGAAGCTCCTCAGGCATATGGGCAGGTGTTGCATTGTCATCATCATATTGAGGCTCCATTATCCGGGTATTATAAGTCATTCTCTGAGAACGGAGCCTGGTCTGGTTGAACAGTCCACCATCATACCGAAACTTAATTTCCAAACCTACATGGTCGATAGTAGAAGTCTCGTGAAGCATGGTTGCCAAGTACAGGGCAAAAAGTGTGGGGGCAAGCACACAGCCTTGCTTAAGCCCATTTGTAGAAGGAAATTCTTCTGATAGCTCATTCAGGTGAAGAACTTGTCACCATTCCATCATGAAGAGCCTGGATTAAGCCTACAAAATGGTCACGACAGCCAAAGCACCATAATACCATCCACATAGCTCTCTGGAAACAGAATCAAAGGCATTTTCCAGATCATAAAATGCTAAAAGAAGCAGGATTTGTTTTCTCTGCATTTCTCTTGGATTTGTGTAGCACAAAAGATCATGTCAATGGTACCTTCTGAGGCCCGAAAACTAGATTGAGACTCAGGAAGTACCATTTCAGAGATAGTCTGAAAACTGCTCAACAAAATCCTTGCCAGAACTTTTTCTGCTACAGATAGTAGGGAAATGCCGTGATAGTTGCCACAGATACCTCAATCACCTTTCTTGAAAATGGTTACTATGGTGGCATTCTTCATGTCAGCAGGCACCTTCTGTGTTTCCCAAATTACTAGAATTAGGGAGAAAATCCTACTCTTCAAAGATAGTCCTCCACTTTGAATTTCTAGATGGATGTTATCTGGTTTGGGAGATTTTCTTGGTTTCATACTTTTGAGGGCTTTGGTGAATTCATGGAAGGTTGGTTGGACTGCCATCTACAGTTGCACAGGATTTTGTGGCGCATGTTGTAGGAAGTCTTCGGCAGCAGTTGAGCTTTGATTTAAAAGTAGGTTGAAGTGTTCCTCCCAGCATCCTAATATGTCTTGACTGTCAGTAAGGATGGTGTTATTGTCAATGGCTTTCAGTGCATCTGATGGAGAGTGAGAGGGCCCAAAACTTTCCTTTAGTTTTTCGTAGAAATTCCTAAGGTCTCTGGTATCGGACAAATTCTGGAGTTTCTTGGCTTTCTGCTGCCACCATTCATTTTTCATCTGTCTTATATCAGCCTGACATTTCATCTTAAGCTCTTGGAAACATGCTTCCTTCACTACAGAGAAAGGGTCTTGTGTAAGGGATAAGTAGGCTTCCCTTTTTTTACTAATTAGTTTCAGAATGTTTTCATTATTATTATCATCATGCCAGTGATTTCCCTTCCTTTTCTCATAGCCAGTTGTTTTTTCTGCTGTATTGATGATAGTTTGAAGTGTGGCCCATTCTAGCTCCACATCCTTGGTATTGATTGGATTGGAAGTCGGCTACTCTGTTATGGCATTTTGGAATTCTTTAGCAACAGTTTTATTTTGAAGTTTGGAGGTATTAAATTTCTTCCCTGAAGGGCTTGTGAAATGAGTATGTGGTTTCTGGTGCACCTAAATTCTGAGTCGGCTGATAAGAAGTCTATGATCCGTCCAACAGTCATCAATGTTTCTAACTGTCTTTGTGATGAGGATGTCTTTCTTGTCGCATTGTCGGGTTATGACGTAATCATTGATGTGCCAGTGTTTTGAACGTGCGTACATCCATGTAGTCTTGTATCTGGTTGGTAAACGGAATTGTGTGTTGGTGGTAAAGAGTTCATGCTCAGCACAGAGGCCAAGAAGAAGTAATCCATTTGCATTACAGTTTCCTATGCCTTGATTGCCCATGACATTACCCCATAGCCGATTATCTATACCCACTCTGGCATTGATGTCACCAAGTAATAATAATTAATCAATGGTGGGCACTTTGGAAAGTATTGTATTCAGTTGATGGTAGAATTGATTCTTAGAATTTTCAGAGCTGTCCATCTGTCATCACAGAGATGAGAGTGATGAATTTATCTCCAGACAGTGGTATACGGAGGTTCACGAGTCTTTCATTAAGTGCAGTAGGTCTTAACCTCAGCATGTTTACCAGTTTAGTTTTCACTGCAAATCCAACACCATGAATTCAGTTTTCACCTTCATTTTTCCCTTTCCAGAACATGGTATAGCCTGAACTAGATTCAGTAAATTTTCCCTCATTCAGTGATCTAGTTTCACTTAATGCAGCAACGTCGATGTTAAGTCTTGCTAGCTCATGAGTGACAAGAGTCGTTCGTTTTTCAGGTCTTTTATTACTGTCTGGTAAAGTTCTGATATTCCACGATCACATAATCAAAGTTCTCTCATTTTTACGACTGCAAAATTGGAATGTCCCTCTGGGTGCGGTTTTCCAGCCGGGATCTGAGTGTGGCTACCGATGTTTAGCCCACATTTTCTAGGGCCTTCCCCATTCAGGGTGGGCAGCGGTGATTCTAAATAGGCCTGCCCAGACACAGATGCAGGACGAGATCCCTGAATAGCCACTTAGTCTCAGGAAAGGCGGCCGTCTCACATCTGTCTCCAATGTGCAGGTCCAGACTAGAAGCTTGCAATTTCACTCTAAATCTGCTTCCACCATCCATATCTCATCGACATTGGACTTTGTAGAAGTAGCATGAGAAAATGCCATAAGCATGACTTTGTTTAAGGTGGACCTCAACTTGCAGAAAGGAGGCCCACACACTATGATTTCAGAGCCTTTCACTGCTCCAAAACTGCTGCAGACTCCAAAATAATTGAGTAGCGCCTTTAAAGCCAGTCCATCTGGCTTTATCCACTTCTGCCTCCACAGCCGTTGGGAAACCATAACATTGGAAATGGATCCTCTTCCGCCTGTTTTGCCGCTGGGCACAGTACCCTGTGTTAGGCCCCTTCATATGCATGTCCGCTGGTGAGAGGGTGTCCCAGTATTTTAAGAATTGGGCTACCTGTTGGTCCGCAGATCCAAAGTCATCCATATGGGAACCCCCCATCCGCCACACGGGGATACACTCTGCAGGATACAAGTTCCCCTGCTTATTCATTGGGAGTTAACCCCAGCCACAATGGTTGAGGTTATTTGTAAAGTTCAAAATGTAATAGATCGGCTTGAAATAGACACTACTTACCAGAATTCTCAGAGTGAAGAACTAGTGTCATTATCCTCCCAGTGCGTGAAGAAAACACCTTCACTTTTGAAACTGGTATAATAACATAGAAACATCTCGCAGTTATTTCACACACCATATGTAGAACAAAGAGTGCGTTAGGATTTTAGTGTTAAGCACTAGTAAACAAATCATGGCACAGTCTGTTGGCTACAATGAGTAATATCAAGCAACACAAGCTTCTAGTACCACTAGATTGTACCACTCTGGCCATCTAGCTAAAATCATACAGTGAACTTTCCTGTAGGGCCACAGTGGTACCTCGGGGTGCTAAGAATTTTTATTCTATTTAGTACATATATTGAACCCTTAAGTGAAATATCACTTTGAATGTTGTTTTGCTTCTGATTTACTATACGTACAGTAGACAAAAAGCTTTAGCCACCGGGATATTTCTTAATATGTGTCCTGGCAGCCAGCATGCTAAATCAGTGCTTCTCCAGGGCCTGTGAATTTGCTTTTGAGATTCTTGCACTGTAGATGAAGTTTATATTTTGCCCTATGTGCTGGCCATTTTGTTTTCATATTGTTAGTTATTGATTATACCTTTTCTATTCGTTGGTCATCAGAGAAAAAAAAAATGTCAAACAATGACACCTCGTACTAAAGAATACAATGTAAAATAACACATATAAACATATATACAAGTAGGTACAAAGTCTGGAGAGTAAAAAGTGATGCTCTTTTTAATGCCGAGTCGGCTTGACACTGATCAGCTTAGGCAGAGAAATTAGGCATTTGGTGCATTAAAGCTGTGTTGACCGGCTGCGTTGTTGATTGTTGGACGTGAAGTTATTTTTGAATTTCTGGTTAAGAAGAAGGTGGATACTGCGCGTGGATGTATTAATTCTCAGTTCTTAGCGGAAACCAAATTGGACCTGTTAAAATGGAGAAAGCCGGTAAAAACAAAAAACGGAGATAGGAAAAGGTTAACATAATGGGAAAGGACGCTTACCTCGCACTGCGGTGTGTGTAGTATAGCTGATGGTGTGCGACTTGTGGCGGGAAGTGAAATGTGGGCAGAGAGGAGGGCAGGCGCGTGCGGGTTAGGAGGGGGTTAGGAAGAGTGGGGGTGGCTTGGGGCGGGTGGGGGGAAGGGGGGGTCCTTAAGGCGGGGCTGAAGGGTGCGGGCTTCAGCAATCATTTTATAGAAAGGATAATCAATAAACACAAACATCGCCCTAAAACTACCCTCAAAAAAGAAGTAACTAAACCTCTAACATTTTCCACCTTCACGTTCAACAATGATATCTACAAGTTAACCAATATCTTCAAGAAACAAGGCATTAAAATAGCCTTCAAAACCAACAATAATAACACAAACGTTTTACACAATACTTCACACATCAACAAGACCAGCAGTTTTTTAAAATCAGGAGTGTATAGGATCAAATGCAACACCTGTGAAAAATCCTACATCGGACAAACCGGAAGAAACTTCAATACCAGATACCACGAACACACTAACGCAATAAAATACAACAGGTTTTCAGCCATCGGCCAACACATGCATGATTATAACCATAATTTCACCAATATCGAACAGGACATGGACATCCTCGAATTAGCAAACAAGGGCCCTTTACTCACCATAATGGAAAATTACTACATACACCTAGACCAATACTTCAACGCCAGTCACAATCTCAATGAAATCTCAGAGAAATCCAACATACTCTTCGATCTATTCATCACTTTCCTCAGAAACAATAATGCAGCCAACCAAAACTCAATCCTAAGTCTAATCAAAGGTACTTTCCCGAGACAATTACCCTTTCTCCCGCACCCTTCAGCCCCGCCTTAAGGATCCCCCCCCAAGCCACCCCCACTCTTCCTAACCCCCTCCTAACCCGCACGCGTCTGCCCTCCTCTCTGCCCACATTTCACTTCCCGCCACAAGTCGCACACCATCAGCTATACTACACACACCGCAGCGCGAGGTAAGCGTCCTTTCCCATTATGTTAACCTTTTCCTATCTCCGTTTTTTGTTTTTACCGGCTTTCTCCATTTTAACAGGTCCAATTTGGTTTCCGCTAAGAACTGAGAATTAATACATCCACGCGCAGTATCCACCTTCTTCTTAACCAGAAATTCAAAAATAACTTCACGTCCAACAATCAACAACGCAGCCGGTCAACACAGCTTTAATGCACCAAATGCCTAATTTCTCTGCCTAAGCTGATCAGTGTCAAGCCGTCTCGGCATTAAAAAGAGCATCACTTTTTACTCTCCAGACTTTGTACATACTTGTATATATGTTTATATGTGTTATTTTACATTGTATTCTTTAGTACGAGGACTACTGATATCCATGTGTTTATATTTTTCACCACTTGTACTTTGTTCCAAACTTCTTTGTATATATATTTCTCGTATTATTATTAATTACTACTCACCTGTACCATACTAACATTTCTCATCTCATTACCACACTTCACTTTATAAATTATTACAGTTAAAAATAATATGTTTTAGGATTCGACAAAAACTTATGTATGACACCTCGGCGGCGCTCGCATCAGCTATGACATTTAAGCCTGTTTCCTTTTTCTACAAACATGTGCCATGTCTAAAGCTTACATACTCAACCAATGCTGTGCAGTTCCTTCATGTTAATATTTTAATCCTTTAGTTTAGTCATAAATTGCTACCACTGAATTCATTTAGAGACCTTAGGACTCTTATTTAGTCTGTATTAATTTTAAGGATATCCAGTTTTATAAGAAATCGAACCGTATCATTTTTGGTGATTCAATACTAGGCACGATAACAGACTATAACCACCATGGCCCAATTCTCAACACAAAATACCGTGGGGTCCACGAAGATCAGTGACATTGGTAGGCCTATTAGCATTGTATGTACTGATAATAACCAATCTCCCTGTTCCCATTGTGGAAAGGGTCAATACACATGATTGTAAGTCGGGCTCATCCAGAGACAAAGTATTGCATCCAGACAGCCTGATAGCAGTCACATTCTGCAATCATCCACTGCAAGTGTAGAATGTAAACAGATACCAGACACAGAACTACAAGATGTAGACCTAATGAATGAACACAGTTCCATGCTCCAGCATAAAGAAGGTCGTACACAATGGAATATACGCTTTTATAATGGGATTATGCTTGATGATTTCAACACAGCCTTAAATGGATTTGCCGAATTCTTGTCCTAATCAATAAACCTTCTCGCAGGTTCAAAAGACCCTACCACAAAATACTTTGAAGCTAGGAAGGCTAAATGTAATGCTCTAATTCAAAGATCTTACAAAAATCAATCTAACCCAGAATGCGTGACCAAAAGGGACTGAGAGAAGAGGTGCAATAAATACAGATACCAAGAAATGCAGTTTCTCTACTACAACCAAAGGAGAAACCTATAAGGAAAGTTCTCAACTAACACATGCTAACTTGTAACATAAGTGTCCAAGATATTGAGGACCATTTCTCTTCTATCTTTTCTAATTCCAATAATTGCATATGGGAGGAGTAGCCAGACTGCATGAATGAAGTGCAGCAGATAGCACTCAATGAATCTTACGAGACAACGATAAGCAAGGAAGAGGTAACTCGTGCGACAAGTGAAATAACAGTTGACACAGCCCCGGTCCTGACAATGTTATAGGCCGAGCAGTCAAGGACAACCTCCCTCGAGGGAGCCTGTCAACCCCTACAGGGCGCATCCCCAGGTGGCGGATAGGAGGCCTACAGAAATGTGGGCTGGTGAAGATACCTCGGAAATTAACCCGCGGACCAACAGGCAGCCCTACTCCTAGGGGCTTTATAATACTGGGACACGCTCTCTCCAGGCGTCATAAATATGGAGGGCCCCACCTCAGAGTTATGAGTGAAGTCCACATTGGTAGCAACAGTGGAGAAGTTGGAATTTGGAACAGTGCAGCTTGCGGAAGTGGCATCCTAGTACTCAGGATTAGTAAAAGGTATTTGTCCATAACTATGGACATATATCAGAGTTAGCGTCTTTTCTCCATATTAGGAATGGCTGTAAAAGGCGTCTGCTTTCCATTTTAGGGGCGGCCTAAATTCATGCTGGCTGTAGCTCTAAAATGCCTGATGCCAGGCTGTGACTACGAACCCGTTGGTAACTCCGTTGCAACCCATGAGTCATGCCTACGTCAATTTTGTCAGATAATGCTGAACGTCCCCCAGAAGAGACGTGCATTGGCCTCGCCAGATTGCCACGACAAATAGACAAGGGCTACTGGTTCAAGGGTGGAACCAGCTAAAGAAGTTAGCTCGACGCAAACAACATTTACGCATCGCCGCGCTCAACATTGGGAATCTTACTGGACGCAGTCGCAAACTAGAAGCAATGCTGAAAGAACAGAAAGTGGGCATTGCATGTGTGCAAGAAACACATTGGAAAGGCCAGAAATCTCATGACATCGGAGATGGCTATAAACTGATCTACTGTGGCATATCCAACAGGAATGGTGTTGCCATCATTGTCTGCGTCAGGCTGTCAGATTGAGTTACTGAGGTTCAGCGCTATTCAGACCGCCTCATATCAATTACAATTGACCCTCTATCTTCTTGACTCTGTGTCTTCTCTGCATTTGTGCCACAAATGGCTGTGGTGACCTAGCAAAGGAACAGTTTTGGCAGGAGCTCCAAGACAATGTTTCAGCGTGTCCTCAAGATCTCTGGTGATCTTAATGGGCATGTTGGTCACACCAAGGATGGTTATAGCTGCCATGGTGGTAATAGCTGTGGTATCCAAAATCATGATGGAACTAAAATTTTGGACTTTGCCGGGGCAAATGACTTGGTTATTGGTAACACATTTTTTAAAAAGCGCATCAATCAACTCATCACCTACACTAGTGGTGACTATAGCAGCCAAATTGACTTTATCCTTGTTCGACGCTGTGATCTCAGACTAGTATTAGATGTGAAGGTCATACCATCTGACTGTGTAGCTCCTCAACGTTAGCTGCTCATGGCAGACTTAAGGATCTGTAAACATTGTAGAGGTGGAGGGATAAATGCCCCGGAAAAGATACAGTGGTGGAAGCTTAACCCATTCCAGTCTGGGCCTTAATATCCCTGACAAAATTTCTGAACTGGGCATTTTTAAGGATTTTAAAACATTATACCTCTGTACCTGTAGGAGATATTTGCATGATTCTTTTTTCTTTGTGCTTGTTTAAGCATCTAGTTTTGAAAAACACTGTTTGTATCATGTCAACTGTCACTTGAGATTTTAAAATTGTTTATATATTATACCATGTTTTGCGAATGGGAAAAAGGTCTGACAGATAACTAAGCAAGTACAGTTTTCTGAAATACTGCTATATTCACCCTATTTTGCTAATATAAAATGTGCATTGCAATTACAAAACAACAACAATAATGGGTATGATATAAAAATAATATTTTTTCAATAATATTAATAATAATAATAGTAATAATTACAATAGGCCTAATGAAAATGGGAGCTCTTATGAAATTTTATTTTAATTGATATACATACATACATTATCATTATAGACTGTTATGCCTTTCAGCATTCAGTCTGCAAGCCCCTGTGAATTTACTAAACGTCGCCACAATCCTCGATTCGCAACTAGTGTTGTGGCCTCATTTAGTTCTATACCTCTTATTGTTATGAACATGTTGATGTAAATTGTTATGAATATCAACTGGAATTGCTTTGGCACGAAATAGTGTTAAATTTTTGCCTTTGATCATTGGGTTAGTTGTTTTTAGACCTTTATGACTTAATTTTTGCACTGCTTTGCTCATTGGCTGATGATGACCACTTCAAATGTGTTGAAACCGGTCCCAAATGAACAGGTTGTAACTTCTGTTTGGTTCAACTTAACAACGGGGTATTGAAAGGTGGATCCTTCCTTCTATTTAATATTGTATATTTCTCTATTCAATACAGAACAATCATGAAATTTTTAACTTTAAACTGCTATAATGTTATTGTGCAGCTCTTCCTTCCAGGTATTTATTTTGAATCTGTATACCTTGTTTGTGACCCACCATTACATGCTTTTAGAAAACTACAACTGTATCCCTATCTGTTCACGATGTACATTGTTGCTGTTGTTATGGAGAATTGCTAACATTCCTCAGGTCACCACTTCTTTATATGGGAAATGTGTTCATCTGGGTGTATATTTCAGTCTCTTGTTATGACAGCATTACAACATGTTGGTATGACAGAATGACTGGTCTCTTTTAAATCATCTGTAAATTGAGTATTTGTTGTGTTTTTTTTTTTTTCAAAATTTGAAATTTGCAGGAATTTAGTTAACCACTCTTTGTCACAATCTTTAGCACCATGCTCACATTTTGCAAAACAATTTCCTTGTTCACATTCATGGATGTTGGAGATATGACACAAAGCAGATGTAAGTCTTTCTTATAGCTCATTTTTATCCCCTCCACAACTATCAGAAGACCACCAAAGACGGTTCACTGAACTGTTTTTTCATGAAAGAAGTGTAAGGCAGCATTTTACATCTGCTTTTGGATTCTTGGAAAAATGCTTTGTCAAATGCCAAACATTGAATTGATGAATGATGTTTTTAAATTCTATCCTTACAATTTTCCAATGAAGTTTTCATGACATAGATAAGCAACAGCACTGTTCTGTTCTGCACAGGCTCCGTGCATACTTTTTTAATTTTGTGTGGCTATTTCTAGCAGAGTGCAGCCCTTGTAAAGCAGACCCTCCGATGAGGTCGGGCGGCATCTGCCATGTGTAGGTGACTGCGTGTTTTTGTGGTGGAGGATAGTGGTATGTGTGGTGTGCGAGTTGCAGGGATGTTGGGGATGGCACAAACACCCAGCCCCTGAGCCATTGGAATTAACCAAATGAAGGTTACAATCCCCGACCCTGCCGGAAATCGAACCTGGGACCCTCTGAACTGAAGGCCAGATATGACTATTCAGCCAACGATTCGGACTCCGTGCATACTGAATGATGATAAAAAGGACGAATCCAAAGCAAGTGAACAGATGAGAAGCAAGTTAGCGAGTGAGAGAATGGTTCGCTGTGTGCACAGAATATATTCCGATGTCTATCTTTCAGCATAACTTGTGGTTGAATTGACATCACAAATTCTTTAGTGTTCTAAATAACACGGCACACTGTTTCTTATGAATGAATGAATGAATTAATTAATTAATTAATTCCTCTGTAAATTTTTATCTCGTAATATCACTGTTTTATATTTTCCTAAATATATTATTAAGTCTGTCACACGTCGAAAAATGTCCATTGTGGCACTGAAGCTGAAGTTGTAAATGTAACGTTTCCTGGATATTGAGAGTCTAGCAGTATTAATAAATTTATCTGTCTCTTCTCATGATGACAACAGGTTTTATAAAAAGAAAATAGAAGTTACCCTTTGACTTCATCGGCCGAGATTCTGTGCCGAACACCTGGCGTATAGTTCCGTCACATAAAATTCACTGCCAATCACAATAGACCTAAATGTCACAACACATATTGTTACCTGTGTATAAAAAACATAGTGGGACTAAAATTCCCCTCTTCATTTTGTAGTTTAAGGTTAATTTTAATCATATACCAATTAGTCCCATATCGTATGTAGCGGAAGATGTCCCAAATTATAGAATTAAACACGTATTCTTTTTAATATGTTTGATGTTTTAGTAATCTAATATTCACTGATTGTATTGTTTTGAAAAAAAGTGGACAATTACATTTCTCAATTACTTGGTGAGTTGGCCATGCAGTTAGGGGTGCGCAAGTGTGAGCTTGCAACTGGGAGATAGTGGAATCAAACCCCACCATTGGCAGCCCTGAAGATAGTTTTCCATGGTTTCCCATTTTCTCACCAGGCAAATGCTGGAGCTGTACCTTAATGAAGGTCATGGCTGTTTACTTCCCACTCGCAGGCCTTTCCTATCCCATCGTCACCATAAGACATATCTGTGTTGGTGCATCATTAAACAAATTGTAAAAAATAAATCTCTCTATCAATTGGATCTTACAGACAAGCATAAATTACTCTTAGACACTATCAGAAATGCTACTTATTAAATTTATTTGTACCAAGCGAGTTGGCCATGCGGTTAGGGCTGTGAGCTTGTATTCAGGAGATAGTGGGTTCAAACCCTACTGTTGGCAGGCCTAAAAAATGGTTTTCCATGGTTTCCCATTTGGTCACTAGGCAAATGTTGGGACTGTACCTTTATTGAGGCCATGGCCACTTCCGTTCCACTCCTAACCCTTTCCTATCCCATCATTGCCAAAGACCTATCTGTGTTGGAGCGACGTAAAGCAACTTGCAAAAACATTAATATTATAGTATTTGTTTATTTATATTTACTGAAGCCAGTTTTTCAAATGCATTGTTGTTTTAATTTTTACTAGGCCTGTCGAGGTGATGGTGTTGATTCTGGTGTGATACTTACAAAGAAGGCAAAGTATTCTTGGGGCAGTAACCCTGGGAAGGATCCTAAAAAAGTTGAGAAGGATCTTTTATGCCATACTGCAAATGGTTCTTTACCATCTGATACCCTTGTATTTTTCAGTTGCAGTTTAGGTAAGTTTAGCATGTGCAAATTCTAAAATACAGATTTTAATTTTAGAATAATTTGAATTAAAGTGTACTGCTATTCATTTTATGAAGGATAATTTGAAGGCCTTATTTTTAGTAGTGGTACAACTCCTATTTAGTTCATTTTGAGATATAGAGGCTTGAATATAAATGAGTGGTGAATATTCTGTACATGAGGTACAGTACCTGAAATATAAGTGAAGTCCATAATTTGTTACAAGAGGCTGCCCTTTCTATCTATGGCTTTGATTAATTACATATCAGTGGAATATTCTACAAAAAGGTGGGACCAAAGGATATACCATTGCAAAAATAAAATAAATTCACATTGGAGATGAACAAGAATTTGTCTGCAATGAAAATTGATTATATTAGAGTTAAAGCGACAGAATTCCTTTTTAGAACACAAAATATCATTAACTTGCATTGTAAGACATAATTCTTATTTAAAACACAAATATCATTCAATCCCACTGTAAAACAGGACATGTTCCAGACCACATTCTTTTTTAGAACACATGACATCATAAATTTACAATGTAAAAGATGTTTTTAGCACATAATTCTTAATAATAATAATAATGTTATTGGTTTTTACATCCCATTAACTACTTGTATGGTTTTCGGAGATCTGAGGTACCGGAATTTAGTCCTGCAGGAACTCTTTTACGTGCCAGTAGTATATCTACCGACACGAGGCTGATGTATTTGAGCACCTTCAAATACCGCCAGACTGAGCCAGGATCGAACCTGCCAAGTTGGGGTCAGAAGGTCAGCGCCTGAACCGTCTGAGGCACTCAGACCGGCCACATAATTCTTATTTAAAACACAAATATCATTCAGTCAAACTGTAAAACGGAACATATTTCATAGCACAAAATTCTTTTTTGGAACACAAAATACGTATCATTAAATGCCATTCAATTAAATTACTCAGTATTAAAAAATATAACTTTTCTGAGAATCAGAGCCATCTTTTGGTTACTGTTTAACTGAATAGCAAGCACGTAAACCATTCAGGTAACTGTTTTGCTGATCAAGATCACCCATGGCCCAGAAATTGTCAAATAAATTCTTTCTCTTATCACCTGAAATTTTATTTGAACATTTAGACATACACTTGCAGTCCAGATTTTTTATATATTCTGGGAGAAATTGTTTTACGAGTTTTTATTGAGTACAACGCCCAGTGTTTCTTTTTCTTTTCTGAAGTTTTTTCACCCTTTTTGCTTCAGGTGATTTTCTTTTACCCTGAATATTTGCAGTCTTTTCCGAGGCACCATATCTGCTTTGTCCATATAGGCTATTGTTACGATGGGCTCGCCACACCCAAAGGCATTTTATACCTACTGCCAGGTTCAAAATTAGGCCGCCCCTAACATGGAGACAGACACCTTTCGTAGCCGCTCCTCTGGAGTACAGACACTACGGGTATGCCCCTTCCGCCATCTCCGCCGTACCGAAGTCCACCTTCTCCGCCGTAGATGCCGTTGAGGTCTTCACTCGTAACCCTGAGCTGGGACCCATACCAGATGTTACACACCGGGTCAGTGTGCTATGGGACTCACATAGGCAGGGGCGCCACTTCCTGGGTAGGGCTGCCTCCGAAGAGGGTTGAGAAGCAGATACAGGAAAATCAGTTTGGTTTCAGAAGTGGAAGATCAACAATAGAGCCCATTTTCATTATGAGACAACTAATGGAAAAGCATTGGGAGTACGGGAATGATATGGTGATGACATTCATTGATATTGAAAAGGCATATGACAGTGTCCCTAGGACGAAAGTTTGGGACAGTCTGGTGCAAAAAGGAATTGGACAGGGATTAATAAAAATGATCATGGCATTGTATAAGGAATGTTGTAGTTGCGTGCAAACACAAGTTGGCAGGACAAGTTGGTTCAAAATAACTAGTGGGCTGAGACAGGGAAGTGTTCTATCACCAATCCTGTTTACAATAGTAATGGATGACATCATGAGAACAGCAAAAGCAGCATATGGAGGAAGAGAAATGAACATGATGTTATTTGCAGATGATATTGTAATTTGGGGAGAAGACGACAGGAAGGTTCAAGAACAGTTGAATGTGGTGAATGGGAAGATTGAAGAATGTGGATTGAAAATAAGTGTAGAAAAGAGTAAAACTCTTGTTATGACGAGAGGGGAGAAAGAAGGGAAAGGTCAGATTAGACTTGCAGACAAACCCCTGGAAGTAGTGGAAACTTTTAAATACCTGGGGAGTGAATTAATGGTGAATGCTCGACTGGATGCTGAGATTAGTAAAAGGATTCAAGCTGGAAGTTGTTTCTATCATAGTGTAAGAAATATGTTATGGGACAAAGATGTGCCAATGGAAGCAAAGGATACTATGTACAAGATGTATTACGTACCCATAACAACTTACGGAGCAGAAACTTGGACAATGACAAAGAAGGATGAGAGTCGAATACAGGCAGCTGAAATGAAATTCTTGAGGAGTATGATACAGAAGAGTAGACGAGACAAAATAAGGAATGAGAAAATCCGGGAAGAAATTGGAGTGGAAAAAATGAATGATAGAATAGAGAAGAGCCGACTAAGATGGTTTGGGCACATAAAGTGAATGAGCGACGAAAGAATGCCAAAAAAGGTGATGGAAATGCAAGTCCAAGGAAGGAGAGGCCGTGGACGACCACGATTAAGATGGAAGGATACCATCCAACGCAGCATTATAGAAAGAAACCTGGACTGGGACACAGTGTTGGAGGAGGAGTGGTGGAAAGACCGAAGAAAGTGGAGAGGAACCATATTTGCCCCTACCCGGCTACAGCTGGATAAAGGGAAATGATGATGATGATGATGATGATGATGATGATTTGCAGTCTTTCTGTTTCCACATATGCCAATAACAGTTTCTGCTGTTTCAGCATGTCTTTCACTGACATTTGAAGCAATATCTGTGTCTGTGGTCTGCCTCTGTGGTGTAGTGGTTAGTATGATTAGCTGCCACCCCTGGAAGCCCGGGATCAATTCCCAGCTCTGCCACAAAATTTGAAAAGTTATACGAAGGCTGGAACGGGGTCCACTCAGCCTCGGGAGGTCAACTGAGTAGAGGTGGGTTCGATTCCCACCTCAGCCATCCTGGAAGTGGTTTTCCATGGATTCCCACTTCTCCTCCAGGCAAATGCTGGGATGGTACCTAACTTAAGGCCACGGCCGCTTCCTTCCCTCTTCCTTGTCTATCCCTTCCAATCTTCCCATCCCCTCACAAGGCCCCTGTTCAGCATAGCAGGAAAGGCCGCCTAAGCGAGACTGGTCATCCTCCTCAGTTGCATCCCCTGACCCAAAGTCTGAAGCTCCAGGACACAGCCCTTGAGGCGGTAGGAGTGGGATCCCTCACTGAGTCCAAGGGAAAAACCGATCCTGGAGGCTAAACAGACAAAGAAGAAGATCTGCATCAGTACTGATACCTAAAGAACAAATTAAAAAATAATTATGATTTGTATAGTTCAGGTTTTCTTTTCCCAATATTTTGTTCATACATGTCTATGTTTCTTTCATCCTTTGTGCTTCAAGTATGCTTTCTTTTGCCCTGATTATTTGCAGTAAATTCAGAAAGAAACCTGCATTTTCCACTGTTATTGTCAACACAACTGAAATTTGTGAACACCTTTTTTTTTTTTTTTTAATGAAATCTCTACGATACTAAGAAAATATTTATGTAAATTATCTTTACCTTCAGTAATTTGAAAATCTGAATCTTCAGTCTCATTAGAGTCACTTGATATCACTTTAGAATCAGTCATTCTTGAAAAACATCAAACCACATCAAGGTACAAGGAGGCAGATAGAGTTATACCACTACTAAAATAATTTCTTCTTTGGTTTCTCTAACTAGTCTGCATTGTGGTGTTCTCTGTTGGTGGCAGAATTAAGTTGGTGCTCTACCACTATTATGAGGCGTGTTTTTTAAGTAAGGGCCGTTTTGTTGTAGACACTAGTATTTGCGTGTGAATCGCGTGCTGGCATGCCTTGAGAACAACGGTGCTCAGTTGCAGCTCTGTTGATCACCTGTACGGTTCTGTTCTGTGCATGCTCAAACGTTCAAGATTATCGACTCGCCCATGCCGTGCGAGGTTCGGTCAGCGATACGGTTTTTGTTGGCAAGGAACCTGTCTTCTGCAGATGTTCACTAACAGATTTGTGAAGTGTACAGTGCTAATGCTATGAGTGAAGGCAAAGTGTGTAAGTGGGTATGAGACTTCAAAAATGGCCGTGACAACATCCATGATGAGGCCCGCTCCGGTCACCCATCTCTGATCAGACGATTTGGTCGCTTTAGATTAGATTAGATTCTTGAGGACAGATGCTTCACAATAATAGCTCTCTTAAATGCCTTTCCTGACGTGTCTAGGTCAGTGCTTTACAACATTGTTTCTGAAAACCTAAACTTTAGGAAACTGTGTTCCCGCTGGGTCCCTAAACTCCTAATGGAGGACCACAAACACAAAAGATTTGAGTGTTCAATGACGTTTTTGACTTGTTATGTCGAAGAAGGTGACAACATGTTGAGTCAGATTGTAACGGGAAACGAAACATGAGTTTCGCATATCATGCCTGACTCGAAGCAACAGAGCATGGAGTACGGAGACACACATATTTGCCTGCAAAGGTGAAACCAAACAGGCTCTGTCCCAGCACAAGATCATGGCATCCGTGGTTTGAGAAAGCATGGTGTTTTGTTGGTCGACTTCATGCAACGAGGATCCACCATCAATGCGGAAGCCTACTGCCAAACTTGAGAAAGCTTTGCAGAGAGATACGAAACAAAAGATGGGACATACTGTGAGAAGGGAGGAGGAATTTAAGAGAGATCCAGAGAGGAGGAGATCTGATAAGGAGGGTGCGGTTGTGGCTCTGGTCATGGGTGATTCAATTGTTATGCATGTCATGAAAGTGTGTTGAAGAAAGGGAACCAGGGTAGTCTCTCCTGGAATTAGGTTAAGACAGATGTGAGGATGTGAGGAAAATAGAAGGTAAGGAGGAGATGATAATTTTCTATGCTGGTACCAACAATGTAATGCAAGCAGGAATAAGTACTAACATAGCTGGGAATGTGTGGGATCTGGTTACTGCAGCATGGAACAAGTTTAAGGAAGAAGAGATTGTTATCTTTTGGATACTGTGTATGAGTAGGAAGATACTGACTGAAATGAGACTATGGAATGGGTACCTGGAAATTGAGAGTGATATTTGTAGTTCCTAATGCCTGGGTAGAATGTACGTTCAAATAGCCTTCACTTGAACCACAATGGTACATGTAAGTTAGAGGGTTTGTTTAGAAGAGTTATAGGGAGATACATTCAGGAACATGGGGTGGCCTAGGGAGCGGTGATGACTGTGTAGGAAGCAGGAGGTCAAGGAAGGATGACATAAAATTTGTAGTGTTAAACTGTAGAGGTTTTGTAAAGAAAGAAATAGAACTAATTTAGTAGATATGTAGGGTATATATAAATATCTACCAGACATAGTAATAAGAATTGAATCATGGCTGAAAAGTGATATTATGGATGCGGAAATTTTCTCACAGAACTCAAGTGTTTATCATAGGGATATGTTAGGAACAATAGGAGGGGGAGTACTCATACTGGTGAAAGAAAAATATGTAAGCTATGAAAACTGTAAGTATGAGAAACATGACATTCTAGATATAAGACTTATCTCTAAAGATAATCGGCAACTTGATGTTTTTGGGGGTGTACAAACCTGGCAAGGCTGGCGCTGATGCTGATGCAGATGCAGAGTTATTTGATAAGATAATTAGCTATGTGGGGAATGACACAGAAAGGAACCTTATTGGAGAGGGTGATCTGAACTTACCAAATGTTAACTGGGAAGGGAATGTGAACGACAAAGTATGATTACCAAATGGTGAATAAGTTAATATGAGAAGGACAGCTGAATCTGAAAGTGGAAGATATTTCTAGACGTAGTGTTGAAAAAAAAAAAAACAGATGAGCCCTGTAGAAAAACTGAAGTGATAGATCCTATAAGTGATCATGAAACTGTCATTGTCTTAGTTAAAAATAAATGTGATAGAAAGGAATGTCATAAAAGTAAGACTGTTAGGTAATGCCATATGGTTGATAGGAGAGGCATGAGGAAATTTGTAAAAAGCAATTATGATCATAGGAAAATGGTAAATCAATATTTAAACAGCCTATGGAATGGGTTGAAAGCAATTTTTGAGGAGTGTGAAAACAAGTACAGTATGTACCTTCAAAAGTTGTAGGGAATGGTAAGGACCCATTATATTATAACAGGGAAATAAATAAATTAAGGAGGGGGTACAGATTAGAGAGAAATAGAGTTAGGTATGGTTGCAGGAGTAAGGAGAGATTGAAGGAGCTTACCGGTACTAAGAAATTGAATTGGCAAAAAATCACCTAAGGATAACATGATGGAAAACATAATTGGCAGCCATATACAGTGGATGCCGCTTATTATGATCACTCTGGGACGCAGATAATTTGATAACATTAACCGGCTGATAACAGTAGCTGAAAAATAAAAATTGATAGGTAGCCTACTGTATTTATTCATAATCTACATGCACTACAATGAAACAGATACCGGTACACAGCACTGCAATACCGTTTACTGTTTTCAGCTATGTAAAATAGTATCTAATCGCTGTTTACTTCTGATTGTCTCTCAGAAGTCCATGAATATCTAGCGCCTGTTGCATTTCAGCATTCGTTGTTGTTCGGGAAGCTTCGGCAATATTGTCATCATCAGCATCACTATCTTCTGCTCCATGTTCTTCACCACTCATATCTAATTCTCCGGATGTAACTGCCTCACATAAATGTCGTCTTTGTCTGTTTCGCATCAGTAATGATGCCCTCATCAATGTTCATCCATGCCTGAAATTCATCTTCCGTTAAGCCTGTTGGACAAATTTCAACATCCTTGTCTACTTCTGGTAACTGTCTTAAAAATCCCCCATACTGGAAACAGTTCCTTATTGTATGTGCTCAGACATTATCCAATTGACATGGCTAGAAGATGCAGGGCATCAAGAAGGCTGGTTGTTTTGGCAAGGGCATTGGCACTAGTTTTATGTGAGTTCTCTATGTTTTCTAAGATTCTTGTGCACATTTCATCACCATAATATGCTTTCATGGTGCGAATGATTCCTTGATCGCATGGTTGAATTAATGAAGTCGTAATCACCGGTAAGAAAACCACATTGATGTTCTTGAGCTCACAATTCACAATGTGTGCTACACAGTTGTCAACCAGCAAAACTATTTTACAGCTCAGCCTATTATTCCATTTCAGTAGTCATTCTTTGAAAATCAGGGCAGTCATCCATGCATTAGAGTTGGAATGATAGTCCACTGGAAACTTATTGATGCCTTTAAAGCAACGTGGGTCCTTACTTTTCCCAATCACTAACAGTCTTTTCTTTTCACCAGACATACTCGCACAACATAAAACTCTTACTTGTTCCTTGGAGGTTTTACAGCCTTTAGCACTTTCATATTTGAAGAAGTAAGTTTGTTCAAGCAAGGTGCAATAATACTTGCATACTTGAGAATGAAATCTTTGAAAACAAATATGATAACATAAACCAAATTCATGATCACAATAAACGGAAGATATCCAATGTTTTAGTATTTGTTCGTACGGGACTTCATAAAAGTGATTGTATAATATGGTTGATAAAATTATCCGTGATTACAATAAATGGAATCCACTGTATTTGTTAGGGAGGAATGGAAAGATATGTATAAATACTCAAGGCAGAAACAGGTTCCAGGAATCATTCTTTAATGAACAAGGGAAGTGTATAAGTGAGGACTTAACAGCTGTCAGAAGTATTCAGTCAGCAGTATGCAAAGTTAGTTGGAATATGAGGATAATGTCCAGATAGGGAAGGTGACTAATATTAGCAAGTTATTGAAATTTACCTAGATAATAAAGACCTTTATAAAAGGATACAAAAGTTGAAAGCCAGAAAAGCAGACTCTGGGATTGATAAGATTTCTATGGGCAATGGTGTGGGATATACAGGATCTCTCGTATAAACCCAGACCGAACTCATGGTGTTCATATTCTGGGCTACTGCAGCTACATAGTTCTTGACCTTGCAAGCAGCCTGCACGTGTTCGACCTGGCAAGCATGAGTCGCCAGTCTGAATCTCAGCTGTTAACAGTGAGACAGTTATCATTGCAACATCGTATTTTCGTATGTAAAAGTGTTGGTTTCATCTTAATGGTCGTGTGAACAGTCATAACTCTCACTGTTGGTGCGCAGAAAATCCTAATTGTGTTTATGAAGTCTCTCATTAATTATAGGAAAATTGGTGTTTGGTGTGCTGTTAGTGCAAGATGAATATTTGGGACTATTTCTTTTCGAGACAACAGTAAATACAGAGACGTACCAAGATAACATTTTGACACCGTTCTTCCATCAGTTAACGCAAGAAAAAAATCTGAAGTGTTTGCAGATCATTGCTGGTCTATTTTCCCCTTTTTCTCCAGATCTAACAGTGTGTGATTTTTACTTGTGGGGTAAACTGTAACAAAATGTGTATCAAATGAACAAGTCTTAACACATTGGAGGAACTGAAAGAAAAATTGTATAAAATCAGAAACATTACAGTGGCAGAACTTACCCGCATCAGCCAGAATGTGGTTACCAGATACAATGCCTGTATAACCCAAGAATGATGACGCTTCTGAGGTAGCTACTTGCGTTTGGTCCAGGTTTATAAGAGAGATCCTGTAGTGCCATACCTGAAATATTTGATTACTGTTTGCAGTGTTATCAAATGAATTTCTTTAACCCCTCAGCGTTGCAGCCATTTAAAGAGCTTCCTTCCCCACGGCCGGATGAGATTTCAACTACGCGCATCTGAAATACTTTGATTCACTTAAAGCGTTACTACAAGTATAAGAGTAGCATGATATTAACGAAATTTGAAATTCCTTATGATAGAACTATGTACATGCAGATAATTACATAATTTTTTCACATTACCTTAGTAATTTAGTTTCGTGTGATAGAGTTCGAAGCACTCTTCGGGACAGAGACCCACGTCACTCTCCTGGCAGTAGTACGCCGACGTCTTCTTTTTGCCGTGTTTTGAACACACGATACAACGTCTCTGAGGTTTGGATTTCTCACTTTTTGGTGCTAATTTCCTGATAAAATGTCTTTCTTGAAACCTTGGAACTGTATTATCTGATGCGCACCGGCCTTGAATGTGTCTTTCCCTGCCCGTGCGAGCGTATTTTGTCAACAAACCTTCTACCAGCTGAATCCGAGAAGATAACTGCTCAATGTTTATCCCTTTGGCTTGTCTGAATATTATTAGAGAATTTAGGACGGTTGCATTCAATAGTCTTTTGAACAGCTTTATATACCATTTAGTCGTTCTCTTTCTTTCAACTAAAAACATATGTAGTAACTGGTCCTTGAGATCAACGCCCCCCATGCCATAGTTGTAATCTATCGCGCATAAAGGCTTTACTGTATCTTTCCCCCTCTTAGTTACATGTTTTGTTTCTTCATTGTGGTATGTGGATATGAACGTAACATTTTTTTGTCACACCATTTTAGCACAGTGACGGGCCCAGAATGCCTAGCTATTATTTCCTTAAGTTCTTTTTTTTACTTCCTTGGGGACGTTTTTTCTGTTCAGTTTCAGTGTCCCAACACAGTCTGTTGAATGATGATGTTTTAGAGCCCTCGCTAATTCTGGACTATTGTAGTAATTGTCCATCCATAAGGTGCATCCTCAGCCTAACAAAGGTTCTAACAATTTCAAGAAAATTGCTGCAGTTTTTGGGGTTTCTGGTGTGATAAGAGTTGATTCAATGACAGTTTCCTTTCCCTGTGTATACAAGAAAACACCACAAATAACCAGTACTTGACTCACACAGTTCAAATGTTTTTATGCCAAATTTTGAGGCCTTTAGTGACAAGTATTGCCGAAACAAGAGGCGCCCTTTCCACAGAGTCAGACTTTCATCAATAGCAATATTTTGCTGTGGTAAGTACAGGGACTGAAATTTGTTATTCAAATGACACAGAATAGGATATATTTTGAACAGTTTTGGAGGCCCTTGGTATATGTAGACAAGCTGTTATTGTCTATAAAATGCAAAAACCTACATATCGTTTCAAACCTCTCCCTACTTATGACATCTGAAAACCCAGGTGTTGATATGACCCTGCTCTTCAAAAAATAAGACTGAGATGTTGGCTTTTGTGCAGTGCCCATAAGCAGAAATAAAGATAACACAGTATAAATTTCATTTATTGTGACAGGTGACCAGAATCGAATGGGTGACCAAAACAAAAAAAGATTTCCACGAGCATTTTGATATTGCTCTGCATACCTGTTAGTTTCTTTCACAATTAACTCTACTATGCTAATATCAAAGAACGTTTCAAAACATTCAACGATTTCATTGATATTTTGTGCACCACCTCTTGGTCCGAATTCACTGTTGAAAACTTCCCTTTGACTTGTATAATTATCCATAGTCTCCCACACAAAATTTCCAAGTACTGGTTCCTCCTCATTGTCACTCTCATCATTTACCACTGCATCCGCCACAGCCAAATCATCTATTTCATTGTCACTGTTGCTAATACTGTCACTGCTACTTCCGACTAAACTTTCATCTGAATTATACAATATTTCAAGCACGCTATTGTCAGTCAAACCACGGCTGGAGCTAGCCATTGAGCGCGGCGCATCACACGGACTGATGAAGCTGCAGCGAGACCGAAGGCAGCAGTATGAAACTGAATGAGGGGAATAACATTTATGACGAAATAAACCAACTCGATACATATTTCAGATAAAAGGTCGAGACATTGTCTTTCAAATGTGATATATACCATGCACAGTTGGTTCTCATATCGTATGACAGAAAGCAGCACTAACTGATGCCTACACAGAGCGCTCGTGGAGAGTTATGAAAATATTACAAGCCGAGAAATAAAGGTAAATATAATAAATAAACCGCACTGTCACTGTACAAATAGAGCAAAGAACATCACGCAAAAAGACAAACTATTCAGATCATCATTTCTTTATTTTATTCTGCAGGAAAGAATGAAGCAAATAGACTTAAAAGAAAAACAGAGATTAGGGCTCAGACTTACTTGACAAATACGTATCCTTGCAAAAACAACTACATTTTAACAATCTTCAATTATTCAATTCTTATTTTACAACACTGATAAACTACAAAATTTCTTCTTGGAAACAAAACAATTTGCGTATCCATAACTCCAAAAACTCTTCGCGCTATACCCATAAACGTGAAACCATGTATGGGTCTATACCACGTATAGAGGTCGGCAGCTACGGAAGAAAAGAGGGTCTATACCACGTATTGAGGTCAGTGCTGAGGGGTTAATAAATCTACCTCTCTCTGTAATAATAATTTTATTGGCTTTACATCCCACTAACTACATTTACGGTTTTTGGAGATTCTGAGGTTCCAGAATTTAGTCCCGCAGGAGTTCTTTTACGTGCCAGTAAATCTCCCAACATGAGGCTGACGTATCTGAGCACCTTCAAACGTCACCAGACTGAGCCAGGATCGAATCTGCCAAGTTGGGGTCTGAAGGCCAGTGCCTCAACCGTCTGAGCCACACAGCCCGGCATATCTCTCTCGCTAGCCCCCTGTGGGAAAAGGTGATAAACATAAAGTGGATAATTACAGGCCAGTCAGCTTGACCTGTGTTGTTTATAAGCTTTGAGGAAGCATTCTTTGTGATTATGTTAGACACGTTTGCAATATTACTGACTGGTTTGATAGAAGACAGTTCAGATTTAGAAAAGCTGATTCCAGTAAGGCTCAACTTGTAGGATTAGAGCAAGTTATAGCAGATATTTTAAATTCAGGTCAAATATTATATTATATTATATTATATTATATTACATTATATTATATTATATTATATTATATTATATTATATTATATTATATTATATTATATTATATTATATTATATTATATTAAATAATATGCCTTTGCTGGCAAGATGTAGTGTTTACAGTGCGCTATGTCCTCTGGTATGGGCTAGAATAAAATTGTTACTTTCATTGACCTGTCTCAGTCTCTTCCTTGGCTTTGACAATATGAAAGTGGCTGAGGTATGAGTGACGCTAGTAATGCCATTCCTTATGCAGCCAGTCCCTGCTCTGAATGGTGTGAAAATTACAAGTTGTCCATTTCATGACCGTATCGATGTTTAATCAAGAAGTAAGTATAAATAACCACCTAATCGATACTTTATTAATGCCTCTTGATTAAACATCGATACGGTCATGAAATGGACAACTTGTAATACGAATGCTAACCAAGCAGGAAACATTACAAACATCTATCTTAATCTGAAGATGAAACTTGCAAAAGTAAGCACAGATATATATTTCCTTAAAGAATGTCTAAATAATAATCTAATTCCTAAATTCTTAAAAGGGGCACAAAGAAACAACATACGCTCAGTTTTCCAAATTTCTACACAAAGAACAGTTAACCGCATATGGCTTAAACGAGAAATTAAATTTATATATAGGAAGAAATCCTTCCTCAACCGGGAGCTTTACCTAGCGCACCTTTCTGCTTCTAGTAACTTAGTTCCGCTAGAATGGGATTCTGTACAAAAATACGGCAGAGATAAAGTTGAAATTCTAATAAACAAGAAACGTACAACTTTGAATAAGAAGTTAGAAAACCTAAAAAACAATCCCCCAACAAATCTAAATAAGCATCAACCTAAATCTTCTTTTAATTGTGAAGAATTCCCACCCCCCGTCATGAACTTGTCGAACACGATGTTTACAGAACAAGAATTACAATTATTAAGCAAAGGGCCTAATCACAATTGGCATAGTTTCGATAACAGACAAGTATTAATACAAACTTTAGCAGAAACAGAGACAGCCATACAAACCCTTCCAGTCGACATTCAGAATGACGTACGGTACGAAGCAAAGAAAAAACTTCCCTCCATAATTAGAGGGTTACTAACCAATTCTACAAACACTAAAATCGAGAAGGATCTTCAGCGTAAAATTAGACAAAGTGATGTAGTGATATATAATTTCGTGTGGCTATTACTAGCCGAGTGCAGCCCTTGTAAGGCAGACCCTCCGATGAGGGTGGGCGGCATCTGCCATGTGTAGGTAACTGCGTGTTAGTGTGGTGGAGGATAGTGTTATGTGTGGTGTGTGAGTTGCAGGGATGTTGGGGACAGCACAAACACCCTGTCCCCGGGCCACTGGAATTAACCAATGAAGGTTGAAGATGTAGTGATAACGAAAGCTGATAAAGGTGGAACAGTAGTAATATTAAATGAAACCGAATACATCAATAAAACATAAACTTTTTTCACTAACAACAAATTTAAGGTAATTGAGAAAGACCCCACCCTAAAAATTCAAAAGAATTTGAAAGGGATACTGAAGCAAAGCTCCTTCCTTTTTAACGACCAAGATATTAAAAAACTCATTAATATGAATTCAGGACTTCCTAAAGCAAGAGCTATGCCTAAATTACATAAAAAGGATGCACCTATGAGACCTATAATTAATTTTCGGAGAAGCCCCACATACAAAATATCCCAATTTATTCATAGGTTCTTAACTCATAACTACGTATTTTATACCAAATCTTCGATAAAAAACTCCAAAGAGTTCTGCATTGCTATTAAAGATTTCAAGTTAACTTCATCTCATGTAACAAGTTCCTTCGACATCAAGGACATGTACACGAACATTCCTATTAAGAACACCATTGAGATTATAAAGACGAATTTATTAATTCACAAACGTATCAGTATACCTGAAATAGAAAACTTCATTACTATCTTGGAATTCGTTTTGAACCACAATTTCTTCTCTTTTAATAATAAAATATATCAGCAAGATAGACTTCCAATGGGAGCGCCGGCTTCTGGAATTTTAGCTAACATTTACCTCGACTTTTTGGAACACACTCAGATAGTAGGTCACATTAAAGGACTCGATCTCTGGCTTCGATATGTTGATGATACCTATGCCATAATTAACAAGGAAATAAATGATAGTCACAGTATCCTTAATACTTTGAATAATTTAGACCCAAACATAAAATTTACAGCTGAAGAAGAAGAGAAAGGCATACTCAATTTTCTGGATATCCAAACAATTCATAAAGACAACCATTTCCAATTTAAAATATACAGGAAACCCACTTTTACCCCAACTACAATCAAAAGTGATTCTTTACATCCCATCTCGCAAAAGAAATCAGCTTATTATAGTTTCGTCAACAGAGCCTTTGAAATTCCGCTAACAGAAACAGACAGAAAAAAGGAATTCTTTCATTCGTCAACAGGCTCTACATAATGGTTTCAGTTTGAAATTCATCAATAAAATCATCACTAAATGCAAATACCAGCAACAAATTAAACTTAAACAGCATTCAGAAAAAGAAAAAGGATATGTAAAATTCACCTTTAATAACCCAAAGATTTACGAAATCACCAACTTATTCAAGAAACACAATACCAAGGTAGCCTTCTCTACAAACAACAACATGAAACATAGATTCTTTAGTCATAATAAAGCTAATAAACTTAAAGATGACGAATTCCAGGAATCGGGTATTTATAAGCTGACTTGTGCTCAATGTAAAAAAAACTTACGTGGGACAATCTGGAAGGAACTTCTCAATTAGATATCAAGAACACGTCAATGCTGAAAGATACAAAAGATTCTCTTCCATGGGATCCCATATGAAAGAGTCCAACCACAAATTCACCAATATAAAACAGGACCTTCAAATTATCTGTATGATTAATAAAGGTAATCTTATGAACAACCTGGAAAACATCCACATCGTTCTTGATAAATTGGAAAACGGTGAAGAGAATCTCAACGAAAACAATGAGCATAAAAACATCTTATATGAGAATATTAGCAAATACTTAGAATGGGTAGACATGAAACAGACTAGACGAACAAGAGATATAATCAAACACGACATCGCAGAAGCACAGCCCAATCTCCCTCCTCCCTCACATGTTATTTTAGATGACGATAAAACTCTACTTCCCTTCTCTCCAGAGCTTTCCATGAACTGTCAAACTGTATCACATCGTTACTTCACCAGGTCGCGCTCAAAGACAGACCCTCTAGACAGCGCAGAATAAACATCTTTTCCAAACAAGAACGAGAGGCAAGATGACCTATTCTGATGACCTCCATTTTTATCAAAGGAGTCTCCAAAGAACTTTTATTTGTGCTTATTGTCATAATGTTTTTCTTTTCAGTTCTTTATTTATACAGCTGAAGAGGACCACTAAGTGGTCGAAACATGTCCTGTAAGTTTTAATTTTATTCAATTTTGCCTGAGGCATTAATAAAGTATCGATTAGGTGGTTATTTATACTTACTTCTTGGTGTGAAAATGTCGCTCATAGGGTCGGTTGGTGCAGGCATTTCAGTGGGCTTGGCAGACTGATGTGCAATAGCAACTTCTGACTCGGTGAGGAAAGCAACGGAAAACTACCTCACTTCTCATTTCCCTAGTACGCCTCTTCAGTGACACCTAGGCCATCTATGACAGCTAATGGTGAACCTGTTGAGGATCCAACCAGCCTTCGGGCTGAATACCCAACATACAACATATATTAAATAATAGTCGTATGGCCTCAGCTACCGTGTGCAGGTATTTCAATTTGATGCCATCTGGTTGTCTGCTCGTCAATTTCGACGTTCCATTTTACTCTAGGCCCACTAGATGGCAGACCGAATAAACCGGAACTCTCTTGGGCGTCTATGGCTGAGATTTAATGAATTTTGTTGGGTAAACACCAAATGTGTTACCAGAGATCTTTTACATGCCGATATCGTACGACATGGAGTGTCGAATGGATTTTTTCCGCCCTTCAAAAATCCGACTACCTCTGCCGGGTTTGAACCCGCTATCTTGGGATCTGGAGGCTGACACTCTACCGCTGTTATTTAATTTTATTGCATGCGACCATGGGGATTTGGCTGGCGCATACTCGTATAGGGGTTTTGTGATGACATCTTTACTTCTACACTGCTATGGACTCTGCCCAAGTGAAAGCCTCTTCCCGCACCCTTTGTCCCCCTCAATCCGTCCATCAGCATGCTTTCCCCTTACATCTCAACACCCTCACCCACACTATATCCTCGGACACAAGCTCGGGTATCCCTGCCTTATCATCAACCTGAAAACATTTACCAGTGAACTGCTTGCTGAAAGTCAGTCACCTAAGTTTGATATCGCCGAACACTCTTCCTTATTGATGATAATTTACAGTTTTACAATGAAATGTCACTTTTTGGCATTATTCTAGTCCAATATTTGACTTCAGGTGTCGAGAGAAAATAAAAGAACCTTTTCGTTCTCGAGGGAGGACACCGTCTGGGAGTCCCTACAGGCCAGTCGCTACTGGTATCACTATTGATGACCTATCCAAGGCTTTTGATGGGGTACATGATGGGAGATTACTAATGAAAATGAGGGCTATTGGACTAGACAAAAGAGTGGTTGAATGGGTGGCCACATTTCTAGAAAATAGAACTCAGAAAATTAGAGTAGGTGAGTGTTACTGTATATCGCTGAGGAAGAGAATGTTTGTTTCTCTCAAAACATGTATGATGTTTTTAATAAGATTGATGAACATAAAGTGTATTGGCAAGGCAGATCTTTCCAGCATCCTATCAAATAGTTTTTTAGTAATTTCTTGGTACAACTCTTAGCACATGACAGAGCAAAGTGTAGCTTCCACCGAAGTCCCAGTCTCATCCATGGCTGTGACAATATGGAAGCTTCTGGGGTATGGATGGTGCTGATTAATGACATTTGCAGCAAAAGCAGTGCATCTGATTGTTATAAAAAGGTGCTGCTCATAGGGTTAGTTGTGCTGCCAAAGCACCTTCTGGTCCAGTGAGGAAAGCAAGGGCTAACTACCTCACTCCTCATCTTGCCTAGGAGGAAGGGGGGGGGGGGGGGGCTGCGCTCCCCCCTAGCTCTCAGGGAAAGGAAAAATCTAATGTAGTCAGGTGTTTTTCTTTCAAGAAAATTATTTAAAAGAAGTGTAGTACCGCGCCGCACCAACAGGCAGGGTATACCGTGGGTGTTATTCTACCGCGGTCGTCATTCATCTTCCAAAATATTAAAAATACTACATACCCCTAGGTCTAGCCCTCCCCCTATAAACTGTCGTATGGGCGCCCATGTTGCCTAGTATGCCTCATTTTGGTTGTGGTTGTTGTGGTTACACAACCTTTGGTGGTGTTATTTGAGGATCCAACCAGCCTCTGGGCTGACGACCTTAACAGACAGACAAGGCAATACAGGAATAAATAGCACCTATTATGCTCAGATTTATCAACAGCAAGTGCTATGTTCCGAGCTGTCTGTGGAGAGATGGTGTGGAATGACATCAGTAGATGAATAAGGTGTAGTGGAGCTTTTAAAAGTAGGAAAGATCATAATTTGAAAATAAGTTGGAAATCAAGAGGACAAATTGGAGCAAATATTAATTTATAGGATTAGGAGTAAAGGATTGGAATTATTTATCAAGGGAAATGTTCAATAAATTGTTCAATAAATTTCCAAGTTCTTTGAAAATATTTAAGAAAAGGCTAAATAAACAATTCATAGGGAATCTGCTACCTGGGTGACAGCCCTAAATGCAGATGACATATTGATAGATTCACTGATTGGTTGATCGATCATATCGATCGATTGATGTGTAGATGAGGACAATTTGTTTTCTCTTCTTTTTTGTAAGTATGGTACCAAATGTTTTCTTTTGACATAATGTTGTAAGCAATAATGTATTCATACCAATTTTGAGATTTAAGTATGAATATATTCACTAATAATATTAGTGAATATTAGTGAATAATATTAGTGAAGTACATATTATGTACTTTTTAAATTGGAAGGATGATACTTTATGTTCATATAGAAGAAACTTTGGTAAGAAAAGGTTAATATTTCACCACTTTTGTGCACAAATAAGTGTATAAATATTAGTATGGAGAAAATTTAACAATTTCCTAATGTCTACTTATGTAACATGTATATTATTGCATATAATCACTACACTCCAATAAACTACAGTATAACACTTCATGCAAATAATACAGTATAAATTATCACAACATTTATTATACCGGTACCAATTTACATAGTTTAAAATGCATTTTCACAAAACTTGCAGGTGTGTTGTAATGTTAGAATAAATAACTTACAAGATCATATTTTGAGTAAATGTGTACAGTGAAGAAGTAAAATCAAAATCAGAATGATACTATGGTGAAACTTGTGATTTCTGAATATAGCTTTAGACTAACTAACTTTGCTCCATTTCTTAGTTTATTTACTACAAAGGCGACCCTTTAGATGGGGAAAAAAGAAATAACTAAAATGCTTGGAAATAGATGCTCTACATCTGTTTGGTTTTTCCTTCACTTTCTTTGGCTCTGAATCTGTGCCACATCTTTTGGATTTTCTTCATGTTAGAGGTTATCTTTGTGAGCATTTATTTGTGCTTCTGAGTAAGAGAATTGGCCTTTTATTAATCAACTGACTCAGTTATTCAAAGGAAAATTCAAAATGATGAACTTTTTCAGTGAGCACCATGAACTGTTCAAAAATAATAAGTATTTATGTTGAATAATAATAGAGAAAAGAATTGCACAATGTGCAAAGAAAATTTTAGCTCTCATTTTCATCGAGACAGAATTTAGTCAGTGACAATAAACTTTTCCTGCATGACATTGCATGGTACCTCTCACAGCTTTTACCGCACAATTTGCATAAACATTGTAATTCGTTTGGTTCATGGTAGTTGGCTCTAATGCATTACCGGTGGTGAAATCCGTGAACAGCAAATCATGTCATTACATGTCTAAGTTCATATCCGGGATTTTTCCATTCGCTGTTTAACATAACGTCTGTAGAGTAGAACTCCAGCCATATTTCTTCCCTTTTTCTCTGAAGGTCTATGAACAAATTCTTACATGCCGGTGTAGAGGGTAGTTGCAGTTGTAGGTGGAGATTTTCTATGAAAAAAGTTTCTCTTGCCAGCACATATACCAGGTGCGATCAGGTGTACTTTGATACACATAGAGATATTTTTTCAGAATTTGGTTTTCACTTTTTCTGTATCTACTAGATTGCTTTTGGTAAGATGCTCCCAAATTAATGCCATGCCATATGTTATTACGGGGGTAATTTTCAATTTAAATATTTCCATTGCGGTTGCCAGCGAGACCTTTGGTAGATTTTCTACAGTAGTCATGGCTAAGGTTGCGGCTGTTATTCTTTCTTTAACATGCATCGTGAAAACAGTTCCATAAGTCTGCAAGGTGATCCCTAGATATTTAGTGTGTGGGACGATTGCTAGTGGCTCAGTCTTGTATGTGATCTTGTCATTGGCTGCTAATCTGCCTCCTTTGCTGAATGTCATTGTCACGGTTTTCTTTTTGTTAAGTTGCAGTTCATTTCTGGTTGCCCACTTTTCCAGTTGGTCAAGGCCTTCTTGAAGTTTTGTTATATCAGGTGACATAAGAACCATGTCGTCGGCATAGGCCAGTATTTTGACGTCTGCTTTGATGTATTTGATGACATCTGATGTGGCTATATTGAATAATAGCGGGCTAAGTGGATCTCCTTGTAACACACCATTTTTCTGTTCTAGTGGTCTGGATCGGTCAACACTGTCGTCTATCTGTACCAGGTTATGTCCAAGTATGTTCCTAATAATTCTTGTGATATAGTTTTCCCCTATGTACCCTCCCAGTTTTTCTATTATCATGGACCTGCTTATGAGGTCAAATGCCTTGGTATAGTCCACGAAAGTCACATGGAACTTTCCTCTCTGATACCTCAGGGCTTCCTCAATTTTGTCCATAAGACATTTCATAGCATGTAAGGTCGATTTGCCCTTAGGCTGTGCATTCCAATGCTATGCACCTGTATGCATTCAGATCTTCAATATCTCCTGTACCTTTATATAACAGCTTCAGCGTGGCTTGCCGCCAAATTTTTGGCAATTTACCTTGTTTCAGACATTCGTTAAAGAAGTCCGTCCATAGGACTAAAAAGTATGGCGCCGTGCTTTTGATATGTTCATAGTAAATCCCATCTGGTCCACATGCTTTATTGTTTTCAGTGTTCTTTATTGCTTTATCTATTTCTGTTCGAGTGAAAGGTTCAAAATGCACTTCCATATCATTTGTTGCTTTTGGTCGTGTTTCACTTGCCTGAAGGACTTTTTAAAAATGGTCTTCCCATACATTCATTGGTATATCTTTCGGGAAATGAGGCTGTTTTGTGTATATTGCCTTGTACCATTTCTCTATTGATTGTTCTGTCATCTTCTGTTCATCCCTTTTTTTGAATTCTTCTTTTGCCCTTTTCACGTTTTCTTTGTATTGTTTCCTGGCATCGTTGTAATACTGTAAATGAATAGCATTGGGTTGTTTTATTGCTCTGTGTAGCGCTGTTAAGGCCTCTTTCTTCACTTGGGTGCATTTTTTGTTGAACCACAGATTTTTGTTGGTTTTGGTCGAGAGATGTCAGCGGTGTTATCTTTGATAAGCTTTTCCACATTTGCTACTGCTGAGTCCAACTTCCCCATCCATATTTCCTGCTGAATATAATACGTGTCGATGTGGGCTATTGTATCTGTGTCTATTCTTCTGCTGAATTTCGTCTTTACCTTTTGGGCATTCGCTTGTTGTATGCTTGGCAGATTTACAGTAGTATCCACAGGCAGATGTTTTCTAGCAACTACGTTTGTGATGATGTTTTGTTGAGCTATACTTGTGTTGCTAAAGACCAGATCTATTGTACTAGCGCCGTTCACACCTATATAAGATTTTTTGTTGCGTTCATTGATTAAAGTTAGACCTTCCACATTTATATAATTTATTACTGCTTTTGTTTTTGTTTGCTCTAAATCGATTCTGAAGTTCAGATCTCCGGCTAGTATGACAGTGTCTGTACTGGATAGCATATGGAAGGTGGTTGCTAGTTCGTCTATTATGTCTTCTTCCTTATATTCTGGTTGAAAATATGCACCTATAATTTTACATGGTTTCGTTTCCACAGCTAGAATATTGTTTGTTCTTAGAATCACCTTAAAGGGAGCTAGTTTGGGTTTTAGAAGAACAGTTATACCTCCTTTTGGCCTTCCTCACTCGCCTTGTTTCACAAAAGAGTGTACGGAATAAAATTTTTGTGGCTCCATTCTGATGTGAGGAAAGTTTCAGTTAAAATCACTATGTCGTATGTCTGTAAGAGGTCTCCTGGGACGAGCTGGATGGCATTTCTAATTCCTTCAGAATTCCATAATAATATTCTCACCGATTCTTTGGGGTGATTCGTTTTACGTTCTTGTATTATTCTTTTTATGTTCATTGGTGAGTTTTCATTGCAGATGTGAGACCAGGTTGACTCCCTGGTTCTGTCCATTTGAATAACGGTGTGAGAAACGAAAAGGTCTTACTACCTCTCCTTCAGGCCAGAAATCTGCTCTTTCAGTTTCCCTGAAGTGTGCCATCGGGAAACCTATCTTGAAGGCTTTATTTAATTCTCTAGTAATCAGTTCTTCACATTCTATATTGTTTGTTATTCCCTTTTTCTTTTTTCTTTTTTGCAGAGGTAGCTTTGGAGTTTTTCAGTTGTGACTTGTCTTGCTAGTCTTCCGCCAGAGAGCCATGACATTCTTTCTCCTGCTTGAATAATGTCATTTCCTTCAACCGAAGACCGTAGTATAGATCGCTGCCATCTTCTTTGTCTTCTCCGTTCTAATTGGGTGAACTATCCATGTTTTCTTTCTCCTCCTCGTGTTCTTCAATTAGTTCTGAATTTTGTGTGTGAATGGGCGACCATGTGTTTGTAATCATTGTATTACACATTTCACCTACACATAAGACATCATGCTACTAACCACCACAGAAGCACGCAATAGTGATTACATCCCTCAATGTAGGATTGGCATCAGGAAAGGCATCCACCATCTGTTAAACAGGGATTCCCAGTAGTTGGGAAAAAATCTTGTAGGAATCTGAAAATTTGAGATTTAAAACTGAAAATTGTGTTAACAAAAAAGAATCAGTTATTTGAATTCTTTGCTGTAAAGTATAGAAAATTATCTTAAGAATGTTCATTTCAGACTCTTAAGTATATCTGAAAGTCTAGCTCCCAGGATAAATGGTCACAGTATTGGCACAGGGACCGGGGTTCATTTCTAGGATGCTTCGGGGATATTAACCACGTTTGGTTAATTCTTCTTCCTCAGAGTCTGTGTGTTTGTAATTGTAACCTCCAAAAAGGTAAGGTTACAAGTAATAGGAATAATAAAAATAATGTTAATGTTTGCTACCGTTAAACACATTAAGCACAGAAAATAACAGGATAACCAACATGATGGCTAAGAAAGGATAACAGGGAAGCGGCTGGGAACCATATCCAGGCGGTGGAAGGTATTGGCAATGCTGAAGAAGAGAAGTCAAATGTAATCCTAAACTTTACTTAACAAATTTAGATGCATATGAAAACATAAATCAATAACAAAATACACCATTAAAATTTGAAAACAGAAATCCAGCAGTAATTACAATTTACCCCGAGGGTAGCATTTAGAGGTTGAATCAATCAATCAATCCATATATAAGACGGAACAACGTGGAAATCCATGGTGTGCTGGAAATACAAAATGAAGATGTTTACAGCATTATCAGTAGCATAGGCGCGATGATCGGATGTGATGTGAATAAAAATTATATTGACGTCGCACATAGGTTACCGTCCAGAAACCCAGCGTTACCGAGGCCGATAATTGTGAAGTTTGTGAATAGATGGAAGAGGGCCGAATTGTTCAGCGCCAAGAAAAGAAGCCCATGAATTTCATCTCGAGCTATTGGTATTAATGCTGCAGACCAGCCGATCTATATAAACGAACACTTAACTCCCAAAGCAAAGGGACTCTTGAAGAGGGAAAAAGACCTTAGAACAAGAGGATTTAAGTATATATGGTCCAGAGAAGGGAAAATATTTGCTAGGAAAGATGACACCTCACAGATAGTAACCATACGGAGCACAGAGGACATCTTAAAAGTAGAATCGGCGTAACTAGGTTATGTTATTCTTAGTCTAATGACATGAATTATCTAACGATGAATACTATAGGTAACTTAGATGATTCAGAGATTCAGTTAAATGATCTAGAAGAACTAAAACAGAAAATTCATAGCACACGTATTCTGTATGTTAATGCTCAAAGTCTTCGTAAAAAGTGGCTAGAACTGTGCACTCTAATAAAACAAACTCATGCGCCTGATATTATAATAATTGTGGAAACATGGCTATATCCTGAAGAAGAGAAATATTTTATGCTAAATAACTACGACAGTTATTTTTGCTCTAGAAATTACAATAGGGGAGGTGGAATTCTTATCTATATTAAATCAGAGCACCAAGCCAAAGAATTATTGTCAATTAACTGTATAGAAAAACCATACAACATAATATTAATAGAAATCAGTGGGTTTCAAAGGGAAATACTTATCTTAGCTTGCTATAACCCACATTATAAATTCGGAAAGTCCTTTCTAAGTGAACTTGAAGAATTATGGAACAAGAATAGTAGGCACTTTTGTGTTTCAATTGGGGATTTTAATGTTGATAAAATATCACAAAATCAGCAATCTATTGAGTTGAGTAAGCTAGGAGAATGCTATGGCCAACTGCCATGTAATAATATATATCCCACTAGAGTAACAGAAAAGAGTTCTACACTTTTGGATCATATTTATATTAATGCACCCTGTAAAAAAAATGTGTATAATGTTTACAGTGACTTCAGTGATCACAATGTACTGGTCTGTAATCTTGACATCCCAGTAAGATATAGTAGTAGTATTTTTAAATATTCCACCACAACACACACCCTCAAAATAGACATTAAAAGCGCCAGGAATCTTTTATCCAAAAATCCTTTGATACTTGATGCTAATGACAACTGTGAAACTACTGTTAATAAGTTAACTAATCTCTTAGCAGAAGCCAGCATATCCAGTTTTAAGAAAATAACTGAATCAAGGCATAAAAACTCAGGATGTCCATGGATGACTCCTGAACTCCTCAACCTCATAAATTATAAAAATAAAATATATGGGAAAATTAAGAGACAGCATTATAGGTTGGGAAGGGGATGTCAGTATGTCTCAGAATATCTAAAAGATGAATATAAAATACTCTGTAATAAGGTCACTAAACTCGAAAGAGAAGCTGAAAGTTCTTATTACAGTAACAGGTTAGCTTCTAGTAAAAATCCATGGAAATTAGTTAACGAGATACTTCAAACAACAAATAATAACAATAGAGATATTCAACTAAAAGTTAATAATAATATAATCACCAACCCCTGTGATATTTCAACAGCATTAAATAAATATTTTACTAGTATTGGTCAGGATCTAGCTGTTAATTTGCTAAAACCAATACCAGTAATCCATATAGTTATCACACAGCTCCAGGAAATTCTTTATTCTTGTACCCAACTGACAATGAAAAAGTAGCAAGTATGATAAAAGAACTAAAAAATTCCAGTAGTTGCGATTGTTATGGTTTAAGCAACACAATTCTCAAACAGTTACCGTATCAACCGAAATAGTTCCATACATCACTGCATTTATTAACAAATCGTTAGCTGAAGGTACAGTTCCTACATTGTTAAAAATTGCCAAAGTTATACCCATCCATAAAGGCTTAGATAAATTAGACATAAACAACTACAGACCAATCTCTATCATGCCGATTTTAGCCAAAATATTAGAAAAAATTGTTAAAATAAGATTATTGAAATTCCTTTTTAAGAATAATTACTTTTATAAATATCAGTATGGCTTTATTCCAAATTCCAGCACATACAATGCTGTTGAGGATATTATCATTAAACTGCAGGAAGCTCTTGATTCACGAAAATTAGCTTCTGGGTTATTTATAGACTTAAGAAAAGCCTTTGACACAGTTGATCACGAGATCATGATCAGAAAACTGGAAGACGCAGGAGTAAGAGGTGTAGCGTTGAACTGGTTTAAGGATTATCTCAGTGATCGATCACAATTCGTCTCATATAAAAATGCTAAAAGTTTATGTCTTCCTATATCAATTGGAATTCCTCAGGGATCAGTACCGGGTCCAATTTTATTTCTAATATTTGTGAATGATATAGGCTCACTAAAATTACAAGGACAATTATCTCTTTTTGCAAATGATACAAATATTTTCTATGTTGGTACTTCTGCTAAAGAACTTGAGGTAAAAATGCAGTATGACATTAGATTACTACAAACTTGGCTTTCAAACAATAGACTATCCATTAATCTTAGCAAGACCAACTACATGATTTTTTACAAGCCCGCATGTGCAACTCCTCTTGATATTACATTAACATTCTTCGATCATCCTTTACCAAGAGTACAATTTACTAAATTTCTAGGTTTAAAAATAGATGAAATGCTTGACTGGAACGAGCAAGTTAAAACTATATGCAAAAAAATAACTCCAGCAATTGGAGTGCTTTACAGACTAAGATATAAATTCAACCATAAGTTTTTAAAATCTATTTATCAGGCTCTCATTGAAAGTCACCTGACATATGATTCATGTTTGGGGATGTTGCAATAAGGAACTTTTTGAGAAAGTTGCCATTTTACAAAAAAGATCACTAAAAATACTTGTTAATTTACCACCCTTAACACCTACAGATTATTTGTTTAAGAAATGCAGACTTCTACCACTCCACATTTTACGTGATAAGAGCTTCAGCTATAATGGTATATAAAATTAAGCATAAATTGGTTTATACAAACACTATCTGTATTATAAATTCTGACATACACTCATATAACACTCGAGGAGCAAAGAGAGTCCATACAGAATTTGTAAAAACTAGTAAGCATGGTTGTAACTCCTTATGGCACTACTCTGCGAAGGTGTACAATGCTCTTCCAAAATATATACAACAGGCAACAACAATTTCAAAATTTAAACAAAAAATAAATAATCAATGGACAAAAGAAATTGAGCAGTAAATCTTTCAACCAAGTAATGTACAGTGGTATTATATATTGTATTTATATTTGTGAGACTGTAACGTATTTAGAAATAAGCTATTATTGTATTGTCAATATTTTGTAACTCTGCCAATATTTAATCTTGTATTGCGCCATAAGAGCCTCGGCTCAAGTGCCCTTTCTTGAGTAAATAAAAAAAAAAATACCGGAACATCACACATGACGTTCCACTGTTCGTGCCGACACTTTTAAAACACCTTAAACAGTTCGAAAGAAGAAAAGGGAAGTAACGTTACACTATAATGAAGATGTACATGTAAGAAAGGGAACAACATTTAAAATATAATCTTGGTGCAGAGCATCTTCAGTAGGCAGCCCCCCCAAAAACACTTCTGAGAAAGGGTTCCTGTCCTAAAGGTGAATACTCCAAGATGAAGCAGAATTAACAAGACAGCCCCAGGGTGAAATTTACATATTATGATTAAATTGAACGGCGTTGAATAATAATTTACAAAATCAACAAAGTGGGAACTGTCTCTTTACAAATGTGATGTGACTTACTGAAACGGCTAAGTCATTTTAATAAAATTTGGAAGCTGAAGAAAAACCAGGGGTAAGCTCCGGCAAAATAAATTAAATGAAACACTACATTTGAAACTAAATACCTGAAAGGTGAAAAACAATTAAGTGCTTACCTGATGGCGGGGCTAAGCAGACCCGTTACCTTGAAGGCAACCTTTCCCTTCACTGGTCAAACAGAAAAGACGCCTTGGCAGAGCAAGGCTCTAGCGACAACGCTTCTCTCCGGAAATTAGGAAACCTTACCACAGCCAATGAGCGTCCGAGCTTTTTCCTTCACCTACCAATCACATTTACTTTTATTTTCTCCAATTAAAGCGCAGAAATTAGTGCTGATAAAAAAGATTGAGAATTTACGAAATCGATGCAATATCTGGAAATATCCCACACCGATCTGGCACGTGTACACAACAGGATGTGGTGTTTCCTAATACATCTTACTTTACTTTTCCCATGATAAAGAACCAATCTTAAAGCCATAATAAAATCAAACAATTCCAAACTTCACATACCAAGGAGAGACAATTACATTACATATAAAATTAACCCATAAAGTATATACAATTCCTTGCCGTCTTCTAAGTCCAAGTAATTAAATCCAAGTAATCACTACAGTAATCATTCTATTACACGTTTCACCTACACACAAGACATCACGCTACTAACCACTACAGAAGCACGCAATAGTGATTACATCCCCCCATGTAGGATTGGCATCAGGAAAGGCATCCACCAATTGTTGAACAGGGATTCATTTACATTAGTGATGATCCCAGATACCTGGGAAAAAGGCCATGAAAGTAGAACCATCCCTTAAGTATAGCTGAAACATGATGCACATGGACTGGTAAGAAATGCACGAAAAACTGAAGGCAAAATTTATCAAGTTTCTAGACTTATAACTATTCAAGTAGAGTGTATACATAGTTCGAGGATTATACGAAGGGCATACTATATTGTTTTATACTTTTTTAAAAATTCTATCCAAATGAAGTACATACATCTGTTGTTACATCCACCTTCTTAACATGATCTCCTTGTAACTGTATGCACTTTTCCCATCGATGTGTCACCCTCTCCAGACCTTCCTGAAACCATTCTTTTGGAGTGCTGCATACCCATGCCTTGACAGCTGTGTCCAGTTCTGCACAATCTGCAAAACGGAGACCATGCAAAGGTTTCTTTGTGTTCCTGAACAAGTAATAATCACTTTAGCCCATTTTCCTGGCTGCTTAGTTTGAATGGCACGACATAAATGCTTCAGGGTTGCCACATATGCTGCACTGTTAATCGTGGTCCCAAATTCCAGCCAGTCAATGAGGATGATGCCTTTTGTGTCCTAGAACACCAGCGCAATTTGCTTGCCAACTGATGGCACTGTTCGACATTTATTTAGTGGTGGACTGCCCCTATGTTTTCAATGGCATCGATTGTTTCGTTTGTGGCTCATGGTAATGGAGCCATGTCTCATCACCAGTCACAAGCCTAGCCATGCAGTTGGCTGGATCTTGATCGTGGTGTTGCAAAAGTTCTCTGTACATGTCCACACACCTCTGCTTTTTGTCTGAAAACAAGAGTCTAGGCACCCACGTGAATGACACCTTCCCCAGCTGTAAGTGGCCGTGCATGAGCCGCTGCAGGGTGTTTCAGCTAATTCCCATGGCTGCCTCCATTTCTGTAAATGCGATGCATTTGTTTCCTTGGATGGCCTGTTCAACCTGGGCAATGTTGGCTGGTGTTGACACTGTCAGATTCCTTCCAGAACTGGTTTCCTTGTCCACCGATATGCACCCTGTTTTCCAACTTTCCACCCAGTTCTAAACTGTTTTCCATGACAGCACATGTTCTCCACAAACTGCCACAAAGCACCAATAAATTTCTGCAGTGCTCACCTCACGTCTTCTTTCCATAGGAACCAAGTTGTACAGTGCTGTCCCTGACGGTTGCCTTCCATGTTGTCTGCTCCTACGCTGACAGTGTTATTATGTAATGGCTATGATGAGTGCATTCGTTGGCCTCTGTGCATGTGCTGCTACCAAATAGTGGAACTAGACACTAGTTACATGTCACCACCTTCAAAAGTGAAATGTGAACCATACCCGAACGTACAAAAAATAAAGTGTAAAACAGTATGCCCCTCGTAATATTAAGAAAATATGTTTTGTTTTCAGTTTTCTGTATTTATAGGATGCTAATAAAAGGCCCGTGCAAAACATTTTAGACAAGAATGACTTGACATGGAATGTAAATAATTGAATGAATCTTTTTTTTTAATGAAAATCATGCAGATCTTACCAAAATCAATATTTAAAATTATTTTTTCAGTAAATTTGGTAACTATCATCATAGAGTACACTTTTATATATTAAATTAAACTGTTTTATTTTGCCAATTCTTGATATAATAGTTTTGATTTAATGGGTTGAATGTTCATAAACTCCTATATGCCCTTTAAATTTTTCAAGTTTATTATGGGTGGCAGGGGTAGGGAAGTGCAAACTCTCCTACCTTATTCCTACCATCAGTTTTAAAAGACAGAGAGTTATGTTTTCCAAGTGCAAAAATATTATGAAATGTAAATCATTGCTAAATTATGTGACTGAACAAAACCTTCACCTCTGTTTCATTATGTTTCTGTTTCAGATTATGGTGCTTATAGGCATACTGAGAATGGCACATGCTTCATTCAGAATCTTGTTGTTGAACTTAAAGAAAGTTATGAATCACTGGACTTGGTAAAAATTGTGACTCGGACATCTCGCAGAGTAGCTCTTGATTTTGAATCAGATGAAGGGAATAAACAGATGCCAGTTGTTCGCTCTACACTTGGAGCAAAAGTTTATTTTCGAAGTAAGAAAGAAATACTCTGATTCTTGCTGACATTTATTTGGTGAGGAGTATGGCAGTAACTTATCTGTGTCAATAAAATTGAGTATCTTTACATCTGTTGATTATTTTGATTGTAAATAAGTTTATGTAAGCATTTTCTATTATTTTATGATGACTGACACCAATAATAATAAAAACGTCTTTTCTCTGTATATCATCTCTTTGAGGGAAAACAGTTGAAGCAGTATAAATGGAATTGAATATGCAGGTTGGGGCATAAGTCGTGGTAACTATTCCTTTTCCATAAAAATGCAGGTTCTACCAAGCAAATGGAAATACAGATACAGATGGGAATGGCGAGCATTAGGTGCTGTGGAATGTATGAATAATCCCGAGTAGATTTACCAGGTGTAGGATATAAACTGTCAGTATCCAGTTCGAACCCCACTGTCGGCAGCCCTGAAGATGGTTTTCTGTGGTTTCCCATTTTCACACCAGGCAAATGCTGGGGCTGTACCTTAATTAAGGCCACGGTCACTTCCTTCCAACTCCTAGCTCTTCCCTGTCCTATCGTCGCTATAAGACCTATCCGTGTCGGTGCGACGTAAAGCAACTAGCAAAAAAAAAATTTTTTTTAAATAAACTGTCAGCCATGAAATCCTAATACTGAAAATGTTTTTTCTCAGAGTAACCTTTAGAGTAAACCTTTATATTAGTCCCCTAGATTGTCCACTACATGTTGCCAACAATGCAGGAGACATTGGTTACCAGTTGCCTCACCCATGTTTCACAACATTGGCAATATCTTTTCATGTCCCATACCATCTCCCATGCAATGTCCTTTCACTTTGGGGATGAGGTCAAAGTTACATGCTCTGGTGAGTACTGAACAGAACTCCGTACAGCTTCTGCTGCATGCAGTCTGGCGTTTTCACTGTATCCATCTTCTGTCCACGTCCGTGCACTGGATAAATGCTGCACGTGATACATCAGTCTGGATACTAACAGGTCTTCCAGACTGCTGCACGTCACTGCTTTTTCACATCCGCGCTGAAATGCTGCTGCCCATCTCGCCATGGTTCTGTATGGAAGGGCACTATTTCCCCCACAGATGACATTCTTTGGCGCTGCAACCCCAGGGAATGGCCAGTTTGGTGTATGCACACATACTGTTCTTATCCCATCGCTAGAGCCCCGATTTGTATGAAATATCAAAGTACATAAACATGTAGTAAATATCAGTGAAATATGTAATATTCGTATTTATTTATTTTATGAACAACTTTCTCTCATGCAGAGGCTGCCTTGTGACAAAGTATAATTTTTCATTCATTTTTAGAAGAAATAGATATACTCGAGAAATTTAGATGGTAACCTAATTTTATTGTAACAATGATTTCTTAGAATTATTAATGAACCCTTTAAGGCTTTGATGGCAGAGACATGTGTTTCTAAAAATTTGCGGCAAAACTGGAATTGTTCCCCTTGCTCCAATCATCAGACCCACATTTTCGATTTCCTCTAGCTGGTATTTCTCCTTGTAACAAGGATTTGGTGGTAGGTAACAATAGGTAACATTATTAATGCACTAAATTTTCAAAATGTTCGTATATTCCTTTTATTATAAGTTATGGTTATTATATAAGACAACAAAAATGTTTTAAACACCTCTATACTGTACCAGGAACCACTTACGGTCTGGAACATTATTTTATTCAATGTCAAGTACTGCAACGGCACGGCCCTGGTAGGCATTTTGTGTACAAGGAACCACAACGGCACGGCGCGGACATGCATTTAGCGAGCAAACTATGTCACAATCTCCACGCTGGAAATTGATCTCACACCAGTCCCCAGGGATGGGCGCGACTGAAGGCTGGAATCGAGAGCGTCAACCAGTGTTGCCAACGTAGCGGATTTTCTGCTAAATTTGGTGGAATTAGAAGACTGTCGGCGGAGAAATATACCATTTAGCGGACAGCAGATTTTTTGGCGGAATTCTAGATTTATTATAGCAGAATTTAGCGTTTTATCTATATTACTTTTTAAAAAACAATTTTACTCCAGTCTGTCTCTGAGCTATTCCGTATTTCTTGTCAGGAGCTAGCAGTCAATGAGGAAAACATGTTATTTGGATCTGATGTTATGAAATCGTGGTATCATAAATTTGTAATGCGTGGGGAAAGGGTACTTATCTCGACAGATAATGAAACTGTGAGAGAGTAGCATTTATATTTATGCTATGAAGGAAGACTGTTTAATGAACTGGCCTGTTCTGTGTGTGGCCCTTGAGGTAGGAGATTCACCTAGTTTGCACCCAGCAGTAAAACGCCTACAAGTTTTAGCTCGCCAGCTCGCAGACAGGGGGTTAATCCCAGTGAAACTCATAGATCAGGTGAGTACAGACATTATTATTATTATTATTATTATTATTATTATTATTATTATTATTATTATTATTATTAATATATATAATTCGCTGGGGCCATCAAGGACCACGTTAAGTCTTGTTGCATTTGACACTGAACTTGGCCTTCTTTAGAGCCCAAATTTCCCTCATTCTTTGTGAGTGGGCCTGCTTACGCTCCTCTGTCCAAGGGGCACCGTGTCTTCTCTTTGGTTGCTCGTCTCGGTTTAGCCCATTCGTCAATATTTTCTTGTGGAAGAGATCTCTAATAAGGGCGTCTTCAGCTGAGATATGTAGCATTTGCAGGTCTTCTTTGGTATTTCTAAACCAGGGAGTTGTGGTTTTGGGGTTTGAATCAAAAAAGTAAAAGATTTCTTTAGTTAACTTTCTTCCGTCCATTCTTTTCAGATGACCATAAAATCGTGCCCTTCTTTTTCTGATTGTGTCGGTAATTTTCTCTATTTTGCTATCTCTTTTGATGGATTCCATTTCTGTACTTTGATCCCAAGATTCCTCTCACAATTTTGCGTTCTCTTTTCTCCAGTTCTTCAAGGAGTCCTTTGTTGGCATTTAGAGACAGGGTTTCGGCTGCATATAGAACTACTGGCTTCAGAACTGTTTCATAGTGACATATCTTGGTGTTTTGGGAAAGGCATTTTTTTGTTGTAGATTGTGCGGGATGTTTGGTAGGCTATTTCCAGTTTGCGTACTCACTCCTGAAGTGCTTCTTTGTCCAGTCCATTTTTCATGATGATCTCACCCTGGTATTTGAATTTGTCTACTCGGGTGATGTCCCCGTATTTTGTATGGAGTTTTGATGGAGCCTCTTTGATGTTAGTCATTACTTCTGTTTTCTCAAACGATATCTGCAAACCAGTTTGTTCGGCAATTTCCTTTAAAATTTCAACTTGAGCTCTAGCGGTTTCTATGTCGTTTGAGAGAACAGCAATATCATCGGCAAATGCTAAGCAGTCTGTTGTAATCCCCTTGGATTTGGTTCCTATTCTCAATGGACTGTAGTTGGTTTCCTGTAATCCCACGTGCCAGGTTCTGATGATCTTTTCAAGAACACAGTTGAAGAGTATCGGGGATAACCCATCACCTTGTCGGACTCCTGTTTTGATGTCAAAGGAATGCGAGAGACATCCGTGGAACTTCACCTTGGATTTTGTATCGGTCAGGGTGGCTGTAATTAATGCCAGCAGTTTCAAATCAACTCCAAATTCATTTAAGATGTTTAGCAGGACTTCCCGGTCAATGGAGTCGTACGCTTTCTTAAAGTCCACAAAGACAGACATATACTGCTTGGACCTTAGTGTACAATATCTGATGATCGTTTTGAGATTTTGGATCTGTTTAGCTGTTGAGCGACCTTTTCTGAACCCTCCTTGGTATTCACCTATTTGATGTTTGACTTGTGCTTCCAAACGCTCCAGGATGGCAAGTGATAGAATTTTGTAAGTCACGGGTAGCAAAGATATTCCTCTGTAGTTTTTGATGTTCTTCATGCTGCCTTTTTTGTGTAATGGATGGATCAAAGCTATTTTCCAATCTTCGGGTAGGGTCTCCTTGTTCCAAATTTCTTCTATTTGCTTTTGCAAGATATCAAGTGATTCCTCTGGGGCATATTTCCATAGTTCTGCTATTAGCGAGTCTTCCCCCGGCACTTTGTTATTTTTGAGGCAGGCAACGTGGCGCTTGATTTCATCTCTGTCGGGTGGTCAGGGGCTGCCCAATGCTCTGTTTCAGCAGGATAATGCCCGCCCACACACTGCTCGTATCTCCCAACAGGCTCTACGAGGTGTACAGATGCTTCCGTGGCCAGCGTACTCTCCGGATCTCTCACCAATCGAACACGTGTGGGATCTCATTGGACACCGTTTGCAAACTCTGCCCCAGCCTCGTACGGACGACCAACTGTGGCAAATGGTTGACAGAGAATGGAGAACCATCCCTCAGGACACCATCCGCACTCTTATTGACTCTGTACCTCAACGTGTTTCTGCGTGCATCACCGCTCGCGGTGGTCCTACATCCTACTGAGTCGATGCCGTGCGCATTGTGTAACCTGCATATCGGTTTGAAATAAACATCAATTATTCGTCCGTGCCGTCTCTGTTTTTCCCCCAACTTTCATCCCTTTCGAACCACTCCTTCTTGGTGTTGCATTTGCTCTGTCAGCCAGTGTACATATGTTTCAACTGTTGGATATATGCTGCTTGTAGGACTGCACCCCCTTCTCCTAGTTTAAGTCTCATCCAATATTTTAGTACTCTTTTCACACAATCAGCTTCAATACACTCCCCACACATAAGTAGTGCCCCGGCGTTAGCCGTGCATTGTGGTAATTGCATTATTATTTTACTGAACCTGGATATAATCTGTTTCAACATGTCTTTTTGTCCTCTAAACCCCATAGCTCCACCCCGTACAGAGCTCTGCCCAGCACCAGCGTTTTCAAAACCATTCACTGAGCGTGTGTTAAATTAAACAAACGGGAATTAGGGTAACCCATGGCTTTCCTCAGGGGTCGGTATTAGGGCCGATACTCTTTCTAGTCTACATCAACGACATTGCAACTTGCCGTTTGAAAGGATGTATCACACTATATGCCGACATGTTCTATACTGGTTTCAATACAGACTCCATTGTTAAAGATATGCAGGAAGACCTCAATACTCTGTGCTTTCTGTTTCAAGCAAATAAATTAACAATTAATGTGGATCAGCGGTAGAGTGTCGGCTTCCGGATCCCAAGATAGCGGGTTCAAACCCGGCAGAGATAGTCGGATTTTTGAAGGGCGGAAAAAAGTCCATTCGACACTCCATGTCGTACGATGTCGGCATGTAAAAGATCTCTGGTGACACATTTGGTGTTTACCCGACAAAATTAATTAAATCTCAGCCATAGACGCCCAAGAGAGTTTCGGTTTACTCGATCTGCCATCTAGTGGGGGCCTAGAGTAAAACGGAACGTCGAAATTGACGAGCAGACAGCCAGATGGCGTCAAATTGAAATGTCTGCACACGGTAGCTGAGGCCATAGATTATTATTATTATTATTATTATTATTATTATTATTATTATTATTATTATTATTATTATTATTATATGGTAATGACAAAACAAGGTCAGAATGAAATCCCACACAGTAAAATATATATGCTGAATACTGAAATAAAACTAGTTAGTACTGTCAAATATCTTGTGTTGGTAATTGATAGGCACTTGAACTGGACAGACCATGTTGAATACATTACTAGAAAGATCACACCTGTTGCCAGAATGTTAAAGAAAGTTAGTTATTTTATCCCACAACATCTTCTAAAACGGATCTACTACTCTTTGGTTCATAGTCACCTGCAATATTTGAATGTAATCTGGATGTGCTGTAAGAAGTCTGACTTGAATGAGCTAATGATAGTACAAATGCAAAAAGGAAATATCATTCGGGTTGAATATGAACAGGTGTAACTAGGGGATTCGCAGGAGTAAAATAGATCTGTTAGAAATGTACTTAATCTTCCCTACTGAACGCCAACAAAATATCTATACCTAAGTGCTAAAATACCACCCGTATGCATGAATACAGAATTCAATACAGCTTTACTCGTGTATAAAATAGAACATAAATTTATACACCACAACACTAAATATACTCTGAATTCTGACAACCATCCATATAGTACTAGGCACGCAAATGACTTTGCCTTATACAATGTTCGTTATTATAAATATGGTATAAACAGCTTGAAGTTCTCTGTGATCCAATTAATTAATAACATCCCTGTGGAGGTAAAAACAGCACCAACTTTGGCAAAATTCAAACAAAGAGTCAAGCATTATTTTTGGGAAAAGTACAGTGCTGTTTAAATCAAAATATCAGTTGTCATTTAAGTCATTCTCCCAAACAATCTTGCAAACTGTATACTTGTACATCGGCAACTTTTATGTTATGTAAATGTAAATACTCTGTAATCTGTTCTTGTACCTCTGCAACTCTGTGTTATGTATATGTACTGTAAATACTCTGGAATGAATTCTTGTACGTTTGCAACTTTATGTTATGTAACTGTAAATAATCTGAAATCTATTATTGTACTTCTGCAACTCTTATGTTATATAGATGAAAATACTCTGTAATCTAGTCTTGTAGTTCTGCAACTTTCATGTTAAGTAAATGTAAGTACAGTCAGAAATATTTCTCTGTAATCCTCATATTGATGATGTACATATTTTATATATTGTATGTGTTTATATGCTCAACCGTTTACTAACAATCTCATAAACGCAAACTATATTTAGATATCTAAGTGCCCGCCAGTATGTAATGTCTTGTACAATTCCAATGTATGAGCCCGCAGGCTCGTTGGAAATAATAGAAATAAATGAATGAATAAAAACAGACTTTCTGATATTTTCTACAAATTTTTTATTGCATTAAGTGACCGAATGTATTAATAAGTTCGTTTTGAATGAAAGAACTTGTGTACATCGCCTTCCCACCACTGGTCGTTAATTGGTCTTTCAGAATATAATCTCCATTGTTGGCTCGGTATCTCAACAACGATCGAAAATTCCCATCATTTTGGTCCAGTTATTCAAAACTTATTCGTCCAGAGTCACGATGGCCCCTTAGAGCTATTTGCTGCCTCCCGCAAACCCGTATTGTTTGTATTATACCGTTTTTCCTTCCCCTCCCTCTTGTACACCTACTGTAACCTGTACTTTGCTTGAGGGAGTCCTAACTTCCTTCCTGTCTCCTGTGAGAATCCTAATTATCTCCCTCAAACTCTCCAACTCCTCCCTCATACCCCTCAATGCCTCGCAATCCAAGTAATCCAAGTAATGGAAAGAATGGATATTAAGATTATGGGAGTAAGTGAAATGCGATGGCTAGGTTCAGGTTCTTGTAACATTAATGAACACAGAGTATACTACTCAGGAACATCTAATGGACAGTATCAGTCTTGAGTAGGATTTATAGTATCGAAAACTATCGCAGAATGTGTCACCAATTTTGTACCTGTTTCGGAGAGAGTAATGTTGCTTCAAATAAGTGCTCTACCTACACAACTGAACATTATCCAGGTCTATGCTCCAACAACAGACAATAGTGGTGAAGAAGTTCCAGAATTTTACTCCCAAATCACAGATGTTTTCAAACAACTATCGAAAAAAGATCTTACAATAATCATGGGTGATTTTAATGCCAAGATTGGAAGAGGATCTGACGGCGACATTATAGGTCTTATGAAAGAAATGAGAGAGTGCATTTGCAGGAGAATGAAAATATGTAATAACTAACACATTCTTCACACTACCACCCAGATGTCTCTATACATGGAAATCCCCAAAGATTCAGATGAAAATATTACCCGGAATCAGATTGATTATGTCTTGATAATTCAAAGGTATAGAAATAGCTGTGTTTCAATGAAAACATATCCAGGGGCCGACATTAACTCAGACCACGTTCCCCTAGTTGGTGTCTTTAAAATCAGAATGAAAAAAATTCAGAAGAAAAGAGTCTAAATATATGATATCCGAAAATTGGAAGAACCTTCCATAAGGGAAAATGCAGGAGTCCGTTGCAATAATGAACTTAAGTCTCTGTCAGGTAACTTGTACACTAAAGAGAAAATTAAAAAAATAAACTCTATAGTGGAATCCGTTAAAGAGGAACATTTGAAACCTAATGTCACCGAAAAGAAGTCATGGATGACTGAAGAAATACTTGAAATGATGGACAGAAGGAGGAAAGTGAAAAGTAGCCCTGATGAATACAGGAATATCAACAAGGAGTTCAGGAAACGGATACGAGAAGCTAAGGATAAATACAGGAACAGTGCAATGAAATAGAGAAATTACGACTGAAGCATGACAGTTTCAATGGTTCACCGAAACGTCAGAGAGGTGACTGGGAAATACAAATCAAGAACAGGGAACAGGTTGGTGAATAGTGAACGGAAAATAATCGTTGGACAAGAGGAGCTAAAACACACGTGGAAAACATACGTAAAACAACTCTTTTATGACAATCGTCCTGAAACTCCTGAAGTAAACTGCGAAAGAGGACCTAGAATTCTGATGAAGTACAAACTGCGATAAATGGAACGAAAGATGGTAAATCGCCTGGCCCCGACAATGTAAATTCCGATATTCTAAAGCTTCTCTGTGAAGATAATTGAAAATGGTTGACTGCATTATTCAACGACATCTACGACTCTGGTTACATTCCACAGGATTGGCTTAAAACTGAATTTATTGCATTGCCCAAAAACCCCGGAGCTAAAACATGTGGTGAGTACAGGACCATCAGCCTCATGAGTCACTTACTAAAGATATTTTTAAGGATCATTCACAGAAGAATATACAAGATCTGTGAAGAACAAGTTTCTCCTACACAATTTGGTTTCAGAAATGCATTTGGTACGCCTGAAGCATTGTTCTGTATCCAGGTACTGTTTCAAAGGTGCAGAGACGTGAATTGCGACATGTATGGCAGTTTTATTGATTGCCAGAAGGCTTTCGACAGAGTAAAACACCAGAAGATCGTTGACATCTCAAAAAGCATTGGTTTGGATGACAAGGAATTGCCTATAACAGTAAACTTATGTTGGAACCAGTCGGCTTCTGTGAGGTTGGACAGAGAAAATGCGGAGGACATAGACATTCTGCGAGGTGTAAGGCAGGGTTTTATATAATCTCCACTGATTTTCAACATATATTCAGAACGCATCTTTAAGGAAGCTCTTGAGGAAGTGGAGATGGGAGTGCTCTTAAACGGCAAATATATCAACAACATCCGATATGCCGACGACACAGTCGTCCTTTCTGTTAGTGAGGATAGTTTATAGTACCTTGTGGATAGACTTACACAAAAGAGCTCTGAATATGTTCTAGATGTCAACACTCAAAACACGAAAACAATTATAATCAGTAAAAACAGGGTTCTTAAAGGTCATCTTAAGATAGGCCAGAACAACATTGAACAAGTTCATAAATACACGTATCTTGGTACCACCATCAATAACCAATGGGATCTTTCTGATGAAGCGAAGACCCGAATTGGAAAAGCCAGGGCTAATTTCAATAAGATGAGCAATGTGTTTAAGAATCACGGGTTAGAAATGTCGATGAAGATCAGACTTCTACCCTGGCATGTGTTCTCCACTCTCTTCTGTGGTGTTAAAACATGGATTCTGACAGAATTATTGGGTAAACACTTGGAGGCTTTTGAGATGCGGCTATATAGAATAATGCTAAGAATACCGTGGACATCGCATGTCACAAATGTCGAGATTCTACGAAGAATGAAGAAAGAGAAAGAAGTATTGCCCACTGTGAACGCAAGAAAGTTCCAGTACCCAGGGGGGTGACACTTCATAGGGAGCGTCCGAAGCAGTTCCGAGATGGGCCATTCGATCTCCGCCAACTAGTGAAAACTAAAATTCCCTTTTGGAGGATTAATTTAGAGAGCAATGATTGGCAATACACATGCAGTTGCACGCGGTACAGAAAATTCATAACATGACCCCGTTATCGTTGCGCGCGAAGAGAACTTGGTCGTACGGCGAGTGATAGTGCTTGTTGAACGAAAATTTGTTGAGATTCTTTCGCATTAAACGAGGTTTTTATCCAATATGCCGCATCTTAGACGGTGTGCTGCGCCAGGATGTCAGGAATACGCTGACGAGTTACAAAGTCCAGCACTTTTTAGATTTCCGAAGGACTTTGCTAGGTAAGTGAGTTTTATTTAAGATGAATTTTAAAGTCGATTACAACATTCAGGGGTCAAGTTATTTCGTGCATTGAATTGAAAATAATTCTAATAAATTGTCTGAAGTAAATATGTACTATCTTGAAGTCTACTTTGCTTAGGTGCCGCACATGGGTCCAAAATTGTGGAAATAGGCAATTATTACAGCTCTCTGTGAAGAAGCTTTATGGCATAAGATATATCTGTGGAAGGCATTTCGAGCCACAGCATTTCTTTGATAAATTTCATCGAAGGCTGCACAGAAATGCTGTACCTACTGTATTCAGTGGAAGTGCTATTAGTGCAGAGGAAATGCTTGTGTTTGACCGCATGGCATATGAGTGTGTTGATGCTGGACAGGGATCACCTGTCGACACTGGTAAGTGTTCTCGTGTATGTAGTTGCCTGATAAGGTTGAATGGTGAAAGCATGACAGACGAAGATGAAGATAAATTCTCTGTACATTTCAGGAAAGCAATCGCCACATGGGATAGAACCATTCAGTGAAGTGGTTTCTTCCACTCCTGGATCCTCTAGTATGATTCAAAGCCAGCAGGGTGAGGAATTTTAATCAGCAGTATATTGTAATTGCATTTTAATTCTTTTTCTACCAGATCTTGGTTGATGTGATGTAACTTTTATTCAGTAGACTGAAGAAAATGTATGGTAAGCTATTTTATTCAACAAGGCAATTAAATTTGTATTTTTTTGTTTGATGTCATGTTACTTTAAATTTTATAGGACATCTATCTACTGTCGTGGATGCCAGTTTGATTGATATTGAACATTGTTATCATCGTCGACTTACTACTGAGAGTACAGAGAAACCATTCAACGAAGTGGTTTTTTCACCTCCACGACCCTCCAATCTGCAGAAAAAACTGCAGGGTAAGTATTTCTAACTCCTTTAATCAGGAATGTAATTCATTTCCCTTCCTTTTATTTTGAATTTTGTGTTATGTGATGTTACCTTTATTTTATAGGACATTCAGCTTCCTCACACCTTCCGGGATTTGCTGTCCTTGATGTCAGTGTGAGTGAGGGAGAACATTGTCATCTTCAGCTTTCTTCTGAATGTAGTGAGAAATCATTCAATGAAGTGGTTTCATCGACTCCAGGACTCTCCGATATGCAGAAAAGGCTGCAGGGTATGTGTGATTCAGCAGTGTAATTACATCTAGATTCTTTGTTTTTGTACTGAAGTTCGTTTGATATGATGTTATCTTTATAGGACATCTATCTGCCTCACATCTTACTGGATTTGCTGTCCTCGATGCCAGTTTCACACAGGGAGAAGATTCCCGGCTATCTCCCACTGAGTGTAAGTTTCATTGTACATTAGAAAGAGCAGGAACTATCGTCATTTCATTGTTATCCATACTGTGATTTCCTTTATTAAATTCAATGGACTTCTTTTTATTAAGGGTGAGAGAATGTAATGTAGCCTTGACTAAAAATGTTGGAATGACTAGTGGGTTATTGACACTTGTATTATTGCTCTGGATGTTTTGTTTTAACAGGATTAGCTTTCTCATTCCTGAATATATTTTTGATTCAAATGAACTGTTGGAGAGGTAGCAATAGGCTTCTCTCCAAAGTAAATCCACTCAGTTCTTTGCTTTAACGTCAGACATTGAATTCAGCATCCAGTGGTCCATCGGGGTATTTAAGAGTAACTTTTTTGTCAGAAGAGGAAAATTGGAATTAATACTGGGTTTCAAATACTTAATGGGCAGTTGTTGTATAACTTATATACCTATAGGGCAAAAATATAATATCCCTGCTGGGCTCAGTGGCTCAGACACTAGAGTGCTGGCCTTCTGAGCCCTACTTGACAAGTTTGGTCCTGGCTCAGTCTGGTGGTATTTGAATGTGCTCAAATATGTCAGCCTTGTGTCACTGGCACATAAAAGAACTCCTGTGGGACAAAATTCTGACCTCTCAATGTCTCCGAAAATCAAGCCCAAAAAGTACTTAGTGGGACGTAAAAACAATAACATTATTATAATATCCCTCTATCTCTCTAGCATAATTGTTACTAACCAGACCTCGCCAATCCAGACCAACAGTCTTTTCACTGGCCTCGTCTTGTAAGGATAGTCTTGGCAGCTTTGTAAAATGCTGTGACATCATCCGAGCCGTGCTATGTTTGTATGTCTAGCCTCTCTGATGTCTTAGCTGCACCACATTGGATCTGCAACCTATGTTTTTTGAAGGCTCAGCAGAAGCATAATCTTGTAGAGTTCACTAGAGTCTACACATAACGCTGGTGAAAGTTACGATATTTTAAAAACCGCATTTCAGTTGTAAATATCTATTTTCACAGGAAATTAATCACAGTTCAAAATACTGACTTTTAATTTTCATCCACTCTGTGACAAGAAACCACTGGCGTTCAAACTCCTCATTTAGTAAAAAATTATTTACATTTTAGCATTATAAATTATTGAAAGTTCACAACTAATACAGCACTGCGACAAAACAGCTTGCTCCAATACATAAATTAATGGCCTATAAATGCTACAATGAAATGCGATTGCAGTTTTCAATCACTAAAAGGAACAAAGGAATTTACCTCCTTACAGCAAGCTTGGCAGAAGACTACCCTTCCTGGGATACCCTGTGAGGGCATTAGGGGAGCCTACAGCCACCTAGGGGACGTTGTGACTAACAGTAATATTTGACTACACCATGGTTATTTCTCTATGCACTTGTCTTACTGCCAACCATGTTGAACCATTGTCAGTTAACGCCCGGGGTAGAGAATGGTACAGTGGGAAGATAGCATGACATCACTATTGCTGTGACAATACCCTGCTCTTAAATTCATATTACTCAAATTATCTGGGCTAATTATCATGAATTTCATATGTTAGAAATAGAAAAATCCTATTAAGTTGTTAAGCTTTATTTATATGTATATCTCTCTTACAGCTGATTGCAGCGCAATACTGGCTATGGGGAAAAGGAAGCGAAGCTGCAATGGACATCCGGATGAACAAGGTTATTTATTTCTCTGCTATAATGTGTCATTTCTAGATATATTTTTAAGTATTTCATTGCATTTCCTATTCTCTTGCACATTAAAGACTGCTATGACAAAATCTGATTTGTCTTGTTAGTCAGCTTTTAGATTAGTAATGAGCTTGTTTCTGAAATCAAGTCAAACAGTTACTTGGATTTATTTCATCAGCTGAGAACATTCTAACAAGTGGTCTGCAATAGAATACTTGAAATGGAGATATATGTAATGAAATTTTGTTGTGGATGAGTATGGACATACACATAGGCCTACTTGAATTCCAAGTCTCAGCTCCGTGCTCATAGAATAGAGGCACGTGGTGGTTGGTAGTGGTGATATCTTCAGCTCAATGCTTTGTGTGTTTCACCTCTAGTAGTGTTTCTAAAGATTTAGGGTCCGGTACACAAGCTGACTATCTGCAAGTAGGGTCTCAGAAACTTTTTTAACTGAAGGGAGAATCCTACTATGTCCAAAGAAGGAACATAAATGTGAAAATTGTGATTTTTTGCCATTTGTAACTAGTTATTAATTGCAAATATTTGCCAAGCGCTACTCTCCAGGTACTCCAGTTTTCCCTGTCATATTTAATTCCAGCATCACTCTCCAATATCATTTCATCTTTCATTCTTTTATCATTGTCCCAAAGGAGTACGACAGGCTTCGGCAGCTGGCACAATTCCTATCCTCGCCGCTAGATGGGGACTTCATTCATTCCATTCCTGATCCGGCTGAATAACTGGAAACAGGCTGTGGATTTTTTTACGACTCTTTTGCCATACTAGCCATATTCATGACATCATAGTTCACCCCTTCAACATCTGCCATTTAATTTACATAAAATCACAAAGTAAGCACAACATGGGTTACAGCAGAAAATGATCACTTCACATCACACAATGCATACTGATGATATAAAGTTACCATAGTAATCACAATGATCCATTAAAATACTGTAAATTAAAAACAAAGGAAGAAAACCACAGAGATCGCTTGAGCGCCCAATCATTATGGAGCAATTTACGCTTCCGAATTTACAAACGTGGGTGCATGTTTAGGAATCAGAAAAGCATGTATTCAAACAATTCTAAACGGAATAACCAAAGGATCATCCATGCACTAACATTTCTAGGCTTACTTCATGACTACGAAATGAATGCATTTTTTAAAATATTTGTTTTCTTGGGTTGGTACACTGAACATTAATTCTTATTCCTTGGTTTCCATTACAGATGATAAAGTCAAGAGACAGATGAAGCAGAATAAGGTCTCGCCAGTGCTGCAGAAATCAGGCCTTGACCATGCAGACATAGATACTCCCCGCAAGGAAGCTCTTCTGAAGACTGCAGAGGAGTACTGCGAACAGGCCAGGAGAATGGCACTGAAGGTCGATAAACTGAAGGGTAATTGCAAGGGTCTTCGGGAGATGATAAGAAAGAAGAAGAACGTTGAGGACATGGAGGAATTAGTGTCGCCTGGAGTGTGGTTATTAATACAGGGCGAGCTCCAGAATTTTTCACGCCAGCCAAGTGGAAGGAGATGGTCTTCTCAACTGAAAACTTTTGCTTTGGCTGCGTACAAGAGGAGTCCGAAAATGTACCGTTTCCTTCAGTGCATAATGACTCTACCCAGTGAGAGGACTCTGCAGAGACTGTTAATGAACATCCCATTGCAGCCAGGTTTCAGTGAAGTTCTTCTTCAACACTTACAGACTCTCATGGAGAAGCTCCCAGAAGATGATAGAAAGTGTATCCTGATGTTTGATGAGATGGCTCTGCAGCCTGGGTTGTATTACGACGACAACAAGGGATACATTGTAGGGTATGAGGATTATGGGTCAGGACTTGAGGAGTATGGTATACCTGATAGGAGCAACCAGATTGCTGACCATGCTCTTGTTTTCATGATTCAGGGTCTCAAACAGAAATGGAAGCAACCTATTGCTTTCTTCTTCTCTAAAGGAAGCACAAGGGCAGAAGTGCTTGTAAACCTAGTACAGTATGCTGTGAGAGCCTTATTTCACCACAAAGTTCTGGTTGTTGCTACTGTCTGTGATCAGGCTTCCTGTAATCAGCGGGCAGTGAAGATTTTACGGCAGTCATGTGAAGAAGGTACCTATGAACCGGTCTTCAAGAGTGATGGACGTCTGATTGTGTGCCTCTTTGATGTGCCTCACATTCTGAAAAATGTGAGGAATAACTTCTTAACAGCTGACCTGGTTGTAGGTAAAGAAGTTTCTTCTTGGGAACATATTCTGTCTGTTTACAAGCACGATCGGGAAATGTATCGTCTAATGGACAAGTTAACGGAGAAGCATATGTACCCTCGAGGGAAAGGAAAGATGCGTGTGAAATATGCTGCTCAAGTGTTTAGTGACAAGACACACAATGTTATGATGACATTCCATAAGCTGACTCAAGGCCAAATGGTTCCAGGTGCCGACATTACTGCAAGACGCGTCAAAGATATCAATCACTTCTTTGACCTGACGAACGGCCCCAGTGGACCCAAGGACAAGAGAAGGTTTCGATGTAATGTATCTAAGGACTCGCCGCACGTAGATGAATGGCGGAAAATGAAAGGAGCTCTTCACAGCTGGCGATTCCAGAAGAAAAGTGATGGATCTAGCAGTGTGCCTCCCTGTATTAAAGGTTGGATAAGCACTGTTACAGGAATGGAGAGACTATGGTCTTCATTGAAGGTTTCTTTCAAGTACATGAACCTTCGGCAGTTGAATCAAGACTCTCTGGAGAATTTGTTTGCGGTGGTGAGAGATACATGTGGAAGCAATGATTCTCCAACCTGCATTCACTTCATAGCCGCACTGAAGACAGCAGTGGTAAATGGTTTGGTATCACGGCAACTGAAGGGGAAGAACTGTGAAGACGATAATGGTTCATTATTGAGCAACCTTCAGACTTTCTTGGATGCGTCTACATTCAGCATTGGAGGGGAATTTGAGCAGTCCATGGAAGAAACCAACGATTTCTGCAATGAAGTTGATTCGTTATTGGAAAATTCAAATGGTCTGAAAAGTCCACCTTCTGTACACAAGAGTTACAACATCATGAAACTCCACAGACAGTCACCTGCGTATGTATGTGGTTTTCTTGTTAAACAGGTACTGAAGGACTTTGATTGCGCTCTCTGTCAAGGTCAGTTAACCTGTAGCATGGAGGAGAGGAGCTCAGACCACATGTTTATTGAGCAGTGTGAGATGGACAATGGACAGAAGCATCTCACTTACCCAAGTAAGGAGTGCATCACTGCTTTCATGATGTGCAAGAGAGAATTTCAGGAAATGTGGGAAAGGATCAGCCATAAGAGAAACGTGCGGGATTTAGTGAGGAAGATCTGCAGAGATACTGGAGGTGCGGATTATGATTGGCTTTCGTGCATGGACCATAAGGATTCCTTGGTGACAAGACTTGTTAATCTGTTTGCGAGGAATTTAATCACAACAAAAGTGAAGAGACTCCATGAAGAAAGTCAACTTTCTGGCTAACTGGGCCTTTGAATTAACATCTTTTTTCATAACGTGTTGACTGGTGCAGGACTAAGTTCCCTGTGTACCATTTTTGTATAACGTGTGGTCACTGGCGCGGGATTAAGTTCTCCATAAACTGTTTCTATGTAACCTGTTCCATCATAATCATCGTCACCATTATCATCCATTTCCCTCATCCAGCTACTCTCTGTGGGTGGGGAGGTAGGATACACCCATGGTGTCTCCTGCATGTCGTAAGAGGCGCGAAGAGTGACCCCTGCATTTTTTCTCTATGATTAGTGTTATGTAGAGGGTGGTTGCCTAGTTGTACTTCCTCTTAAAACAATCATCAGCACCACCTCATTCAGCTCCTTCCATGTTGGGATGTTTATGGCAGTGGTGGTGGTGATGATTATTGTTTTAAGCAGAAGTAATATCTGCAATCGTCCTCTATCCAGGATCTCTCATATAAACTCACACCGAACACACATTGTTTGTATTCTGCGCTATGGCAGCTGCCTCGGCCTAACTTACGTCGCGTGGTCACCCTGCTTTAAGCGTGTATATAATCTTGTATCAAATGTTACCTTATAAAAGATGCTGGAAGTGTCTTCTTTCCTGGGTGTATTTGGTAACCACATTCTGGCTGACGCGAGTGAGTTCAATAACTGTAATGTTTCTGATTTCATTCGTAATGCTTTCTTTCAGTTCCTCCAATGCATGAGGATTTGTTCGGTACACTTTTTCTTTCAGTTTACCCTACAAGTAAAATTCACACACTGTTACATCTGGAGAACGAGGGGGACATTGATCAGCTCTGATCACCTGTCTGCAGACACTTCCGAGATTGTTAGAAAGGAATCTTCTGCTATATGAGCAGGGGCTGAATCTTGTTGAAACCACCCCTTGCGAATTTTCTTTTTACGTTAACTGATGGAAGAATGTCGTCATTTACCGTTGTTAAAAAAAAATAGGCCCAATTATTCGTCTTGCACTAACAGCACACCAATCAGCATGAACATAATTAGGATTTTCTGCACACCAATAGTAAGAGTTATGACTTCACACGACCATTAAGATGAAACCAGAACTTTTACATACGAATATACAGTGTTGCAATATTAACTGTGCCAGGCTGAGTGGCTCAGACAGTTGAGGTGCTGGCCTTCTGACCCCAACTTGGCAGGTTCGATCCTGGCTCAGTCCGGTGATATTTGAAGGTGCTCAAATATGTCAGCCTCGTGTCGGTAGATTTACTGGCACATAAAAGAACTCCTGCGGGACAAAATTCCGGCACCTCTGCGTCTCCGAAAACCGTAAAAGTAGTTAGTGGGACGTAAAGCAAGTATTATTATTATTATTATTATTATTATTATTATTATTAACTGTCTCACCATTTTAACAGCTGAGATTCAGCAATTCAGGCTTGCCAGGTCAAACTCATGCAGGCTGTTTACCAGGTCAAGAACTATGTGTGCGTCTGTCGTACAACAGATGCCGTAGCGCAGAGTACAAACACCAGACGTTCGGTCTGGGTTTACAGCACCCCTATATACAGTAATACTAATCTGTGAGGAAAAAATGGAAGGGATCCACCACTTTGAAAAATGAAAATATCGGCCAAAGAAAGACAAGGCCACGAAGAGCGTTAAAATGAAAGACTCCCTAGCCTTCGAATGCTCTAACAGCCTTGGGATCGGGAAAGAAGAAGAGTGGACCAAAGTCGGACAGGGTAGATGAAGGTGAGGAGCTCAGCCCAAGTAAGTGGAAGAAATGCCAGGACTCAGGGCCCCGTGGTTGCCAACCCACACTCTCAAGATGAGAGCCCCTGGGGCAGGTGATACCGTTGGTTTATTACTACCATCCGCACCCACAGGGGGGTGATTACGGCACCTTTCCATCTTCCTCTATCCAGCTGCCATTGTTCTTCCTTAACTGTGTTCCAATCCAGGTTTCAGCCATCTTATTCTGGGTCTCCATCATCCATCTTTGCATCCTTCCCTTTTCCATCCTGTAAACATGTCCAAACCATTTTTGTCCATACTGTCATAAAGCCTTTTCTCTCCAATTTCCTTCCTGACTTCTTCATTTCATACTCTGTCCTTTCTTCTTTCTCCTATCATACTTTCTTAAAATTTCCTTCAGTTGGTCTGGATTTTATTCTCTCCTTTTGTCATTGTCCAGGTCTGTGCTGCATGTATGTCTTGGACAAAATTTTCCGTAATTTCACCTCACATGCCCAGTTGCCCTTGTACTTTCTCTCTGCTCTCCGCACCACAAAATCATCTTCAAACATCATTACGTCCAGCTCCCTGTCCCCAAATTTGACCTTTGTCTCCTTCACAATTTTGTCCATAACAGTGGTCATGAAAAAAAGACTATTGGAGGTAAACAAAAATGTAACAAGGGTCTCTTATAGAATTCCATCAGTGAAACCTTAATGTAAAAATTGAACACTGTAGCAGTACCAAACAGCTTCTTATGTCCGCTTGAACTGCTGACAGATTGTGATTACAAGAGACCAATTTTAGGAATTAAAAACTGCAAAATAGGCTGGCGAAAATCCCCGAAAGTATCTATATAGGCTCTATATATTTGCAAAATGGGCAGTTAAAATAAAAATATTAATTTTGTTCAAAGGTAATTTCTTTCATTCCAGGTTTAGTTTTTTCAAATTTTACTTGTTTTTTGAGACTATGCAGTGAAATTAGAATTATACGCATTCTTAGTGTAAAATATATGATCATGAACTTGCATTGAACTAGCTGTTGCGAGTAAATGATACTAGATGGATTTATTTGCAGTGTTAAAAAGGTAGTCGAAAAATAATTCCAAAGTACATTGCTTGTAAGTAGGTAGTCTATTATGTTATTCTCTTTACCGTATTAGTTTAATCAATCAGTATTTTTAGAACTTGTTGACATTCGACAGTTAATTAAACTCAACTCTATAGCCTGCCCGCCTGGATGAGTGGCTCAGACCAGGCCTGAGGCCTGGCCTTCTGACCTCAACTTGACAGGTTCGATCCTGGCTCAGTCCGGTGGTATTTGAAGGTGCTCAAATACGTCAGCCTCATGTCGGTAGATTTATTGGCACGTAAAAGAATTCCTGCGGGATTAAATTCTGGTACCTTGGCGTCTCCGAAAACCGTAAAAGTAGTTAGTGGGACGTAAAGCCAATAACATTATTATCTAGCCTACCCTATGACTATGAGTCATACTCATGACCACTCGAAATTGTCTGTTTTTTATTGGAAAGAACCGCTCTGTATTCTCTCAGTTTGTATGTCGCATCATTGCACAATACTTCAATAATCGAATCACAAGGTCACCTGTGTACGTGGACAGTGAACAGCGAATGAGTGAGTCGACTGATTCAATAGCTTAAATAAAAAGATGTTCAATCAGAAAACCAGTGGGCTGCTGTACATCTCAGGAAGCCTATACAAAACATGATGATTTTAAAAAATCGTCTGCTGATAGAAAGATACATTTTCAAAGACGACAGAGCTTGTTGGCCATGCATTTAGGGTCGCGTACCTATGAGCTTGCATTTGGGGGATGGTGGGTTCGAATCCTACCATCGTGAGCCGTTAAGATGGTTTTCTGTGGTTTCCAATTTTCACACCAAGCAAATGCTGGTGCTGTACCTTAATTAAGGCCATGGCCACTCCCTTTCCACTTCTAGCCCTTTCCTGTCTCATTGTCGCCATAAGACCCGTTTGTTTATTTATAATTAATATGTAGGCTACTTGCTGTGGACACAGGTATTCTTACATGTAATTCATATATAGAGAGAGTTGCGACTTTCAGAGAACTGTGGAAAACTATAAGGTGGTGTTTTAAAGGGAGAGTTATATATATTAACTATGTATGTTTTGTGTTGTAATAAGTGTGTACAGTATTGCACAAGTATCTATTTTTTTTCTGCAGTTCAATTTTGAACTTATTTTGTGTTATGAACTTAAGAATATAATGAAATTTCCAAGATATTTGAAATAATTTAAGAAAAGAAAAGACTAGGCAAACAATTGATAGGCAATCTCTCATCTGCGCAACAGTTCTAAATGCAGATCATTGATGATTGTGTGTACAAATATTTTTCATCTAACTCTATATAGTTATTTAATGGAGTTGTCACTGTCGGGGAAAGGCAAAGATGCAAGGAAGTGGCTGCAGTTGGGTCCACGAGAGTTGAAGTCTGACGTTTAGTGCAAGAGAATTATCTGTTGCTATGGCAACGATAACAGAGATGCCTCATTTAAGGGAGCTATCGCCATGTGGGTGATTGGCTTGCTGTCAGTCGCTTTTGTGATATTATTTGGAGTTGTACTGTGTTCGATGTGTTAGTTGGTGCTGGTTTATGTACCATACTTATTATTTTCATGTTTCTTTCCTCAATATTATTTTTATTAGTTTTTTTTTTTTTTTTTTTTTTTTTTTTTTTTTTTTTTTTTAAGTTAATCAGTGGGCTAGTTGCACAGTTCTATTCTCTACTTAACATGTGGATTTGTTGAGGTTAGGCATTTTGTCAAACATCTGGTATCTAGTGGTAACGATCAGCCTGTAACATGACCCAGTGGAGACTGACATGATGATTAGGAATTAATTGAACCCACTTTTCACATACTTCCACACAATGCTTAAAACAATATAACATTCCCCAAAAAATTCAGGTCTTACCATGTGTTCCAATATTTGGCAACTCGATTGTGTACCGGGTACTATGTATTTCAGTTTTGAAGTGTAATTTCCTTGATTACGTTTGAGCCTTCTACTTTGTCGAGTGCAAACATTTGCTTTTGGTGCTGTTTTATTTTATATATTTTGAGTTATTTATGTGATTTTATATGATGTGAGTAGCCTACTTGATATTTGTGCACGATTAATTTCTATCATTCCAGGTTTAGTGTTTTCAAGGTTTACTTGTTTTTTGAGAGTATGGAGTGAAATTAGAATTATACACGTTATTAGTATGAAGAAATAGTATTGATCATGAACTTACTTCGTGTTGAACTACCTAGCTGTTGTGAGTAAACGGTGTGTGTTTGTGCTTCTTACCTGTTGTTGTAATAAGTGTGTACAGTATTGCACAAGTACCTATTTTTTCCTGCAGTTCAATTTTGAACTTTTTTATTTTGTGTTATGAACTTATCAAGAATATAATGAAATTTCCAAGATATTTGCAATCATTTAAGAAAAGAAAAGACTAGGCAAACAATTGATAGTCAGTCTCTCACCTGTGCAACAGTTCTAAATGCAGATCATTGATGATTGTGTGTACAAATATTTTTCATCTAACTCTATATATTTAATGGAGTTGTCACTGTCGGGGAAAGGCTTTGATGCAAAGAAGTGGCTACAGTTGGGTCCACGAGAGTTGTAGTCTGACATTTAGCGCAACCAGCGAGAAAAAGTTGACTAACGCTGCTTGAAAATGGTCTGTTGCTATGGCCACGGTAACAGAGATGCCACATTTAAGGGAGCTATAGCCACGTGGGTGGTTGGCTTGCTGTCATTCGCTGTTGTGACATTATTTGGAGTTGTACTGTGTTAGATGTGTTAGTTGGTGCTGGTTTATGTACCGTACTTATTTCCATGTTTTTTTTTTTTTTTTTTTTTTTTTTTTTTTTTTTTTTTTTTTTTTTTTTTTTTGTTAATCAGTGGGCTAGTTGCACAGTTCTATTCTCTAGTTAACATGTGGATTTGTTGAGGTTAGGCATTTTGTCAAACATCTGGTATCTAGTGGTAACGATCAGCCTGTAACATGACCCAGTGGAGACTGACATGATGTTTAGGAATTAACTGAACCCTCTTTTCACATTCTTCCACACAATACTTAAAACAATATAACATTCACCAAAAAATTCAGGTCTTACCATGTGTTCCAATATTTGGTAATTCGATCGAGTACCGGGTACTATATATTTCAGTTTTCATGTATCATTTCCTTGATTACATTTGTTGAGCCTTCCACTTTGTCGAGTGCAAACATTTGCTTTTGATGCTGTTTTATTTTACATATTTTGAGTTATTTATGTAAATGTAACAAATTATTTATGTAAGTAGCCTAGGCCTATTTGATGTTTGTGCTAGATTAATTTCTTTCATTCCAGGTTTAGTTTTTTTCAAGGTTTACTTGTTTTTTTTTTTTTTTTTTTTGAGAATATGGAGTGAAATTAGAATTATACACGTTATCAGTTTGAAGAAATAGTATTGATCATGAACTTACTTTGTGTTGAACTACCTAGCTGTTGAGTAAAGGTGTGTGTGTGTTTGTGATTTTTGCCTGTTATTTGGAATAAATTAATTAAAAATATAAACTGTGTACTTTATATGCTGCGTTTTACTGCTTCCTTGCCTTCTGTTTTCCATACCTATGTATCAAAGTCGTGGGAAGGGTTCAACGAACGAGGGAAAGAATGAGGTTATGTCAGATCGTGATTTAGGTAAGTACGGGCGTTTTGGGGTTTTATATGAATTGCATTAACATTTTCAGCAATCACTGTTGCATTTATTATTTAATAGATAAAAATTTACAATGAAATGCGAACGGTGAAACAACGATACAAGCTAGCATAACACAAGGGTTGCCAACATACAAGTACGGCAATTTCAATTTACTTTTTCAAGTAAAAGAGACAAGAGAAGCTTGTGATACAACTTTCCTGCCGAAATGCCATCATTATCTCTATTGCAATTAAAATTTTAACAAAATAACAACTATCATCATCGTGTGTATTACGAGGTAGTATCGTGGGATTTATTTCCTTATGTTGGCAGAGAGAGGATGGCCATTGTAGATTCCATGACCTGTTTTCTCAGCCAACTTTATTATACAGGAGTGACGGATCTATTTCTCTTACATGATCCTTGCCAGTACCTAGGACACATCATACGGAACAGCAGATACAATCTCCTTCAGACCATCCTGCAAGGAAAAATTCCAGGAAAAAGAAGCGTTGGCCAAAGAAGAATATCCTGGCTTATGAACATCAGAACGTGGACCTCTAAAACGTTTACAGAGCTTTTTCGATCCGCAAGTGACAGGACGAGCACAGCCAAGATGGTTGACAATATCCGGAACGGATAGGAACCAGAAGAAGAAGAAGAATTGCCAGGTATATTTGTTTTAGTAGGAATGTTGTTCATTGCTTAACGATAATAGAGTTTCTTGTTATTTCTGTAAGCTTCTTATATAAAAACGTGACACTGAAAATTTAGGTGCAACACACAGCTTCAGATACCACCAGCCGCCATAGTTTGTCACTTTAATTAATTATGTGTAGACATTCTGAAATCTATGTTGCTTGTATTGCTCTCAATTCTTGAATTAGATTAAAGGAATTAAAGAATCGGAGATTTTACGATGGTAGAGCATTTCATCTCATAAGTCACATCAATTAATCAATTCAAGTATTTCAATTTTAAATTTTTAAAATACATCACTTTGAAACTTTCATTGTTGTAATGGCGGTTACACTGCACATTTAAAAATAATTTCACTATACTGAGTGATACAAGCAGCACCTGCAACATTACTGAATGCGGGAGCCATTACATTTTTCACAAGGATTATTAGAGCATACCACGTAGTACGGTATTTGTATACCTAGAACTAATCTGCTGCATTTTTTGATCACTTACATATACAATATTAAGCTCAATTAAGAATTAACTCATGAGACTTATCACTCTAAAAACGCACTATCCCATGAAGTTTCTTCTTTTAAGTAGATGGCCAAAGTATGTTCTAAAATAAAGGGTGCTGACACAGCATTTTTCCACGAGGTCATTGACCCCTAATAGTATAACTATGGCGTTCTTGACCCGTAGTAGTGTACCTACGTAGGTGCTTACCCGAGTTAAATGAACTCTCGGTGAGGTTAAGACGCATAATAACGTCATAAACTTGCGGACGAGAGCAAGCCTGACCTCACAGACTCCATTGGAGGGGCCTAATTGATCAGGGAATGATCTGGGGGTGTTTTGACTCCTAGTTGAGGTTATGGCATCATTCCCATACGTAAGAGGGCAATGCTAACCTCGCTGACCAACCTGGAGTGTTTTTGACAGTAGCAGGGTAAAGTATCTTCTAGAACAATGGGTGTCAGGCCCCACGGTGTAGGAAGCAACGCGTCCGCCTGTCAGCCGACGGCCCCGGGTTCGATTCCCGGCAGAATCAGATGCTTTTTATTTGTAAATGATTAATATACCTGGCCTGGGGACTGGGTTTTTGTGCAGTCCTTAACGCTCCTTTCCTCACATTCAACACTCTACACTTCCGCAATTCCAATTACACGCAGGTTCGTATCATATGGTGCAAGTCGGGGCAAAAGATCTCTGTAGTTCGACGCCTTGAACAAATAGCATTAAAAATACAATGGGTGCTGAGTCAGAATTTTCCCACGAGGTTACTGACCCCTAGTAGTGTACCTATATATGTTCTTACCCGGGTTCAATGATTTCTCAGTGAGGTATAGACGAGGAATAACGTCATAACCTTGCGTACGAGATCAAGCCTAACCTCACAGACGCCATTGGAGAGGCGTAATAGTCCAGGGAATGATTTGGGGTGCGTTTGACCCCTAGGTGAGGTTATGGCGTCATACCCTTACATGCGAGGGCAATGCTAACCTCACGAGCGAATCTGGAGTGTTTTTGACCTCTAGGTGAGGTTATGACGTTATACCCTTACGTACGAGGGCAATGCTAATCTCACGGGCCACTTTGGAGGACCCGAATCAGACGGGCCCCCGTTGGAGGAGCCGAGTCGGAAAGATCATGGACACCTTTGGAGGTGCCGAATCGATCGGGCGTCCTTGGAGGAGCCACAAATCGATTAGATGACCTACACGTGAGTTAAGACGTCATTATGTCGGGATAATCCAACCTTGCGCATGAACGCAAACTTAACCTCACACACAGGCTCCCCTTTGAGGAGTCCAATCGGTTTGATACCCCGTAGTTGAGGTTATGACGGATTAACCCAACCTCGCTACAAGAAACGCTAACCTAACCTCAGACAGGTTCCCCTTGGAGGAGCAAACTAGTGAGTTGACTTGTAGGTGTGGTTAACACGTGTGTTAACCTAACCTTGGTCACGAACTGTAACCTAACGTCACACAGGCTCTTTGTCATCTCCCGCTTGGAGTAGTAACGGAGCTGTGACGTAATAAGCGCGGCGATTTAAAAATGCATGCATATCTTTACATAACCGAACGTGCAGGCCTTCCCTTGAAAGAGCTGTGACATCACAGCGTGGGTGATATGAAATACGGACTGGCGGCTAAGGGTGCATTACGTTATAACCTAACATGTGTTCATTCCTTGTCTCGTTTCTCTGTGGTGTTGGGTTTGTGGTGAGATGAATCTGTTAAGGCGGATTTTTATAACCGGATGCCTTTCCTGGCGTCAACCTCATCGGGGAAGAAAATAAGATTAAATAAATGACGTGATATAATAGTAAGAAGGGAGAGGGTTAAACCCGGTAGTGGCACATTGCCTTCTGTCGAATAACAACGAGAGGTCTGCTCAAGCCTTTACGTCACCATCCGACGGACAAATCACCATCAACAGCGTTATATGCCCTCACTCCATATGAATACTGCGGAGAGAATTGGAATCCCCGACCCGGCTGCGAATCTTGCCCGGGAACCCTTTGAACCGAAGGCCACGACGCAAGGAGCCTGTGTGTGTGTGTGGGGGGGGGGGAGTATGTAAACACACGAGTTAACCTTACTTCCAAGTCACCTATCATACTGTCTAGCAGCAGAATTAGCTGAAGCCTACAAGAATTAAATCATTAAACTCATGCACAAAACGCACAAACAATTTTCGTTATTTTTCTGTTATACTTATGCCATTGAAAAGTCTTCGAACTGGAATATAAACTGCGAACATCGATATAAAATAATACTTTACATACAATTTACGAAGAAAGGCAATATAAAATAAATGATTGGCATTCTGTCAGTGGAGTCGCAACCACCTCCTCATAAAATTCCTCCTTGCTCTTTATGGAATAAAATCTATGAGAGGAAAGACGAGGAAGACTATCAAGAGGAGAAAAAGTTTGTAATACGCTACTAGGTTTATTAGGAGGAGGAGGAGGAGGAGGAGAACAAGGAAGAGGTCTTACCTCGCCCTCCTTATAGAACTAAGTCTGTAAGGCAGTGGCGGCTCGTTTGGGAGGCGCTAAGGCGCGCGCCCCCCACGGGGTTCCATTAAATTCGGGAATTTTAATCTTAAATGTTAACAAGGGAAATATTTTACTATAAGATTATTATCAAGGGCGCGAGTTGTACTGTGCTGCGGCGCGATGCGCTGCTGGCCCTACGCAGGAGGGCGCTCTCTCACAGCGGACCAAATACTCCCGAGTCTCGCTTGACTGGCCTTGAGGGAGCCAATCAGAGGCGCAGTAGAGATGTGCTGTTCTACGGAGATTCCGGCGCGTTTCTGCCGCGGCCCATCGTTGCATCCAACCTACCCGAAACATTGGTGATCTGATTTCTATTTAACAGGGGTCAGTTTATGCCATTTCTCTCCTAAAACTAGGAACTATTTTACCGAGGCACTTACCTGAGTTAAATGTGCCGGTATACATTTAAAATTGTCTTGTAATTTTAAGGATTATTAACTAACGAAACGAGTAACGACTGTAACTACTGGCTCCTCGCACTTGACTCAAGCTGGCCATACTCACTGGAGAGCGCGATGTTTAACTTTATGTTGATGAATGATCTCGTGAGGTGACTGTGACAAGGTGAAATTACGAGAAAGGTTGTGATTTATATGTAAGCGTAGTGTTATGTACCGGTATGCACTTCGTACAGTATGATTACCGTCGAAAATATTAAAGAACTAACGTTTTCTTCTCTTTCCATCGAGAAGAAAGTCGAACTGAAGGAGTGTTTTAGGCCGACACCAGATTTCTCGTTGAAAAAAACGGAGACAAAGAAAAATGAAAATAGGGCTTTCCAAAGACAAATTAGTTCTCCTGACGTATATAACAAGAACTCGCGGATATGTGAAAGTGATATCTCAGAAACCTTTTACTGCTTTCCTAACCTGCTATTCTCCCGTTCTAGGAAAGGAGATAAATGGATCACCACAGGGGTGATATCAATAGTACCATGGACTTTGAAATGCTTGGTGAAGTCAATGCCGTGTCTTGTGTAAGTGATCACTACAACGAAACTATTCGTAAACATAACTCTATGGTGGACAAGAACAGGCAAATATTATTATTATTATTATTATTATTATTATTATTATTATTATTATTATTATTATTATTATTATGATTATTATTATTATTATTATTATTATTATTATTATTATTATTATGATTATTATTATTATTATTATTATTATTATGAATAAATGAATAATAATAATGAATAATAATAATAATAATCATAATAATAATAATAATATATCTGTATGTATGTTCAGTCTTCAGCCCTAAGGCTGGTTGGATCCTCAACAGCTCTGCCATCAGCTGTCATAGATGGCCTAGGCATCACTGAAGAGGCATACTAGGGAAATGAGTAGTGAGGTAGTTTCCCGTTCCTTTCCTCACTGAGCCAGAAGTTGCTGTTACATATCAGTCTGCCAAGCCCACTGAAATGCACACACCAACCGACCCTATGAGCAACATTTCCACACCATTCTTAGCAGGGACTGACTGCAGAAGGAATGGAATTACTAGCATCGCTCATACCTCAGTCACTTTCATATTGTCAAAGCCAAGGATAAGACAGAGACAGATCAATGAAAGTAACAAAATTGCTCTAGCCCACACCAGAAGACATAGTGCACTGTAAACACTAGGTCCTGCCAGTAAAGGCATATAATAATAATAATAATAATAATAATAATAATAATAATAATAATAATAATAATAATAATAATAATAATAATGGAGTCACCAAAGATATCTACAATAAAAGATGCATATCCAAAAATGCAAAAATAAGGCATTACAACACAGTAGTGAAGCCAGAATGCCTATATGCAAGCGAATGTCTGGCATTAAATTATAATTTAGATAAGCTAGAAATACTAGAAAGGCGAATCATGAGGAAAATATTAGGCCCACAAAACACAGCAGAAGGTTGGAAATTACGAAGTAATGCTGAAATATATCAAAAAATAGAAAATATATCAGATGTAATGAGGAAAAGGAGACTTATGTTTTTAGGACATTTATATCGAATACAAGATAGTAGATTATCCAGTAAGATTTTCAGATATTTGTGGGGTAAGAAATCAACGACAAGCTGGGTCAATGAAGTAAGAAAGGATTTAGAAAAAACAATATAACAACAGAAGAAAAAAATAATAGAGAAGGCTTTCGGGAAAAAGTATTGAAAATAGAAGGATTCCAAGGTAGGAAAGTAAAAAAGACTGGTTCAAAGTGGTCTGAAGACAGAAAGAAGAAACATAGTGAACAGATGAAAGCGTACTGGAAGAAAAGGAAAGAACAAAGAAGAAGGAATTGAAATTGGCACGTGGTCCTCTGTTGGCCCATTCGAAAGAATAATAATAATAATAATAATAATAATAATAATAATAATAATCAACATCATCATAATCAAAACAATTGCATATGCATTGCACCGTATAGTGTTCGAAGTGTGTACCTTGATAACATGTTTTGAAGAACTTGAGATATTTTGTGGAATTATGAAACTAAGGTGCGCCCTCCACTGCTGATATCCACGAGCCGCCACTGCTGTAAGGGGAAAGATGAGGAAGACTATGAGGAGGAAGTGGTTGATATAGGTTACTAGGTTTATTAGGAGAAGTGTGGCTAGAATAAAATAGTATTGTTTGAATTATGTTACATTTGCACTTAGCTTTTGTACATTTATCGCTCATATATCGGGAATATATTTCTATGATATTGATATTCATTTTTAACTTGTAAAATACCAAAATGCTGGTCTTATAACAGTACATAATTAGAAGGATGAAGGAAGAGGAATAGAAGTGAGATATTTGACAGTAAAAATTACTATTATATTCAAATAAAACAATATAGCTTTTTTAAATGTATCAATCATTATAATCATCGTCATCATATGTAAATGAAAATAGAATTAAAAATACATACATACATACATACATACATACATACATACATACATACATACATACATACATACACACATACATTATCATTATAGACTGTTATGCCTTTCAGCGTTCAGTCTGCAAGCCTCTGTGAATTTACTAAATGTCGCCAAAATCCTCGGTTTGCAAATAGTGTTGTGGCCTCATTTAGTTCTATACCTCTTATCTTTAAATCGTTAGAAACCGAGTCTAACCATCGTCGTCTTGGTCTACCTCTATTTCTCTTACCCTCCATAGCAGAGTCCATTATTCTCCTAGGTAACCTATCCTCCTCCATTCGCCTCACATGACCCCACCACCGAAGCCGGTTTATGCGTACAGCTTCATCCATCGAGTTCATTCCTAAATTAGCCCTTATTTCTTCATTCCGAGTGCCCTCCTGCCATTGTTCCCACCTGTTTGTACCAGCAATCATTCTTGCTACTTTCATGTCTGTTACTTCTAACTTATGAATAAGATATCCTGAGTCCACCCAGCTTTCGCTCCCGTACAGCAAAGTTGGTCTGAAAACAGACCGATGTAAAGATAGTTTCGTCTGGGAGCTGACTTCCTTCTTACAGAATACTGTTGATCGCAACTACAAGCTAACTGCGTTAGCTTTACGACACCTTGATTCAATCTCACTTACTATATTACCATCCTGGGAGAACATACAACATAATACTTGAAATTATCAACCTGTTCTAGCTTTGTATCGCCAATGTGACATTCGATTCTGTTGAATTTCTTACCTACTGACATCAATTTAGTCTTCGAGAGGCTAATTTTCATACCATACTCATTGCACCTATTTTCAAGTTCCAAGATATTAGACTGCAGGCTTTCGGCACAGTCTGCCATCAAGACCAAGTCATCAGCATAGGCCAAACTGCTTACTACATTTCCACCTAATTGAATCCCTCCCTGCCATTTTACACCTTTCAGCAGATGATCCATGTAAAATACGAACAGCAAAGGTGAAATATTACAGCCTTGTCTAACTCCTGTAAGTACCCTGAACCAAGAACTCATTCTACCGTCAATTCTCACTGAAGCACAATTGTCAACATAAATGCCTTTGATTGATTTTAATGATCTACCTTTAATTCCATAGTCCCCCAGTATAGTGAACATTTTTTCCCTCGGTACCCTGTCATATGCTTTCTCTAGATCTACGAAACATAAACACAACTGCCTATTCTTCTCGTAGCATTTTTCAATTACCTGGCGCATACTGAAAATCTGATCCTGATAGCCTCTCTGTGGTCTGAAACTACACTGATTTTCATCCAACGTCCTCTCAACGACTGATAGCACCTTCCTTCCAAGATGCCAGTGAATACTTTGCCTGGTATACTAATCAATGAGATACCTCGATAGTTGTTGCAATCCTTCCTGTTCCCTTGCTTATAGATAGGTGCAATTACTGCTTTTGTCCAATCTGAAGGTACCTTACCAACACTCCACGCTAATTTTACTACTCTATGAAGCCATTTCATCCCTGCCTTCCCACTATACTTCACCATTTCAGGTCTAATTTCATCTATTCCTGCTGCCTTATGACAATGGAGTTTTTTACCATCCTTTCCACTTCGTCAAACATAATTTAACCAACATCATTTTCCTCCTCCCCATGAGCTTGGCTGTTTGCAACACCACCATGATGATTTCCTTTTACATTGAGAAGATGTTCAAAATATTCCCTCCACCTCTCCAGTGATTCCCTGGGATCTATTATGAGTTCACCTGAATTACTCAAAACACTGTTCATTTCCTTTTTCCCTCCCTTCCTAAGATTCTTTATTACTGTCCAGAAAGGTTTCCCTGCTGCTTGACCTAGCCTTTCCAGATTATTACCAAAATCTTCCCATGACTTCTTTTTGGATTCAACAACTATTTGTTTCGCTCTGTTTCCTTCATCTACGTACAAATTCCTGTCTGCCTCGGCCCTTGTTTGGAGCCATTTCAGATAAGCCTTCTTTTTACGTTTACAGGGTGCTCTCACTTCATCATTCCACCAAGATGTTCGCCTTTTCCCATCTTTACACACTGTTGTTCCTATTCATTCCCTTGCTGTTTCTACTACAGCATCCCTGTATGCCACCCATTCACTTTCTATACCCTGAAGCTGCTTACTGTCTACTGTTCGAAACTTCTCACTAATCATATCCATGTACTTCTGTCTACTTTCCTCGTCCTGCAGATTTTCTACCCTAATTCGTTTGCAGACATATTTCACTTTCTCTACCCTAGGTCTAGAGATACTTAGTTCACTACAGATCAGATAGTGGTCTGTATCTTCGAAAAATCCGCGAAAAATTCGTACATTCCTAACAGATTTCCTGAATTCAAAGTCTGTTAAGATATAGTCTATTATGGATCTGGTACCCCTAACCTCCCACGTGTAGCGGTGAATAGCCTTATGCTTGAAGAATGTATTCGTAACAGCTAAACCCATTCTAGCACAGAAGTCCCGCAAACGCTTCCCATTCCCATTAGCTTCCATATCTTCCCCACATTTACCAATCACCCTTTCGTACACTTCAGTTCTAACCCCAACTCTCGCATTGAAATCGCCCATTAGCACTATTCTATCCTTGCTGTTTACCCTGACCACCATGTCACTCAATGCTTCATAAAACTTGTCAACTTCATCCTCATCTGTACCCTCACATGGTGAATACACGGACACAATTCTTGTCCTAATTCCTCCAACTGACAAATCTACCCACATCATTCGCTCATTTACGTGCCTAACAGAAACTATGTTGCGTGCAATGGTCTTCCTGATAAAGAGCCCTAACCCAGACTCTACCCTTTTCTTTCTAACACCCGTCAAGTACACTTTATAATCTCCTATATCTTCCTCATTATCTCCCCTTACCCGAATATCACTTACTCCTGGCACATCCAGATACATCCTCTTTGCTGACTAAGCCAGTTGTATTAATATTGATAGCTCCCCATCGAATTCCATTTCGTTCGCCAAGTTGTTTCCAAGAAGTCCCTCGCCTGTCAAATGGGAGTGGGACACCATTACTCCCATAGGTCCGAGGCTTGCTTAAAGTGTTCTGAGCTCGGTAGATTCATGAAGCAGGATGCTACCCTACTTGCACATAGTCCAAGTGATGATCTCTCCTCTAACGGGTTATGGACCACCGGTGAATTGTATAGTCCTAGCCGCCTGAGCACAAGGAGGGCCACGACTCAGAATATGTCCGAGATGCCCACTCCCATTCCATAGCAACTGGTATCCCGACTCTCAGGACCACTTACAAGGTCACTCAGCCGTTGCCCATGTTTCACGAACTAGGACGTGACTACAGTAACCCACAAACATGAACCATGAAATTAAAAATAATTGATTTAATATCTACAGCAACATCAGAAATTTATTATAACGCATTCATATACAGGATGTACTTTATTAACAACCGACAAACTGCAGGGACTTATTCCTGACTGGAAATGGAAGAAAAGATGTCCTATGAACATGTGTCCGGGAATACATCGTTGCGACGGCAGATGGCACTAACGGATGAAATTTTCTCTGACTACTTGCAGTGTGTTTCTTCTGTTGCAGATAGTGTGACTGAAGCAGCGTACTCTAGGAAGCAGAATTGTCCGGTATTCATGTCGGGAACAAGCCGAGATGGTGTTTGTGTAAGGCCAAGGCAATGGAAACGGTCCTGAGACAGCACGACTATACTGAAACAAGTACCCACACAGACACCAACCGCATCACACAACGTTTCAAGCCCTTTTTGGGCGTTTGAGTGATCATGGGTCCTTTCAGACAGACGAACGTGCAGGGAGGCGGACTCTGAGTACACCAGATCTGGAGGAACAGGTTCTACAGGACATTGAGACAGAACCCTAGTGCAAACTCCAGGCAAGTGGCCCGCCAACATGGTGTAAGCCAGACTAGGATTATGTGTGTCCTACATGACCAGGCCATCATAGTTGTGGAATTTCTGTCGTCAGTACTCTTTATCGATGAAGCAAACTTTACTAGAAATGGTATCGTCAATCTGCATAATATTCATCTGTGGGCTACAGAACATCTCCGGAGAATGATTGAAGCGTCTCATCAGCATCGGTCAGCATCAATGTTTGGGCAGTGATTCTTGGCGCTACATACTTGGACCAGTTATTATTCCACAACGCCTCAACGGAGGAACGTACCGGTACCTGGACTTCCTGCAGAATACTCTTCATGGATTGCTTGAGAATGTGCCTCTGGCAATAAGACAGGTTATGTGGTTTCTGCATGATGGAGCGCCACCCCACTTTCGCATTACAGTTCGCCATACCTCAACATCTTTCTGAGGCGCTGGATAGGACGCTGAGGCCCTGTTGCATGTCCTCCTAGATCCCCGGGCTTATATCCCCTGGATTTTTTACCTATTAGGACATCTGAAAAGCGTTGTGTATACTGAACCAGTTCCTGATGTGCAGAGCCTCCAACAGCGTGTTCGCGACGCCTGTGACGCTATTCGGCGAGAGGCCGGATCGTGCGAAAGAGTGAGGCAGTCCATGATACGACGTCTGAACTCGTGCATTGCAGCCCATGGAGGCAACTTTGAATATCTGCTGTGACGTGTTTGCGATTCAGCTATGTACTGTGTTCCGGGACTGTTTTTTTGCCGTTGCACGCACACCATTCATTTCCGGACACATGATCGTAAGACACGTTTTCCTCCATTTTCAGTCAGGAATCAGTCCCTGCAGTTTTCTGTTTTATTAAAGTTCACCACGTATATTCAATATAGAAAATATATAAAAACCTTTCTTTTTGTATTTACGGACATATTTGATACTTTCAAAAAATAAAGCATTTAAATGCTGTAAAAAATTAGAAAACATCATATTTCACACAACACTGCATTTTCAATACAGAAATGAAAATATAAATTTAAAATGATTGATGATGTAATAATATTTTAAGATGTTTTGTATTGACATATTCAATATGTTTATCAAACTGTAAAAATGAGGTAATAGAATAAAGAAAATTTCATATTTTAGATAACGCACGTTTTTACAGTAACGTAAGTTTAATGGAATGTAGAAAACATCATATTTCACATAATATCCATTTTCACCAATGTAAGTTTCTTCTTAAAATATATTATAAAATTGTATACTACAATAACTTATTGTATTCTACTATTTTTTATTTATAAAAATGATTTTTAAAAAAAGCAAACATAGATAGCTAGATTAATGCCTTTATTGGCGTAGTTAAGGCCATAAGGCTATAATAGTTAACTATTAACTATAAAAGTTAATTTTTACTCTCAAATCTCTCACCTCTATTCCTCCTCCTTTAGCCTTCTAACTATGTACTATTATAAGACCAAAATGTTGGTATTTAACAAGTTCAAAATTAATTTCAATAATAATAATAATCTATATATATAAAATAAGAGTTTTGTCTGTACATTGCTCAGAATTTGAAAATAATGGTATTTCTGTATCGGTCATGTCCATAGTAACAAGAAAATGCACTTTTTGCTTTTCCGTCATTTCTGTCTGTCTGTCTGTCTGTCTGTCTGTCTGTCTGTCTGTCTGTCTGTCTGTCTGTCTGTCTGTCTGTCTGTCTGTCTGTCTGTCTGTACACGCATCACGAGAAAACGGTTGAAGAGAATTTAATGAAAATCGGCATGTGAAGTCGGGGGATGAGCCTCTACAATCTAGGCTATAAATCATTTTACTCACGCTGAGTGAAATGGTAGTTTAGGGGAAGGCCTAAAATTAAATTCTCAACTATTTATGTTATTAGTGGTCCTATTTTAAAGAAAATGGGTATGCAAAGTTGACGAACAAGTTGCTATAATCTAGACTGTCAATAATTGCATTCACGCTGAGAAAAATAGTAGTTTAGGGGAACGCCTAAAATTTAATTCTCAAATATTGTTATTAGTAGTCCTATCTTGATGAAAATCGGTATGCAATGTCAGAAAATAAGTCGCTATAGTCTAGGCTGTAAATTATTTTATTCACGCTACGTGAAATGGTAGTTTAGGGGAAGGCCTAAAATGTAATTCTCAAATATTTCTTATTAGAGGTGTAATCGATGAATGCTACATAACTAAGGTTATATAGTATTAAATTTCCTATCATTAATGTCTTAAACATTGTTACCGTACTGGCTAAGATCACAAAGATATTCGTGATTTGGATTTTTGTAACTAAGTCCATATCAGCGCTGAGTAACGAGAAAATAGGTAAACAGTATTTAATGAAAATCTGTATGTTAAGTCGGAGAATAAGAAACTACAGTTTACGGAATAAAATATTTTACAAATCGCAGAGTCGAAAGAAAACTAAATGTGAAGGCCTACAATATAGAAAGCTCATAACATTGATCAACAATACCATTACATTGACCATTGTTTGTCGTGACGTGCTTTGTGTCTTCTGTTGCCCCTCATCTCCGGTACATAGGATTACTGCTACGTACAGAGTATGTTTTATTTGATTTACGACACACCGACATAGATAGGTTTTATGCCGACGATGGGATAGGAAAGGGCTAGGAGTGCCTTAGGCCTTAATTAAGGTACAGGCCCAGCATTTGACTGGTGTGAAAGTGGGGAAACCACAGAATACCATCTTCAGCACTGCCGACAATGGGGTTCGAATGTAAGCTCACAGCTGCGCACCGCTAACCACACGGTCAACTCGCCCAGTCGTACAGAGTCTAACAGCCTGCCTGAATATTGATGGGAAGTAGCTGGGGAGTTAGATAACTTTCTTCTTTAGCATGCCATTCCCCTGATTTATAAATTTTCTGATACTACTGGTACGTAACACACTGGATCATCATAGCATTCGGGCTATTCAATCCCTACCCTGAGGCACTGATTGGAATGAACAGTGTGCATATTTAACGGAATAATGTCAGATGAGTGTTCATGGCAATCTGCGGCCTGGTCATCTCAGCTCTGGAACTTTGGACCGCAATCTAACTGCAGCACTGTTCGTTAAAAGTGATAAAACGTGCGGTTTTCCATTTGATCGAGTATTTTATATGATAGCATTGCTTTCAATCGCTACATTCATACTTACGTTTTTGTAATGACCTATGTTGATTTCAGTTAGGAAAACCACAAAATCAGTCTTTCTGAGAATCCCGTAGCGAAGCACGGGTATATCAGCTAGTAATAATAATAATAATAATAATAATAATAATAATAATAATAATAATAATAATAATAATAATAATAATAATAATAATAATAAATAGTGGTAATAATGTACTAGCACGATCATTAAAAGACTAGAAATGCACAGTTCATTCGTATCCTGCTGTACCTCTTAACGCTATTTTAAATTACCCTGTGGCTGGTATTCCTTTGACGTCATCCGGTAAACGATTCCATTCTCGGGCGGCAATTATGTGTGGCAGTTCGATGGTGAGGAATGACGAGCAGGTTTAATGTTTGAGCCCTTGTATCTCTGTTATGCACATTTGAGAAATAATGAACATGTGAAGAAAGGTAAGATGGGGAAGATGTAGTAAGGACTTGGTGGAGGAGAGACAGAGTATGATGATTACGGCGAACATGGTGTGGCGACCACTCTAGTTCTAGAAAAGATTATGACACGTGGTCAATCAATCAATCAATCAATCAATCAATCAATCAATCAATCAATCAATCAATCAATCAATCACTACTGATCTGCATTTAGGACAGTCGCCCAGGTGGCAGATTCCTAGCTTTTTCTTAAATGATTGCAAAGAAATTGGAAATTTATTGAACATCTCCCTTGGTAAGTTATTCCAATATAATGAAGACTCGAACCCGCAAAGCTTGTATTATGAACTGTGCGCGTTAGCCATTACGCTACGAGTTCTTAGGTTGCATATATACCTCACACGTGCATTTTGAGCGCGTTGTAGCCTTAGGGACAACAGTGGCCTCACATAATATAAAACAACATCGCAACAGTCAACATGGCATTAAAGGAGCCTCGATTAATTTCTGCTTAAGTTTTATTCTAAATATATATTTGTATTTATATAAAGAGAGCAGAGAAAACCTTTTGGCAGATATGTATGATATGTCCAGACCAAATCATGCGTTCGTCCATGATAACGCCGAGGTTCTTCAACTGTGCTACAAAAGGAACTGCAACATTCTGAAGGATTACTCTGGGCAAGGGACGTTTTTAATACTTGTCATATGATTTTGATGGCCCAGAAGGATTATTTGTGACTTTGTAGGCTTCAATTGCAGGCCGCGGGCAGCATACCATTCACTAAGACTCTTTAAGTCAATGATTAGTAAATCTATATTTTCCTGAATGTCTTATGCTGTAGAGTCTGTGTAGAGGTGAAGGTCATCAGCGTACATGTGGTATTTGCAATGTCTTAAATTCGATAATATGTCATTCGCAAAGAGTGGGGAAAGAAGGGGTCCAGGTACAGAGACTTGAGGGACTCCTATATTCACGTGGCGCCACGAGGTAACGATTCTATTATTACCTTTCACATATTGTGAAGGTCAGTGAAGATAGGAATGCATGCAAGCAATCGTACTCTGAGAAAAATTTAGAGCCTTCAGTTTTACAAGTATTATGTCAACGTCTACGCCGTCAAAAGCTTTACTGTAATATAGTGGTACTAGAACTATGACTCGTCCTCTGTCTATTTCTTGTCGAACGTCTTAAGTCACTTGAGTAAGGCTGAAGTTGTACTATGTCCTTGTCGGAAATCAGACTGGAAAGGATTAAGGAGATTATGCATTTGAAGCTACTCTGACATTTGTGTATGGACTATATATTCTAAGATTTTAGATAAAGCTGATAAAATACAGATTGGACGATGGTCTCCCTCGTTCGAAGGCATTTGACTTTTCGGAAGAGGTAGCACGATAACCTTCTTCCAGAGAGTTGTATGTGTGGAGTATAGAAGAGAGAATTAGTTTGACCATGTCTGTCCCAATGTCATCAATTCCTTTCGCTTTCGTGCTTATCCTAAGGATGCTTTTCTGACTTTTAGGGGTGTCACGTGACTGAAATAGAATGTATCTCTGTCAGGGGTGGGGTGTGTATCGTAATGGTTCATAAGTTTCTGTTTGTAGACAGGTCGAATTGAGGAGGAACTAGCAATAAAGTACTCGTTAAGAGCCTGGAGAGGTACTGTAATTTCGTCTTTGTATTTGTTCTTCGTAAGTCTAAGGTTATTAATAGATTTCCACAATGTCATCGTTTTATAATAAACAATTACATGTTATATGGCGTTAAAACTAACAATACATGTATTGTTTTCTATTCTTTTCCACTGAAATTTTTCGTTGGTTTATATCATGGAGATCGGAATAGGAATGTGCACTAAATCTATTTGGTAAAAACAATTTAAAATCCTCAGATGTACATAAAATTATCTCACCAAATCTTGTTGGTATTCTTTGAAGAGAAATAGCACGGAATTGATTATAAACAGGAAGATCAGAAAGCCTGCGTGTTGGAATTCCTTCGAAGCGACCAAGATTTGTAATTTTCTCCATTCTTAAAACACATTTACTAATATTAGACTATTGAAACATCAAGAACGTGTGCTTGTTTTATATAAAAATTAATTCATATCTTGAAAAGATAATGGAGATGTGGTGTGCGCTGACTTCTGCAATGAGGTTACACAACTACGAAAGACATCTAACAGTGTAACGTTCTCGTACAACGTTAAGTCTTTGATAATGTGCGTCTTCTTTTTTGTGTTTAGAGACTTGTTTTCTCAAGTGCACATAACACCTGACAGAAAAACAGAAACACATTAATAAGAATAATTAAATTTAATACTATGAAATATTATACAAAATATAATATTATTAATTTACTTTAAAATGTATATAATTTCTTTCACACACACGTATCTGCTTACCTTCAGGAAAGCTGCACTGCCTGTAAGCTGCTCTTCTTGACAAGTAGAAGAACGAGTATAGATCGCATGGTGATATATAATTATATAACTGTATTGATCAAATTTTGTCTGACGTCATCATTTTCGAACAACCATGCATACGCTGGATGTAGGGGGTACGGAGATAGTACAAGTTGAAAGCTGTGACAACTGTAAGCATGCACCTGGGAGATAGCGCGTTCGAATCCTACGGTCGTCAGCCATGTAGATGGTTTTCCATAATTTCTCCATTCTTATCATTAGGCGAATGCTAGAGCTGTACCTTAATTAAAGACACATCCGTATTTTCCTACTCCTAGAGTGAGTTGGTCGTGCGGTTTTGTGTGCGCAGCTGTAAGCTTCCATCCAGGAGATATTGGGTGTGAATCCTACTGTCGACAGCCATGAAGATGGTTTTCTGTTGTTTCCCATTTTAACACTAGACAAATGCCAAATGCTAGTTTTAAGAAGTGATATCTCATTTCACTACAAGTGTATTACACTTACTATTGCCCCGTGAATTCTAAAACCTTATTACGAAAGGGTGTTGGGAACCCATTTTGAGATTGATACCCTAATGTGTGTGACAGGACCATTTTGGTTCTTTATTTTACGTGAATTGTAATTGTTCCCTCTCTTTCTGCTTCTTTGTTTACGTTGGAGCTTGTGCGCACCAATTCCATCCCGAAGCTGCTATTATTTGAAGCATCCGAGGACTGGTACATCACACCGATGTCATTGAAGCTCAACATTTGGTGTTGGATCCTCGCAAGGCATGTGTCTATTTACTATCTGGTGCGTTGTGTGCTGTGCTTACTGGCCATTTGTACACCGTCTTCCTGCACATTGAACAGTTCGTGCTATGCCCTGTGTTTTCGCCTTTGATGACAAATACTGCCAAGTAAGAGTGTTCCTAAACGCTATTTCTATTTGCACGAAATGAATCGTACTCAATGTTGTGGATAGACATTAATGCTACTACTGTTGTCGCGGATAGACAATGGTTACGTCAACATCGAAATACCTATGTATTCGTTGTATATGTATAGTTGCCTTTTTTACTCTGTGACGTATGTGTGTTGTTGATAATAATAAACGTGATATTGTGAACACGACGGTGAAGTCCTCTTATAATTCAGTGGTTACGATTTATAACACATAAATCTTGGTGCCGAAACCTCCGGGAATATTACGAGTTCAATGCGACACGAGAGAACAGAAGAGGATTTTCACACCACGGACACGGATGTTGAGCGACTTAAGTCTCGACATATCTACGCGTCTCTGAGGAGAAGAAAGGATCACCAACGCAGAACTAGCTACAACTTCAAACCAACAGATAAGACGAAACACAATTACAGTATACGTAGTGTTGACCGTAGATTGGTAATTATTTCTGAACATTTAATGCATAGAAGTTCAAAGGAATTTCAATATTACTCGTAACAAGAAATATAACCCCACCTACGTCAAAATATCCGTAATGGCTTTCATTCCAAAGAGATATATGCATGCAACACTCGAGTAGAACACTAGCGCCGTCTGTTGTAAAAAGGGAGTAACTAAGCTATGATCTTTAACTTTTAATAAGACATCTCTGGCAACCCTTCATTGACAATTGTGTATGACGTAACGTTGAGCAGCGCAATCATTTCACATGTTTATTTTTTGTCTGAATATCTCAAGGAGTAATAGTATTCAGATCAATGAAGAATTAATTTACTAGCAGGAGACATTATGGAAAGCAGTATAGCGAATCAGCTCACGAAATTGAAACGTAGACGAGTAACTCAACGTTCGAACACTACGTGTTTTATTAATCAAATTCATTCGTTCAATCAATCCACGGACTTAGATGAAATAGAGCATATCAGCAAGCGTCTACAGGAAACGTTAACGTCCTTAAGTGCGTTAAATGACAGTATCCAAGATTTACTCGATGACGCGGAGTACGAAGACGACGTGGCAGCCTGTGAAGAATATCTGGACAATTCCAAACGGGCGATTAGAAAGGGCACGGGCCTCATACAACAGAAAAGCGCGAGCAATGAGGCCGACTCTACCACTACGTATCCGAGTGTTATTGTTCAACCCACGACTACAGCGGAGATAAAGCTTCCTACCATTAAACTGCAGTCATTCTCATGGAACGTAGAAGAATGGCTGGGATTCTGGGAGCAGTTCGAGTCCTCCATTGGCAAAAATTCCTCGGTGTCCGTCGTAAACAAACACTTGTTTCTCCGTGGATACTTGGAGGGAGAACCAAGGCGTCTTGTAGACGGTATATCTATAACGGCAGACACATATGAACAAACTAAACAAATTCTGATAGCACGATATGGTGATAAGAACAGGGTTATTCAGTCTCACCTCCATTACTTGGAAAATCTAGAAGTTGCAGTTTTGGAGGCCCCCGAAGTATTAAACACGACCTACATTGAATGCCATCGCCGGATACAAGCATTGAGAGCACCAGGGGAATACGTCGACGCATATGGTCGAATTTTAGCACCCAAACTATTACGAGCCTTTCCAGAGGACATCTGTCGCCGTTGGCTCGTCCACGCTAAAAGACTAGGCATACATGAAGGAGACACTACCCTACTAATGGCGTTCCTTAACGAAGAAGTGGAAGGAGCTCTTAACGCTCAAAGGATACGGGGTGACACCCCATTAACGACCTCTTCATTACCCACAGCAGCCACTCTTCACGTAAACACAAAACCAAACAAACAAAAGGGGCAGCAGACACATCGACCACACCCGTTCTGTGTGTACTGCGAAAATCGAGGTCACTGGGGTCAGGATTGTGAACAGATGAAGGATCCCCAGGTGAGATTCGAGAGACTGAAAGCCACAAACCGGTGCTTTTTTTTTGCCTACGCCGTGGGCACAACAAGACACAGTGTTTTAAGAAGTGGAAGGCATCCTGCAACAAATGTCGAGGGTCACACCATGTATCCATTTGTACCGAGGGCAGCAGTCAACACACTTCCGTGGGCAAGATAGGGGTCATCACGTCCGATTTCACACACCTGCAAACGGCCCGTGTATGGATCAAGGGGCCGACAGGGCGAAGAAGACTAACTCGTTGTATCCTGGATGCAGGGAGTCAATCGAGCTTCATCCACAATTCTCTGATTGATGCGCTGCAGCTTAATGTTACTGATCGCAAGACTCTTGAGATAAGCACGTTTGAATCACCCTCGACTATGTATGATATTAGACGGAAGATTTGTTTCGATATTATGGGCTACTCAACCAGAGCTCAAGTATCGATTACCGCCTTTGAAAGTCACAGCTCCTACACTTTTCAACCAACTGCACCCCAAGACATAACCGCGCTAGCATCGCTAAGGTAGATGAAGCTGGCTGATCCGAGTGACGACCTTGACAAAGATCTTCCGATCGAGGTACTTATAGGTGCGGATTCATACTGGAAGATAGTAACAATGAAGGAACCTATCAGAGTAACAACATCACTGGTTCTTCTTCCTACTATCTTCGGTTACATTCTCAGCGGAAGTAGATCTGGCACGACGATCAACCAAACAATGGTCCATCATGTCTCACTCACAACGGATCAGATAACTGATGAAAGCGTGCGACGGTTCTGGGACTTAGAAACTATTGGAATTGTGAATAACCAAGAGCGAAAATTATCCATTAAAGAAAACACTATTTTTCAAGAGTTTCGCGACTCTTACCGCATCGAACATGGACGGAGAGTTGTATCATTACCTCGAAAGGTGGGCATTCCCTTAACTGACAATCGCACCACCGCTGAAAAACAATTCTCCCTGTTAGAGGCTAAACTGCAGAGAAACAAGGACTTGAAACACATCTACACATGTGGGACTACATAAGGCAAGAGCACGTGGAAGTTGCACCCGAGGACGTCACTCCTTATAATGTTTACTATATGCCACACCACCTTGTAAAGAAACAAAGGGGAGACATCACAAAGTACAGAATTGTCTTCGACGCGTCGTCACATGAACCAGACTTGCCTTCACTGAACGAAACACTGGAAATAGATCCTAACTTGCTCCCTGAAATATTGGGAACCCTGCTACGATTCAGGAGCCACCCGAAGGCTATCGCGTGTGATGGTCACCAAGCATTTTTGCAGTTAGCATTAGACGAAAACGACAGAGACCTCACGCGGTTCCTGTGGTATCGCACCGAGAATACAGGAGATGATGCGTACAATTTCACTGACGAGGTCATAGCCTACCGTTTCAAACGTTTACCATTTGGACTTGCTTCGAGCCCATTTCTTCTGTCCGCTAGTCTTAGGGAACTGGCAACACTGCGTCAAGATATTTATCCATTTGCGTCGAGACTTCTCGATAAATCAACATTTATGGATGACTTTATAACAAGTGTTGCAGACGACATCCTCGCGATGAGATTATATCACGAACTCACCAACCTTTTGATGGAGATCAAACTCCCACTCCGTAAGTGGGCTACTAATTCACTGACCTTGAAGGAAGCCTTGCGCAACGAGGGAGTGGAAATGAGATCCGTAACGAGTGTGCTGGGTATCGATTGGGATACCTCTGAAGACATCATTTCGACCGACAAGGGGGAAATAGCAAGAGAACTGGTGGACAAACCAGGGACGAAGAGGAACATTCTACGCGCCACTGCCAGATTCTATGACCCTCTCGGACTTTTCGCACCTGTGGGGATCGTAGCAAAACTTATATTCCAAGACACGTGGCTCCGAGGCCTATCAACTTAAGCACCTATCAACCATATCCGTTCCCAGGTGGGTGGGCATTACAGGACCAGGACATGAACCAGAGCTGCACGTCTTCTGCGATGCTTCGGAGAGAGCACACGGAGCTGTCGTCTACACGAAGTCAACGCTTAACGACACTCTGGTCACAAAACTCGTCTGCAGCAAAAACAGACTAGCACCCGTGAAGAAGTTAACTCTACCAAGACTAGAGCTGCTAGCCGCACTTGCTGGTACACGCCTTCTTCACTACTTCTGTCAAGAGACTGGCTGTGACATCAAGAATGCTCAGCTGTGGAGCGATTCTACTGTTGCACTTGGATGGATTCGCAACGATCCGAATAAGTGGAAGACCATTGTCTGCAACCGCGTGACAGAAATACATAATCACGTAAACCCCAGTCAATGGAGACACTGTCCTGGAGATCAGAACCCTGCAGATCACCTCACTCGAGGAGTATACGCAGATAATCTAGACTCCTTAGAAACATGGTGGCATGGTCCTCGCTGGCTCATCAAAGACAGATGCGCATGGCCACGTGACCCAACACCCACCTGCACGCAGTTGCCAGAAGCCAAGAAGACGCAACAAGTTCTCACGATCACTATAGCGGAACCCCTACTGGATATCTCGAGGTATAGCTCATACTGGAAATTGCTACATGTCACAGCTTGGGTACTTCGTTTCGTCAGTATGTTGAGCAAGAACACAAAACACCCCAATGCACTAACGGCAGAAGAGCTACGTGCGTCACGCACATACTGGATCAAAAGGGTTCAAGAGGAACGGTTCACTGTTGAACTAGCTGCATTGCGAAATGGTGAACGATTACCAGGCACTTCACAGATTGCTAGATTTAATCCATTTCTACATGAAGGTATCATTCGACTTGGTGGCAGACTACAGTTTTCAAATTTGTCTCAAACTGAGAAACACCCAACAATTCTGGACGGCCGTGATCGGTTCACTGAGTTAATCATTCAAGAGACCCACATCAAACTTCACCATCTTGGAGTACGCATAGTACTGGCAGAACTACGTGAAGAATTCTGGATTCTGCGAGCTCGACAAATAACTAAGAAGATTATGCATTCTTGTCTACCGTGCAAATTAGCGCACAACAGCAGACCAGTGGTGATTGAGGCGCCATTACCAGCAGAACGCGTACAGTTGACACAACCCTTCTCTGTGATTGGGATCGACTTCGCTGGACCCCTGTACGTTAGATGTGGCAGCAATGTTAACAAATCGTACATCATTCTTTTCACATGTGCCACCACCCGTGCTATCCATCTCGAGCTATCTACGGATATGTCTATTCATAGATTCTTGATGGCCATGCAGAGATTTGTCAGCAGACGAGGTGTGCCTCACACCATATATTCTGACAACGCTCAAACCTTCCTCACTGCTCATAACGAGCTTATAGAACTCAATAAGATTATGACAGACACCAAGGTGCACCACCACTGTGCTCACAATGGTATTCTTTGGAAGTTTATCGCACCGAGGGCGGCTTGGTGGGGAGGCTTTTGGGAGAGAATGGTTGGCTCTGTAAAAAGATGTCTAAGGAAGGTACTCGGCCATTCCCAGCTGAACGAAGAAAGTCTCAATACAGTATTGACAAGTGTTGAAGCCACCCTCAATAGCAGGCCAATCACACAGGCCACAGACGCGGGAGATCTCCTGACACCATCCCATTTTTTAGTTGGAAGAAAACTAACGTCCATCCCAGAAGGGCCAGAACCGAGCACGAGGAAAAATCTCGTAAAGGAATACAGATTACAACAAAAGGTCTTGGGGGACTTTTAACGACGCTGGAAAAAGGAGTATCTGCTTCAACTGAGAAGTCACCATGAGGTCAAAAATCAAAAGACCAATGCACATTTGCCCAAGATCGGAGACATCGTCCTCCTCCAAGAAGACGTCAGACCTCGCCACATGTGGAAGAAAGCGAGAATAGAAGAGATGCGCCCAGGAAGAGACGGACATGCAAGAACGGTCGTTCTGCGGCAGCCTGACAACACGCTCATTACTCTGCCAGTGCAGCTGGTCATCCCTTTGGAGATAGACCAGGGTGGGAGGATGTCGCGGATTGACATTGGTTACGTCAACATCGAAATATCTACGTAATCTTTGTATATGTATAGTTGCCTTTTTTACTCTGTGACGTATGTGTGTTGTTGATAATAATAAACGTGATATTGTGAACACGACGGTGAAGTCCTCTTATAATTCAGTGGTTACGATTTATAACAACTGTGATCCCTACATGATTGAATGAACTTACCTTGGTGACCTATATAGTATGCGCACTTTTTAGTGATAGATTTTTGTACTCGTTGGAGAAGTAAGAAGGGTTCCGTTAATACTGCCAACTGAATGGAAATGAAATCTGAATTGAATCGATAATATGATCGATCGATATGAATTTTATAAACCTTTATTATTTTAAGCAAACAACTGTGTCACACACACAATATATAATACTATATAACATTTCCCGTTGCGAAACGTGTTCCTAGCATGAATTCTATAGTTTGGCTTTGCTGTGTAAACAACAACAGTACGAGTACTTAAAGTGTACGCCAGATGTCGCACAGCGATGTTACGCAATTCTTAGTTTGTGTTTCAAAGGTTACCAATACGAATCTCGAAGATAACCGAAGTCGACCACTTCAGCACTAGGGTGTAAATCTATCACTAAAAAGTACGCAGATAGTACATGGCACATTGGACGCTACTGTGTTCAGCGTTATGCTTTGTCAACTTCTAGTGCAAGTAACTGAACTCCATACTCTACCTCTTGCCCCCCTGGTGTCCTCCTTCAGGCGGGGGTGCTGTGAAAATATTACTGTCACATATATATTTAATTCGGGATCAAACTTTTCGAGAAGCCGTATATGTGACTTACCTGTCTGTATGGCACAGCTAATTTTAAATGATAAGGCGCATAGAATATTTCCCCACGTTTCTCCTGCTAATTATATATAAGACTATAGCAGTACATCGCCATCGGATTATTCTCAAACATTTCTCCCGGTTGGCAGTATGTGTCGTGTATGAGACAGCAAAGTGAACTCTGATGCCCTCTATCGGTAACTTATATAACTAGTATTGTGTACGGACTATTATCTCCAGAGCACACAACGATCGCTAGGCTTTATCGCTATCACGCGGGCTACTTCGAAAAGTGACTGTCTGCTGTTGTGACTGAACGAGAACAGACACTGGAGGCCATGTCTCCACCTTACGCTGCAAAAATGAGAGACTAGCCGACTGGAAAAGGATGAAATAGTGTAGAATATCCCGTTTAGGGATTCATTTATTTGTTTTTCAAAATGTGGTGTAACCTTAGTCTGTAAGTGTTTTTTTTAAATTAGTTTAAACTTTTCTTTTTGGTGTTACCAGTGCATCGGTTGATACCGGTAAGTTTCTATGAATATCTCGCTATACATGTAAGTACTGCATCTTAATATTTTTCTTTGGGTCATGTAATATTACTTTGATTTGTCAGCTAATTTTTGTGTGCTCCTTGTGGTGAATTTTCTAGGTCCGTATTCGTTTTCTGTACGCTGTTTGTTCGGCATGTTTGTACCATGGATATTAAGTTATATGCTATTGTTTGACCGGTAACACTGAATTTCTTTTGCCTTTCTAAATTTTACTTTTCTCCTCTGATGCATTTTTATTCTGTTCGTTTGGCGGGTGTTTCATGGTATTATTTCCTTGGTGCGTGTGTTGTTACTATTTCTAATTTATTGCTGGTCGTTACTATGTAATCCTTGACTGTATTTGTGTTAATTTTCATTCTGTCATTCCGTTCTCGTTTAATTGATTTTCATTGCGTTGGTTTCGACACCATATTGACCGTGTGTTGACCTATGCGCTGCATAATCACCACTTGTCCCTTAATTATTTCTGCTTCTTAGTTAATGTACAAATTTTAATAATAATAATAATAATAATAATAATAATAATAATAATAATAATAATAATAATAATAATACTTTTAGCCCAGTAAGGATTATGTCTCCTTTTAATATTAACAGCTTTCATTTAATTAGAACTTCATATTAAGTACCGGATTTCTGTTCCTATACATATAGAAGTAAATTCTGGGACGTACAAAATTTTAAGTTGGTTTTATAATAAGTTTGTAATTTTAAAATGTAATATTCTCAAGAATTTATTCATTTAACATATATTGTTTGGTGGGGTTTAGGCAATTCTTCCGTGGTGGGTGTTCTAACGTTCGGTATCGTTATCTTTTCTTCTCATTGTGTTATCTTACCTATGCCTTGACTAATTACGTAACTGTGTCATTGTTGCTTTTATCTTATCTCTCCCTGGGCATTACGTAACTGTGTCATTGTTGTCTTATCTTGAGATTTCTTCTGGTTCTTGCGTGGCGTCGCTAATGATAATAATTGTTTTGGTCCTGATGGGATATCGTGTTTGACTCTTGGTGTATATTGACGCATTGGGTTAATTGACCTGACTTGTTCTTGATTTTACTGAGTATGAATATTATTTTTCTTGGTTTTATTATCTATTGGATTCTAATTGGGATTTGTGTTAAATTCATTCATGTTCATACTGTTCTAATTTTGGGCCGGCTGATGTGTTACATATTTTTCGTCGGGATATTTTTATTCTTTTAATTTCTTGTGATCTGTTATGGAATTATGCTTTCCGATCGTGTTTCTGGTGTAAGATTCCTCCACCAACACTGAACTCCATTTCCTTGATTTGTATGGGTAAAAAATAAGTTAATTTAAGGAGCTCCTTATATAGACTATTTAGTGAATTGAAAATATTTATTTGTTTATTTTTTTTATTTTTAACCTGCTATATTTATTTTAATTTCATCGTTTTATTAATTCGTTGACTAAGTTAGGTACCGGTAATGGTGCACAATTTTATTTGTTATTAGTGAAGATTTATTCTAATTATTATATTTATTTTAATTTCATTAATTTACTTATACAAAATGCAAGATGTTATTAATATTATTACTGTTCTGTTTATTCAGATTCTAAAATTTTCCTTATTTTTCAACATTTTTTAAGATTTCCTAATTTTATTTAATGTACTTTTTTAAAATTATTAATAATAAATTACGTATATTTTAAAATTTTTATTTTATTTTATAATAAAATTGAAATATTTTAAAATTTCAACGTATTTACCCCAAGAGATTGATTTTAACTATTTCATTTATTGTAAATTTTAAAAAATCTCAATTATAACTTCATTTCTTTGAAAATTGGCGTTATTTTTGACACCTGTCTCAGCATTTCCCGGGGATCTTAGGCCTTTCTTTAAAAATGGGATGGGTCTTGCTGCGCTGTTGCTTGCTTCCACTTATGTATGGTAAATTATTCACCTGAAGTACTGTACTGATTTATTGTTTGTTTTTCCATGTTTGTCGTGCGCATTACCGTATGTCGTTGTCAGCGTAACGTCATTATTTGTCATCTCGGGATGGCGTTGCATTGGAGACGTAAAGACTTGAGCAGAAGAGTTTTACCCTCTCCCTTCATACTACTATATATAATGTCATTTATTTAATCTTATCATCTTCCCCGATGAGGTTGACGTCAGGAAGTGCATCCGGTTATAAAAATCTATCTTCACAGATTCATCTCACCACAAACCCAACACCGAAGAGAAACGGGACAAGGAATGGACACACGTTAGGTTATACTGTCATGTAACCTTTGCCAGCAGTCCGCATTTCAATTCACCCACGCTGTGACTTTACAGCTCTGTCAGGAGCAGGCCTTCGCGTGCGATAATGTAAAGATACGCATGCAGTTTTAAATCGCCCGCGCTTATTGCGTCACAGCTTCGTCATTACTTCAAGGGGGAGACGACAAACAGCCTGTGTGAGGTTAGGTTACCATTCGTGGCCAACGTTAGGTTAACACACGTGTTAACCATATCTACAATTCACCTCATTATTTCGGCTCCTCTAATGCGCAAGGTTGGGTTAATCCGTCATAATGACGCCTTAACCTCATCTGCAGGTCATCTAACCGATTTTTGGCTCTTCCAAGGGCACCCGATCGATTTGGCTCTACCAAAGGTGTCTGTGACCTTTCCGACCCGGCTCCTCCAAGGGGACCCGTCCGATTCGCGTCCTCAAAAGTGGCCCTTGAGGTTAGCATTGCCCTCATATGTAAGCGGATGACGTCTTAACCTCACCTAGCGGTCAAAAACACTCCAGGATGGCCAGTAAGGTTAGCATTGCCCTCGTACGTATGGGCATGACATCATAAACTCATCCAGGGGTCTAAAGCACCGCATATGATTCCATGATCAATTAGGAAGCTCCAATGGAGTCTGTGTGGTTAGATACCTCTCGTACGCAATGTTATGACGTTATTCCGCGTCTTAACCTCACCAAGAGGTCATTGAACCCGGGTAATGACCTACATAGGGTACTATTACGTTACAGTTGAGGTGATCATTAACATGGAGATGTAGCAGATAAAATAGCGCGGAGCACCTTCAGACAGCGCAAACATATATGAAGAGTATCCAAGATGCAAGTTGGTCGTAATTAGAAGGCAGAGACTTATAAAGTCCGGCGAGAAAGGAGTTTCTTAGGTAGAACAACTATGGTCTTTAAAAAATAATTGAATTAAATCCATTCTTAACTACATTGAAAAAGAAGATCGTATTTTGAAGAAATAGTATTTTATTGCGAACCAAGAAGAGTGTTATTAACGTACGAGAAGAACGCCGAGATGTAATAATATACATTCAAGCGGAGAATTTAGCTATTTACGGCTGCAAAATAAGCCTAGACGAGAGAAATACGCATATATTTCTGTTTAAAAATATTGGAGTTAAAGAAGCTACGAACCAGCGTAAAATTGAGGAGAAAAGGGCGAATTACAGTGTAATAAGTGGCTGAATACCGCCAAGAACAGCAGAAATATTAATTAGAAGCATTAGTCGACGTTCACGAGATGATATTGTAACAGTAAATTTGGTACTTCGGTAGAGATGAGACGCAGGGCGTGTACCAGTCGCTGAAGTGCATACAGAGGGAGAGGGTTTGTTTAAAAGAAATCCTAAAAACTTTTTTTCAGAGTTTATTAAAAAATTGAAATTAATATCACCTCTGTACAGCGTATACAGTCGAAAATGTTCCTCGTCCTATGGCTGGCGATGTCTTTGGATTCCGGCAGCTCCATTTCCATAGCAGCGAACCACCATTCGTCCCCCGATGGAAGTTCTAGAAGATCTATTCGGTGTCTTGAAGATCCATGGCGTTGAGGTAGTCCTTGTAAATGGTGAACATGAATGAACATCGTTAAGCTCTGGGGCGAGTTAATGCAAAGGCTGCTTCTGCACAGATGAGAGTGTTTATAAATGCTTTTAACAAAGTCCAAACACAAATGTCTCGGTGAAATGTCACTTAACTTTGTCACGTGTCAAGTGAAAGAAATATTCATAAAATAAAGTCCACTCGGAACTGATTGTCGAGTTTAACAGAGTTACTTAAAGTTCGTTGCACCTAGTACAACGTGAAGTAATGTCACATGACTTAGTTCATTGAAGCACTGTTCAATATAATTTAAATGAAATAAAGATGTTCCGCTCGTGAATCAGAACTCATTCACGTATTGAAAATAACATGAAACCAAAGACGAAATTAATCGAGCACTGACAGTCCTTGGTTCGACTGTTCGTAAACTAAATGTTCACAGAATTGAAATGCACTGTTTATTAGAATAGAAATGCACTGTTTACACATGGACAGTTCACAGTTCATGGCCTAAAATGTCGACACAGTTTATGGATTGGTAAATTAAATTTGGATTCAAACACAGTTTTATAACTCAAAGTATTTAGTACTCGGCAAGGAGCAATCAGTTCTAAGTCCATAAAATTTCAATTTCGAGCACTCGAAAACGTTTGCGGGTCTTGGACACTCGTATAGAGTAACAGTCAATAGATAATGTCCAGATGATACACAATTCACCTCACGTCCTATCGGAGTAAAAAGTTGTCACAATATAAAGAAATCTGCATAAGTCCATATTCAACACGATTAAGTTAAAGTCCACGAACTTGAAACTTAATAGCGGCTTCACGCTCGATTACGGTACCCACGAACTGACTGTGCGAATACTACAGTCTAGTGTGCACGTAGATATTCCGGCCACACACTGGTATCACACTCTGCAGCGCACTGCAGCACACCGTAACATGCTGGAATACACACTGGTCTGCTGAGCAGAAGCAGTACGTATTTATATCTGATCCGGTGCTCCACCTCTTGTTCCATAACTTTACCGTCCCAAGTCAGATTCACGTGAAATTTGGCAGGAACATAGATAAAGAATCAAGTTATATGGTGATGTAGTTCAATTTGTTAAATTATTATCGTGGGAAACGTTATTAGCCGTCGAAACTCGTAGAACATTCTACATCAGTCCAGGCTCTGTAGTGCGGCGAGGCATGCTGTGACGTCACCCGCTCACTACGTCACACGCGCATAGCTGTTGCTCGCTGCCTAGTCAGTCCTTCGTAAGCGGTCCGGAGCATAACACGTAAGTTTAAGATTTTCATGACGGGGACTTAGTTTGTACCGCCGTTACCGGTACAATATATTTAATGAGAACAAGCCTTATTGGATATATGCATCTATATAGATCAAAATTTCGAAGTACTAGGAAATACTAGCAACCATTCATATTTGCTAGAAGGCTTATAATGGAGGAACTAGATATGTATTCTGCCCAATTAATGATGTTTTCTCCTTGCATGGACACCGGCGATATGATGAAATACGCTTAAACTGGTGGAGAAGGACTGCCCGAGATGCTATGACTCAAACCAAGGCTGCCGAGACCGATGCCCAGCTGTGACGTATAAGGCGATGGAAGCTGATTACTCAGAGATGACATAACATACGAGCAGGAGCCAGCAACTGACCCAATAGAGACGAGATAAGTAATAAGTTTCCAATTTACATGTTCAAAGTTATTTGTAGTTGTTGAAATAAAATAGTAGGAGTGAATAATTGCCTGCAAATAAATTATATGTGCCAGTTTGTGAATGTCATTGCTAGATTTTAAGAAATTAACCGCGACTGTGTGCCAATTTGAGTAATAGTTATACTCGTAATATATTTTTAGATTATTGTAAGCATATATGGAGTGTGTATATCGATGTTAATGTACCAATCTACTCGAAAAGATTATTTAGCTTTGAACTGGGCGAGATAAAGAAGAGAATCTATGTATTGTAGAGTATAACCTGGATACTGAAGAGACCAAATCGGCAGACATGGCCATTATGACTGTATTATCAGAAGAAATGGATTAAATATTGGGAATTCCCGGCTAATAAGAAGAATATGTCGTCGATGGACTAGAAAACCGTAACAGAGATGTTGTTTAGAAGAAATGAATTTAGAATGTATATATATATATATATACCGGTATATATTTTCAGATGAATTGATAAGAAGAGATATATGAGAAATATGAAGTCATGAGAGTATTGGAGTATATTGTTTGTTTCGTTGTGTGAGTAAATGAAGGAAGATGATGTTACGGATTTATGTGTTAGTTATGGATATTGTATGATAAATAAGACGCAGGCTGCGAGGTTAGGTCATGCTCATATGAATATAGAGATACAGTCCAGGTGATTAAAAGTCGATTGGTAGTATAGCATGAGGGATTATGCAAGGTTAATTGAATCTCACATACTTAATGGAATAGATGTAGGGATATCAAGGAATATCGCCTTACAGAACGAATGTTTCCCAATGGGAATGTAGATTGGTGAATTGAATTACAACGTAGTATTGGCACAGTGGTGAATGATATGAGAGTTTACTTCAGTTACAGTAGCACATATATATAATTGTATGGCACAATTTCCACAGTTTGTACTGATTGGCTATTCTATGAGTGGCACTTATTGATAATATATTTGATTTCCACTGGCATGTACAAAAGAATATGACAATATTTACTTAGTATTACTATTTATATAGTATTTTAAAGTGTGGTGACAGTTTGATACTACAGTCAGGAAACTTATTGATTATCTCGTATCTCGAAAAGTCAATACAAAAATCCAAACTAAATATGAAGAATCCCTACATCCACCAGATATAAAGAATCAGACCTCATGAGAATTACTATTTGAATGCAAAATGATGAACTGAAATAATTCAACGAAGTATTAATGAAAAGTTATGAATGAAAGATTGTAGTAAACCCAATTTCAACTATGTCGATTGAAATAATTTATGTATTTATTTGGATGTGTAACATATTTTCATTTTCTTTCCTCTACGGCCTACAATCAATTTAAACTTATTTGATACTATATTACCATGCTAATAAACTAGTGTTAGGATTATTTCTACGTTTTCATTCTGAAAATAGGTAATGATAGGTAGCCATAAGGTAGTGTAAATGATAATATTAGTAATCTATGAGATGATATGATCAATATCATAGTTACTTGCTTGAATAGGGGGGTTAGATGATGGATATGCGAATATTTTTACTCTTCAACGGAACCTGGGATTATATTAACAGTTTTTATGGACGAAGTTGATATTTTACCCTGGGAAGCTGGCTGGAACATATGCCTCCTACCACCTTATGTGAGTTATGCAATTAACCTCCATTCTTGAAGCAGATTAGTGAGATGATGTTGGATGGTAGGGTGTAATAGGTACACTACTAGGGGGAAAGAACCACAAAGGTATGCTACAAGGCGTTAATGACTCGTGGGAAAATGCTGACCCAGAACCAATTGTTTCTGCTTTTTACACTAATATAGATATAGGAATACTTTATAGACAACTCTTTTTCACCATTTCACCGTCAATATCTCACCAATGTCTCCAAGATAATTAAGGATTTCCAAGAAAGAATAACATTCATGATATACGGCTGAAGGCATATACAATATCATCTTCTGATAAATGTGATAAAAAAGAATGCCATGAGCAGGAGAAAGGATCACTGTTATGTCTGCAGCAAGTGAGGCAGACCATGCACAAAGATAATCTGCTAAAGTACCAGGCATCGGAAGAAAGTACAAGAACATGCTAAGGCAGAAGGAAAAGGAGCACAGAGAAAGGAAGGACGGAAAAATCATAAAGGAAGCAGAAGAAGACCCATACCGAACACTTAGACCGAAAATCAAATCAAAATCTCTTTATTTGCAAATGACGTGTCTACTTCGGTGGCAAATGGTACAATAAATATATTATTGACAAGCACTAAATTTTAAATTAACAAGAGAAGAAGAACATTTTCCTAGAATACAAATTATACAATTTGCGCTAACAATTTTTCTATTAAACACACAGCTCATTCTTAATAAATTTATATTGTTTACAAAATTCTACTTATATCTCCTCTACTTACAAACATTGTCAACTCATATACAGAATGTGGAATAACTTCAAATAATACTAAACAACTGGTATAAGATTAAAACTTACATTGCATTTACTTACTTAATTATTTTTACCCATTTTGAAACTTAAGTAACATAACGATCTGCTGCGTTTTAACCAGAGTCCCTTTTTCCACCACTTTTCAGAGTTCCTGAAGGGCCTTCACAGCTACCGTAGCGGTCCCAAGGCCCTCGAAGTCCCCAGTGTACTTCACCCCTACAGGCAGTCCCCTACTTCGGCTGTCCAAACTCCATAGACCAGGGGATGGAATTAATTTATTCAGACACATATTTTATTTACAATAACCTGCACGGGTCGAATGCCCTCTAACATTTATTTTATCTGTTGCTGTTTATTATTTTCTTGAATATCTGTACAGATTTTGGAAAAGGATCAAACACTACCCCTGGTAAACTGTTCCACTCCTTCATACCCTTTCCAATGAATGAAAATTTACCCCAATCGTTTCTGCTAAAATCCCTTCTAATTTTATATTTGTGGTCAGTCCTGCAGATATAATTATTTTCCATCTGAAGCCTTTCACGGATATCTCCCCATGCTTCTTCTCCTGTATAGGCTCTATATAATCCTATAAGTCTACTTTTCTCCCCTCTCTTACTTAAAGTTTCTCACCCAAGTTCCTCTAACATTTCTGATACACTACACTTTCTCCTGAAATACCATATTACAAATCTTGCTGCTTTCCTCTGCACACTATCTATTTTTTTTATTAGGTATTCTTGGTGAGAATCCCAAACACTGTTTGCATATTCCAATAATGGGCGAACCATACTTAAGTAACTTTTTTCTTTTAATTCTTTGTTGCATCCTTTAAGTAGCCTTATTCTGACATGTAACGATCTGTATGCTTTCCCAACAATGTCATCAACATGACCCTTCCAGTGCAAATTACTTTCAAATCTCACACCTAAATACTTGCACTTGCCATTTTTTGGGATAACTACCTCTTGCAAAGTATATTAAAATTCAGTTTTAAAGCTCCCGTTTGTAAATGTTGTAACAGTTGATTTGTCTCCATTAACCTTCATATCATTTTCTTCAACCCATTGTTGGATACTCTCAAGGTCCCTTTGTACTACTGAACAATCCTCAATGTTATTTATTTCCCTATAAACAATTATGTCATCTGCATACGATCTTATTTTTGATGTTATATTGTTCCCTAAATCATTTACGTATATTAAGAAAATTAACGGACAGACTATACTACCCTGTGCAATTCCCTTCCAAACTTTCTCTTCCTGTGATATATTATTTCCCACTTTGACTTTCTGAACCCTTGAATTTAGAAATGTTCTTATCCAACGTATAACCCTTACGTCCAATCCTATTCCCTTCAATTTCTTTAATAATATTCCATGTTCCACTCTATCAAAGGCTTTGTAAAGATCTATGGCTATGCAATTTAACTGGCCTCCTGAATCTAATTGCTCTGATATGTCCTATTGAAATCCCATTAGTTGTGCCTCACAAGAAAATTACCTTCTAAATCCATACTGGCTCCTCACGGACCATCACATATCTCTCTGATTTACTTTGCTATTAAGCTCTCCAGTATTTTACAAATTATACTAGTCAGGCTGATTGGTCTGTAGTTCTCTGGTTTCCTTTTATCACCCTTTCCTTTATAAATTGGTATTATTATAGACTCCTTCGATTCCTTTGGTTTTACACTATTATTTATGACATAGTCAAAGAGATGTTTTAAATAAGGCACTATGTACCACCCCATTGTCTGTAATACCTTCCCAGTAATTTGATCACTTCCTGCTGCTTTTCCTTGCTGAAGCAGTTGGATTTCTCTGAAAATATCTTCATTTGTGAATGAGAAGCTTCTTGTTTCCCTATGTGTCTCTGCCTCTCTATCTTCTGTTACGGTTTCCAACTGCTGACAATATTCTATTGAATCTCTGAATTCCTTACTAAACAGAAATGCTTTCTCAGTATCTGTTCAATAGTGTTCACCCCTTCTCCCACCATTGTAGGAATTCGGATTCCTTTTTGATTCCTAATATATGAATACAGCTTTTCCATTTTCCTTTGTGGTCATTACCCTCTTGAAGTATGTCATTCATATAATTCTCTTTTGCTTCCTTTTTCACTCTATTCAGTTCCCTCATTAGCTGTTTTATAGTTTCTCTATTCTCCCTAACCTCTTTAATTTTCCTGTTTACTATTCTACATTTTCTTTTTAATTTTCTTATTTCCCTTGTATAATAAACAGGGTCTGAGGTCACTTTACCCTTCTTAACAGGTACAAATCTCTTCTCTCCTTCCCAAGTGATTCCTTTAAATTTAGCCCAAAGCGTATCCACATTACTCCCTTCACTTATCCAACAACTGAATTGTGATTTAAGGTAAGTCCCAAACTCATCAACTTTAGTTTTTCTGTATTATTTCTTGTCTTGTGTGATCCTCTAATTAAGCATTTTTGGTACGAGTCCTACATCCATTATTACAGCCTTATGGTCACCTATTCCTTCAATTACCTCAGTTTTATCAACAATTTTGCCATGGTTTAACCAAGAATACATCTAGCAAGTTATTGAGACGAGTCGGTTCATGTACTACTTGTGTAAATCCTCCCTCCCAAATTAACTTATTTGCCAGTTTCTGTTCATGGGCTTCACTTGCAGCTCCATTCCATTCAACTTCAGGCAAGTTTGGATTCCCCCAATTATTACCATGCCATTATTATTGTTTTATGAGTATAATCTATTATTTTCTCAATTTTTTCCATGTCTCTTTCCTCTCTTCCAGACCTCTATGTTCCTATAATTCCCACCTCCTTCATATTATCACAAACTAATTTTATCCCTAATATTTAATCCCTTTCATCGGTCATTTATTCATGTGAACAATAAGTTTCCTTCACCAGAATTTTATCTCCTCGGTCTCTATGATAGACTGTATACCCTTCTGGTAATACTTCTATATTTGCCACCTCTTCTCTCAACCACGATTCCACTCCTATCACCACATCAGACTCATAAGATTCCATCAATGTACCGAATTTTAATTGTTTATTTACAATACTCTGACAGTTTAGCAAGAGCAATCTCAGACTCTCTTCCTCCCTAAAACTTGTCTGTTGCAATTGGGTAACATTTGGCTCATGAATTGAGAACTTCCCTGGAACCCAGATCCTTGTACATAGATCATGATTTAAGCCACGCTTCCCGACAGAAATCACGATGGCGACATAGGACCGCTTAAAAGACGAGGCTGACGTTCAAAATCGATGATACTTGTGTAATGGAAAATGACATGCGCTTTACACCTGTGGAAGCAAGAAAGGTAATATCTGAAAGTAAACCGCGCAGGGCACAGGGTCTAAACGGGATCTGCAATGAACACGTAAAGCTATCATTTTGCTATCTGGAAAACAGCTGGACAGAACTCTTTAATGAGTGTGTCAAAAGAGGTTATATTTGTGGACAAGTGACGGGCATGCGTAATTGGAGGAGATATTTTGGCAGCGATAAATAGTGTTTGAGGTTACAAATAATTGGTACAGTGAGTGATTTGTGTATCGAAATTGTTACCTCTAAATAAGCTGTGTTTGTCGTAGAGTCTAGTGACAAGGTAGTAAATTTAGAAAAAGAAAACACTTATATAAATTGTAGTTACGTTGGGAGACACCATTATGGCTAAATTTTCTACTAATTATTAACAGCGCAAAATTTTAACAAAGACTTCTTAAATTGCTGGTCTCGACTGTCTTGTAGAAATTGAGCAGATCAGAATAATAGCTCACTACATAAAATAACAATAGAAAACAGCTCACTTCTTGTTTATAGAAATAACAGCGTGTTAATATTCATTCTTTAAGTGCTGGATTATAGAGTCATTCACGGCTTACCCGATAGTAACATCATGACAGGGATCAATGACAATCTTGAACAATGCGACATCTGCAAGAAGATCTTGGGAATATACGATAATGGAGTTGAGTGTGAATCCTGTAAAGATGGCAGCGCTGGGAGTGCACTGATTTTACCAAAGGCGAATTTGATACAATGAAACGACAGAATTGTAGACTTACGTGATTATATGCGGACTGCAAACCACGTGCATTAAAACAAAAACGAGAAGAATCATTGGGAAACCTGAAGAGCACAATACAGAAAATGATGGAGGAAATGGAAGAGAGAATACTAAATAAAATGAGAGAAGAAATGCAAAACACAATAAAGAGTGAAATAGGAAAACTTGCAAGACCAACGGTGATAAAGAACAATGCACCACTAATATCAAGACCAGAAGGACAAGAGAAAATGTGATACATCATACACAGACAATCTAGATAACTCTATGAACACTAATACACAAGATATGGAAGGACAGGGAAATGATAGGCTTGTCGAACCAAAGTGGACATAGGCAGTCAAGAAGAGAAGAAACATAATATTAGGAACAAATATAGAGGAGAATGGATACCAGGCATCTGTAAAACAAGCTTAGCTATAGATTAGGATTTTAAGGACACTACGACCACCGACAGTATCAAGTCATTTATAAAGGAAATGTTTTTCGATTGCAAAATCGAATGTGAAGAACTAAAAACCCTTGGTAGCAACAAAGCATTTAAGTTAGGAATCCCATTCCAGATATTAGAAGAAAGTGAAAAGACAGAGTTCTGACCAAAAGAAGTCATAATACGACAGTTCATTTTTCGGAAAGTCATCAAGCGGGGACAGGAGGCAGAACCAACTAATCCGTACAGCGGTATGAACCTCGCGCTCACCCCACACCGCACCCCGCCGGACCATCGGAGGATGTCAGACGGCCGCAACGTTAAGCAAACGACATTGTCCTACCAAGTGGTTCGCAAAGTCAACAGGATCAAACACCAGCAAGCAAGCACTAGTAGTGCAGCCTCCTCGCCACTAACAGTTATGCCATTAGTGATAAAGCGCACAATGTCCGCAGATCGCGCTCAGCAACCAACAGGCCCGCCACCAACACCTCTGCCACAGCAACAGCCAGCAGCACAGCAGCAGCCACCACCCGAACAGCCTCAACAGAATCCGCCTACTCTTCAGGATTTAACAGTAGTCGTCAACCAACTAGCGCAAAGCATGCGCATGCTGACAGAACATTTTTAGAACCAGAACAAGAACTCGACGACACGGGTGGAGAACCGGACGACAACGACCAGCCGCTGCCCTTTCGGAGCCTCAGACCTCAGACCTACAGCAAAGGCCTGGAGACGCCCCCGGATCATAGCGTCTATCAGATCGCAACAACCCTCGAGGGCATGCTGCACAACCTCCCGGCAGGTCGCGATCACCACGATGTGGCGACAACATTATGGCTTCTTTCGGCAGAGTACTCTCTGGACGCAGCACAGAAGAAGTACGCATTCAACAGGGCGAACGTACTCTATATTGCCCTGTCAAGGGGCTGGAACTCTGCTATCCAACTCGACCAGGCCACGGGCGACGAGATCGCCGATCTCCCAGCAGGATTCCAGTTCCAGCCTCAACCCACCAGGACGGTAAGCCGCCCCTTACCAGCCAGAGGCGGGGGAAGAGGCCGCGGAGCAGCAGCTGCACCAGCAGCAGCCGCTCAACAGTAGAGATAGCGACAACACCGACTCCGGTATCCCTGCTCCCTCAGGGTTCACGGAGCCCACTCACACAGCCTTCGAGCTCCGACCGGTTACACCCCGTGAAGAGGCTGCGCAGGATGGGACGAGTGCCGGTCAGACGCAGCCCCAGGAAGAAGAAACCACCGGACAAGTTTCAGTGATGATGTCCTGCTTTTGTTCTTGCTTGATTATGGTATCGCTTGTAACCTTTTCTATGTTTGTAATATTTCTATATAATTCTTGTCGTTACTCTGCTGTAAGGTAATTTCAATAAAATAGCATGGGTGGGGTCACCTTCCTCAGAGGGACTCCACGGTTCTAGCCTCTTGTCCCGGCTGGGCTGCGCCAGTGCTGGTTTCTCCGTACACGCGCCGAGCCAATCGGCTATAAAAGCGAGGGGCCAAGCCAGCTCTGGAGGACACAAGGACGAGCTGACTGTCGTAGGGGAAGCACGTACGTGCCTCTCGCTGCGCTCTCTCTCTCCTTTCACCGAGAACTTCGAGAGAATACACTACCTGTCCCAGCCGGTTACCGCCTCTCGGTACCTAGGGTTAGATAGGGAATCTGTAGGCCAGGGACCCGCTTAACAACGGATCATCCCGCGTCTACTTGCTCGAATTCGTATGTCCCAACAGCTACACACACGGAACCAGGCTTGTTATTCAGAAAAGAGCAATGTCACGCTTCGGAAAGAGCAATTTGTCGGCAAGCCTGGAACCACACAGACAAAACTCCGAGAACTTCTAGAAATGACGGAGAGTGAGGAGCTGTCGTTATTACGGCACTCTGACCACTCTACGGCCGTCAGTACATCAGCGGAGGGCATAGCGCAGTTATCACAGCGCCGCCCCCCGCCAAATACCCCAACCGGCAATATAGATGGCGGGCAATAAGCAACTAGCTATGTGTGGTTCGTGCATAAAATCAATTACTGCCGAGGACGACTACATCATCTGTGACGGTAAGTGTCATAGAAAACATCACAGAGCGTGTGTTAAATTAAATAAACGGGAATTCAAGACACTAATTGAGGACAAATCAAAGAAGTGGTACTGCGGCAAGTGTGATAGTGTGAATGGTGATCTGGCTGTAGGGCCGAGTGACCATAAGCTTGGGGATATGGAATCTGTAGTTAGGGACATCCACAAAAGGTTGTGTAAACTAGAAGGAATCGAAGCTGAACAAGCAGAAATTAGAAAGTCGGTGACCTTCTGTGCTGAGAGTTTTGACGATATTAAGCGTCAGCTGCACAAAATAACTGATGACTTTAAAAACGCTATGGCAGAAGTAGCGGCATTGAAGTCTAAGGTTGCTGTCCTCGAAAGGGAAAAGACAATAGCAGACGAAGAAGTCTCTAAGCTTAGAGAGGAAAATCAAGACCTCCAACAGTACGTCCGGAGGAACAACGTAGAAATTCATGGACTGCCTCAGCTTGGTGACGAGAATCCAGTCGCAGTTGTGAAAGCACTTGGCAATGCGCTCGGTGTCGAAGTGACCGACAGTGATATTGATGCGTGTCATCGTCCACCCCAAAAGAAGCAGGAACTCCCTCCTCCTCTCCTTGTAAAATTTTGCAGCCGGTTAAAGAAGGATCAGCTGCTCGCAGCAAGGAAGAATAAATCAACACTAAGCTCAAAAGATTTAGGTATCCAAGCAGCTAACCGAGCTGTATATATCAACGAACATCTGACATCGGGGAATAAATATCTCCACAAGATGGCCAGGGATCTACGGCAACATGGATATAAATATATTTGGACAAGGGACTGCAAAATCTACGTACGGAGGACTGAAAACCATCGATCAGTGCGAATTAGGAGCATTGATGATATGAGAAAGTTGCAGAGCGAAGACACAAGTGTAACGGCACAGCCAAGATATCATACCAACACTCGTTAATGGCAGTACCTAAGTGTTACAACAAATATTCCATTTTTCCATTAGGCTGTTATGAAATACAATACGATTCCATAAATAATTTTGTTTTACAGAACATCAGTTCATATACAGTTGCTTCTCACCTGGACGGAAACAGCTCTACTGGCCCGTCAAAATCTTACAGTGCGGTTAGGTGCTTGTACCTAAACAGCAGGAGTATCCGAAACAAACTTGAGGAAAAAGAAATTCTGTTGCACATTATAGGCCAGGTAGATATATTGGTTGTGACAGAAACTTGGGTAAAAAGTGAGGAGGCGAAATACTATAATATACCAAATTATAGAAGCATCTTTTCACACAGAGACGGCAAAGCTGGAGGTGGCTTAGGTATTTACATTTCGCACTGTTGGAAAGCAAATGTGAAAATGAATTGTGAACTTGATCATAGCTTGATATGGGTTGAAATTTATAGGGATAAATTTAGTAGTAGTAAATATAAAAGTATTGATTTAATTGCAGGATATAACCCAAATAGGAATAATGCCATACCATTTCTAGCATCCCTCGAAAATTTTCTAAGTAAAACAACTAACAATTTATGCCTATTTTTGGGTGACACGAATATTGATATCTTAACTAGTGACCAACTAAAAAGAAAATACATGAACCTGCTTTCTTGCTATGATTTCAAGCAATGCAATAATGTATATCCAACACGAATATGTGATACCACAAGCACTTTAATAGATCATGTGTCTATAAATAATTCTGGAATATATTATTATTTATCAAATGTTGGTAGCTATATAAGTGACCATAATATATTAATATTTGATATTCTTTTGCCAAATTCTAAATCTCCATCACAATCGCTTGAACTGAAAAGGCTGAAAGCAACTAATGTAGACCAAAATAATGATAGACCTGAAAGTAGTAATATCACTGAACATAACACAAAAGTCATAAACAACACTACTAGTAGAATTGACATAATGTATAATTCCTTTATTGACCAGCTACCGCTTGGTACACAAAAACAGAAAGCACAAAGTCATCGAACACAAAGAACTGGTAGCTTGCCATGGATATCTTCTGAACTTCTCAGCCTTATTAAGCGACGTGACATTTTACATGCAAAACTTAAAAATCCCACCCTAAAGAATAACATCAATCTCAATCAGGAATATCGCAGGTGTAGAAATAATGTGACAAATCTAAAAATGAGCTTAAAAAACAAATATTACTCTGAAAAATTTAGAATTCATAACAAGAACCCAAAGGAAACGTGGAAAATAATCAATGAAATCATACATAACAGAAAAACAACAAAAGGCGATAATTGTACATCTCTAGAAATAGATAACAAGATAATTACAGACAGTCAGGAAATATGTGAATCATTAAATTTATATTTTACAAATATTGCTAAAACCCTGGCTTCAGCAATCCCTCCCCAGAGCACTGAAACACTGGCAGTTCCTACTTACTTGAACTCATTTTACCTATATCCAACTGATGAAACAGAAGTAAGATCTATAATATCAAATCTAAAAAACAAGAGTAGCTGTGGGCAGGATAGTATATCTGCCAACTTTCTAAAAAAATTCCAGGATTCTTTAAGTGGGATGCTAACAGATATCATTAACGAATCCTTGGCATCTGGTACATTACCTAGTGAGCTAAAAGTAGCTAAAGTAGATCCTATCTTCAAGGGTGGGGACGGGAGGAATCCTAGTAACTACAGGCCTATCTGTATTCTTTCCATAATCTCCAAAATATTAGAAACTATTGTTAAAAAGAGACTTCTCACTTTTTTAAACAAAAATAATTTCTTTTACAATGCACAATATGGCTTTCGTGAGAACTCTAACACCGAAATAGCAACCGTAGATCTCATAAATATGCTGCAAGAGTCAATAGATTTTAATAGTTTTGCTGGTGGGTTGTTTATAGATCTAAAGAAGGCCTTTGATACAGTAGACCATGAAAGACTGTTAGCTAAATTAGAGAGAGCAGGAGTTCGTGGTGTTGCATTGAAATGGTTTGATAATTATCTGTCCGATCGAAAACAGTATGTAGTGCTGAATAACTGTAGGAGCTCAGCAATTAGGGTAACACATGGCGTTCCACAGGGGTCAGTATTAGGGCCGATTCTCTTCCTAGTCTACATCAATGATATTGCAACTTGCCGCTTGAAAGGACGTATCACACTGTATGCCGACGACACAAACTTGTTCTATACTGGTAGTAATATATACTCCATTGTTAAGGATATGCAGGAAGACCTCAATACTCTGTGCTTTTGGTTTCAAGCAAATAAATTAACTATTAATGTGCAAAAGACTAATTATATGATAATGACAAAACAAGGTCAGAATGAAATCCCACACAGTAAAATATATATGCAGAATACTGAAATAAAACTAGTTAGAACTGTCAAATATCTTGGGTTGGTGATTGATAGGAACTTGAACTGGACAGACCATGTTGAATACATTACTAAAAAGATCACACCTGTTGCAGGAATTTTAAAGAAACTTAGTTATCTTATCCCACAACATCTTCTAAAACACATCTACTACTCTTTAATTCATAGTCACCTACAATATTTGAATGTAATCTGGATGCGCTGTAAGAAGTCCGACTTGAATGAGCTAATGGTAGTACAAAATAGAGCTGTTAGAAATATACTTAATCTTCCCTACTTAACACCAATAAAATATCTATACTTAAGTGCTAAAATACCACCCCTAAGCATGAGTGCAGAATTCAATACAGCTGTACTCATGTATAAAATAAAACATAAATGTATACAACACAACACTACATATACTCTGAATTCTGACAACCATCCATATAGTACTAGGCATGCAAATGACTTTGCCTTATACAATGTTTGCTCTTATAAATATGGTATAAACAGCTTGAAGTTCTCTGCGATCCAGTTATTTAATAACATCCCTGTGGAGATAAAAACAGCATCAACTTTGGCAAAATTCAAACAAAGAGTCAAGCATTATTTTTGGAAAAGGTACAGTGCTGTTTAAATCAAAATATCAGATGTCATTTAAGGCATTCTCCCAAACAATCTTGCAAACTGTCCGCAACTATTCTTGTACCTCTACAACTTTTATGTTAGGTAAATGTAAATACTCTGTAATCTGTTCTTGTACCTCTGCAACTCTGTGTTATGTATATATACTGTAAATACTCTGTAATCAATTCCTGTACGTCTGCAACTTTTGTGTTACGGTATGTAATTGTAAATAATCTGAAATCTATTCTTGTAATTCAGCAACTCTTATGTAAATGAAAATACTCCATAATCCATTCTTGTACCTTTGCAACTTTCATGTTACGTAAATGTAAATACAGTCAGAAATAATTCTCTGTAATCCTCATATTGATGATGTACATATTTTATATATTGTATGTGTTTATATGTTCAACCATTTACTAATTATCTTATATACACAAACTGTATTTTGATGTGTAAGTGCCCGCCAGTATGTAATGTCCTGTACAATTCCTATGTATGAGCCTGCAGGCTCGTTGGAATTAATTGAAATAAATGAATGAATGAATGAATGAATGAATAATAATATATTGCACTTGTCTGCAGGGTGGAATGCTACAAGCGCGCATAGCTTGTCGCTACCAGTCCTCGCTCGGGTCAATGACCCGGCCGAGCGGGAGCTGGAGGTGACTCAGCGCCTAGCGTGCTCCGAGAGCAGGAAACGAAATGTGCAGGAGCTGGGAGCAGACTTTACCCCTGACTCCCAGCAAATAAACCTGACGGGAAACGTTTACCTGACGGGGCAAGCTGTGCGTAACTATGCGTGCGCCACCACCACCACTACTACCTACACCACGACATCTCCGATTACCACCCCGTCAGTACAAGCCAGCTCGCACATACCAGTGCAGCCGCTCCCCAATCGGCCGGCCAGCCACAGGGCTGACCCCCGAAATAAGAGCAGGCGAAGCCTGGAAGCGGAGCTGGAGTGCGTGACGCTGTGCTCGGGCGACCGGGAACCGGGGCTAGCCCCTGATGTGCCGGAACCCGAACACGGGAAGGAACAGTCGTATGGCTCCACTGAGCTAGCGGCTGAGGAGGAACACGAAAACAAAATGGAGGCTACTCCTCCCCCCAACACGAACCGAACCCTCGAACCCAACCCAGTGGTCAGCCAGTCGGACGCCGGGAAAGCGGGACCCAGTTCCGCAAACCCGAGCGCGAAGACAACAGCGCACAAGGGAAGGAATAAGAGGGGGAAACGGACTCGGCAGATGGCGCCAACTACAGTCCAACCCCCACCCGGGCGAGCGGGAAACTCGGACTCGGAGTCGGACGAGGCCCCACTGGTGATCGACCTTTCAGGCGCATCCCGGGAGGCCGAATCTGAGAGCTCCGAGGGAGAGGGACCCAGCCAGCACGGGGTGACCGAACCCGAGGTCCCAGCCACCCAGCCGGGAAACCAGGGTGACGGCTTCAGGGAGGCAAAAGGGAGGAAGAGGGGGAAGGGAAAGGGGAAAGGAAAAGTAACCCAGCCCCTGAGCCGCAAGGCCCAGGCAGGCGGGAGAAATAAGCCAAGTACCCGAGTCGATAGTAGCACCGAAACATCTATCGGCTCAACCCAACCCCAGCACTCCACACACAAGAGGCAGACTCGTCAGAGCCCACCTCCACCACCACAACAAAAGAAACAGATCACCCGTAAGGGGTCAACCCCCCCACCCCTTACGGTATACACCACCAACACCAAGACACTCGAAACGGAGCTCCTCAAAAAGCTGCCGCATGAAGAGAGAAAATATTATTTCTCTAGGCCGAGAGTAGACGCACATTTAGCGATTCGGCTGCACATGACGAGCTTTGAGAGCTACGAAACCGCTATCGAGGTGCTAAAACGGCTGAATATTACATTTGTAAGAATATTGCCCAATAGCACTATGAAGCGGTTCGTAGTGAGGACCCCCGTTAACGGAAGTAATGCGGACGAAATCCAGCTTGCATTGAAAGCTCAGGATATCCCCGCATTCTCCGTTGTGCGGATGCGGGCAGGGAATAGGCCAGCCAAGGGCAACCTATTCCTAGTTGCAGTGGCGGACACCCCAGACGCGGACAATCTGCGGAAAATGCGGATGCTCGCGAACATGCTGGTGTCGGTCGAGCCATACCGCCCCCCAGCCACTGGCCCCCAATGTGGAGTGTGTCAGAGGCATGGCCATCCAGGGGCGGCGTGCCGACTGGAGCCCAGATGCCGCAGATGCGCCGCCTCCCACTTGTCCCGCGACTGCCCCCACGGCAACGACCCCGCGTACTCTAAGTGCGCTAACTGCGGGGGAAAACACGCGGCCAACTTTAAAGACTGTCCTAGCCGCAAGGACTACGAAGCCGCCCATCAAGGCAAAGGGCCAAAGGGTAGTAAGCGTGGCAACCCTAAGGCCCAAGCAGGCCCCTCAGGCACAGGCGCTTCACGCAAGAAGAACCCAGGCCCATCAGGTACAAAGGACCCTTCAGGTCTCGCAGGCCCGTCAGGCACAAAGGGCCAAAAGCAAGGTCCTTCAGACAACCAGCGCCCATCAGGCGGAGGCATTTTAAATTTCAAGCCCGTACGGACGTTAGGCAAGCAAAACCACGGGCCCTCAGCCCAACCAGCCCCCACCACCGTCCGAGCTAAGACCTCAAGTAAGAACAACAAGAAGGCCCAGCCCCAAGAAAACAAACAAAGGCAGGTTAAGTCCACGCCAGCACTTCCCGAGCTACTAGAAGGCCCACCCCAGGCCAGCTCCACCCCCCCCGCAGAGAACCTGCCGATAGCCAGCCGGCATCCGCACCACCACCCCCCTCGCCCTCACCTCTCACCACACCAATCTCACCAACAACACAGCTACAGGCACAACAGCCAGCGGGGAACATGGCAGTAAAGGCGTTCAGGGAAAGGATAGAAGAAATCCTGAAAACCTTCTTTCCGAACCTGAACCTGACGGTAGCCATAACCACTGGGGTTATGATGGCCAACATGCTCCCCTACCCCTGGCTAAGGGACCTGGCTAATGCAATCTCCGAACTCCTAACCCCGGATGGCTGAACAACCCCACGAAGATAATAATAATAATAATAATAATAATAACAATAACACGCAGGAGCTTCGAGTTCTAATATGGAACTGCCAGGGCGTCAGATCTAGGAAATATGAACTCGAAGCCTTCCTAGCCGCGAACTCAATACACGTAGCTCTCCTAACAGAGACCTTCCTCCCTCCGGGGAGGAAGTTCACTATAAGAGGCTACAAAATGCACAGAAGCGATAAGGCTAACAAAGTTGGAGGAGTGGCAGTCCTGGTAAGGAAGGACATCAAGCACATGGAGGTAGACATACCAGAGCTGGTCACGCTAGAGGCATGTGGAATAGCCCTACCAGTGCAAGGAACACTCATAAATGTAATAGCAGCATAGTCCAGACCGACAAGCCTTAACACTCAAGACATAGAAACAGTACTAGGGCTAAATCGAAACACAGTGCTAGGAGGGGACTTAAACTCGAAACACGCCACCTGGGGATGCCTGAAACCAAACCCAGCAGGTACAAGGCTGTATGACCACATGCTAACCCAGGACTATGTGGTAACGGCCCCCAGTGAGCCCACGTTCCTAGCACCGAACGATCACGTATCCGACATACTTGACATAGCCCTATTGCGACATATTCCTCAAAGGCATAGCATTAAGGCAGTGAACGACCTGGGGTCGAGGCACCAACCAGTGATATTTACACTAGATGCGAACCCAGAGGAATATGAGAAAAACCCCAGACGCCGGCTCAACTATAAAGCAGCCAACTGGGGCAAATTCGAACGCAAGCTAGACACACTCCTACAGGGAAGCGAAGGCATGCAAATAGACAGCACAGCCCAAATTGACGAAGCAGTCAAAACCCTCGTAGAAGCAATTCAAACAGCCACAACTGCGAGCATACCGCTAAGCAAACACAGAGAAACACCTCTTTTCGAGATCCCAGCGCACATAAAAGAGTTAATACGCAGACGCAACAGCCACAGGCGTAACTGGGCTCGACATCACAGAGACGAAGACCGCGAGATGAAAAACGAACTAAACACGGAAATACAAAAGCAACTACTCGAATACAGGTCGGAAAAGTGGAACAACCACCTCAAACTTTTCGACACCAACACCAGGCCAGTGTGGAACTTAGCGAGACACTTCACGCGAGAACCACACAACATCCCTACCATCAAGGGACCTAACGGCCCGGTATACGAGAACCGTGACAAAGCCGAAATCATAGCGGACTCCATAGAGGCGGCTTTCACCCCAAACGAAATACCATCTGACCCAGCCTTCATCAGGCAAACTGAGGCAAAGGTAGCAGAATTCCTTGAAAACGCACCTAAGCCGGAGGTTAAGAGGACAAATATACACGAAATTAAGTGGATTATAGGTCATCTTAACTCCAAGAAGGCGCCAGGCCCAGACGAGATCCAGAACATAATAATTAAGAAATTAACTCACAAAGCCCTAACACTACTTACCAGCATCTTCAATGCAATGTTCAGACTACAATACTACCCTGAACAATGGAAAAGGGCTAGGATCCTCGTATTTGGAAAACCAGGCAAAGACAAGTCAGACCCCAACAACTACAGACCCATCAGCCTTCTGGACGCCCTCAGTAAAGTATTCGAGAAAATACTACTGAAAAGGTTAATAGGGCATATCAAGGGAAAAGGTATAATTCGCAACGATCAGTTTGGCTTTAGGAACGCACATTCTGCCCCACAACTGCTCACTCGATTCATAGAACAAGCCACCATAGGTCTCAACAAACGAAGAGACACAGGAACGGTTTTCCTTGATATCCAGAAAGCATTTGACAAAGTCTGGCACGAAGGCCTACTAGCGAAACTAATAGACCACGAATTCCACCCAGGCTATATAAGACTTATTAAATCTTATCTGGAGGGCCGAGAGTTCAAAGTAGACGTACATAACACGCTGTCAAGTACTCGCAGGATTAGAGCGGGCGTAGCCCAAGGGTCCCTTATCGGCCCAATCCTCTTCGTCCTGTATACAAACGACATGCCTACGACAGAACTCACTACCACACACCTCTACGCTGATGACGCCGCTATCTCAGTTCAACATTCACAACTAGCGTGCGCTCGAAAGAGGCTCCAAGTAGCACTAAGAACTCTCGAGCCTTGGCTAACGAAATGGCGCATCAAGGTCAATGTTGACAAGTGCCAAGCAGTGCTGTTCACTAAGAAGAACAGACTCACACGCAAACCAGTCAACATAAAAGCGCTAAAGCTTTTCAACGAAGATATAGTGTGGCATGACAAAGTCAAATACCTAGGAGTAGTCCTAGACAGAAAGCTCACCATGCTACACCACATCAATGATATTCAAAGAAAAGCACACATACGACTTAACCAGCTATATCCTATACTGAACAAAAAGTCCAGTATTAAAACGGAAGTAGCCATAAACATGTATAAGGCCTTAATCAGACCAATAATCATGTACGCAGCCCCAGCGTGGGGGTTCACTGCAATGACGAACCTGGATAACCTGGAATTAATACAAAATAAATGCCTACGAGCAGCGATCAGACTCCCTTTCGACACGCCAATACGCCAACTACGCAGTATTGCGAAAGTCAGCTCAATAAGGCACCAAATACGTAAACAGACACTAAACATGTACAGAAAGTCATGGAGTAATAAGATCAACCCGTTAATAAGCGGGATCGGACGCTACGACGTTGATCTGTACAAAAAGTATCCTACACCGAAGCACATTCTGTTCAGCCACAGGGTTGGGTGGGCGAGGGGCCGATAGCCAACCCACTCCCGCCAAGCTGACACCTATATACCACATACACCCACACACTGCAGACACCTATGTAAATATGTAAATATGTTTCAGCTGTCCTAGACCCAGGGACCAGGCGAGGAAGATTGACAAAAAGTACAACTTAAGAAGACGACGGCAACGCAGCCAGACGGCCAAGGACGTGTCAATCCACCCCCGCCCCCCTACAGAGACATGGGAGCGGAACACCAGCCCGCGCCCTATAAACAGCACTAATATCTATCTGTTATCTCTTTCCTATCTAGGTTGTAAGCTGGACATGAGAGCAGGCAAACAGCCGGCACTCCAATGAGAACTTGTATATACATATGTTATTAATAATCTTAGTTTTAGATCTGCAGTGACAAGTGTGTTCAAACAACACCGCATGGAGGGACATCGACAGGAGGAAGAAGATAGCCCCTTGCATGCAAGGCTTGGCTCTAATTCCCCCCTCTCCAAAAGGAGACTTGGCACCAGGGACTGCTGGCTGCTGGACAATGGGACGAACCTGTGGCCCAAAGCCCAGACGCTAGCAGACCCGAGCCGACCCGGCAGTGACAAGAAGGACTGATCCCCATAATAACAAAAATTGCAAGGAATTGGTTTATGTTTGTGCATGTTACCTGTTCCTAACTAACATAACCTCTGGTCTTTTTCCAGCCCACATCCTTGCATGTGCTATCAAAAGATGTCAGGTTTTACATGTAGGCACTTTCTTCTTTCTGCCTATGTGGTTTTTCCCTGACCCTTCAATACCATACCTTAACACTATCCAACCAATACAAACTTTGCCGTGGTAGCGAGTCTGACTCGGAAACCGGCAGATACTCCTTGTATCACTTCCCACTCTTCCCTGCTATCTCTTTCTTCTTCTTAGAAATAATAGCATGTCGGAGGCCATGTAGATTGAGTCGATGGTCACGCGGGGGGAGCGGGCTTCGGGGGCCCCCCCGAAAAAAAAAAAAAACAGCTCTGGAGCAGTCGTCAAGCGGGGACAGGAGGCAGAACCAACAGTGGAGTCAACCTCGAATAAAAAGGCTACGACGAACAAAATCGAATGAATCGATCAACGATATATAAACGTAATATCGTGGGATATTGAAGACCTTAAAGCAACATTAATCCCAATAAATCTTTGGAAGAAGAACCTCATTTGGAATACTAAAGTCTTAAGTCACTTATCTTGCTAATTCCAGATAGCTTTTGGTGCCTGTTCATTATAATCATAGCAACTGAAACCTTCCTTACAGAGCAAATCAGCATACCATATCTGTACAGCAAGCATGTCCTAGCCACTTCAAAAGAAAGTGGAAGATCGGAAGGTGGAGTCAGCATATTCCACAAAATCAACATAGGTGCTGTAAAGGAAGTCCACACAGAATAAAGCATGATACTTATCAGAACAAACAAAATTACTATTATAGGTCTCTTCATAAGCCCGGCTACGAAGGTAGATGATGTAATTGAACATATAGCGAAAGCCATTACATTATCGAAAAAAGACCAAAACGTGGTCCTGGGCGGTGATGTCAACTGTAGAATCGATAGACTCGGTCACAAATCCAGACTTATCCTTCACCTTCTATATGATGAAGGATAAACAGTGATTAATAGAACGGAAGAAGTTACCTACATTAGTCCCAATGGGAAAAGTACTATTGACCTAGCTTTTGTTAAAAGCGAATGCTGTAAAATAGTTGCTCGAGAAGTTATGTACCAAGACCCAGTGGCCACGTTAAGAAAGCACATTCCAATTTCAGTATCTACTGACTTTGGAAAAACAAGAGGAAATCTTAAAGAAGAAGAGCAGCCTGGAGAAAATCCCAGCAATTATTGAGGAGGGCCTCACCGACCTAGCGCTGGACATGACGCTGAATCTCATTAAAGAAGCCCAACTAAAAAGACTTCCAACAACTGCAAATATGTGGTTCGATGAGGAATGCTACGACCTTAAGGAGATACTTTAGAACGTCTGCAAAAAACAAGACAATCGGATAGTAATTACATCCTGGTAGAAGATGCGGCGAAGAGAAGGAATATAAAATAACAGTCACGAAGAAAAAAAGTTCTATTCCTTGAAAACCAGCCTCTTACGTAAGCTAGGGATGCTCATAGGGACCCCTTAAAGGAAAGAAAGGACCTCCCAATGGCATCATGAGAACAACATTTCTCTAAGACTTTAAATCCAAAACATTTTCAAATAGCTCTCCCATTTCGTGAGAACACGGAAGCAGTGTCCGAGCCGACAACACAGGACGAATTTAAAGCAATAATACTCAGTTTAAAGGATAAGAAAGCTGGAGGACTGGACGGCATATTAAATGAAAATCTGAAAGACACCTTCGATATGCTACCAGATATATAGATATCCAACGGACAGCGTGATATGCCATCACTCCATATCAGTATTGCGGAGAGGATTGGAATTTAATCCAAGTTTTTGTCACGCAACTTACTGATTAGAAATTGTATACCACCACCTCTCCCACCCTGCCGAGCAACATTCTGATGGTGAGATTTTTCGATCAATGGGACTCGAACAGGCCGATCATGGCCACCAGGCGGGCTCTCCCACGTATTTTCAGGTATAATGATGAAATTACACTAATGAGGCGATAAACGTGCGTGTCCTTTGAGTTTAGGTCTAAAGTATGTGAGCTTACAAAAAAAATGTTACATACAACTGAGCTGTGATTTCATTTGATATGTTCCTTTTCATGACTGAGCTTAATCCATTGCCTACATTTATTCTCTCCAAAATATATGCCAGTAAGTTTGCACACATGAACATCTTTCGTAGGAACATACAGATTGCCTACATTCTGGAGAGATATGAATAATAATAATAATAATAATAATAATAATAATAATAATAATAATAATAATAATAATAATAATAATAATAATAATAATAATAATAATGATGTTTAATGTTATTTATTTCACGTCCCACTAACTACTTTTTCGGTTTTGGAGACGCTGATGTGCTGGAATTTTGTCCCGCAGGATTACGTGTCAGTAAATATACCGACACAAGGCTTACATATTTGAATACCGACACCTTTAAATACCACGGGACTGGGCCAGGATGGAACTTGCCAAGATGGAGTCAGAAGACAAGCGCCTCAACCGTTTTTCGTTTTTTACAACAGCTTCCTTACAAGTATCACATTGCAGAGAACTGGCTAACGTTTTTAACTCAAATCCAGAGATATATTCAATAATATTCTGCGCTAATAAACCTAACACCGTATTTCGATTGATGCAAGCTTGCCAATCCTTTTACTCTAATTTTAGCAGTAATTTTGTCATCCTTATAGGCCTAGTGTATCTTTAAAGATTAGAAGAGACCGAGACCGCTGTTATTCAATTATTAACATGAGCAAAACAAGAACTTCATGTGTAACCAAATGTTGTAGTAAGATTATTATTATTATTATTATTATTATTATTATTATTATTATTATTATTATTATTATTATTATTATTATTATTATTATTATTATTATTATTATTATTATTATTATTATTATTATTATTATTATTATTATTAGACCCCATGCACCAATCCAACACAAGGGGCTAACGGCAGCAATAATATATACCGGATGGAAGTGAATTAGGCATCGTTAATAGTAAATTTAATTGCATTAAAAAGTAGGCGGCATGTGTACATTTACACATTCTGTCACACAGTAGATTTCCGAAAAATTAATATGATATGTACTTAAAAAACACAAAACAAAAATGCACGTAACTTAGTAACATGCATATTAAAGTCAATGTATAGTGACGTAAGATGGCGGTGCGTCCAGTTTCCGGCTTCAAGGTCTGTCTAGGGAGGTCAAGTCACGAATGCTTCTCATGGAGCCGCCATATTGGGTCTTTAAGCGAACGTAACTAATGGCAAGTGTATTCGAATTTAGAGGATTTTGCTACCACACATTGAAATAAAAAAAAAATCCCACTATTTTTCATAAAGAATTTAATTGGGCACCTACTGTTCATGTATATATAACTGTATAACAATTAAATGATATGAATACATTCACAGCTATTTGAATAGGAAGATTATTAACAGCGCCTGGCATTTTTTTGAGAAACGATAATCAACAGAAAAACTCATGCCCTACTCTTTTTCTTCCTTACAACTTGGTCTTACTGTGTTTCTTATTAATATCATCTGTCAAATACATAATCTTATTGACAGAAACATAGAAATCTCTATAGTACCTGTGTCATATTATGATTACCGGTACATGAAATACTGAACTTGAAGTACTGTACTTAAAGTACCAAAAGACAGTTGTAATAAATTACCTTCAGCGTTTTCTTTATTAAGAAAATAATTACCGATACTGCGTTTCTAAAAGGTTACCCCAGTATGTTGACAAGCACAGAATGCCTCTTGACTTGAGTACATTAAATTATGTATGGTAACTGTTGTTATCCATTTATGAGGTATTTCTTTGGCTTCTACGGCAAAAATACTCTGCACATATGCAACAAGAGTGATGTTCCTAGCTACTCTTAACTAGTTTATTGATAACCCATGCAGCTATATAGTACAAAGTGGCGGTGGAGATTATTGTTTTACGAGGAAGTACAATTGGAAACCCATCCCCTATTAACATTAATCAGAAGAAAACAAATGGAAGGGGTCCAATACTTAGAAAAAATTAAGGTATCGGCCAAAGAAAGATAAAGGTCATAAAGTGCGTGGAAATGAAAAACTTCCTAGGCCTCGAATGAGCTAATGCCGTCGCGGTCGGAGAAAGAAGAAGTGTTGACCAGGGAGGTCAGATGGGCTAGAATAGGTGAGAGCCTGACACAAGTAAGTGAAAGCAATGTAAAGGCTCAGCTAAGGGCCTCGTAGTCACAAAACAAATTGATTTCTCCCTGTGGGTAGTGCAAAAGTATAACACCCACGGTATCCTCTACCTGTCATAAGAGGCGAGTGAAAGGGGCGCCAGTAGCTCCTAACTATGGAGCGTGGGTTGGCGACCACGGGGCTCTTAGCTGAGCCCTTACATTCATGCATATAATAATAATAATAACAACAATAATAATAATTGTACCGGGCGGTACACCTCCACGCCGCTAATTTAAAATTTGTGCCTGTTGAAACTCCTCTGCTGGAGGAAGTCTGAACTTTATCTACGCTATTAATTCTCTACTTTCTCAGAAGATGTCACCACGTGGAAAATTTTGAGTTTTTGAACTGTGTCATTTTTGATGTGTTTTTGTTTCGCTTGAAGTAAGAAGTATGAACTTTCTCTTCTAGAGGACACTACTGAAGATCAACAATAGTGCACCCTAGTGCGAAGTCAAAGAACTATTTTGTTGGAGAAATTTTTATTTCAAATGTTTGTGTTTGCTAAATTTTTTTCAGTCATTGGTTTAGTTGGCAATATTAACCCCTCCTTTCCCCTTGTTTTAAATCTAGCCTATCCCGAATTTCTTAAATTAATTTTCCACCAATTATGTGTTTCTTCTTAGTATTGTGTAGGGGGTTTATTGATGAACCAATAAAATCCTCGTGGGAGGGTATTCTCATTCCCCTAACGCCTAGAACCTTCCGCGAGAGTATTTAAACTGCTGATTTTAGGGTCTCCGGGCCACTTCTGTTCCATCTTTCAGTGTATAAAGTACATAGCAGGAGGCGGGAAGCGCCTCTTTCCTCGGCAGCGGTCAACAACAAGGTAATGGCCAATTAATAACCTTTTTTCTTGGCTAGCTCAGCAGTTTAACTCTCGGGACGGGTTCTAAGCGTTCCACCATGTAACCTTTTCCTAAATGTAACTACTCTTTCATATATTCTCTTTTAAAGCTACATACTGGGATAGAGAGTGCTAACCCTCTCGAGCTCCCACTCATATTGTTTTGAGGTGAACTTATTTTTCTCAACCTATTCTTCGGTAACGTAAAACAAATTGTTCTCTTCTTAAGTCACCTCTTTAGTATGGGATTAGCCCTTGTATTAACGGCCTAGTGCCAAGTAGGTCTTAATCAAAGTGTATTAGGAGTGCAAGTTCGCCTCTTCTCAAATTGTTACCTTAGAGGTCATTTAATTAACCTTCTTTTCATTTTATAGACCTCAGTAGATTGGGTATTCTACCCCTGTGTTTAGGTCCGTTGAGGACAACTTGAAGGTGGAGTTTGGTGTGGCCTGGGAGAGGCTTAAATTTGAGAGCGAGTGGCTCTTTTGAAAATTGAGTGTTGTACGCCTCGTGGAGGCTTTTCTGTGTAATTTGGAGCAAGGGCTCCTAGGCATGAATGGGGTTTTCTGCCCCTCTGTTGAAACTTGTGTTTGGGGTAAAACTGGGCTGATTGCCCTAGCATTGTGGAGTTAGGGCGCGAAGCCCAAATCTTGTAAATATTGTAACTACCCTTTGGACTTGCTACTTTGTACCTGCCATGCTTGTTATTTCCTTGTTTTTAAAAAAGAAAATATAACCTTGTTAAATTTTAAATTAATTTTACTTTAGTAGCTTGAGACCTGTTCACCACCCCGCACCTTCTTTCACGCATAACTACCACAAAAACTCGGTAACAAGTGGTAGCAGAGCGTGGTTGAATGGGTCTCAATTTAGCCCCTTTTGACGGCTAAACATTGTTTTGTTCCGAACTCTAACTATTTTCCCAGTTGCTGGAATTTTTTGAGTTTTTCAAAATTGTTCTGTCACCATGCCCGGCCCTCGCGATGTTCTCCATCTTAACTATTTGCGCAAGGAGGAGTTGATCTATGAATTGACTATTAGAAATGTACAATCTGGAGGCACGGTTGCAGTAGACACAAACAAGCTTAGAGAGTCCCTAGATTTGGCCATTTCCATCCCCAATTTGGGAGAGAAAGAAATTGACGACTCTCTTTCCACGATCACGGAGAATATTACTGGGCTAGCTTCTGTAGTTAGTTTTTTTGATGAAAATGATCCTTCTCCTAATCAAATTAAGCGTGTGCAAGCTAGGCTATATCACTTTTCAAATAGAGTTAATGATCTGATGTCTCTGAAGTTGAATGACGTTCAGAAGAAGGAAGCTAGTACGCTGCTTGAAAATATGTCTGAATTATCTAGCAAGGTCACTCAATTGTTAACTGGGGAGGTTCCTCCCAAAACTGATCAACCCGTCACGGTGAATGTAGGTAGCGAGGAAGAGCCTCATAAGGGAGAAGTCAATAGGATAACCGTTGCTGCTCAAACAACTTCTGCCCCATTGGACGAGTCTGAACGCCGTGCATCGTTGAGTAACATCCGTTCTGAATTAACTACCTTGCCATTGAAATCTTTACCTACTATGTCACCCGGGTTTAGCAGCTTGCCTCATCCATTGGCAATGTTGCTCAGAGGTATCTCTAAGTTTTCGGTTAATACCACCAGTGAAGTAATTTCATTTTTAAGATTTCTGGTTGAATTTCAGGATCATGCCCTTGTGTTTTCCCTTTCTCCATGTCAAATTTTGCAAATCATCTATCCTTATGCAATTGGTATTCTTTCTGACAAAATAGTAAGAGCCGTAGCCGAACAGTCACCTATTGAAGATTTTCATGCACACTTGCTTGCAAATTTTATTCCCGCCCGCGCGAGGTCATCTCTGATTCAGAAGTACTATTATCGTGTACAGCGCTTGGATGAGAACTTGGCTGACTTCATCCAAGATATTAAATTCTATACTAGGGTGTTTGCTCTTCACTTTCCGGAGGATCAGATTGTACAGGCTATTGTAGAGGGAATTTCACCTCCCTATAGGTCATATTTGTGTTTCGCGGCGTGCCCGCAAACTTTCTCTGAACTTGAAGCATTGGCCGTCTCAGCAGAAGGAGTTAGATACGCCGATTCTTTGCGTGTAGCGAAAGAACCCCCGCCTTCCTTTAGTAATACTCGGCCTCCACCTCGCCGATCAGTCACCCCTCGTAAATGTTATGCTTGTGGGTCGCCTGACCACCTGCGCAATAAGTGTCCACTGATCAAGTCGAGTGGGACAAGGAATGGGGCTGGTTTATCACAAGGCTGTTTTAAATGTGGGGCTTTCTCACATATCGCCAAGAATTGCCCAAACTTGATTAGCACCCCCTCCTGCTCAACTTCTGGTGCAAATTCTACCTATGCCAATAATAAAAAGTGACTAGTGGCTTTGGCTGAGTCGACTAATCCATCTTCCCGAGACTCAGCCCCTAGTAAACAGGTTGTAAATTCAGGGAACGAGCAATTTTCAAATTTATCTTTTGAAGGTCCCAAAGAGTGTCTTAGGATTGCGGCGGATTCCCCCGCACCGGTTCCTTTTCTTAAGATTGAGTTAAATAACGAGCCTATAACAGCTCTCTTAGATTCAGGCAGTGTTTGTTCGATTATTTCGGCTGAATGGTATTCTAAATTGAAGTCTGTTTGTAAACTCCCTGACTATGTCTCATCTCCTGTTCAATATGTTTCGGCTAATTCATCCCCATTAGAAATTCTAGGTTCCTTATTGGTCAAAATTCGTATTTTTAAATTCACATGGAAAGTTAAATTGTTTGTGGCCAAGCTCTTGTCTTGCCCCATTATATTGGGAGCGGACTTTATTTTTCACACTGGTCTTGTGCTCGACCTTCAGAGTAGGTCTTGCACTTTCAAATTTGCCTCTAATTGTAACATCCCTTTATTAAAGTGTAATTCTGCATCATGTTCTTCTATTTCGCCTACCCAGGATGAGATGTTGTTAGATCTTAGACATCTACCTGAGGAGCAGGCTGATAGTATTCGTAAGCTGTGTCAGTCGTTTCCAGAGGTGTTTTCTGATACTCTTGGTGTTACTGACCTGATCGAATACAAAATTGAGGTCACGGATTCGATTCCTGTCCGTTTTCCACCGTATAGGCTATCTCCACCTAAAATGAAGGCTCTGAAAGAAATTATCGATCAGATGTTGAAGGATGGTATTATTAGGCCCTCTAAGTCGGCGTATTCTTCGCCTATTTTTTTAGTTCCGAAACCCCAAGGAGGTTTCAGGCCTGTCATTGATTATAGGGCTCTCAATCGGAAGGTGGTGTTGAAATCTGTGCCCCTTCCTGACCTTCATTCTTGTTTTTCATGGTTTCGTAAGGCCAAGTTCTTTACTATCTTGGACTTGAATCAGGCCTATAATCAAATTCCCCTTGCCGAAGAGTCTAAACATCTTACAGCGTTTGCCACGGACTGGAACTTATACAAATACAACCGCGTGCCTTTCGGGCTCCCCACGGGAGCAGCTGTACTCACTAGGCTACTAGATAGGGTCTTCTCCGACATCAAATTTGAGTACTTATATCACTACTTGGATGATGTCGTCGTATTTTCAGAGACTTTTGAAGAGCATCTAGATCATCTGCGAGAAGTTCTCGATCGCCTTCGTAAGACTGGGTTAACTGTTAAGTTGTCCAAGGTCGCCTTTGCTAAGCCCTCTATGTCTTTCCTAGGGCATATTGTGTCATCTGATGGTGTAGCCGTCGATCATTGTAGAACACAGGCCATCCGTGATTTTAAACCTCCCAAGGACATTAAAGGTATCGCCAGGTTCATTGGTATGGTGAATTTCTTCAGGAAGTTTATTCCTAACTTCGCTAATAGAGCGGCGTCCTTAAATCTTCTTCGTAGGAAAGGCATCAAATTCGAGTGGGGACCTTCTCAACAAGCCGCTTTTGAAGACCTTAAATTAGCTCTTTGTAATGCCCCTGTACTTGCTATGCCTGATTTCTCGAAGAAATTCATCGTCCAAACCGGCGCGTCGTCGTCAGCAGTAGCGGCAGTCCTTCTTCAAGAGACTGAACTAGGGAGGCGACCCATCGCCTATGCATCTAGGACTTTGTCGGCTCAAGAAGCCAAGTATTCCATCTATGAGCTCGAAGGTTTGGCAGTCTTATTCGCCTTAGAGAAGTTCCGTCTCTATCTGGAACATGTTAAATTCGACCTGGAGACAGATAATCAAGCCTTAAGCTGGGTCTTAGGTAGGCCGCGTCGTACTGGTCGTATAACCCGCTGGGCCATTCGTATTTCTGCCTTCCAGTTTGATGTTAGACATATCAGAGGTACCGAAAATATTGTCGCTGATGGACTCAGCCGTATGTTTTCAAACGACGTTGTGATCCATGAACCGGTTGACAGTTCATCACCTTCCGAGTCCACACTATCTGATGTTAATACCATCTTAACTGATGCTCCCATGCTTTTTAGGGATATTGAGAAATACCAACGTGAAGATCCGACGCTGGCTCCGATAATGGAAACCCTTTCTTCTGGGGAACATGTTGTCCCTTATGTTCTGAGGAATGGTGTTTTATGTTGCCCATCGAGGCATGACAAGATGATGAAGGTTGTCGTTCCAGCTATTCTCGTGCCTATGATCGTCAAATATTATCATGAGACCCCATTAGGAGGGCATCTTGGAATCTTTAAAACCCGTGAAAAGATTCGTGAAATGTTCATCTGGAAAGGTATGGACGGTGAAATCCGTGAACTAGTAAAGGCTTGTAAATCCTGTTTGATTAGTAAACCAACCATGTCCACCAAGATAGGCCTTTTGTCTTCCCATCAAGCGTCGCGCCCCATGGAACGCCTGTACATTGAATATGTAGAACCCTTCCCCCAGTCAAAGGGTAATGCTAACAAGTTCATCTTCGTATGCGTAGATGGTTTTACCAGATTTTCTTGGTTATTTCCGACTAAGCTGGCTACCGCTCAGTCTACCATTACTTGCTTAAATTCTATTTTTGCTTCTTTTGGTCCGTGCCAATATATTGTATCTGATAATGCTAAGGCTTTTACATCTAATTTATTTCGTAAATTCTGTTTTGACTTATCCATCTCTCATGTAACTACTTCTGCTTATTTCCCTCAACCATCTCTGGCTGAACGGGTTAATCGTAATCTCAGGTCCGCACTTATTGCCTATCATCATGAAGATCATTCCAGGTGGGACACGTCCCTGCATTGGTTAGCTTTTGCTTTGAAACCGGCGGTTCATGAATCACATAAATTTACTCCAGCTTCTTTGATGTTCAAATTTGTTCCCAACACGCCGCTCTCTAACCTCTGGTCTCTGAGTGACATTCTACCCGAGACAATAGATCCGGATAATATTAAAGATCTCTGGAAAAAGGCTAAAGCCAATCTTAAGGTATCTCATGAAAAGGTTAGGGAAAGGTATGATCGTGGACGGAGACCCACCACTTTGAAGGTAGGTGACCAGGTGATGGTCAAGAACTTTGTTCCCGCGGGCAAGCTTGCCCCCAGATTCCATGGGCCATGCATTATTCTGGATTTCCTTACGCCGGTTACCTTATTGTTAAGTAATCCAGCCACCGAGAGGATATTTAGAGTTCACCTGTCCCAGGTGAAACCGGTGTAATTTCTGTGTTAACTTGCTTCATATTATTTTGAAAGGAATATGAAGGTTATATATATATTTTTTTTGAGTTTCACTTTTAAGGCTTTCTGCCCCTTCTATAATAGTTTGTCTTATATGTAAGCTTTTTGTAAAACCTTCCCCGATCCGTTAAACTGCCATTTTGTCCTTACCATGGCCATTACCACGCTCCCGTCTCCTGCTATACACACTGTGGCTTGATTACATTAAATGCCATGGACACCTGCACGCCGCTGACCCCTCAACCTCTTCACCAAGCCTGTGCCCTCAAAAAGATGATGGTCCAACACAATTCTGCCGCCTAGCTTTAATGTTTCAGTGCCCCCGCAGCCGCGCGGCGCCGTGCAGCAACTGGGGCAGAGGACGGGCCCCCTCTTCTCCAGCGAGGACGTCAGGTGCACGGCGAGCCGGAGCTCTCCTCCCGGCCAAGGCTGATGCGCGGCGCACGACCTGCTACTTGCCCGCAGCCTGTATATGTTCACCGCGGGCGCGGCGTGTTTCAACACCTCTGCTCCCCTCATAGTGCGGGCGAGCGGTATCTCAGGGTACTTGAGGGGTCCGAGCGGCCTCCCTTTGGACGCAAGCTGCAACGGCTGGTCTGGCCATTCAACTTAATCCACATCAACTACATGGACAGTTACGATAAGCAATGACTACACTTGGGAATTCAACAGCAATATTTGGTGGCAATCGCAAAATTTTTCTTCACCTCTAAGTATTAAAAGTTTATCTTCAGAAATTCAACTTCTACAAATATAAAGACGTTACTTCGCCTGCAACAACAAAATTTTGAAACTGAATCAAACCAAATTAAGAAAATCTTATAAATGCTTCCGCAATCAATCTTCATATCCACAGCATAACTTGGACCTTGTTTCAAACAGATTTCATGTGCCACCCCTGGAGGTACTTTTGGGGGGGGGGGGAGGTCTGTACCGGGCGGTACACCTCCACGCCGCTAATTTAAAATTTGCGCCTGTTGAAACTCCTCTGCTGGAGGAAGTCTGAACTTTATCTACGCTATTAATTCTCTACTTTCTCAGAAGATGTCACCACGTGGAAAATTTTGAGTTTTTGAACTGTGTCATTTTTGATGTGTTTTTGTTTCGCTTGAAGTAAGAAGTATGAACTTTCTCTTCTAGAGGACACTACTGAAGATCAACAATAGTGCACCCTAGTGCGAAGTCAAAGAACTATTTTGTTGGAAAAATTTTTATTTCAAATGTTTGTGTTTGCTAAATTTTTTCAGTCATTGGTTAAGTTGGCAATATTAACCCCTCCTTTCCCCTTGTTTTAAATCTAGCCTATCCCGAATTTCTTAAATTAAATTTCCACCAATTATGTGTTTCTTCTTAGTATTGTGTAGAGGGTTTATTGATGAACCAATAAAATCCTCGTGGGAGGGTGTTCTCATTCCCCTAACGCCTAGAACCTTCCGCGAGAGTATTTAAACTGCTGATTTTAGGGTCTCCGGGCCACTTCTGTTCCATCTTTCAGTGTATAAAGTACATAGCAGGAGGCGGGAAGCGCCTCTTTCCTCGGCAGCGGTCAACAACAAGGTAATGGCCAATTAATAACCTTTTTTCTTGGCTAGCTCAGCAGTTTAACTCTCGGGACGGGTTCTAAGCGTTCCACCATGTAACCTTTTCCTAAATGTAACTACTCTTTCATATATTCTCTTTTAAAGCTACATACTGGGATAGAGAGTGCTAACCCTCTCGAGCTCCCACTCATATTGTTTTGAGGTGAACTTATTTTTCTCAACCTGTTCTTCGGTAACGTAAAACAAATTGTTCTCTTCTTAAGTCACCTCTTTAGTATGGGATTAGCCCTTGTATTAACGGCCTGGTGCCAAGTAGGTCTTAATCAAAGTGTATTAGGAGTGCAAGTTCGCCTCCTCTCAAATTGTTACCTTAGAGGTCATTTAATTAACCTTCTTTTCATTTTATAGACCTCAGTAGATTGGGTATTTTACTCCTGTGTTTAGGTCCGTTGAGGACAACTTGAAGGTGGAGTTTGGTGTGGCCTGGGAGAGGCTTAAATTTGAGAGCGAGTGGCTCTTTTGAAAATTGAGTGTTGTACGCCTCGTGGAGGCTTTTCTGTGTAATTTGGAGCAAGGGCTCCTAGGCATGAATGGGGTTTTCTGCCCCTCTGTTGAAACTTGTGTTTGGGGTAAAACTGGGCTGATTGCCCTAGCATTGTGGAGTTAGGGCGCGAAGCCCAAATCTTGTAAATATTGTAACTACCCTTTGGACTTACTACTTTGTACCTGCCATGCTTGTTATTTCTTTGTTTTTTAAAAAGAAAATATAACCTTGTTAAATTTTAAATTAATTTTACTTTAGTAGCTTGAGACCTGTTCACCACCCCGCACCTTCTTTCACGCATAACTACCACAAAAACTCGGTAACAATAATAATAATAATAATAATAATAATAATAATAATAATAATAATAATAATAATAATAATAAAGAAAATGAAAGTCATTGGTAGACACGATTCCATAAGAAATAGAAATTCAGTCACTATTAAGTTGAGTTAACCTAGGTTAGGCTATTTTAGGGATTACATTAGGATATTATGTTAGGCTACGGCACGTTAAATTACTGTAGTTGGTTAGTGCGAGTGAAGCGAGTGTTGCGATCTTTAAGTATTTGTCCAGCCATATAATGTACTCTAGAGAGCACTTAAGATGAACGAAATATAGCTGTAAATAATAATTACAATACCGTATAAGACAATTGTTGTTGTAATGGTGGCAAGCTGGACATAAATTGTTGGTTTGAAGTGATAGGCCTATTGTTTATTGTGATTGTAATTTGTAAATGGACAGGAACAAGCATTTGAAATATCTGTGAAATGTTTCTACATTGCATGTAGGGTTAGAAAGATACTGTCTGTAGTTTACATGAAAAGGAATGGAATGAAACGGCGTATGGCATTTAGTGCCGGAAGCGTCCGTGGACAAGTTCGGCTCGCCAGGTCTTAATGAGGACGAAATGAAGATGAACACGACACATATACCCAGCCCTCGTGCCAGCGAAATTAACGAATTAGGTTTAAATTCCTGACGTTGCCGGGAATCAAACCCGGCCCCCCTGTGACCAAAGACCAGCACGCTAACCATTTAGCCATGGAGCCGGACACAAACATCAATACTACTATTACACATTTCCTGTTACTTTTCTTGCTTGTTTTAAAAGACATTTCTCTTTCTTTGGGAGGTTTCCTATTATATGTCAAAGACTTGGGTGGATTAGGGACATTGAAAATTGTTGGGATGGAGTAACGCTTGAGTAGTTTCCGTCCATCTGCCGTCTTTAGTTCAAATTGCGATTCTTCAAAATGATGCTAGAAGAAAATACATAATAAGACCTATAAATATAAAACATCGTTCATATAAATATATTATTTTTCAGGAATAATACGAATGTATAACTCCACTAACCGCGCACAAGACGGAATTATCGGTAGATTGCCATTTATAACGCCTACAGTTTTGTACCCACTGAGCTCTCCTTTGCTTATTTCTTGGGAAGCGAAACACTCCAATTCTGTCAGTTGTCTTATTTTGACAATTTGGTGCGGCACAGTATCCCATTTTCCTTCAAAATACAAGTAATAACTCAAATCATTACATCGGGCACGCCCACATAACAACGATATTTAAGACCCAATATGGCCGCTACCGCAAAGGATTGTGGTAGCGTGACCAGACCAACCTAGACAGACCTTGTCCGGCTTCACAAACATCAATGCTACGAGATACTTTTTTCGGGGGGGGGGGGAAGGCGAAGCCCGCTCCCCCCCCCCCCGCGTGACCATCGACACATGCTATCAATTTCTAAGAAGAAAGAGAGAGCAGGGGAAGAGTGGGCAGTGATACAAGGAGTATCTGCCGGTTTACGAGTCAGACTTGCTACCACGGCAAAGTTTTTATTGGTTGGATAGCGTTAATGTGTGGTATTGAAGGGTCAGCGAAAAACCGCATAGGCAGAAAGAGAATTAGCCTACATGTAAAACCTGACATCTTGTGATACCACATGCAAATGCGATGGGAGGCCGGATGGCCCCCCGCGCAGTTGGCGCACACCGGCGCCTCCTTAAGTATTGCGCAGGCCGTGTAGTGGTGATCACCCCTACAACGGTTGCACTTCACCTGGAGCCCACACCTCTCCTGCCGGTGGCCCCACCTCAGACAGCGGAAACACAGCAAGAGCTGCTGAGGGGGACGTTTCAACCTCACCTGATTGCCGCTACCCGCTGAGGTCCTCTCCTAGTTGGCTCCTCGCTCAGCTGCTGTCATGGGAGCAGTCCTGGGTTGCGGCTGGTCGGCCCTTTCCTGGTGGGCCAGCGTCTTCTTCTTCTTCCTGGTCCTGGGGTGGCGTCTTCTTCCCAGGGATCTCTTCTCGGCAGGGGAAGAGGCCTCTTCGTGGGACCCTCCCCCCGGCCTGGTGTTCCCGTGGTAGCGGGTGGTTCTGCTGCGTCGCCGTCTTCTTCAATCTCCTGGCTGGTGGCGGTGGCGTCGGTCGGTGCTAACACTCGACTGCGCTCCCAGTCCTGTGGGGCGCACGTCGATGTCTGCAGCTCGACAGTCCACTGGTGGGCTGGGCCTGGACAGCAGCCTCTATCCGCCACGGGGCGTCCTCCACTGCTGTGCAGCCGTCCGCCGTCCCTGGATTGCGCCCGGGTAACAGGCCCTTCCTGGTAGACCTGCGTCTGCGTGCACTTCGCCTTGGGAGCCGGTCAACGATCCTGGTTGGCGGCCTTGTTGGTATGCGTGTACTTCGTAAAGCACAGCGGTCCAACTGAGGGCGCGCCGTCGCTGCGCTTACGAGCGCCACCGTCGTCCTCGGTCCTTGGCTCCGCCTGGGTGGCTGCCTCCTGGTAGTCTGTGATGTCCTGGTTCTCCCTGAATCCTGGTAGTCGGACCACTTGGTGCTGCTGGGACGCCAGCTCTTCGTATCTCCTGAGGCTGGTTGCATCCCTAGGGCGGATAATGACCGCGCAGCCAGGGATCACCTCGCTGATGTTCTCGAAGAGTGACTGTCCGATGTACTCCACGATGGCTTTAAGGAGGTCGATTATATAAATCGTCTCCTCGTAGGTGTGCTTCCCCCACCGGTTGTACACCAACAGCGTCGGACGTCGAAGATCGGGGACTTCCGCAGCTATGAGCGCCGCTTGTAGTTTCGCTGCGGCTCTCCCGCAGTCGTAGTAGGCTGGTCTCGTTGGAACAGTTAGCTTCTCCATCCTGGTCCTCCTGAAAGTAAAGCTCCTGAAAGAGAATAGCGAGCACTGAAAAGTGCTCAGCTCTGACAAATGCTCTTTCGAAGATGTATTAATAAGGACAACTGCCTGGCGAATACTTAAAAAGTAAAGAGCGCCTGGCAAGGAGAGAGAAGGCGGAGCGAGAGGCATGTACGTCCTTCCGCTACGACAGTCAGCTCGTCCCTTACGAGATACGGTACTGCCTGTCTGAGATATATACTGAAGATGGCGGGCAATAAGCAACTAGCTGTGTGTGGTTCGTGCATAAATGCAATTACTGCTGAGGACGACTACATCATCTGTGACGGTGTCATAGAAAACATCACAGAGCGTGTGTTAAATTAAATAAACGGGAATTCAAGACACTAACTGAGCACAAATCAAAGAAGTGGTACTGCGGCAAGTGTGATAGTGTGAATGGCAATCTGGCCACACGGCCGAGTGACCATAAGCTTGGGGATATGTAATCTATAGTTAGGGACATCCACAAAATGCTACGTAAACTAGTAAGAATCGAAGCTGAACAAGCGGAAATTAGAAAGTCGGTAACCTTCTGTGCTGAGTTTCGACGATATTAAGCGTCAGCTGCACAAAATAACTTATGACTTTTTAAAACGTTATGGCAGAAGTAGCGGCATTGAAGTTTAAGATTGTTGTCCTCGAAAGGGAAAAGACAAGAGTAGATGAACAAGTCTCTAAGCTTAGAGAGGAAAATCAAGACCTGCAACAATACGTCCGGAGGAACAACGTAGAAATTCATGGACTGCCTCAGCTTGGTGACGAGAATCCACTCACAGTTGTGAAAGCACTTGGCAATGCACTCGGTGTCGAAGTGACCGACGGTGATATTGATGCGTGTCATCGTCTACCCCAAAATAAGCAGGAACTCCCTCCTCCTCTCCTTGTAAAATTTTGTAGCCGGTTAAAAAAGGATCAGCTGCTCGCAGCAAGGAAGAATAAATCAACACTAAGCTCTAAAGATTTAGGTATCCAAGCAGCTAACCGAGCTGTATATATCAATGAACATCTGACATCGGGGAATAAATATCTCCACAAGAAGGCCAGGGATCTACGGTAATATGGATATAAATATGTTTGGACAAGTGACTGCAAATCTACGTAAGAAGGACTGAAAACCATCGATCAGTGCGAATTAGAAGCATTGATGATATTAGAAAGTTGCAGAGCGAAGACACAAGTGTAATGGCACAGCCAAGATATCATACCAACACTCGTTAATGGCAGTACCTAAGTGTTACAACAAATATTCCATTTTTCCATTAGGCTGTTATGAAATTCAATATGATTCCATTAATAATTTTGTTTTACAGAACATCAGTTCATATACAGTTGCTTCTTACCTGGACAGAAACAGCTCTACTGTTCCGTTAAAACCTTACAGTGCTGTTAGGTGCTTGTATCTAAACAGCAGGAGTATCCGAAACAAACTTGAGGAAATAGAAATTATTTTGCACATTATAGGTCAGGGAGATATATTGGTTGTGACAGAAACCTGGGTAAAAAGTGAGGAGGCGAAATACTATAATGTACCAAATCATAGAAGCATCTTTTCACACAGAGACGGCAGAGCTGGAGGTGGCTTAGCTATTTACATTTCGCACTGTTGGAAAGTAAATGAGAAAATGAATTGTGAACTTGATCATAGCATGGGTTGAAATTTATAGGGATAAATTTAGTAGTAGTAAATATAAAAGTGTTTATTTAATTGCAGGATATAACACAAATAGGAATAATGCCTCACCATTTCTAGCATCCCTCGAAATTTTTCTAAAACAACAAACAATTTATGCCAATTTTTGGGTGACACGAATATTGATATCTTAACTAGTGACCAACTAAAAAGAAAATACATGAAACGGCTTTCTTGCTATGATTTCAAGCAATGCAATAATATATACGGTATCCTACACGAATATGTGATACCACAAGCACTTTAATAGATCATGTGTCAATAAATAATTCTGAAGTATATTATTTATCAAATGTTGGTAGCTATATAAGTGACCATAATATATTAATATTTGACATTCTTTTGCCAAATTCTAAATCTCTATCACAATCGCTTGAACTGAAAAGGCTGAAAGCAACTAATATAGACCGACAAGATGATAGACCTGAAAGTAGTTATATCACTGAACATAACACAAAAGTCATAAACAACACTACTAGTGGGATTGACATAATATATAATTCCTTTATTGACCAACTACCGCTTAGTTCACAAAGACAGAAAGCACAAGGTCATCGAACACAAAGAACTGGTGGCTCGCCATGGATATCTTCTGAACTTCACAACCTTATTAAGCGACGTGACATTTTACATGCGAAACTAAAAAATCCCACCCTAAAGAATAACCTCAATCTCAATCAGGAATATCGCAGGTGTAGAAACGATGTAACAAATCTGAAAAGGAGCTTAAAAAACAAATATTACTCTGAAAAATTTAGAGTTCATAACAAGAACCCAAAGGAAATCTGGAAAATAATCAGTGAAATCATACATAACAGAAAAACAAAAAATAGGCGATACCGGTAATTGTACATCTCTAGAAATAGATAACAAGATCACTACAGACAGTCAGGAAATATGTGAATAATTTAATTTATATTTTTCAAATATTGCTAAAACCCTGGCTTCAGCAATCCCTCCCCAGAGCACTGAAACACGTGGGGTTCCTAGTTACTTGAACTCATTTTACCTATATCCAACTGATGAAACAGAAGTAAGATCTATAATATCAAATCTAAAAAACATGGGTAGCTGTGGGCAGGATGGTATAACTGCCAACTTTCTAAAAGAATTCCAGGATTTTTTAAGCGGGATGCTAACAGAGATCATTAACAAATCCTTGGCATCTGGTACATTACCTAGTGAGATAAAAGTAGCTAAAGTAGTTCCTGTCTTCAAGGGTGGGAATGGGATGAATCCTAGTAGCTATAGGCCTATCTGCATTCTCTCCACAATCTCCAAAATATTAGAAACTATTGTTAAAAGAGCTCACTTTTTTAAACAAAAATAATTTCTTTTACAATGCACAATATGGCTTTCGTGAGAACTCTAACACTGAAATAGCAACGTAGATCTCATAAATCTGCTGCAAGAGTCAATAGATTTTAATAATTTTGCTGGTGGGTTGTTTATAGATCTAAAGAAGGCCTTTGATACAGTGGACCGTAAAGGACTTTTAGCTAAATTAGAGAAAGCAGGAGTTCGTGGCGTTGCTTTGAAGTGGTTTGATAATTATCTGTATGATATAAAACAGTATGTAGTGCTGAATAACTGTAGGAGCTCAGCAATTAGGGTAACCCATGGCGTTCCACGGGGGTCGGTATTAGGGCCGATACTCTTTCTAGTCTACATCAACGACATTGCAACTTGCCGTTTGAAAAGACGTACCACACTATATGCCGACGACACAAACTTGTTCTATACTTGTTGCAATATAGACTCCATTGTTAAAGATATGCAGGAAGACCTCAATACTCTATGCTTTTGGTTTCAAGCAAATAAATTAACAATTAATGTGCAAAAGACTAATTATGTGATAATGACAAAACAAGATCAGAATGAAATCCCACACAGTAAAATATATATGCAGAATACTGAAATAAAAGTAGTTAGTTCTGTCAAATATCTTGGGTTGGTGATTGATAGGAACTTAAACTGGACAGACCATGTTGATTACGTTACTAAAAAGATCACACCTGTTGCAGGAATTTTAAAGAAACTTAGTTATCTTATCCCACAACATCTTCTAAAAAACATCTAGTACTCTTTAATTCATAGTCACCTTCAATATTTGAATGTAATCTGGATGCGCTGTAAGAAGTCTGACTTGAATGAGCTAATGGTAGTACAAAATAGATCTGTTAGAAATATACTTAATCTTTCCTACTACGCCAGTAAAATATCTATACCTAAGTGCTAAAATACCACCCCTAAGCATGAGTACAGAATTCAATACAGCTTTATTCATGTATAAAATAAAACATAAATTTATACACCACAACACTACATATACTCTGAATTCTGACAACCATCCATATAGTACTAGGCACGCAAATGACTTTGCCTTATACAATGTTCGCTCTTATAAATATGGTATAAACAGCTTGAAGTTCTCCGCGATCCAGTTATTTAATAACATCCCTGTGGAGGTAAAAACAGCACCAACTTTGGCGAAATTCAAACAAAGAGTCAAGCATTATTTTTGGGAAAGGTACAGTGTTGTTTAAATTAAAATATCAGTTGTCATTTAAGTCATTCTCCCAAACAATCTTGCAAACTGTATACTTGTACATCGGCAACTTTTATGTTATGTAAATGTAAATACTCTGTAATCTGTTCTTGTACCTCTGCAACTCTGTGTTATGTATATGTACTGTAAATACTCTGTAACCAATTCTTGTGCGTCTGCAACTTTTATGTTATGTAATTGTAAATAATCTGAAATCTATTCTTGTACTTCTGCAACTCTTATGTTATGTAAATGAAATTACTCTGTAATCTATTCTTGTACCTTTGCAACTTTCATGTTATGTAAATGTAAATACAGTCAGAAATAATTCTCTGTAATCCTCATATTGATGATGTACATATTTTATATATTGTATGTGTTTATATGCTCAACCATTTACTAATAATCTTATATACACGAACTATATTTTGATCTGTAAGTGCCCGCCAGTATCTAATGTCCTGTACAATTCCTATGTATGAGCCTGCAGGTTCTTTGGAATTAATATAAATAAATGAATGAATGAACGAATGTCTATTTACACTCTGTCTGCACTATCGGCAGCCTTGAAGATGGTTTTCCGTGGTTTCCGATTCTCACACTAGGCAAATGCTGGAGCTGTACCTTAATTAAGGCCACGGCCGCTTCCTTCCAACTCCTAGGCCTTTCCTATCCCATCGTCGCCGTAAGACCTATCTGTGTCGGTGCGACGTAAAGCCCCTAGCAAAAAGAAAAAAAAAAACCCACTCTGTCTGTGTTTCAGATCGACAGCAGCGCTGTAGTTGGCGGGGAATATTCACGCCGTAACTGTTCACACGTGATTCAGAGGGAGTCATCATACTAGTCATTTCCATTCATCTCGGTAAAAGGTTACAATTAATTATCGTGAATTTCTTACAATTTGATGTATAGATTGTTACAAAGAAGAAACCTTGTTTTAATAGCAACATTGGGCTTTATCTATTCTGCCATGATGTTGGCAATGTGCTATATTATTCTCTTGAAGGTAACATCTGAAATGGAAAGTACTCTCCTTTGTGATTGGTCGGATGAATATTTTGTTTGACAGTGGTTGTGGCTTTTTAAATTTAAACGAAGAACGGTTGTTACAGTCAGTTTCACGTCAGTTTCGAGCATTGGGGCAAATTGAGGAATGCAGGATCATTGAAGAACAGTAAATGTAATGGCAGCAAGTTCATTTTTCGAGGTGAGCAATTATTTTCCGCTACAACAAGATACCATAGCTTGTGCAGGTGTAGACGCAAATTATTAGAATGTGTTGATCCACAGCTCTATGAACTGCGTTCTTGCGTTATACATCGGTTTATTTAATTTGAAGTATTTCTTAAAAATGATAATACTTATACCAAGTTCCTTCTGTGCTATTTTCAGTTATCTTGTCAGATGGAGCTGTCTTGCACTTTGCCGGATTCCTTTTTCCAGTGTTTATTTTAGAATGCGTATCTGAATGTATAGTATTTTCTTTTAACCTCACTTGATTGACAGATCATTGAACAGCGTTTTCCCTTTCCGACAAAGAGTTATGTAACTATTAATAAAAGTAAACACAGACTTAGATGTCATGTTTCATGTATAATGGGAAAGAAGTAAGAAACAGATGTGGAGGGGGCATGATTTAAATTTCTCAAAATCTAGAAGTTACTTTCAGAATATTCTAGTTTTAAATAACCTGCCAAAGGAGCAACCTAAAAGCCAGATTATATTTTCATTAATTACTGCTGACCTCTGTAATATATTACGGGGACTGTTCAAGGAATGCTACTGAGAATTGTGCTCTGTATAGACTTGCTTTAAATTCACTTTCTTTCAAGCAAACTAGATCTGGGTTAATGGAGAACAAAATAATGTGGTCATAATAGGTCGACATTTTTTGAACTGTGCAATATATCTAGGCCTATAATGTGTGAAGAAGAGATGCAGAATGGTTTTTATTTTGAATTTCTTTTAATGTCTTCCTGATATTTTAATCATCACAATCTTGCTTCCTTAAAAAAAAAAAAATGTTCAACTAGCCTACATCATGTGTATGATGGACTTTTTCTCAGCTACAGTAGGCTTCATAACAGTTTAAAATATCTCTGATCATTGGTTAGGCAGTGTAGAAACCTCATGTTTTGGTTCTAGTTCTTTGACCCAATGATATCCCCTGCCTATCATAAAAGGAGGAGAAAGAACTCTGAACTTGGAGCATGGGTTGAAGACCATGGTTCCCCTGACTGGCATTGTTTCAGCTTGGCAGGCTTCTCACTTTCAACTTTGCAGTCTGACTTCTCTTGGTCAACTCGTGTTCTTTTCCAACCCTGGCTGTATTTGTTTTGCAAGGGTAGGAAGTCTTCATTTTCACGTCCTTCGTGGCCCTTTTGTATCTTTTGCACATACCTTCATTCATTAAGGTGTCAGACCACTAAGTTTCCTTCTGATTAGTGTTAAGAGGATGGTTGCCTAGTTGTATTTCTTAAAACAATCACCACCATCACTCTAGTTCTTACCACTCTAGGATCGATCAATCGGTCACCACTGATTTGCATTTAGGGATGTAGCCAAGGTGGCAGATCCCATATCTTTTTTAAAAATCTCCCTTGGTCAGTTTTTCCAATCCCTAATTCTTTTTTTAAACAAATGTGTCCCAATTTGTCCTCTTGAATTCCAACTTTATGTATATATTGTGATCTTTCCTACTTTTAAAAAACACTACTCAAATTTATTTGTTTACTATTGTTATTCCATGCCATCTCTACACTGACAGCTTGAAACATACCACTTATCTTTCTGAAAGAATGTTTCTTGGGGGTCCAACTTTTCAGTAGATTATATGCTTTTTATTGATTTACATAAATAATGTTGCATCATTACGATGTCTTAAGCGGGACATGTTTCGCCCATATTCTAGGCATCTTCAACCGCTGTTCCTAATATTCAAGATCAAAATTGTCTGCTTAGGATCCTAGGCTTTGTTTACAATAGAAATACTTAAAATAGTTAGGCTAACGTGAATTGCTCTGTCTAAAACTTTATGCTTACTCATATTGTACATCGTATAAAAGCATCCTTGACATGATTGTTACACTTAAAAAAAAAAAATTATATACTAGTTCAATCCAATGGGCCTATTGCATAAACTATGACTAGTTTTAAGCCTTAGACAACGTCTACCTAAACGACGTGTAAATAGAGCACGATCTTCCATTGCATAAAGAATGATTGGCTGATGTTTAACTGGCCATCGTTCAAAGTTTCAATATTGGTTTGAAAATGAAGATAGAAGTATCTTTCATGTAACTCTTTGCATGTCGCAAACAGTGAAATTCGTTGGTGTGTGCGCCAAACGTCAGTCAGCTGTTAGTCTTCCTACACATTACTCAAATAAGGCTAAGTATGAGCGTGACTTGCCCACAGATAAGAGTATCGCTTTCAGTGGAAATTAAATCTCATAGTACCATCGACACTAAAGCGACATGCCACCGTACAGGGAAGTGTAGTTTTGATTATAGCGTTGTTACGGTGAGTGTAATCTACTTGTAAATACAATAGCTTTGACAAAGGGAAGATGAAACAATAGGAATGTATACTCCGTACGGCTCTACTTCTAAATTGACGTTTTAGCAGATTTTGGCTCTATCTGGTGGTTATGCACTGAAACATAGACATCCAACCAATCCCAAGCTGCAATTCATATCTATATCGGCAGAGTACAATCTCGAAACCTAGTTGCCAACTCTAATATTTACATTCGCCACGTGGTTAACCTATCTCGCTCAGCGTGTATAGTATTATGTACGGTTCGCGATCTTTTGCATTTTCCTTCAATATTTAGTGTGTTTTTCATATTGTTGGAGGGTTCCTGTGACTCTGAGATAAGTAGAGTGTTCGCTTTGTAGGCCATAACCTCCTTTCTGTGCCAGCCATTAGCCGTTAGTGATGTGTTATTTGCTCATTCTCTTTTATTGTTAATAAAATATTCTCTTTTAGTGCCAGATATTGTTAGAAAGTGTAGTTCTTGTGAATTTGTTTTCAGTCCATATTCATTCGTTTTTGTGAGTACTGCATCACAATTTAAAAGGGCTGTTTACTGCGGTCATATTGCATCAGCTGTTCTCGCTGGCATAGCACGCTGGCAACAGAGGGAAGGTGATGCTCATTTGTTTTGCGAAACTTCAATTTAGAAGTAAGGCCGTGCAGAGTATAGTAACCGAATGTTTTGCACGGGCCATATAGGCTAGTTGTAGCTTGCATTCTGGAAATCGTAGGTTCGAAACGCATCATTGGCAGCCCTGAAGATTGTTTTTCGTACTTTTCCTATTTTTACACCAGCCAAATACTGGGTAGTTACCGAAAACTTGTACGATTTTATATATATATACAACCTACTTTTTAGTTTATACTGTGTGTGATTACTTGGCAGTAAATATAAGTGAATCCCTCCCGGTTGATGTGACAGCCCTCTGACGATTGGGACAAGTAATTCTGGCATGTACCTATGTTTGTCTCAAGTGTTATTACAATATTATAAGTCCACCTGTTCAATACAATACAATATGATCCACTATTTCATATGGTCAAATGTTTTTTATACATAATACATAAAAGTCAAAGGTACATGTTTCACCCTCCTTAGGGGCATCATCAGCCTATATCAATCTTAAAAAATAATACATATACTTATAAATTATAGGTTAAAATGTTGAAAATGGTTTCGTAAAACATTATACAATAACATCTAAAACAACGATAATGCACCAAAGTATGTTAAAAGAGAGTGAAATTAACAGTTTGAAGATTAAAACGTGATTGAACATGAGATTTTGAGAGTCTAAAACTAAAATGGACTCTCAAAATCTCATGTTCAATCACGTTTTAATCTTCAAACTGTTAATTTCACTCTCTTTTAACATACTTTGGTGCATTATCGTTGTTTTAGATGTTATTGTATAATGTTTTACGAAACCATTTTCAACATTTCAACCTATAATTTATAAGTATATGTATTATTATTATTTTTTAAGATTGATATAGGCTGATGATGCCCCTAAGGAGGGTGAAACATGTACCTTTGACTTTTATGTATTATGTATAAAAAACATTTGACCATATGAAATAGTGGATCATATTGTATTGTATTGAACAGGTGGACTTATAATATTGTAATAACACTTGAGACATACGTCAACTTCAATACGGAACCAAAATGAGAATAGTCACTTGTAACATGTACCTATGTTGTCGAAGTGACCTATAATTCAGTGGAAATTACCCCACGTATAACGAAATATATTGGTTGCCAAGAATTGTATTAAAATTGAGTTACCAGACTGTCCCTTTGTCAGTCTCAAGAAACAAATCTCATGAAAAGCGAAATCTTTATTTTAAGCTCTATCTCCCCGTACATGTCAAATGAACTGCTGTGATTTAGCAGCGGGCGGCCCACAGAGAGGCCGTCGGACTAACCTTTCTTCCCAGAATCATCTCAACATGATAATAAAAATTGTTTCATGGTACATAACCTCTGATTGTGATTCACTCCTCTCATTTGGGGTTAAACAGTGTTCTCGGCAGTGTTTAAACAGGGTCGGTTGAACATCGGTTTTAGACATTGTCTAAGGGATAAATAACATCTCTGCAATGTGGCAGCCGTACTTAGGCATTCTTTAATCGTAGACATCATCTAAACACCGTTTCTGCAATCTGCCCATTGTTTCTTATAAGGACGTTGGGCTGGCATGAATTGCTCGGTCTATAATGTCCAGTGTGTGTGTGTGCAACCTATGACAACTTCATTGACTTCACTGTCATTTTCTTCTATTGTTCGTTTTTGGGGTAAAAATTCAGCTGTGGTTTCACGAGATGTTATTGATATAGTCAGTTTATTTTTCTTCTTCATTGCCTTGTGGTGATTAAAGTTAAGTAAAATAGGACTGCTTGCTGTTGTGTAGGTTGGAAGACTGGTCTTCTCAAGATTGTTCTTTCTGTTGTTGGACCTTATTGGTCATTGAAAGGGTTGAGAACAGTGGATTGTCTGTAATCAGAAAAGGTGTCTTTAGTTGTGAAGTTTATGAAAATTAAGCATGAAATGGGGGAACTAAACAGAATCTTACTCACCCCCTCGCTTTTCTTGCAGCTGGCTTGCTCCTGTAATGCTTCCTGCCCGACTGGCAGTGGCTAATGCTGTGAGCTTGTCTTGTATCTGTGTGTGTTGCATGGAGGGGTGTAAGTTAGGGAGGGGTGGCGGAAGGGGCATTGGCGGTTGTCGGAGAAGGGATCTGTCAGTGGGTGGAACTGTTATATGTGGAGATTTGCTGATATTTTCAAATGTGTTCTCTTTTACTTTTAATATTTTAAATAAATATGGGATCTGCTCATGAAGAGGACTTGTTAATTAACTTATTAAGTTTATAGTTTATCCTCTTGATAACCAACACAAAAAACAATATATCAACTGCAGCTTCGTTGTAATACTTCCTAGTGCAAGCACTCACCTTAGCTGTATTACTCTTCTCTATCTTTCTCGTGTTTACATTTTTAGCATCCCTTTCATACAGATTCTAGAATCTTCCAAACTCTAATCTGTTCAGCATTGCTGCTAAAAATGGGAGCTTCCCCCTTCCATTTTTGGTTTCTGGGAACAATAGAGGGGTTAAGCTGAAAGAATTGCTTCATTTTAATAACATGACCAAAAATTCCACCCCCTTGCCTTAATGCTTCTAGCTTACATTGTTGAAATGAACATTTTTATTAAAAAGGACACTCAAGAAACATTCTTTCAGAAAGGTATATGTTCAATACGGACCTAACGATGAGATTTATAACTTGTAACATACCTCTTAGTCAAGCAGCTCGTCAAGGATGGGGGCACCACAGCTAGATGGAGCTTGGCACAGGGTGGTGTTAGTTGTAGGATTGTAGCATTGTGATGAACACACTTTTCTTCTAGAAAAAATTTAAAGTAACATTCATGTACAGTATTTTATATCCACAAGTAATGTATTCATTCTAGAATCTGTAATGAAGGGGTTGCTTGGACAAAAAAAAAAAAAAAAAAAAAGTGGTGTCGGGGGGAGGGGGCGGCAAAAGCTGGAGTCTCCTAGCTTTCACTCCCGTACAGCAAAGATCGGTCTGGACACAAACCGGTTTAAAGATAGTTTCATCTGGGAGTTGACTTCTTTCTTACAGAAAGAACTGTAGAAAATTGTTGTATGATACCTGAAGTAGAGTACAGGAGAGATCCTTTATGCTTGCCAGGGACCCACAATCTTGCCCCTACAGTATCCTTATGTACATACATACATACATACACACAGATATAAATTATACTTCATTAGACTGTTATGTCTGAGTTCAGTCTGCAAGCCTCTGTGAATTTACTAATTGCTTCCACAATCCTGTATTTGTAACTAGTTTGTTCTGTGACCTTGCTTAGTTCCATACCTCTTTTAAGTCATTACAAACTAAGTAACAACACTTGTACCAGGCTCCTCACTTTCATCTGTCCTATCCAAACTGCTTTGGTCAACTCTTGTTCTTTTCCGACCCAGACAGCATTAGGTACCGAGGTTTAGGGAGTCTTTAATGTTCACGCCTTTCGTGGCCCTTGCCTTCTTTTGGCCGATACCTTCATTTTTCAAATTGTCGGATCCCTTCCATTTATTCTCTGATTAGTGTAATATAGAGGATTGTTGCCTAGTTGTGCTTCCTCTTAAAACAATAATCCACGCCAGCATAGCAGGGGAAGAGGTGATACTCCCACGTGGCGCGTCCCAGGTGGCAGATAGGTGGGTCCTAACCGGCTTGCCAGCGGTTTTGAGGGAAATAAAATACCTCTCATGGACCAAACACACATCTCCCTTGTGGGTGGGGGGCGCCGATGAAGAATACACCCACGGTATCTCCTGCCTGTTGTAAGAGGCGACTAAAAGGGGCGACCATGGGATGATTGTCTTGGAACCAGAAAACTACTTGTGATTAGTACCACCATGCGGAGAACATCATGGGTCGCTTTTACCTGTACGTAGTACCACTATATTAGGTACCAAATAGGTTTGTGATTGGTAGCACACAGGAGCACTGTGCGGTCTGCTTTTGCAGTACCTGTGATTAGTACCACCATATGAGCAGGACCATGGGATGATAGCTACCATGGTTCTGCCTTGCCTATGATTAGTACCCACTATATGAAGAACACCACGGGATAGGGGAAGGTCCCTGTGGTTAGTACTCTTATGTGATGAACCCATAGGTTTACGATGCTTGTAAATGGCGCCGCAAAGTGAGAAAAACATAGGTCTGTATTATGTCGAATTTCATTACCTGCGAGTAGTACCATGATGTCTGGAATACCGAGAGTCTCTGCTACTTTTGATTAGTACTGCAACATGACAAATAGCATGGTTCTACTCTCCTAGCAATCAGTACCGTTATAAGGGGCTGATAACTTGGATTTTGGACCCCCTTTAGACTGCAAGCATCATCGATTCAGTGTTATGCTATAGCAGCAGTCCCTTGGCCAGTAATCCTATTATTTTACGTCAGTTTCTGTGAATGTAAAGCATTGCGGGTCGCATCCACTGATTGTTTTAAATTCATGTCCATCCATTCATTCTTCGTTCTAACGCTTTGAATTCTGGTCAGTGGAGAATTTTAGACTTTTAATTTGTCATTCCATTTAGTCTCATTTCGTACCATTAGGGGCCGATGACCTCGATGTTAGGCCCCTTTACACAATCATCAAAACAATAATCACCACCTGAGTCTGACCATCGTTTGATCTCCCTGTTCTTCTCTTGTGCTCCTGGCCAGAGTCCATTATTCTCTTAGGTAATGCCCCCTGTAGGTGGGGGCGGTAGAATAACACCCACATCCCCTGCCTGTCGTAAGAGACGAGTAAAAGGGGCCCTAGGTGCTCTATACTTTGGAGCGTGGGTTGGCGACCACGGGGACCTTAGCTGTGTCCTGACATTGCTTCCACTTACTTGTGCCAGGCTCTTCACTTTCATCTATCCTATCTGACCTCCCTTGGTCAACTCTTGTTCTTTTCTGACCTCGACAGTATTATGTATGGAGGCCTAGGGAGTCTTTCATTTTCACGCCCTTCATGGCCCTTGTCTTCCTTTGGCCAGTACCTTCATTTTTCAAACTGTTGGATCCCTTCCTTTTTTTGTCTCTGATTTGTGTTACATAGAGAATGGTTGCCTGGTTGTACTTCCTATTAAAACAGTAATCACCACCACTCCTAGGTAATCTGCCCTCCATTTCGCTTCACTTGACCCCACCACTGAAACTGTGTTATGCGTACTGTTTTATCTGTAGAGTTCATTCATCATGTCTGTAACTTCAGCTTATGAATGATATATCTGGAGTCTCCTGCCTTTCATTCTTGTACAGCAAAGTCAGTCTGGAAACAAACCAGTGTAAAGATAGTTTCATCTGGGAAAATACCCTACTGTTAATCGCAACTGTCTACTCCCTGCAGTAGTGTAGCCAGGATCGACCAATGGGAGGGTTATGGTTACAAAATGATAGAACTTAATGGTGCTTGTGCATCGTTATTTGAGTATCGTTACTTGAGTTTTTACAATCATATTTAAACCTCAAAAACAATTTTATTTTCACGAACTTACAAATGAAATGACATACATACAACTCATATCCCCATTAGACATCTGGATGTGCTAATGGATTACCATCTTTTCAGACAAGTAATACAAACCAATGTCTAATAGATGTAAAACCATGATATGTCAGCTGATGACCAAATAGGGTCGAAACCGGTACTGATGTAAGTCATTTACAATAAACGGTATTGATAAGGTGAAATTTCTTATCCATATATGTGGTGCTTGTGCATGCGCAAGAGTCATAAGGACACTGATAAAAGTAAATTATGTTGATATTCAGGTTGTAGTACCAGTACATTAAAATACAGAACAAGAACAGTATGATCAAAGTAAATAGTTTTACGGCAAATGGTGTGTTCAGATTAATCTAAAATCCAACTCTAGAGGCTTCTTAGATAACAGATTCAAGAGCTCTGTTGGTTCTACAATAATAATAATAATAATAATAATAACATACATACATACATACATTATCATTATAGACTGTTATGCCTTTCAGCGTTCAGTCTGCAAGCCTCTGAGAATTTACTAAACGTCGCCACAATCCTCGATTTGCAACTAGTGTTGTGGCCTCATTTAGTTCTATACCTCTTATCTTTAAATCGTTAGAAACAGAGTCTAACCATCGTCGTCTTGGTCTCCCTCTACTTCTCTTACACTCCATAAGAGTCCATTATTCTCCTAGGTAACCTGTCCTCCATTTGCCTCACATGACCCCACCACCGAAGCCGGTTTATGCGTACAGCTTCATCCATCGAGTTCATTCCTAAATTAGCCTTTATCTCCTCATTACGAGTTCCCTCCTGCCATTGTTCCCACCTGTTTGTACCAGCAATCATTCTTGCTACTTTCATGTCTGTTACTTCTAACTTATTCATGATATCCTGAGTCCACCCAGCTTTCGCTCCCATAAAGCAAAGTTGGTCTGAAAACAGACCGATGTAAAGATAGTTTCGTCTGGGATCTGACTTCCTTCTTACAGAATACTGCTGATCGCAACTGCGAGCTCACTGCATTAGCTTTACTACACCTTGATTCAATCTCACTTACTATATTACCATCCTGGGAAAACACACAACCTAAATACTTGAAATTATCGACCTGTTCTAGCTTTGTGTCACCAATCTGACATTCAATTCTGTTGGATTTCTTACCTACTGACATCAATTTAGTCTTAGAGAGGCTAATTTTCATACCATACTCATTGCACCTATTTTCAAGTTCCAAGATGTTAGACTGCAGGCTTTCGGCACAGTCTGCCATTAAGACCAAGTTGTCAGCATAGGCCAGGCTGCTTACTACATTTCCACCTAACTGAATCCCTCCCTGCCATTTTATACCTTTCAGCATATGATCCATGTAAACTACAAACAGCAAAGGTGAAAGATTACAGCCTTTTCTAACTCCTGTAAGTACCCTGAACCAAGAACTCATTCTACCATCAATTCTCACTGAAGCCCAATTGTCAACATAAATGCCTTTGATTTTAATAATCTACCTTTAATTCCATAGTCCCCCAGTATAGCGAACATCTTTTCCCTCGGTACCCTGTCATATGCTTTCTCTAGATCTACGAAACATAAACACAACTGCCTATTCCTCTCGTAGCATTTTTCAATTACCTGGCACATACTGAAAATCTGATCCTGACAGCCTCTCTGTGGTCTGAAACCACACTGGTTTTCATCCAACTTCCTCTCAACGATTGATCGCACCCTCCCTTCCAAGATGCTTGTGAATCCTTTGCCTGGTATACTAATCAATGAGATACCTCGATAGTTGTTGCAATCCTTCCTGTTCCCTTGCTTATAGATAGGTGCAATTACTGCTTTTGTCCAATGTGAAGGTACCTTACCAACACTCCACGCTAATTTTAGATAGATAGATAGATAATGCCTTTATTGGTGGCGAAGTTAGGGCTCAAGGCCCTCTCTTACACTTAACCACTAGACGAGTATACATGTACATAACTTATACAGTACTTACAAATACAAATAAAACAAATAATATTAATAGCAAAAACAATAGTAATAATATTGAAAATGACAACAAAAGAATCCTTAATTTTAAAATACACAAAGTAAAATCCACTACAATAATCCGTTCATTCATCCCATTCATTCTTTCATTCACTCAACAATTATCCAGCAAGTCAGCAGGATCTACTCAACAAATACTCGCGGCACGCCACTTTAAACTGGCGATGAGAGGGATTGTCCCTAATGTTCGCAGGTAGCAAATTCCATGCCCTGGACGCAGAGATTATAAAGGAGCGGTTGTAAGCAGCAGTGCGGTTTACAGGTATGGTAAGAGAGGAGCCAGATCTCGTATTGTGGTCATGATATGAAGAGAGGTAAGAAAAAGGTGAAGAAAGATAGTTGGGAGTATTAGTAGAAAGTATTTTGTGCAGAAGTGATAACATGTGAAATTCACGGCGCTGGTGCACTCGAAGCCACGACAATTCCTTATAATATGGTGATATGTGAGCATCATATCGCAGATTAAATATATATCTTACGCAGCTACTGAGGCTCCGGTCGAGTTTCTTGTTACTGTCGCAGGTAATTTCAGTCAACAGTGTCACAATAGTCAAGTATAGGTAGTATAAGAGAGTAAATTAGTTGTACTTTAAGTCGAACCGAGAATGCATTGCAGAATCGCTTCAGAGGATATAAGCATTTGTGTACTTTATTACATGTGCTTATCACCTGTTGAGTCCAATTTAGGGTCTCAGCCATAATTCCTAAGTTAGTCACTGAAGTAGAGTAGGGTATGATTTCATTGTTTAAAATTATTGGAGAGATGTCCCGTTGCTTAAGGGAATATAGGTTTTTACTGGTACCAATAATAATAACCCGAGTTTTATTCGGGTTTATTAGTAAACTGTTTTCATTTGCATAGTCACTAAGATGTTTTAGGTCGGTATTTATTTTAGTAATTGCAGTATCAATATCACTCGGTTTTGAATGACAGTAAATTTGTACATCATCTGCGTACACTTGCACTTTGCAGAATTTAAGAGCTTTCGATATATCATTAATTTGGATGATAAATAAGTGGTCCCAGGACGACTCCTGAGGGACACCGAGGGTCTTACTTTGCCACCCTGAAGTCATATTTCCCACTGTCACACGTTGCCGGCGATTTTCAAGGTAAGAGGAAAAGAACCGAAGCGACACACTATTAAAATTTAGTTCTCGAAGTTTGTGCAGTAGTAACTGAGGGTTGACAGTGTCAAAGGCACTACTGAGGTCTAATAATGTCAGTACAGTCACGTTCCGTTGGTCCATTGCACGTCAAATATAATCTGTCACTTGTAGTAAAGCTGTCGCAGTGCTATGTCCTTTCCTGAAGCCGGATTGGAAGGGATTGAGGAGGGAATGCTTGGTAAGGTATTCAGTAACTTGTGTGTGAACTAGGCATTCAAGTACCTTGGATAGGGGTGGTAGGATGGATACTGGACGATAATCTGAAGGAGAATCTAACTGGGAGCTCTTCGGGATGGGTCTAATTAGTGCATCTTTCCAAACATCTGGGAACACTGTTTGTCAGGCAGTAGTTAAATATATGTGTTAGTATTGGCAGAACAGCTCCCAAGATATCTTTAATCAGCGATATAGGAATGTCATCATTACCTGAGGTATTAGATGTAATAGAGTATATAGCACCTTTAACTTCATTCGAAGTGATATTTCTAAAAGAGAATTGCTCACGCACAGAATGCTGTTGAAACAAGGGTAGTGAACTTTTAGGGAAGGAGGTAGAGGCTATTCTTGGCCGTGCAAAATAATCATTTAAAGCCTCTAGTGATATGCTTGGTACATGTTCTACGGTTTTACCTATACCTAACGTGCGTAATTTACTCCATTTTTGTCTCGGGCTGTTAGTGTTCATCAGTTCCTGAAAGTATTTATATTTAGTTCCTAATTAGTTGCTTTGTCCTGTTTTACTACTACTACTACTACTACTACTACTACTCTATGAAGCCATTTCATCCCTGCCTTCCCACTATACTTCACCATTTCAGGTCTAATTTCATCTATTCCTGCTGCCTTATGACAATGGAGTTTATTTACTATCCTTTCCACTTCCTCAAGCATAATTTCTCCAACATAATTTTCCTCCTCCCCATGAGCTTGACTGTTTGCAACACCACCATGATGATTTCCTTTTACATTGAGAAGATGTTCAAAATACTCCCTCCACCTCTCCAGTGATTCCCTGGGATCTGTTATGAGTTCACCTGAATTACTCAAAACACTGTTCATTTCTTTTTTCCCTCCCTTCCTAAGATTCTTTATTACTGTCCAGAAAGGTTTCCCTGCTGCTTGCTCTAGCCTTTCCAGGTTATTACCAAAATCTTCCCATGACTTCTTTTTGGATTCAACAACTATTTGTTTCGCTCTGTTTCTTTCATCTACGTACAAATCCTTGTCTGCCTCGGCCCTTGTTTGGAGCCATTGTGATAAGCCTTCTTTTTATGTTTACAGGCTTCTCTCACTTCATCATTCCACGAAGATGATCGCCTTTTCCCATCTTTACACACAGTTGTTCCTAGGCATTCCCTTGCAGTTTCTACTACAGCATCCCTGTATGCCACCCATTCACTTTCTCTATCCTGAACCTGCTTACTGTCTACTGTTCGAAACTTCTCACTAATCATATCCATGTACTTCTAATTTCCTCGTCCTGGAGATTTTCTACCCTTATTCGTTTGCAGACAGATTTCACTTTCTCTACCCTAGGCCTAGAGATACTTAGTTCACTACAGATCAGATAATGGTCTGTATCATCGAAAAATCCCCGAAAAACTCGTACATTCCTAAAAGATTTCCTGAATTCAAAGTCTGTTAAGATATAGTCTATTATGGATCTGGTACCCCTAGCCTCCCATGTGTAGCGGTGAATAGCCTTATGGTTGAAGAATGTATTCGTAACAGCTAAACCCATACTAGCACAGAAGTCCAGCAAACGCTTCCCATTCCCATTAGCTTCCATATCTTCCCCACATTTACCAATCACCCTTTCGTATCCTTCAGTTCTATTCCCAACTCTCGCATTGAAATCGCCCATTAGCACTATTCTATCCTTGCTGTTGACCCTGACCACGATGTCACTCAATGCTTCATAAAACTTGTCAACTTCATCCTCATCTGCACCCTCACATTGTGAATACACGGACACAATTCTTGTCCTAATTCCTCCCACTGACAAATCTATCCACATCATTCGCTCACTTACGTGCCTAACAGAAACTATGTTGCGTGCAATGGTATTCCTGATAGAGCCCTACCCCAGACTCTGCCCTTCCCTTTCTAACACCCGTCAAGTACACTTTATAATCTATCTCTTCCTCCTTATCTCCCCTTACCCGAATATCACTTATTCCTAGCACATCCAGATGCATCCTCTTTGCTGACTCAGCCAGTTCTACCTTCTTTCTTCCATAAGCCCCATTAATATTGATAGCTCCCCATCGAATTCCATTTCCTTCGCCAAGTTGTTTCCAAGGAGTCCCTCGCCTGTCAAATGGGAGTGGGACTCCATTACTCCCATAGGTCCGAGGCTTGCTTAAAGTGTTCTGCGCTCGGTAAATTCATGAAGCAGGATGCTGCCCTACTTGCCCATAGTCCAAGTGAGGATCTCTCCTCTAACGGGTTATGGACCACCGGTGAATTGTGTAGTCCTAGCCGCCTGAGCACAAGGAAGGCCACGACTCAGAATATGTCAGAGATGCCCACTCCCATTCCATAGCAACTGGTATCCCGACTCTCAGGACCACTTACTAGGCCACTCAGCCATTGCCCATGGTTCACGAACTAGGACGTGACTACAGTAACCCACAAACATGAACCATCCACAAACATGAACCATAATAATAATAATAATATTAATAATAATCATATGGCCTCAGCAGACATTTCAATTTGATGCCATCTGGCTGTCTGCTCGTCAATTTTGACGTTCCGTTTTACTCTAGGCCCACTAGATGGCAGGCTGAGTAAACCGAAACTCTCTTGGGCGTCTATGGCTGACATTTAATGAATTTTGTTGGGTAAACACCAAATGTGTCGCCAGAGACCTTTTACATGCTGACATCGTACGACATGGAGTGTCTAATGGACTTTTTTCCGCCCTTCAATGGTTCTACAATTATATCTCGATAAATATTCAAAAGAGCCAACCCTTTGAGCTGAGTTTCACTTGTTTGTCATTTTCTGTTCCATTTTCTTTCATAAAAATTCCATGGGGGGTGGGGTGTTTCTAACCTGCAGTAACTCCCCCTTGGCTACGCCCTTGGCTCCCTGCATTAGCTTTGCTGCAGTTTGATTCAATCACACTTATACTACTATCCTGGGAGAATACACATCCTAAATAATTGAAATTATCCACCTGTTCCATTTTTGTATTTCCAACCTGACATACAATTCTCTTGCGTTGTTTCCCTGTGATCAAGAATCAAGAATCTTTATTTGCCATTGACCATATACAATGAAATAGGCTTTGTCAACTGATAATAATTTAGTACTTAATATTACTAAGGCTAAATGAACACACATGGTTTTATTAAAACCAGATTGTGCCGAAAGCCTACAGTCTAATGTCGTGGAACTTGAAAATAGGTGCAATGAGTATGGTATGAAAATTAGCCTCTCGAAGACTAAATTGATGTCAGTAGGTAAGAAATTCAACAGAATTGAATGTCAGATTGGTGATACAAAGCTAGAACAGGTCGATAATTTCAAGTATTTAGGTTGTGTGTTCTCCCAGGATGAGCTCGCAGCTGCGATCAACAGTATTCTGTAAGAAGGAAGTCAGCTCCCAGACGAAACTATCTTTACATCGGTCTGTTTTCAGACCAACTTTGCTTTACGGGAGCGAAAGCTGGGTGGACTCAGGATATCTTATTCATAAGTTAGAAGTAACAGACATGAAAGTAGCAAGAATGATTTCTGGTACAAACAGGTGGGAACAATGGCAGGAGGGTACTCGGAATGAGGAGATAAAGGCTAATTTAGGAATGAACTCGATGGATGAAGCTGTACACATAAACCGGCTTCGGTGGTGGGGTCATGTGAGGCAAATGGAGTAGGATAGGTTACCTAGGAGAATAATGGACTCTGCTATGGAGGGTAAGAGAAGTAGAGGGAGACCAAGAAGACGATGGCTAGACTCGGTTTCTAACGATTTAAAGATAAGAGGTATAGAACTAAATGAGGCCACAACAGTAGTTGCAAATCGAGGATTGTGGCGACGTTTAGTAAATTCACAGAGGCTTGCAGACTGAACGCTGGAAGGCGTAACAGTCTATAATGATTATGTATGTATGTATGTATTAATACTAACATAATGCATTTTTCTTTTTTTGCTATTTGCTTTACGTCGCACCGACACAGATAGGTCTTATGGCGACGATGCGACAGGAAAGTGCTAGGAGTGGGAAGGAAGCGGCCGTGGCCTTAATTAAGGTACAGCCCCAGCATTTGCCTGGTGTGAAAATGGGAAACCACGGAAAACCATTTTCAGGGCTGCCGACAGTGCGGTTCGAACCTATCTCCCGGATACTGGATACTGGCCGCACTTAAGCAACTGCAGCTATCGAGCTCGGTTAATGCATTTCTAAGAATTCAGAGGTATTATAAAATGGATTTTATATTAACCAATCATTCATTTTTCTCTTTTAAAATTACTTAAAGGGGTGGACTGTGCAGAATGTGGTAATTTATTAATTTTAAACAATTGATTTTATGTGAGTGAGCAGTTTTCGACAGTCTGTGAATTGATGTCAATGCCTGCTTTGCCCCGAGTAACATGAAGGTGAATGTTTTCCCTAGTACTGAATTCATTTATGTTTTTAACATATGTTAATGATACATAAATATACAAAGTTATAATTGTCAGTATTTTAAGCTTAATGAAGAGGTCGACAATGGTCAATTGCACCATCCCTACACATTGTTTGGAAAACCTTTTTCTGTATTAGAAGAATATTATATACATAAGAAGAATGCCCCCATAACGGTCCATATGTAATGTGTGATTGGAAGAGACCAAAATATGCAATCCTTAGGTAGTCGCTGCTAAATCCCTCAATTTCTGTATCAAATAGGCCACTCGTGATATTTTTTTTACAAACATGATCAATGTGTGTTTCCCAGTTCAGTTCGGCATCAATATGAAGACCCAAAAGTTTGACTGACTTTCAGTATCTTTTGATAATCCAGTATTAATCCAGCCCGGGGGCCAATACATTTTTAATGTTATAAGTGGGTGGAAATTAATGCAATTTTACTTGGAGAGCGTCTGAGAGGAGAGATGTGTTCATTGCGATGTCCAGGAGCCCACCAACCCGCCCCAAGAATTACATTTACTTTTATAACCTAATTAAGATTATTACAGGCCATATTCATTTCTCAAGTAGCTTCTTATATTCCTATTGGCCAATGTACAGTGGCACGTGATCTCCTTCCCGTGAAGGAAGTTAATCATAATGCATTACCAACCGCAGCATAATAAAAGCGCAAGTATCCGCGCTCACGAAACTAGAAGCCTAGGGCCGCTTCGCGGCTTCTAACTATCCAGACCAATGGTCTTGTCCACGGCAAGAATCCTAACCATCCAGACCAATGGTCTTTCCTCACGAAACTAGGGGCCTAATGCCGCTTCGCGGCTTCTAACCGTCCAGACCAATGGTCTTGTCCACGGCAAGAATCCTAACTATCCAGACCAATGGTCTTGTCCACGGCAAGAATCCTAACCGTCCAGACCAATAGTCTTCCGTCCAGAGGCAAAAATCTAATAATCGCCACCACCAGCTAGCGAAGCAAGCAAAGTTCCTAAGTACAGAGGTTGGCAGCACGAGCACTGCTTGAGAACATCCTTTCCGAGTAGGCCGCGAGCGAGGAAACAAACGACAGTCGCTACGCGTGAGTGGCCCCCGGGCTGGACTAATGATAATCCTAGTGTGAGAAATTGAGTTTTATCCTAATTGCACAACAGCCTATTGGATGAAAACCAATGCATTGCAGTTGCAAGAGCTTCCTGCGACATCTGATGCAAACCTGAGATGCTCTGGTGTTTTGTAATTAATGTATCGTCCGCACAGGATATTTTGTGGTAAATCATTGACTATTACATGTTATAAATCTCATTTTTGGTCCGTATTGAAAATTTACAGTTCACCAACAATAAAGGTGTTTTAATTTAATCCACCTATTCAATACTTTTATTTTCACTTATAGTGGTTACATAGTCTCACAGTTAAATCGGAGATGTTTCGCCCTCAATTAAGGACATCTTCAGCCTAAAAACAATCAAGAGTACAACTATATTAAAATTGGAAGCTAAAAGTTTAGCCAGGTATTACAATTCGGGACATAAAAATGTGAAAAATGATACAATATATAAAGATGCTAATGGAAACACTGTCAGTGATTAAACTATAATCTTGTCGGAGACTAAAACTTCTATTAAAATTCCAATTAAAACGGTTCATTTAAAATGTTAGTGGAAAACCAAAGTGGTAATAATATAAAGCCAATGACATGAGGGCGTGAACACAAGCATAAACATGATTGTCATAAATACAATATGTCCAAGGCCGCTGATGAAATTCGTCCGCATGAAGTGAGACAGAAGCATCAGTTGAAAAATTGTAAGTGGCCCTTAGCACCGGTAGGTAATACTATTGGCTGAAACCTTGCCAGGAAATGTCAGTAGATACTGAAATAATGTTTTATGTTAGTTGAAAGTTATTTGTTATCTACTGTCGTGTTGGTTGCTGCCCTTCTGTTGGCTCTGAGTCTGGTGTTGTATTTTTCAACTGATGCTTCTGTCTCACTTCATGGTGACGAATTTCATCAGCGGCCTTGGACATATTGTATTTATGACAATCATGTTTATGCTTGTGTTCACGCCCTCATGTCATTGGCTTTATATTATTACCACTTTGGTTTTCCACTAACATTTTAAACGAACTATTTTAATGGAAGAAGTTTTAGTCTCCGACAAGATTATAGTTTATTCATTGACAGCGTTTCCATTAGCATCTTTATATATTGTATCATTTTTCACATTTTTATGTCCTGAATTTTAATAACTGGCTAAACTTTTAGCTTCCACTTTTAATATTAGTTGTACTCTTGATGATTGTTTAGGCTGAAGATGTCCTTAATTGAGGGGGAAACATCTCCCATTTAACTGTGAGTCTATGTAACCACTATAAGTGAAAATAAGTGTTGAATAGGTGGATTAAATTAAAACACCTTTATTTTTGTTGAAATCATTGACTGCCAGAATGAATAAAAATGGACCGAGGACAGAGCCTGTTTTTGATTGAGACAAACTGATATCTAAGTATGACTTAATTATGTTCAGCGAGGGATACTCGACACCATACATCTCAAGCTTTGCAAGTAAAATTTCATGATTAATACAATCAAAAGCTTTACTTAGATCATAACACCAAAGAGATGACCTGCTTGTTTTCAAAACCTGTTAATATCTGATTAACAATTTTAAGAACAGCAGTAGTAGTACATTTACCTTGTCGAAACCCAAACTGACTGTTGGATAGGAGATTGTAAGTTTCAAACTAGTTGCTAAGTTGAATGTACAAAAGTGATTCAAATATTTTAGAAGTTATTGGAACAATTGAGACAGCACGATAGTTCTGAAGAATTTTTGTCCCCGCTTGTAAATACTGGAGTTACTTTAGAAATTTTCAGTAATTCAGGAAAAACTCCAAACTCTAAACACTTATTAAAAATAAAAGGTAGAGGTTCAGAAATCAAATGTACGGTATTATGCTTTTGATGATGTAATTAGATAACCAATAACAATCCATACTCTTAGAGTTCGATAATTTTAAGCTAACTTTAATTACTTCATCAGATGTGATTTCAACCCAATGGAAAGTGTTTCGGCAGGGATGTTGATTGTGAAGAAAGTCACTAGCAGCCATATCTGTTGCCTTAATTTGATCTATTTTTTACAGAATTTAAGAAATAATTATTCATTTCTTCAGGATCGAGAAAGGTCTTGTACGAGTAGGGATGTTTTCTTGTATCGTAACATCCCATGCCGCCTTGCATTTGTTGGGTGCATTCTCAATATATTTTTCACAAGCTAAAGTTTTGGCATGGCTACGTTTTCTTTTATATAACTTTTAACAATTAAGATAAGCTTTATACACGCCATTCTGCTTGGTTCCTCCTTGACAAGAGTTGTTATAAATTCCATACTACAAAAGCATTCTTTCTCTATAGAGTCCATTCATCAGTATACCAGTTCAACTTCTTGCTTTTAAGTTTACCATTACGACTAATTTTTACCAGTGGTGAACATAAATGCCACAATTCAACCAATTTATTTAAAACATTTCCAAATACGGTTTCAATATCTTTTTCTCCCATTTGAAATTCAAATACAAAGCCCCAGTTAAATTGTTTCAGATTTTCAATAGATATGTTAAAATAATCATCACCCTGACTTTTTACCCACATCAGAACAGGTTCGTCATTGCAAATTGTCAGGCTGGTTAAGATATCATTATATAAGCAAGGGGCCATGATCTGCAAAACCCCCACCAACAAGTTTAAGTTTATACAAATCTCTTGAAAAATTTACAATAATATTATCCAAGCATGCATTATTACGTGTAGGTAGCTTGTTTGTGAAAGTTAAATTTAGAGGTCTTTGTAAATTCAGAAAATTTTTAGAAATCTACCCATCTGAATATGCCATCTCTGTTAAAATCCCCACAAACAGCAGCTTTGGCCTTAAACTTCAAAATTTTTTCCATTACTAATTCAGAATTCTTAAATAGATAAGCACCAGCATTTGGAAATCTGTACAAACTAACAATCCCTATGGCAGATTTCTAAAACGAGTTACCTGTGGATGCGTAGTTATCAGCGACTTAACATGCTGATACGTTTAAAACGAGTTCCCAAAATAAGTTATCGGCTTCTTCATAGTTATCTGCGAAATGACTGGTAACTGCAGCTAGTGCTGTAGTTACCTCTGTTAGAACTGATTCCAACAAATACCGGTATGAGGCGCCACTCCATGCCGTTTCGTACAAGGTGTTAATTAGTTTCTTGAACATTAGTAGGTAAGTGTATTGATAAGTTGGAGGCTTCAGTATCAATCTTATGTTGTAGCTACAATCAATACGGAAATCAAACTTATAGATTATGATGATGGTTATAAGTCATTCATTGTAGTTTTAACATGCTTGGGTGTGCTGGAGTCGACAATATTTCGGTCGGTATGTTTACTTCCACGTTATCACTGGCTTTAGTCATTGATTCCACTTGTATGAGGTCGCCTGTCCCAGCTGTTTCGGTTAGTCTCTCGGAGCATGATGTCTCTACTGTAGGTATATCTTCCAATAAGGGAAATGAATCGTCAAATAAAATAGAACTCATATCAAACTGATTTTCATCAGGCTCAAATTGATCTGTCAGTGCAGCTATAATGTTAGATCCCTTTTGTCAGGCTTTGAATCAAGAGTTCCTTCAACAGTTAGTGAACACCCAATATGAAATTGAGTTTTTACCATTAATATTTACATTATTGTACTAAATAATAAATATCTTAGGTACCGAATATGCATTTATTATAAACCTGCTGAATAATAAATCCTGATTTTTCGTTGTTTAAAAAAAAAAAGTTATATCGTTCAACCGGTGACGTGAGGTCTTAGACTCCCAATAAACATAAAACATCTGGACTTCTTTAATTAGAAATCTTGCACGGAGCTGTAATTAGTTACCTTCTTATCTGTGTCAATACACTTCACACTCTGGGTCAGGGTTAGCTTGCTACGTTAGATTGAAATTCTCAAGTATACTTCACGTCGGCAGTTGCGTGCGTGCGTGGTCAGTGTAAGCAAGTCATTTCAAATGACTAGTCCGTTGCAATTGTTAAGAACTACAGATCCTCAGTTCGAGGAGTACATTAGCGAACTACTAATGAAAAATGTACTGGTGTGGCTATTTTCTTTTGGTTTTTGGAGATTGCACAATTGGACAATTGTCATGACTGTACAATATTTAAGTAATAATAATAATAACTTAAATGTTTCCACCTTTTCAATACAATATATTCACAAATTTACAAAATTATACGGTACTAGTTTCGACCCATCTAGGGGTCATCATCAGCCGTATTGAAGCAAAGATCATTAGTGGCGAAATCCTAAGACAATATTATTTTAAAGAATAACAAGTGAAATGAGATGTTATGGTAATAGTTAATAATACAAGGAATATACATAATAAGAGGTTTTTAACAAAGAATAAAGTATAAATGGGGTGTTGTAAAAATTATAATCATGGAAATCAGTAAGTTCTTGTATTGAAATGAAATATGGCTTAGGAAGAGGGCTTAAGGTGGGGCTGAAGGGTGCGGGAGAAAGTGTAATTGTCTTGGAAAAGTACCTTTGATTAAATTTAGGATTGAGTTTAGGTTGGCTGCATTATTGTTTCTGAGGAAAGTGATAAATAGATCGAAGAGTATGTTGGGTTTCTCTGAGATTTCATTGAGATTGTGACTGGCATTAAAGTATTGGTCTAGGTGTATGTAGTAATTTTCCATTATGTTCAGTAAAGGGCCCTTGTTTCCATTGTGATGTTTTAAGAACCATATTTGTAATTGTCAGCTGAGGATGACCCTTGAAGGGTCAAAACTGGTACTGTGAATGATAGTATGTAAATAAATGTATTGATAAGGTGGAGGCTTCAGTATTAATCTTATGTTGTAGCTACAATCAATACGGAAATGAAACTTATAGATTATGATGAAACAGCCAACCAGGCAAAGCGAACGGCGTATAAATATCAAAATTTAAAAATAACAAATGTAGTCAAAAGCATCACCTTTCTAAAAGAATGCCTATTAAATGGACTAATGCCTAAATTTCTCAGAAAATACAACAAACACAGAAACACTAACCAAACCCGTAATACACAGAAGACAAACCAAATTTGGCTAAAAGAAGAAATAAAATTCTTATATAGGAAAAAAAAAAAAAAAAAAACCCAACTCAATACACAACTTTACGAAACATATCTGAAAGTTTCCCATGACCTACCAGACAGTTACTGGGACAATTTCCAAGAAATAACTAATGAAAAACTAACAAACATAGCCATCCAAAAACAGAAGACATTAAATAGGAAGTTAAACGTATTGAAACAATCACATAGCCGAGATATACAGAATAATGCCCCCAATAGACACCATATCACCAGACCTAACGATAGTAATCAAGACACATTTCATCCACCAGTGTCAAATCTAACAAATATGACATTCGATGAAACAGAATCCATTATACTGAGTAAGGGACCCAAACATAATTGGGGAAACAATTCAGTCTTTCAAAATATCACTACAATCATTACAGAAACTCAAAAGCCATAAATAAAATACCTAATGAACAATGCGATGAAATTAGATACGAAATTAGGAAAAGATTACCACAGTATATTAACGAAATCAGTATGGAGAACAACCAAGGTACCAAGAACAATATACAGATTAAAAAACTCAAAAACAAAATCAAACAGAACAATTTACTAATAACCAAAGCAGATAAAGGCAACACAACTGTCATCATGGACCAAGACGAGTACATAGCCAAAACCAAAATCTGTTTTCAAGATGAAACTTTTCAAATCAAAAACAAAGACCCTACTAACAGCATCCAAAGAAATCTAAAAACATTACTAAAAAACACCCATTTCCTTCTAAACGAACAAGAAACTGCAAAACTTATTACAATGAACCCAGGACTACCAACCGCTAGAGCTTACCCGAAAATTCATAAGGACAACGTCCCAATGAGACTTATAGTAAACTACAGACCGAGTCCAACTTACAAACTGTCACAATTTATCCAAACATTCTTCAAAAAACACAACGTATTTTTAGCCAAAAAAATACGAAATTCAATAGAATTCTGCAACACTACAAAAGAAATAAAAATAGAACACCATAGACTAGCATCATATGACATATTAAACATGTACCCGAACATACCCAGGCAAAATACCATAAAATTAATAGAATCTAATCTCAAAAACTACAGCTAACTCAGTACCCTAGAAATAGAAGAGTTCATAAAATTACTCCATTTTGCTATCAAGAACAACTATTTTAAATTTCATAACACCATATATCACCAGCAAGGTTTACCAATGGAATCCCCAACATCAGGTATATTAGCTGAAATCTATATAGATTATATAGAACATCAAGAAATCCAAAAAATAGATAATATTCTTTTCTGGTGTAGATTTGATGTATTTGTCATAATAGATAATAGATACACTAATGGAACCAGAATTTTAGAACAAATGAAATAGACCCGCATATAAAATTCACCATGGAAACAGAAAACAGTTACACCATACACTACCTAGACATATCTATAACCAGGCACGATAATCATTTAACATACAAAATATACAGAAAGCCCACACATACATCCAACACAATAAAAATAGACTCCACCCACCCTAACGCACACAAAGAAGCAGCATACTATAGTATGATATATAGAGCCTTTAATATACCACTAACAAAAGAACTCAACTTGATCCATGAAATAGCCAGACAGAACGGATATAAAAAAGAAATGATCAACAAAATCATATACGAAATAAAAAAATCAACCCAAATCCAAATTAATCAGAACTGAAAAAACCAAGAAAGATTACGTACTATTCACCTACAACAACACCCATATATACCCCATAACGAACATCTTCAAGAAACGAGGCCTAAAAATAGCTTATAAAACTACATACAGCAATGCCAGCATCCTACATAATTCCAAATCCATTAACAATAAAAATCAATATAGCCACTCAGGAGTCTATCGCATGAAATGCAATGACTGTGAAGCCAGTAACATTGGACGTACCGGGAGGAACTTCCAGATACGTTACAATGAGCATATCAATGCAATAAAACGCAGACATTTTTCAGCCATAGGGCAAGATATCGAAGATTGCGAACACAAATTTACAAATATTGAAAATGACATGAAAATTCTAAGTACTAACCCCAAGAGCCCCTTACTCAGTATAATGGAAGAATTTTATATAAACCTAGATCAATATGTCAACCCAAATTTTAATTTGAATGAAATTACAGAAAAAACCAACATTCTTTTTGATGCCATCATCCCCCTTCTAAAAAACAATTACCTAAAGAGTTAAGAAGCAACACACGATACACATAAAAGAACCGCCCAGACACACCCCCCACTCCACTCTCACTCCCCCAGTAGCCGCTCCCTCTACCCCTTCAAACTTCCCCTCCGCAGCCACAAGCAGCAGCTCTAGACAAACACACAACAGTACTAGACGTGCTGCCGTGTAATGCCCAACAGTGTCAACATCTAGAGTAAGTACAACACACACTCTTTTACCTCTAACAAAAAACCTAGTAGGCGCAACTTCTTACACACTTCGTTTCTACTTACAGATAAATATGGCCTACAACATAAAAGGAAGAAGCCTTCACGCTATCTTTCAAAATTATGATATCAAGTATTGTAAAACAAATTGACACTTGATAAAATCATACAACACCAAATTAAGGAGCACGTCGATAAAACAAATTTTTATTCTTACAAAATGCATTTTACTATCAACTCAGCATTAGTATATATTGAGTCTTGTACATATATATTGAATATGCCTCGAACTGAACACTAGACAACTACCCAATTCTTCAAAAACAGTGTCCAAGTCACTTCAAGACGCTCGTACTACCAGCAAAGGAACACGGTGAAACAAACAATATAGTTATTACAAGAATAAACCCTCGAGATGTTTTAATCAATTAACCATAAGTTTTAACGCAAAATAGTGGACACTTCCAGAATACTACTATCAGTGCATACATAGCATTGCAAGTTTCAATTTTTACGCTGATCAAAACAACAAAAACATTTGCAAATGACATGTCCTTTTATACTGCGTAACCCTTTTACAATCCAAGAAGAGAGGACTTATTCTACTATTTTAATTGTATCATTTATTTTAGACGGTCTATTGAATTGGACAGTTGTCACGACTGTACAATATTTTCCATTGTGAAGTTTTAAGAACCATATTTGTAATTGTCAGCTGAGGATGACCCTTGAAGGGTCGAAACCGGTACTGTGAATGATATTAGGCATAGATATCAAGGATAATTTAATAAAAAACCACCTACTCAATACTTTCCATGTGAATGATAGTATGTAAATAAATGTATTGATAAGGTGGAGGCTTCAGTATCAATCTTGTTGTAGATTGCAGTTTGTAACGCTTTCGTGTTGTTCAAGTGCCATGAAAGCCTGGAAAAAATGGAAATTTGGAGAGTTTGGCATCTGAAATGAAAATCCACAACCTGTTTAGTCATTTGACCGGGTCAGGAATGGAACAAATACCCCCCCCATTGAGCGACGAGGATAGGGATTGTGCTGGCTGTAGAAGCCTGTCACACTCCTCTGCGGCAAGGATAAATGACAAATGAAATGTTAATGGAGAGTGTTGCTGGAATGAAAGATGACAGGGAAAACTGGAGTACCCGGAGAAAAACCTGTCCCACCTCTGCTTTGTAGTTTGGCATCTGATTGTGTGAAATTACATGCATGTTTTTAATTTATATTATTTTTGTTTACGCTTGTTCTGGATCAGTGAAAAGTGATCCGTTTGGAAATTGCTGGGTATTTGTATAATTTTACTGATAACGATCAAGGTGAAATTTAAGACAACGTCTGCGTACTGTGAATAAGAAAGAAGGGGAAATATAACTCATTTTTGCATTTTTTTAATCTTCTGTTTGCTTTACATCACACTGACACAGATAGGTCTTAAGGCGACGATGGGGTTGGAAAGGCCTAGGAGTGGGAAGGAAGCAGCCGTGGCTTTAATTAAGGTACAGCCCCAGCATTTGCCTGGTGTGAAATTGGGAAACCATCTTCAGGGCTGCCGACAGTGGTGTTCAAACCCACTATCCCCCCCGGATGCAAGCTCACAGCTACGCGACCCTAACCGCACGGCCAACTCGCCCAGTTTTTGCATTATTAGATCGTACATATTTTCATATTGTGAGAGATTATATACTGAATCAGATTGTTAAACCATTTTCGTTATAGAAAACTTCTGCTAGTAAAAGTAACTAGATATTACAAAAATAACCCTAAAAACATTTACGTAGAGACATCTGGAGGATTAGAGATACTAAACATGACTATCTGTACTGTTTATTACCAGGACTTATAAATCTGCATTTAAGTTTCTGGAAACTCGTTCAAGTTGACAGCGCAGTTAAAGTTAAAAGTGCATTCAGGTAACTCATAGGTAACTGTTAGTTTACCAGAAACCGGCCACTAGACTTGGAAAGGGTAATTTTCATATTGTATTCACTGCACTTGTTTTCAAGTTCGAAGATACTAGATTGCAGGCTATCAGCAGTCTGCCATTAAGACAGTTGTCAGCATAGGCCAGATGGCTTAGTTATAGAATTGTAGTGAGACACTGTAAATCAGCCATTTTCTGTGTTGCTAGTGGCAGGCAACATTCGTATTGTTTCCAATAGAACTCGGTTCATATCTGGCTGTAGGGCTGCTGCATTTGGCAAAAATAAGAAAATAGTGTTCGTCACTTTGTAGGAGTGTCTAGGCCAATCTATCTAGGAAGTGATGGTCCCTGCAGGGTCACTTTCTCTTCAAGAGGACCTTTTCTGCGGCCCCATCAGACTTTCTGCACGGCAAGCAAAAGTTTTTCAGCAGCTGTGTATACTGTGCCGGCGTTGACAAGCGTGTTGAGTGCATTGTGAGGTGGTTCGAGCCTTGCTATGTCGGATGTTTAAACCTATCTTTGCAGGAAGGGTACCAAAGCTTTATAAAAGGGAACATTATCCGAAAGAACTCCTCACAGGACTGATGCTCTGATATGGTGAAAGGAATGCAGGGAAGTCCCACTCCCTTTGTCCTTTTCACCTGAAATGCCTACTGCTGTTGTAAGTGGTAAAAGGAAAATATCATTAGGCTACTCAGATTTGAAAATAGTATATTCTTCCTTCTGGAAAGGGATGTCCGTTGAGGTTTGTGGTAACTGAAATCGTCCTTAATTTCAAATGTACGGACTTCACTTAATCTGAACAGCCGTTTAATAAGTACAATTACAGTATAAAGCTGAGGTACGAGTACAATGTTTAAACTACACAATTTGTGCTGTAGCTAGTGGCAGGTTGTTGACCTTCCCAAAGCCAAAACATAGTGAAATTAAAGACCATCTAAACATAGACATTAAATACGTTGAAGATAACTATGATAACGTCTGCATATTACGAGTATTTGAGGCACCTACGTGAGTTAATTATTAAAGAAATTAATGTCAAAGGAAGACAACAAAAGATCAGCACTTTCTTCAAACCAGAAAGTGTCAAGTGTAGTCAGTGAAGGTGTGCCTTGATTGTTGTACTGCACTAGTTACTCGGTATTTTGTAGGGCCTATTACTGTATTACATTGGATCTTGTATACTACTGTAAATAACCTGTGTATTTCTTAAATTTAAAATACTGTACTATACATGTTCTTTTTACTGAACAGTGCGTTTACATATGTACCTTGGCTCATTTCATAAGTTATTTTGTTTAATCTGGACTTCAATTAATTTGGACACCTTAGAACCTCAATTAGTCTGGATTAATGAGGTTTTACTTTAGGCCTATATGCTGTCATGTTTAGAAAATATGAATGCAATAATGCTATTTTCATTCAAATTATGAATATTTATATGTATATGTGCACTTTCAAGATATCAAGCTTGACTTATGATGCTCCTGTTTTAAAATTATTTCTGGGTTTGCATTATTACTAGCTAGAGCTTGGTAGATTCGGAGTAGAATTCTGAGGATTTTGAATCTGATTGGTTTTGTTCTGTGTGGGTTTATGCTTTTGTGTTACACAAAGCTGTAGTTTCTCTTTTGTAAACTGGATTGCCATTGTCTTGATATTGATAGCATAGAGGCAAGGTATGAGGCTAACACCGTATGAATGATAGGGCAAAGTTACTGAATTTCTACCCAAAGTTTTAGAGCATTATACATACATACATACATACATACATACATACATACATACATCATTATAGACTGTTACACCTTTCAGCGTTCAGTCTCCAAGTCTGTGAATTTTTTAAACATAGCCACAGTTCTCTGTTAGCAACTAGTACTGTGGTCTTGTTTAGTTCTATACCTCTTATCTTTAAATTGTTAGAGTAACCATCGTAGTCTTGGTCTCCCTCTACTTCTATTACCCTCCATAACAGTCCATTATTCACCTAGATAACCTATCCTCCTCCATTTACCTCAAATGATCCCACCACCAAAGCCGGTTTATGCGTACAGCTTCATCCATAGAGTTCATTCCTAACTTAGCCTTTATCTCATAATTCTGAGTACCTTCCTACCATTGTTCCCACCTGATTGTACAAGCATTCATTCTTGCTACTTTCATGTCTGTTACTTCTAACATATTCATAAGATATCCTGAGTCCACGCAGCTTTCGCTCAAAGCAAACCGTTGTTTCTAGACATTCCCTTTCTGTTTCTACTACAGTATCCCTGTATGCTACCCATTCTCTTTCTATATCCTGAATCTGCTTAATGTCCTCTGTTCGAAACTTCTCATTAATCATATCAATGTACTTCTAATTCCCTCGTCCGGGAGATTTTCTACCCTTATTTGTTTGCAGACAGATTTCATTTTCTCTATCCTAAGCCTAGAGATACTTAGTTCAGTACAGATCAGATAATGGTCTATATCATCGAAAGATCCCCGGAAAACTCGTACATTCCTAACAGACTTCCTGAATTTGAAGTCGGTTAAGGTATAGTCTATTATGGATATGGTATCCCTAGCCTCCCACGTGTAGCGGTGAATAGCCTTATGCTTGAAGAATGTATTTGTTACTGCTAAACCCATACTAGCACAGAAGTCCAGCAAACGCTTCCCATTCGCAATAGCTTCCATATTTTCCCCACATTTCCCAATCACCCTTTCGTATCCTTCAGTTCTATTTCAAATCAAATCAATCAATACTAATCTGCATTTAGGGCAGTCGCCCAGGTGGCAGATTTCCTATCTGTTGCTTTCCTAGCCTTTTCCTAAATGATTTCAAAGAAATTGGAAATTTATTGAACATCTCCCTTGGTAAGTTATGCCAATCCCTAACTCCCCTTCCTATAAATGAATATTTGCCCCAGTTAGTCCTCTTGAATTCCAACTTTATCCTCATATTGTGATCTTTCCTACTTTTATAAACACCATTCAAACTTATTCGTCTACTAATGTCATTCCACGCCATCTCTCCGCTGACAGCTCGGAACATACCACTTAGTCGAGCAGCTCTTCTTTCTCTCAATTCTTCCCAACCCAAACATTGCAACATTTTTGTAACGCTACTCTTTTGTCGGAAATCACCCAGAACAAATCGAGCTGCTTTTCTTTGGATTTTTTCCAGTTCTTGAATCAGGTAATTCTGGTGAGGGTCCCATACACTGGAACCATACTCTAGTTGGGGTCTTACCAGAGACTTATATGCACTCTCCTTTACATCCTTACTACAACCCCTAAACACCCTCATAACCATGTGCAGAGATCTGTACCCTTTATATACAATCCCATTTATGTGATTACCCCAATGAAGATCTCTCCTTATATTAACACCTAGATACTTACAATGATCCCCAAAAGGAACTTTCACCCCATCAACGCAGTAATTAAAACTGAGAGGACTTTTCCTATTTGTGAAACAACCTGACTTTTAACCCCGTTTATCAACATACCATTGCCTGCTGTCCATCTCGCAACATTTTCGAGGTCACGTTGCAGTTGCTCACAATCTTGTAACTTATCACTATAGAGAAGAACATCATCCGCAAAAAGCCTTACCTCCGATTCCACTCCTTTTCTCATATCATTTATATATATAAGAAAACATAAAGGTCCGATAATACTGCCTTGAGGAATTCCCCTCTTAATTATTACAGGGTCAGATAAAGCTTCACCTACTCTAATTCTCTGAGATGTGTTTTCTAGAAATATAGCAACCCATTCAGTCACTCTTTTGTCTAGTCCAATTGCACTCATTTTTGCAAGTAGTCTCCCATGATCCACCCTATCAAATGCTTTAGACAGGTCAATCGCGATACAGTCCATTTGACCTCCAGAATCCAAGATATCTGCTATATCTTGCTGGAATCCTACAAGTTGAGCTTCAGTGGAATAACCTTTCCTAAAACCGAATTGCCTTCTATCGAACCAGCTATTAATTTCACAAACATGTCTAATATAATCAGAAAGAATGCCTTCCCAAAGCTTACATACAATGCATGTCAAACTTACTGGCCTGTAATTTTCAGCTTTATGTCTATCACCCTTTCCTTTATACACAGGGGCTACTATAGCAACTCTCCATTCATCTGGTATAGCTCCTCCGACCAAACAATAATCAAATAAGTACTTCAGATATGGTACTATATCCCAACCCATTGTCTTTAGTATAGCTATCCCCAGAAATCTGATCAATTCCAGCCGCTTTTCTAGTTTTCAACTTTTGTATCTTATTGTAAATGTCATTGTTATCATGCGTAAATTTTATTACTTCTTTGGCCTTAGTCTCCTCCTCTATCTCGACATTATCCTTGTAACCAACAATCTTTACATACTGCTGACTGAATACTTCTGCCTTTTGAAGATCCTCACATACACACTGCCCTTGTTCATTAATTATTCCTGGAATGTCATGTTGGAACCTGTTTCTGCCTTAAAATATCTATGCATACCCTTCCATTTTTCACTAAAATTCGTATGACTGCCAATTATGCTTGCCATCATGTTTTCCTTAGCTGCCTTCTTTGCTAGATTCAATTTTCTAGTAAGTTCCTTCAATTTCTGCTTACTTCCACAGCCATTTCTAACTATTTCATTCCAGTCTGCACCTCCTTAGTCTCTTTATTTCTCTATTATAATAAGGTGGGTCTTTACCATTCCTTACCACCCTTAATGGTACAAACCTGTTTTCACATTCCTCAACAATTTCTTTAAACCCATCCCAGAGTCTGTTTACATTTTTATTTACCGTTTTCCACCGATCATAGTTACTTTTTAGAAACTGCCTCATGCCTGCTTTATCAGCCATATGGTACTGCCTAACAGTCGTACTTTTAAGACCTTCCTTTCTATCACATTTATTTTTAACTACCACAAAAACAGCTTCATGATCACTAATACCATCTATTATTTCAGTTTCCCTATAGAGCTCATCTGGTTTTATCAGCACGACATCCAGGATATTTTTCCCTCTGGTTGGTTCCATCACTTTCTGAATCCGCTGTCCTTCCCATATTAACTTATTTGCCATTTGTTGGTCATGCTTCCTGTCGTTCGCATTTCCTTCCCAATTGACATCTGGCAAATTCAGATCTCCCGCTACAATCACATTTCTTTCTATGTCATTTCCCACATAGCTGACTATCGTATCAAATAATTCCGAATCCGTGTCAGTGCTGCCTTTTCCCGATCTGTACACTCCAAATATATCTTTAGAAATGAGCCTTACACCTAGAATTTCATGTGTCTCATCTTTAACTTTTTCGTAGCTTACAAATTCTTTTCACCAGAATGAACACTCCCCCTCCACCCTTCCTAGCCTATCTCTACGATACACACTCCAGTGCCGTGGGAAAATTTCTGCATCCATTATATCATTTCTCAGCCATGATTCAACTCCTATTACAATATCTGGTAAATATATATCTATTAAATTACTTAATTCTATTCCTTTCCGTACAATACTTCTACAGTTCAACACTAACAATTTTATGTCATCCCTACTTGATTTCTAGTTCCCTGTTCCCTTATCACCGCTCCCGAGGCCATCCCGTTTCCCTGAATGTACCTCCCTGTTACCCTTCAAAACAAATTTCCTAACTTATACGTACCACTGCGGTTTAAATGAAGGCCATCTGAGCGCAGATCCCACCCATTAGGATCTAGAAATTTCACTCCCAGTTTCCCTCATACCCACTCCGTAATCTCATTTAAATCCCCAATCACCCTCCAGTCAGTATCCCTTCTACACAGTATAGCACTAATAACAATCTCCGCTTTCTTAAACTTCACCCGTGCATTGAAATCGCCCATTAGCATTATCCTATCCTTGCTGTTGACCCTGACCACGATGTCACTCAATGTTTCATAAAACTTATCAACTTCATTCTCATCTGCACCCTTAGATGGTGAATGCACTGAGACAATTCTCATCCTAATTCCTCCAACTGCCAAATCTACCCACATCATTCGCTCAATTACGTGCCTAATGGTATTTGTGATCCCACACTGCAGTTCTTTCCAACACCCGTCAATTGCACATTATAGTCTCCTATCTCTTCCTCGCTATCTCCCCTCACCCGAATATCACTTACTCTTAGCACATGCAGATGCATCCTCTTTGCTGACTCAGCCAGTTCTATTTACTTCCGTAAGCCCCATTAATATTCATAGCTCGCCATCAAATTCCGTTTCGTTTGCCAAGTTATTTCCAAGGAGTCCCTCGCCTGTCAGATGGGAGTGGGACTCTGTTACTCCCGTAGGTCCTACAGAGGCTTGCTTCAAGTGTTCTGAGCTCGGTAAATTCATGAAACAGGATGCTGCCGTACTTACACATAGTCCAGATGAGGATCTCTCCTGTAACGGGTTATGGATCACTGGTGGATTGTATAGTCCTAGCTGCCTGAACACAAGGAGGGCAATGACTCAGAATATGTCCAAGATGCCCACTCCCGTTCTATAGCAAGTGGTATCTCGACTGTCACGACCATTTACTAGGCCACTCAGCTGTTGCCCATGGTTCACGAACTAGGACGTGACTGCAGTAACCCACACCATGAACCATAACCAGAGCATTATAATGGATTGTAATCCATTATAATGGATTTGAAATAATACAAATCTTGTATGGAATACCTTGTTGAGGAGAGATGAAAATGAAAACCTACAACCTGTTTTTCACTCATTGACCAGGTCAGGGATGGAATGAATGAAGCCCTCATCTTGGGGCACGGATAGGAATTGTGCCAGTCTGTTGCAGTCTTCTGGGGCAGTGATTGACTGACAGATGAAATGAAGTGATAGTAGAGCGTTGCCGGAATGAAAGATGACAGGAAAAACTGTAGTACCCGGAGAAAAACCTGTCCCACCTCCGCTTTGTCCAGCACAAATCTTGCATGGAGTGACTGGGATTTAACTACAGAACTCAGCGGTGAGAGGCCGACGCGCTGCTGCCTGAGCCACGGAGGCTTTGTTGAGGAGAGATGTCGGTAGAAATTCGGTAACTGTGCAATGTTTTATAGCATTATAATGGGTGAACTTATGCCAGTGAATGAATGAGTAGAATAGTCTTCTTTCCCATGGATGATTAACTGGGGAGAGAGAGTATTCATTTATTTTGATCACAATTCATTCATGCAATTTTTTACTGCTAGCTGCTTGCATCTACTTTTTTTACCTGTAGATTTGGTTTTCCATATTCCTTTACATATTTGTGCTGTTCTTCCTGGTGTTTTCCATTCTCTGTTTAATAACTTAACCCAGACATCTGTACAGAATGAACAGACAGACTTACCAAACAGATATTCGATTACTTCTGGAGAAAAGAGACCACTACAGCATGGATTAAGGAAATGGAGGATATGGAAAGGTTAAGCATGTTGGAAGACTACCTGTTAGATAGGAATACATTTAGGAACACACTGAAGAATTTGGAAGGTGTTTAAGCCGCAGGAAGAACTAAGACCAGAGGAGCCTGGACGGATGAACAACTGAAAAAAGGCTAACGAACGCATGGAGTATTGGACACAGAGAAAACTCCGCATGAAGAGAAAGAAATGAAGTTGTAGCGTGTTAAAAAAAAAAAAAAAAAAGAAACCTTAACCCGGCAATGGGCGCGTTTTGAGTTGGAACGGAAGCGGGTGCATGATGAGATTTTCTCTCACCTATGAAATTAATGAAGCATATTACCTTTATGGTATACTAGCTGATGTACCCATGCTTCGCTACAGAATTCTACATTGTATACAGAATTCTAGGTTAGGTAGTGTACACATTGTGAGCAAGATTGTATGAAATTGCATAGCTCTTAGCGTTACCCTAGAAACGCGACGGGGAAGTCACCAAACATCTTTTCTCATATGAAGATGGAGTTAGGGAGTTTTCACTGTAATGGTAGACCTGCTTGCATACCATCAGTCACATTCAGGTTGGGGAGCTTTCATTATAAATGTAGACACTCACTCTCCACCTGCCTTTTTACATCCTCAGAAAGACTGTCTTAGTGGTTTTCCCAACTGGAATGAACATACATTACAATGTCAGTAGGAATGGCACGATAAAAAGCAATGCTTCCATATGAAATACTCGATCAAATGGGAAAATACACATTTTCTCACTTTTAACGAACAGGACTGCGCTGCCGATCTAACAGTCCAAAGTTCCAGAGCTGGAATGACAAAGGCACAGACTGCCGTGGGCCGTCAACTCTCTTTGTCCCTTTTCGGTGGGGAGAGGGTCGAATAGTGGTGACTCCCAGGGCAGGAACAATGCCCTTTTACTAATCTCTTTCCTACGAGTACCGATGAGTCGGAAAGTATCAATTCAGTACACTGGCGGCGGAAAAATGACTTGGAGGCAAATTTTTCCTCCAAGCCAGGGGAGAAATCGCCTCTTCACTGCTAATTTGGAATAAAATTAATGTAGAATTTAATAAAAATGAAGAGGAAGAAACTTTTCTTAAGAAAAGGCTCTTTTCAGGGTTGAATTTTGAGTTATTTAGTGAATTGTGCTGCTATAATTTGGAATAGCCGTAATTGTTATTCTATACTACTGCTGCTGCTGCTGCTACTACTACTACTACTACTACTACTACTACTACTATACTAAGTGAGCCTCTGCCTTAAGTATGCCCACTGCTCATTCAAAACAGTGCGTCAGAGTAGGGATCGAATAGCTAGAATACTATAATGTACCACTGTGTTACATACCAGCTGTATCAGAAAATGAATGAACCAGAGAAATGGCATGCTAAAGAATAAAGTTTTCTAGCTCCCTGGCTATTTCCCGCCAGTATTCAGCCAGACTGTTATACTTGGTACACAGCAGTAATCCCACCTATCGGAGTTGAGAGGCAGCATAAGAGACTAAAGGACATGAGAACAAACAATGGTCAATATAATGTTATTGTTGATCGATGTTATGCGCTTTCGATATTGTAGGCCTTCACATTAAGTTTTCTTCCGACTCTGAAATACCACTCTTATAGTCGGTGCGTTAAAACTGAATGAAACATAAATGACCGGAAATCATGTTCTCTAGAACTTTTGTTATGTAGTACTTTTTGATAGAACCAATGACATAGGTATTTAATAATTACATTTTTGGCAACTTCCCCCTAAACTACAATTTCATCCAGGGCGAATATAGTTGTTTATAGTTTAGACTATAGTTTCTTATTCCCAGACTCTATATACTGATTTTCATTAAATTCTGTTTACCTATTTTCTCGTGGCTTGGCGTTGATATGGACTTGGCAACAAAAATACAAATTCATGAATATCGGTGCTATCATAGCCAGTGCGGTAAAAATGTATGACATAAATGCTCCGAAATTTCATTTTATATAACTTTGGTTATGTAGTATTAATCGATACGACCGCTAATAATATAAATATTTGAGAATTTAATTTTAGGCCTCCCACTAAACTACCATTTCACTCAGCGTTAATTAAATTATTTATAGCCTTATATTGTAGTGGCTCATTCTCAGACTTTGCATACCAATTTTCAATGAGATAGGACCACTAATGATGCAAATATTTAAGAATTAAATTTTAGGCCTTCCCCTAAACTACCATTTTAATCAGCGTGAATAAAATTATTTATGGCCTAGATTGTAGCGACTTATCCCTCGACTTTGCATACTGATTTTCATTAAATTCTCTTTAGCCATTTTCTAGTGATGCGTGTGCACACATACAGACAGAAATTACGGAAACGTAAAAAGTGCATTTTCTTGTTACTGTGGATATGACCGATGCAGAAATACCATTCTTTTCAAATTCTGAGCAATGTGCAGACGAAACTCTTATATATATATTTAGATTTAATTGGTTATTTAAAGCTTTCTGTATATATTTTCATAATAATTATTGTATTTTACAATATTTTAGTTAGAAATGTAGGATATTCTACCTTGCTTATCATTGCCAGAAATACAAATGTAACAAGGCACACGGTGAGGGAAAATCTGTCTTGAACTGCAAGGATTACAACAATGCACCACAAACGAAAACAATGAACCTCCACCAAAAAGCAACAGTTGCAGACTTACATGCAAAACAATGAACTTGGAATACCTAGGAGATACTTGTGCGCAAAACCATTGCGCAGTGGGATGCGACAGTATCAAGGAGTGAGAGCTTACCTCACCAGGTGCCTGTTGCTGGGTTAACAAGTGTAAAGTTTAGGTTTATTTTTGAGTTTACCCACCTACTCGGCCCTCTAAAAAAAAGCATAACGCTTGTTATTTTAGAAGAAACCTCAGTTAAATCTACATTAAATATGATTGGTGCTTTTTTCCAATATTTGATTGGCTTGTGTTCTCTGAACATTTCATTACTGAAGGAACAACAATGAATATCAAAAGGCTTCTTAATGCAATATTTTATAACCTGGCAAATACAAGTAAAGGTCTGGACCATTGGCGCTATCATTGCTGACTCTGCCTGCATGTTAGAGAGCACTGCAACTTTGTAGGGAGACAGCAGTAGTAAAGCGCCGCTGTCGAGTCGACAATGAGTAACTGGAAATGCGTCAATCACACATATTAAATAAAATGACAAAGCATCTCAATTAGTTGTAAACTGCCATGATTTAAACAGATATCTGCGGACTGCTGTGTAAGGTTATGTTTCTCACTAGGGATTCGTGTACACTGACAGGTATTGCGGTGACACAAGGAATGTTTGCCAAATACTTCAGGAAGAGAAATGTTGTTTAACCTGTTCGCACCAATGTCACTGGTAGGCAAAAGCACGGTGTGTGTGTGCGCGCACGCGCGCGCACACACACACACACACACACACACACACACACCTGTATCAAATGAGCATATAAATAAATACGAATATTTTACACAAACATACTTCCCTCAATGGTTCAGTCAGCTACCCTGATTGTTAGTTTCTTCTTTTCTTGATTAACTGATTAAGTAAAGAAGGGAAATGGAACACAACGTATGAATAGAATATAAAACAAAATACTCGTACATCCTTTAAAAAAGCCATGCATTTCAGGGTGGAAATGCAATGGTGAACCACAACCAAGTGAAGAGCACTACTGCCCTACTCCTAAGGTGCAACACAGAGATTTGGCTGGCAACTGAATCGCTGCTGCCGCTGAAGAAATTTGAGTCTGGTCCATTACTGCTCTCTTAACACTAAAACGGCCAGAGCGGTCATTTTGACCGTTAGCGAATTTCAAGGTATTTCCACGCTCATACTTTTTAATGCAAGAGGTTGTGGTTTTGTGACTTAATCTTTTAGGGTTATATACATTCCCGCCAAAAATTACATCCGTAGTTGATAAGGGAACACCGATATTGTCTCCTATACCTAGGAAGGCCGTAAGCGGTCATTTTGACCTTCACTTCCTTGGTACATAGAGCTATATTCTGCTCACTGCTTGCTTCCTGTGATATATTTACAACTGGCGCTATAGGGGCATATGATGTAACTAAATAGTATGCCTCTAGCGGTGGTCGCGAGTGGACGAGTTAGTGCCTGTCCTTCGTGTAGTATAGTGCGTAATAATGGCTAGGCGGCAAAAACTTACTCCTGTTCAGTTATTAGCAGAACTTGAAAAGCTAGAAGATGAATCAGGAGATGAAGATATATTATCAGACATAGACGTAATGAGTGACGATGAGGATTCTATACCTCAACAGTGTGGCAATGTGTCGGATAGTGATAGTGATTCGGCTAATGAAAATATTCCTTCAACCAGCCATGATCAATCTTGCAGCAGAGAATGGTCTCTTAGCGGCTGGCCACCTGTTTGAAGAGGAAGGGGACGAGGTGGGAGAGGTCATGAACTGGTATAGTCTTCTTCATTTGCACCAGGGGATCAGTTATATGGTAAGGATGGAACGATTATTTGGACTGTTATCGACAGTAGTGGGAACCCCCCTGGAAGGATGGTTGCTCACTATTTACTGAAAGAGGCAGCAGGGCCTACTTCTCATGCTAAGCATAACATAGAGAGACCAATAGCAAGATTAGTGTCTGACGTTTATTCATTGACACATCCATGTTGAAGCATATAAAGATGTGCACAGAGACCGATGCTCACAGACAATGGACAACAAGTGGTCTATTTCTTTGGAAGAATTAGATGATTTTATTGGTATATTATACACCCATGGAGCCTATAAACTTACTAGTCTAGCCGTAGATCACATGTGGTCTTCTTTATGGGGTCCCCCTGTTTTCACCAACACTATGGCAAGGAACAGGTTCAAATAAATTCTAAGGTATTTGCTCTTTGATCTCCGTAAAACTAGATCCACTCGTTTGCTGACAAGTAAATTTGCTTTGGCGTATGCTATTTGGAATAGATTTATTGAGAATTGTTTAGCTTGCTATAAACCAGGAGCGAACGTCACAGCTGATGAACAACACTTCGTCAGCAAAGCTCCGTGCAGGTTCGAGCAGTATATGGCCAACAAGCCAGATAAATTTGGCATAAAATTTTGGCTACTGGTGACGTTGATTCTAAGTATGTGTGCAATGGGTTTCCTTACCTTGGGATAGACAAAATGCGACCTGCTCATGAGTCACTGCCTGTAAATGTTGCCCTGAAACTTATGGACCCATACCTCATGAAAGTACATAACGTGGCCACTGATAACTTCTTTACATTAGCAAAGTTGGCTGAGAGACTGATAGAGAAGAAAACTAGTTTTGTTAGAACAATCAATCAAGTGAGGAAGGAAATCCCGGAGTCAATCAAAGCACTATGTATGAATCTGTACGAGACTGTAGTATTCCAGAAGGAAGATCACACTACTCTCACAGTATATCAAGGCAAAGTGAACAAGAATGTGCTTCTGCTAAGTATTCTACACCCAAGCATTCAAGTCAGTGAAGATAACCAGAGCCTCCCTAGTACTACTGAATTTTATAACGGAACTAAGTATGGTGCGGATGCAGGTGATCAAATGGCGCATATATACGCAACAGGGCTGGATTACATAAAATCAGTTTCATGGTCCGTATCGCACTTCAATAGATTCACAATTAAGTATTTATTATTTTCCACCTAGTCGATGCAGTGATTGCTTAAGGCAATTTAATGGTTAAAAGTGGTACATGTTTCGTATTTTATCAACATCTTCAGCCATATAACACTGTTTAGATGAAAAATATATAAAATTGACAAAGTAATGCTTAAGAGGAAGTGTTGTCAATCTTATGTTAATTTTAAGGACACTTCCTCTTAAGCATTACTTTGTCAATTTTATATATTTTTCATCTAAACAGTGTTATATGGCTGAAGATGTTGATAAAATACGAAACATGTACCACTTTTAACCATTAAATTGCCTTAAGCAATCATTGTATCGACTAGGTGGAAAATAATAAATACTTCATTGTGAACAGGGCTGGATGTATTTTATAACGTACTTGATCTAGCAGCAATAAATTCATGGATAGTCTACATGGAAGTTACAGGACAGAGAATCTCTCGACATAATTATATTCTTGAAGTAATACAAGAACTAAGATCTGATTTTGTGAAGACAAGATCCCAGTTGATTGAACTCCCTACATTTAGTCGCCATAAACGCCTATCTGTTCGGTGCTACGTAAAACCACTATCAAACAAAAACCTCCTTACACTTCAGCCTGAGCCTCAGACTCAGGTCCAATGTGCCAGTCGTAAGCGATGACAACGTCAAGTGAACTCCAATTATAAACAGAACTAAACCTCTGACACATGTTCTTCGTGCAACGACGTAGTCTGCGGAAAATGTTTGTGTGAGTTAATAACTTGCATAAATTGCTTGTCAAGTGCCTAAATAGGCTTGTAAACAAATAGACTGTTATTTTTATCATAAGTTTTCATAAAGGAATTCAATAGCAAGTCTGTCAAAATATTTCATTGTTACCTATTAGAAGTGAGAGAATATGAACAGTTATTAATACTTAACAATGGATTGATTTGTATACAATACATCTCAATTGTTAACTATGTTGTTTTGAAATTAATAATGGAACATTCGCATGTTTCCCAGATCCTAGATGCTAGATATGTCAGTAAGTGGTAGCAGTCAAAATGACCGCCTGCGGCCTTTATAGGTATGAGGAAAGTTCGGCCGTTCTAGTGTTAATTGTTGTCACTCTCTCCACTAATTCTAATGATCAGATGTTCTTGCACAGCATACATAGAGCCCTGTACTGATGCAGATATCCGTGAAGTTAGTGTCTTGGTAGATGCAAACTGTTTGGCAGTGTGGATAATTTTACTGATAATTTCTAAATGATGAAGTTTGATTTTCCCTCAGGTATACTCTATTTTTGTTTGGGGCTAGGTGACCCTTGGCACTGGTATGGGAGAATGGTGATATATAAAGAACCTTGAGACCATAAAGCCGTAAATCTGACCTAAGTGTAACTGGCTCGTGTCCGCAATTAATGGAAGGGAGGAACAAAGGTCAGTACTTCGGTAGTTGTCACGAGAGAAAATCCCTCATAAACCTGTGACTGTAGGGGTTCTGGTGCGTGATATCAGACCTATTGTATTGTGTTAATAGATCTGTCCTTTTCAATACCTTGGGAGTAATATACTGCAGTTAAATATTTACAATATCCGCGGATAAGCATTCGTGGATGGGGATAACCTTTCGCAGATACGGATGCGATGCGGATGAAGTGCGGATGCGGATAATATTTTGTATTTCCGCGCAGGGCTCTAATTATGCAGCAAAGCCTCGTTCTTCCGGTAAATAGCTCTCAATTTATCCACATGCTCACAAGTCATCTTCCAGTTATCTACTGTTATACTGGTAAATGCTTCCCGGGTAATGTTTTCTATATCTGCATTTGAATGTTTTACATTTTTCCAGAGACTTCATTTCACACCACTCCTAACGTATTCTGTTAGGTTTGTTGCAGGGGTACGGGGAACCTTGTAACAGTATGCCCAGCCTATTTTAAAAGTCTTATTCACAGAGAATGTTGGGTTAAATTTCTTGTGCTGTACAATATAAAGTAACTCACTCCCTGGCATTTGGTGGAAAATTTGTTATTTTGAGATAGCCACATCTTCATTTCCTCTTTTCTGCTACTCAGCGTGGATGGTTTATTTACTGGCTGCAATTTGGTGTATTGCACATAACAATAATAATGGCCCCAAGACTGTTTGGCAGTAGCTGGGTCTGGAGGCATTTAATGAAGTTTTGGCCATTCATATCGTCATGATAGTCTCCTGATTTTGTCTGCACATTAAGTGACAAAGGAATAAAACCTTCCACTCTGTCAACATGAATAAAAATCCACCTTTGCCCTGCACTATAAATGTTAAAATAACATCAGTCTTGTTGTCCTGCAAACACTTTTTGACAGCATAAGTCTGATGGATATAAGTTTTAAGAAATGATCGATTTTTTTTTTTTTTTCTTCTGGTGATGTGCCATTTTCTCAGAGGTAACAGGACCACCTTGAACAAGTCACTTTCTTCTTCATTTCACATCACCCATCTTTGGGGTACGTCAGATCAATCACTTCTTACAAGTTTGTGCTCTTTTCTTCTCTCAATAGTTCTCCATTCTAACTGATCTCGACCTCCTTTCCTCCTCTGATATCTGAATCGGTTTTCTGGTGTTAACTTGGAACCTCTTAGTTTTGTCTTTGGTCACGGTTTTGGCTGTACCTACCATTATTTAACATGAGTTCAGTAATCTTAGAATCTCTCAGATTCTTCTCAACTTCCTTAAACCAATTGGGTTTAGCCTTTTTTAAAGAAGTCAAAGATCTGTTTAGTTAATCTATCAGGATTCATTTGGAATATGTGCCCATAGAAATAAATCCTCCTTTTCCTCAAGGTATCCGAGAGTCTCTCCGACTTTACGTAGATGATCTTCCTGAATAGTTTCCTCTCCTTGATTTCCTATTTCTCCATCTATAATGAATAATTTATTGCAGAAAATTAATTCAGCACTGATATATGACTTATGTAATGCCACTATTATTTTTCCAATGTATGTGTTTGTGTATTTCCTATTCTTATGAATATTTTTCTTTTTTCTCTGCTTATTTGTTTTATCTTCTTTAACTTTATTATTTTATATGTTTGTATGATTTATTGAAAATGTGTTTAAGAATAATTTAATTTAGTCATGGCAATCTTGGTTTTTTAATTGTTATATATTTTGTACATACAGGTACCATTTATATACTGAATGCATTTTGTACCATCCATTGTAATTGGGGATATACCCTGTTATGGATGTATTAATAAACTTCATTTGCCCTTTCCTCCCCATGACTAGTGTCTCTGTTGCATACAGTCCTTCAGGCTTAATTACTGTGTTATAATGCCTTATTTTGGTGTTCCAGGAGAGGGCTTTCTTATTGTGTTTTTGGTTTTCTGGAAAACTAGTTCCATTTTGGTCCTTCTCGCTTCCGTTGCTTTCCCTTCAAGGTTGTTCCATTCAGTCCATTTCCCTAGGTACTTGAAACTCTTCACCACCTCTTTTTTGAGCTCCTAATTTCTCTTAGGAGTGTCAAGTATATTCATCATGATCTTCATCTTTTCGAAAGAAATCTTGTCATATCTTCCCCCCCCCCTGCTCTTGTAATTCGGCGATTTGTTCTTTTGTTTCCTCCCACATTTCTGCGAGCAGCACAAAGTCGTCGACAAATGCCAAACACTTCATCAATTTGTTGCATGATAATTTTTCTTTTGTTGACAATGTTTAAATCAAAAACCTATCAAATAATATGTTTATCTAGTATGCTCCTTGCTTCCTAACTTACATACTCGGTATCATTTTACTGTGCATGTGTTTTGTGAAGTTGAAACTTTCATTTCACTCTCCATTTTAAGCTCCTTTCTGATTTTCTTCATAAAGCTTACTGACTTGCTGGTTGCTTCTATAGCTTGCTTTGTTACGTGTGTAAAATTGTAAGCTAAACAAATTGTTCTCTTTCTCTGACTCTTAAAACGCTAAAGAATTTGCCACAATCAATTTCTCTCTTGGTTATGAAGTAAGAGGGCCGTTCGGAAAGTAGTACCCGTTAGTGCCGCATGAAGTGCTGAAGACTCGGGTAGCCGCTGGGCAAGGTCAGACCGCGTTAGTGGGTTGTCTGCCTGCTCTGTGCGAGGTTGCGTGACGCTAGCATTGCCTATGTTGTGTCTGTGATCGTTCAAAATGTTCAAACAAATTGAGAACCCCGCCAGTTGTGAAGTGAGGGCCGTGATTAAATTTCTTAATGCACGAAACGTTCGACCTTGTGATATTCATCGCCAGTTAACGGAGGTGTGTGGAGACAATGTGATGGACGAGTCTGTTTGGCGCTGGTGTCGCAACTTCAATCTGGGGAGGGGGAATACGACGAGGAGTGTTCAAGGAGACCATCTGTCATTACAGACCAACTGCTGAGCGCAGTAGACGAATGCGTGAGGAATGATCGGCACGTCACGATTGATGAACTCTGTGAACATTTTCCTAATGTGTCTCGAACAATTGTTCATGAAATTGTCAAAGACCATCCGACTACGTATCTCAATACGCAGGCGGCGGAGGACTATGACGCTGGAATGCAAAAACTCTTCCCACGTTATGACAAATGCCTAAATTTGCTTGGAGATTATGTAGAGAAGTAGTGTAAAGTATGCTCTTTCCAATAAAAATGTGTATATTTGTTATTATTTACTTCTAAATCTTTATTGCGCAAACGGGTACCATTTTCTGGATGGCCTTCGTACTTTATTCTTGCTGGAGGAAGTGGACATTTTACAAAATAAAATTTAATGTATCCTATTCAATACATAATTCCATCATTAAATGGAGTAATGAAATTGAAACATCTTTTGACTTGTTTGAGCCATCTTCAGTGAAATGTGGGGGGAGTTAAGTTATTTACATAATACAGCTACAAATGTGCTAAAAACATAATGAAGGAACAAATGAAAACAAGAGACATGCCAGAAGATAAAAACAATACAATATACAACATTTCCATCTTAGATGGAGCAATAAATAAGTTATATATAATATTAACCCTTTTTTCACTGAACTTATTTATTGCTCCATCTAAGATGGAAATGTTGTAATTGTTTTTTATTTGTCATGTCCCTCTTGGTTTTTATTTGTTCCATTATGATTTTATCACATTTTTAGCTTGTATTATGTAAATAACTTTTAACTCCCCCCCTTATTTCGCTGAAGATGGCTCAAACGAGTTGAAACATGCTTGAATTTTATTATTTCATCTAATGATGGAATTGTGTATTGAATAGGATACATTACATTTTTCCTTTGTAAAGTGAAACCAGCAATATGGAATGATTCTAATATCTTGTAAAGGAAGTGGACATTGTGACAAGTGACAGATAAAACAGGTTCCTTTGACAAAGTGAGTTGCATTGAGTGCCAAGCAAAAATTTGAAATTTTTCTCTGTAGACCAAAAATACATTTGTACTCTGGCATTTGAGTAGCAATATTCCACCGTGCATTTAATTGAAAGTAGAAAATAGTGTAAAAATGAAAACAAAATTAGGCAGACATTGGTGTGATCTGTGGCCTATCAGGAAATTTGTATCTACTGGAGCCATGATGGTCACACAAGCGGATACTAATAGCGTGCGTCAGATACTGCCAGATACCCAGTTTGATACCTCTGTGAGTTGAAGTGAAGAAAGGGGAATACAGTAGGTGTGATGTATGAGGTGTGTGCTAAGTGACGGTTCTGGGTTAAAAGTTAATACAGTACATGAAAACATTGCACCTCTCTCTTGTTTGTGAATTGACACCTGACCATTGGTGTAGGGTAAATAAAATATCATTAAACGGAGTGGTGGTGGTATTATTTATCTGACCATCACTTTGGACTGTTAATAATTCGTGATAATTTCCTACATTCGTATGTATTCAAATTCCATTGCCTAATTTGTCTGCTTGTACTAACATTTTCTTTGCATTTACATGGAAGAGTGAATGACAAGCAAGCTACAATCTAAAGAAAATAAAGTTTATCTGAATGTAAAATATGTGGAGCGCGGGAGGAATTCTTGTTTCTGAATGTATTCTATATACTACATACTGTTATGAGAATTATACTGAAGGGTACTTGATGGTTACTCGGTATTGTCATATCCTGTATACAAGCAGATCAGTTTTGAGGCAGCAAACATCCATATCCACTGTGACCTAGCAGGAAAATTCAAAACAGACACCTGTGTTTGCTGTGGTGCTAAATATGTTAAACATAAACCAGTGTAATTGTGTGTTAATATATTTGTTTTTCTTGTGCAGGTTGACATTTCATCGCGTAACAAAGTGCAGCAGGTGGAACAGGACGATGCTGCTGTACTGATCTTAGCTCCTTTCACAAAAGCTCCCAGACTAATCTTCAACGATGTGAAACTTGGCGACGTGGTGAAGAAGCCTATCACCATTCAAAACCCGAGTGATGTCACAGTTCAGGTACCAGTACTATTCACAGTAATAATACTGCAAAGTTTGACAAACTTGGGATATTCTGTATTTGCAATTTAAGAATCTCATGTTTTTGTTGTTTCATATTAACGGTATGGTGCAACCTCGATTCTCCATTTTTGGAGGGACTACGAAAAAACATACAACACGGGAAAACAGAAAATCCAGAAACGAATGAACCATCAACAATTTGGCTAAACATCACAAAAATGAAATATGAATACATATAATCTTATAAACACCCCTAAACCAAACCAAACTACAGTCCTAATGGGCCTTCCTCCTAGCAAGCGTCCGCTACTCTGTCCGAAGGCCTGCAGATTACAAGGTGACGCATTGTCACTGTGACTAATCCTCTCTGCCGTTATTCCTGGGTCCCTTGACGGGGGTCGCCTCACCATTAAATAGCTCCTCAATTAGAGGTGATCATAGAATGAGTGAACCTAGAACCAACCCTCATATCCAGGTAAAAATGCCTGACCTGCCTGGGAATCGACCCTGGGCCATCTGGGTGAGAGGCAGGTAAGTTAGAATGCGGGGCTGGCTTCAGACATTACTTACTTACTGGCACACAACTTAAAGATCTCGAAACTTTACATTCAGCTTTACAGGGAAAACTTTGTCAGTTTCCTCTGAAAACTTCTTTCAGTTCAGCAACTTTGATCAGCCAAACTTCGAAAAATCTAACACTGTACCCGTAATGCCCAGCCAAACAACAATTGACCACAAGTAGTTTTTAGTTCTCTAATCTAATAAAATACAGCAAGTTAGATAAAATATGCCCAACATGATGGCAAAATCCCTTTATCTTCCATTGTAATTTGGTCACCGGTATACTATTTGTAGTCAATTTATGGAAATCTTGTACCGCATAAATTAGGCCTGCATCGATTTTTAAAGGTTATGTTGAATTCGAATATGGTTTTGAATGTAAGTATCGATCCTCAAGTTCTAGAATGCATTGTATTCGATTCTGCCAGTCACTAATCGCAGTCAAATTGGAAAGAGAAAAAATATTAATACTTCCGAAATTACGGTTATTCGTGACCTTGAGCTCAGCTGGAAAGTGCACTCCCTGCAAAATTATACGAAGTTTCTAAGTGTAACGCATGCAAATAAAACGACTGCAGTTTTATAAGATTTTAACACAAAGTGAAATTCCCAGTTTTATATTAGGACCAAAACAGCAATAGGCAATCCCAAAACCTCCCATGGCTTTATGTACGTAAGGTGCAACATCTGTTCTGGTCTCAGTAATATAATTGTACACGATAATATTAAAAATACTAAATTTATGTTGCTTAAGGAGCAGTTTCGATTCCTGCCTGAAAGCCCAGTGACTATACAGTGCCCTGCAGGAAGTGCCGAAAACCTGTTCGGCAATACACTCGAAAAAAGTATAAAAATAAAATAAACATCTAACCCTGGACATAATGTAGACGTTTTGCAAGTACGAACATTTGAAGAAACTCGTTCAGTCTTCAAGTAGAGCTGTCGAAATCTGCTGTCTCCTTCCAATTGTTGGGGACACTCTCTGCTTTATGATTTCCGAGGATTCTCTGAACAGTACTACCCGAATGCTATGCTAAGATTGTCCCTTATGCAAGTTCACCTCTGATCGTTTTTCCAGTACAGAACTTCCTCATTTACCGCAATGACAGGACGTTAACACCAAGATCCGTAAGTATGCCATAGCCATACTTTCGTGAGATACAGTTTCTTAAAAAACGTGAGATCGAGGATTTAGCATTGATGGGACTGAAATTTCTGGATGGTTGATCTGGGAAATAGTTTCTTCGAGGAATGGGTAATGCAGGATTTTTACGTGATTTAATTAAGATCTCGCGGGACCACGTAATTTGAATAATACGGGAAAACGTAGTTTTCGGATGCGTATAATCGAGATTTTACTGTAAATTACAACAAAATTAAAATTAAAAGGTTCCACCTTAGTCAATACACAGCATGTCTTAAAGATACTTTGTTGCCATAAGACCTATCTGTTACAAGCTATAAATTTCATTTTTGTTCCGTATTGAAGTGCAGTTATAAGAAAAAAATTTTTAATTTGGCTGAAGATGGCCATTAAGTGGCTGAAACTAATTCCAAGGTTCATGTAATATCATGTACTTTATATACAGTAAAACCTCGTTAATTCAAAGTCGTTGGGACTAAAAAATCGGACTTCGAATTACACGATTTCGAATTAACCGCCAATTCGCAGTTCAGAAGTACCAACCCTTGCCGCGTTACAAAATATTCTAAGGCCCGTTACTGCATGCAGTTAACCTTGCTTCACAGTTTATACCTTTCAAATGCCATGAAAAAAGAACTGTTTCCGAAATGTATCCAAGAAGGTGCATTTAGAGTATTCAAATAATGCACTCGGATATCTCACTGGTAAACATAACCTCACGCAACGAAAGAAAGAAAAAAAAGCACGATTCAAAGACGAGGAGAAATCTATGCTGGCTCCCATGTGCAAGTGCTTTATTAATTGAATTACTATACTGTATGAATTTTAGATGCCTTGTATTTGCATAGAAAGTACCCGATGCCCTTAAAATCGAACTTTCCTGTGACTCTATCCTTGTACAATTTCCTGCCATGGCACTTCTCTTTTACTTCAGAAATGTAAACACTTGCCACGTCACAAAGTATTCTAAGACCCATTAATACATGCAGTCGCCTCGATTTACAGTTTAAACCTTTCAAATGCCATGGAAAAAACTATTTCCGAAATGTATCCAACAAGGTGCATTTACAGTGTTCAAATAATGCACTTGGATAAATCACTGAAACATAACCTCACGCAACGAAAGGAAAAAAAATCGCACAATTCAAAGACGAGGATAAATTATGCCGGTTCCCCTGTGCAAATGCATTATTTTTTGGATTTCTGTACTGTTTGCATTTTTAGATGCTTTGTACTGGCATGGAAAGTGCCCGACGCCCTTAAAACATTGTAGCTTATCGAACTTTCCTATGACGAGGGGATAAAGTATCTTGCTTTCATGTGCATTGCAACGCACTACTATGACCCTCATCCCTCACCCTTATGATTTCCTGGCTGGCAATTTCTCCTTTAAAACCATAACGCTGTTTGGGCTCGCATGAAAATAAAAGCAATGTAGTTTCACCGGTAATGACAATATTGTTCGGTGCCTACGAATTTATGAGCCACGTTCTTTCGTCAACTGCCGGCATCGCCAGTGTTCGCGGATTCTGTTTTCCCGCACACTGCTTGTTGTGTGATATTACGGCGTTCCTTAAAAGGTTGAATACAGAAGAATTCAGATTTCATTCAACTTAGCAATCATGAAGCGCACTGTAGACCCACCGAAGTGAGTAAGTGCGGAAAACTACCCCTCCACGGTCCGGAACGCGCGTTGTATTATGACGTGGAATGGATAAATTTCGAGTTGAAATTGCTCTGCAACATGCTATTGTTTTTAACTGTAAAGGCAGTTTCGAATTAAGTCTGAATTTCGGTAATGGGGCCGACATTGTACTTCGAATTATGAATTATCCGTATTTCGAATTAAACAATTGAAATAACATGCAAAACTATATCTCATGTTTCCGGGAACGAGAGCTTCTTTGAATTAGGTGGGATTTTGAATTAACAGATTTCAAATTATTGAGGTTCTACTGTATTGTCAATTGTCAATTCATTCTTATAAGACCTATTTGTGTCGAAGCGATGTAAGAAAAATGTAAAAGAAAAATTATACAGTAGAAGTCAGTCTAAGCAAGAATTCATAACAGCGAAAAATTTACTTGCTGTGGCGGAGTGTTATACCAGACAACCCCCATGTACATTAAAATAGATATGAAACAGCAATCAGTTTGTTCAAAACTTAAGTTTCCAAGGATGATGTCCACACTATGGCTTACTTGTTTGTTATTTTTCGAAATCAGATACTACGTGAGTGTGTTTAATTTCATTCTGAAAAAAATATAATACCGTATTTCTCTGAATCCAAGACGACCCCCACTTTTTGCTTCAAAAAGTTTCAATCAGGTTTAGAAAGTCCTTTGTAAAAGCGTATGAATGCCTTTGTTCTACAGTACACATTTTTAGATGCCGAACATTAGCTTTCGTTAAGCCGTATTTATTTTTGTGGTTGCAGAGTTATTCTTTATTTCTGCGGGTTTAATGACCGTTAACTTAAAGTTGGCATCATAATACCCGTTGAAACTTTACTGGCAATACCTATTCCATGCGTCTCTACAGTACGATGATCCACCAGGAAAATATTCTTGCTGTCTAGAAAACTGTTGCTTTTACTCAGCGTCCGATATAACCGGCTACCTCTACGTGCACGCCTCGCTAGGTTCGGCCAGCTTCTGCAGCTAGCGATGTATAGGCCTAACCGCAGACGTTGAAGGTCAGCGAACGAGTTTATTGCGCCGTGGTATGCCCATTCCATCCTTGCGATTCTGAGAAAAGCAGTCATTTTGGATTCGGAGAAATGCGGTATTCCTCCCGAGGCTTCTGTTGCAAACATTGCAGTCTTAAAACGGCATCATCTAACCTAACTGTACTTGTGTCGTGAAAACATATTTTAAACGTACGTAGAGAAATTATAACCTCCTTGCTAAAAATTTACATGGGAAAAGCCTTTCTGAAATTTAACTAGTCGCGAAAAAATATGAACTATCCTCTGAAATCAATGATGTACTCTCTCATATCTTGAGGTGTATCACATTCTCATACCTGCCAAGCATTCTGGTTTTTCCATAAAAGGTACAGATTTTGAGTGTGTTTTACTGTTGTACGGATGCGTTATATCTGCCACTGCCTTTACCTTCTTGTGGATCACCGACAGTCTCAGTAATTTGAGTTGCTATGTTCTGAATTTAACCCTTTTCTGTAATCATTGAACATTTATTCATGCAATAACATTTGATTTATTACTCTCTCCACCGCAATAACACGCTCTCTTGAGCAACTTCTGGGAGGTTCCTTTCGAACCCAAGGCTTCTGGGCTGCGAACATCGGAGCGTAAGTCGTGAGTGAATGTTGTATGTGTGTGTATTGAGTGAGAGGTTAATGCTTGTGGCCGCGAATGGGTGTGTAAGTGGATTTGAGTTGTGCTTCTGTGTGTGCTGTGCTGTTCGGATGGGCCGGGTTCGTAGTCCAGGGGCCTATAGCCAGTTGAAGGCCGTTTCTTTTTCTTTAATGTTAACGTTTAATATTACTTTCTAGTACTACTTGTTTCCATGATATTTTCTGGGGAAAATGGATCTTCTGTTCTCTCTTGTAGGTAAGAGGCCAATAGGAGTATGTTAGTTTACTTTTGAAAGAGTGATTCAGTTATAATGTTGTACATATGTTGTTGTCAGTGAATAAAAGACACATGGATTTACAGATGGAAAGCTCCCTAACCTCGGTCCACCTAGCTTCCCCTCTGAGCATGTTCCTATTTTCCTAGGCCCTAATGCTAGCACCTTCTCAGCACAGTTCAAATCTGTTTTGGATCTTGACTCTCCCACACTTGCTTTGAAACAGGGTATGTAACAAAACTATGAAAATGCAGTAAAAACCACTAGGATTGCACCAATGCAATAACGGAAGATCCACATAGACCAAGAAAATGCAAGATAAATAAAACTAGCCGGGCTGAGTTGCTCATGATTGAGGCGCTGGCCTTCCGACACCAGCTTGGCAGGTTCGATCCTGGCTCAGTCTGGCGGTATTTGGAAGGCGCTCACGTAAGTCAGCCTCGTGTTAGTAGATTTACTGACATGTAAAAGAATTCCCTGCAGGTCAAAATTCTGGCACCTCATTGTCTCTGAAAACCTTCAAAGATAGTGGGACGTAAAAAATGGGAACTTTAATGGTGCTTTTCCTGTTTATTTATTTGAAAAGTTTCTTGTGGATGTAATGTAGACAAGCGATATGCGAATTAAAGCAAACGGGGCTACTGTGTTTTAGGTTAATTAAAGCCTTTCTTGGTTTTTCCTGTACACACTTTCTGCAAATTTTTTAATTTAATCCATTATCACCAGTGTTCACTAGCTCTGAAAACCAGTGCAGATGAGGCAAGAGCTTTCTTCAACAGCAGAGTTGTCCTGTTTTACTGCTAATTTTCTGCAGCAGCAACTTCTGGCATTAATCGATCGTCAGGTTGTTTGGAACATACTGGCATTGCTGGTTCTCTAGGTTCTGATGTTGGTTCAAACTTGTTCTGTTACACAACTCTTGAAAATCTATTTCAACCCCTGATTTTTCTTTCAGTTCCTCCCACTCTTTGTCATAGTCATCATTGATGTTGCACACATGTACCAGGCAAATGTTGAGGCTGTACGTTAAGGCCACGGCCTCTTCCTTCTCACTCCTAGGCCTTTCATATCCCATCGTAGCCGTAAGACCTATCTGTGTCGGTGTGAAGTAAAGCTCATCGTAAAAAGAAGTTATATATTTTGTGCATTTCCGGGGCTAAATTTTGCAAAATTTCCTGATGGCTGAAGAAGAAAGTGTCCATAATATTCCAGTTCCTTATTTCTGTTGCTGGGAATATTTCTAGATTTCTCACAGAGGGTAACCATGCTGGATGTTACCTGTACCCACATAAAAACTGAAATACCTTGGTCGAGAGGTTGGAGATAGGTTGTGTTTGTGGGCAGATACAAAAGACTCTCATTGTTTTAATTCAGGTTGTGTTTATATGCAGCACACTGGTCCAACAGAATGCATTATTTTTCTGTTTCGGAAGGCCAGCTTCCTTTCCAAACAAATTGACCAGTTTTCAAGTGATGCGATTAGGGATGATCCAATTAGAACCATGAGACTACTCGTAATTAGTACAATCACGCAGAGAACACCATGGGTTGCATTTACTTGCGTGTAGTACCACTATGTTAGGTAAGCAATAGGTTTGTGATTGGTAGTGACAGTGTGTGAATCAGGAGGTTTGTCCTACAGTACCTGTGATTCGTACCCCTATATGAGCGACACCATGGGATTAGCGACACCATGGTTCTGCCTTACCTATGCTCAGTTCCCACTATGAAGAATTCCACGGGATAGTACGAGTCCCTGTGGTTAGTCCACTTATGTGGAGAACTCCGTAGGTTTGAGTTGCCTTTATAGGTTTGCATTGCCTGTAAATAGCGCCGCAATGTGCGAAACACCATAGGTCTGAGTTACACGTGCGCATTACACTACCTGTGAATAGTACCATAATGTGTGGAATACCGAGTCTACGCTACTCTTGATTAGTACTGCAACATTAGACATAGCATGGTTCTACTTTCCTAGCGATAAATACCATTATGAGGGGCCGATGACCTGGATTTTGGACCAGTTTCGACTAGAAGCATAATCGATTCAGTGTTGTGCTATAGCAGCAGTCCCTTGGTCAGTAATACTATTGTTTTGTGCCAGCTTCTGTGCATGCGAGGCACTGTGGGTCGGATCCACTGATAGTTTTAAATTCATATCCGTCCATTCATTCTTCGTCCTCATGCTTTGAATTCTGGTCAGTGGAGGATTTTGGACTTTAAGTTGTCATTTAATTTAGTCTCATTTCGTACCATTACGGGCCGATGACCTTGATGTTAGGCCCCTTTAAACAACAATCATAGCCATCAAGTAATTTGATTGGTGATCTCAACTAATTTTGGGTTGCTGAACACTAATCCATTGTAAGTTTCAACATATCATGCCATGTTTTCTCAAAATAGGTACACCGAAATAAGAGACATATTGCATATTATAATATAAAGCATCAAAAAAAGATAAGTTTGGAGATACTGGTATTTACAGAGAAAAATGATATTTTGTAAACAGTCCGTGTGGCATATGTATTGCACTATATTTTTTGTGAGCGAGGGCCAAATCAACAGAAGTTTCATCAGTATAAGTGCCAGTACATGGGCTCGAACCAGGATCTCTTTGTTCATGTAAATGCTGATATGCATACTTGATTTCTGTGCTCAAGCAACAGTGTGAGCAAAGAATTCATGAAGAAGGCAATGTATACGTAAAACACCAGAAAATGCTATTACAGGGTAAAAAATTCGCCTTAATGTAAAGTCTTACATGTCCCCTTGGAATGCCATTTGGCTGTTCAGCATCTGACTGCTGTATATTTGCCATCTCTTTTCAAACTTCTACAGTAATTGGCCATCATTGGTGCGTCACCTTCGTTCGGCCTCCTTGATATGGTGAAACTGATGACTCCACAGAGATGCACACAAAAATGCTGGCAGTTGTGTACACTATATTATTTACAAATTATTTACACATATTCACATGCAAACTAATAAGCTGCCATCATAAAACAAAACACTACTGCGAAGATTCAGAGGAAGACTGCAACAGATGGATGTCAACTACCATCCCAGAAAAACCATTTCACATACTTGACTTCAAACACTCATTACCATGACTTCCACACGTCTCATTAAAACAACTCGATTCTCACTCACAAGACTGCCTCTTCATATACGTTGCCTGGCCAAGCTTCTACAAGATATGACAAAAAATATTTTCTCGTAACTTTGAGAGTCTTCGATAGCCCAGTTACAATGTCACAAAGTTTCTACATAAATCTAGTCGCACATAGTGTTCTGGACGTATTACAGTGTGTTGCACAATCTTAAATTGGATTATACATCATATATACTTGTAATAATAAATGATATACTATTAGTTACGTGTTCTTACATTGAATAAACTCGTGTGTGTGTGTGTGTGTGTGTGTGTGTGTGTGTGTGTGTGTGTATACACACAGCAGATGTTTCACTACATAACCTCACAATATGATAGTCAGTACTGTCCCCTTTTCCGGGTCGCTCAGTCGGCAGAGCAAGAGTCCCAATGGGTGGAACGTTCGCAGGGCCGTCTTTACTATTTCGGGACAGACCTTATGAAATTTATATTTGCAGGGCTATAGGCGATTGGATAGGTGACATAGCATAATGAAAATCAGAAAAACATCATTTATTAATAAAATGACAGTCTGGACATGTGAATAAGAAAAAAAATCTATTTACTCATATATAATTTCAACATAATGACTGCTTCTGATTTGTTAATGTGAACTTATATACAATGCATGCTTATGGGTTCCATTAATTACAATCCATCTTTCCATTAACTCCATGTCCTTGTGATCATGCTTTTGGTCTAAACCATCGATTTACGAACTGCAACATTCAACAGACCACAGTGTTAGCGAAAATGTCGTTATAACGAATATTGCTACATTTGATCATTTAAGTATACAATATTTCCTTGAATAAATATCTTTATCAATTCTTTCAACTCCTTTTGCAAATTCTCGGCTCATTCCTATAAATTGATTCACAAATTCTTCACGACCTTTTTAGAAATTATTCAATTAATTCTTTGGAAAATTCTGTAGAAAACACTTTGGGAAATTCTTGAAAAATTCTTTTACAAGTTCATTGACAAGTTTCTGTGGAAAATTCCTTTACAAACACTTTGAAATTTTTTTGGGAAAATACTTTGGAAATTTTCTTTTACAACTTCATTGGCAAGTTCTTGGGAAATTCTTTGGCAAGTTTCCCCTCTTCAGATTACGTCAGACTGTATTCCTATATTCAAACTTTCAAACAATTATCCACTAAGTTACTTATAGCTGGATAGTAGACCATCACATAAACGTGCAACAAACCGAATCGAAACTCCACATGACAAGAATTCATGAAAAATCACCATAAGAAAATCTATGGTTTGAAATACACTGATAAACTGTCATGCAATCGCACAATCTCCCCAATTATTTATTAGCAGATTTTATCACAGCATCAAGATGATGATGATGATTATTATTCATGTTTGTGAGTTACTGTAGTCACGTCCTAGTTCGTGAACCATGGGCAACGGCTGAGTGGCCTAGTAAGTGGTCCTGAGAGTCGGGATACCAGTTGCTATGGAATGGGAGTGGGCATCTCGGACATATTCTGAGTCATGGCCCTCCTTGTGCTCAGGCGGCTAGGACTATACAATTCACCGGTGGTCCATAACCCGTTAGAGGAGAGATCCTCACTTGGACTATGTGCAAGTAGGGCAGCATCCTGCTTCATGAATTTACCGAGCTCAGAACACTTTAAGCAAGCCTCGGACCTATGGGAGTAACGGAGTCCCACTCCCATTTGACAGGCGAGGGACTCCTTGGAAACAACTTGGCGAACGAAATGGAATTTGATGGGGAGCTATCAATATTAATGGGGCTTATGGAAGAAAGAAGGTAGAACTGGCTGAGTCAGCAAAGAGGATGCATCTGGATGTGCTAGGAGTAAGTGATATTCGGGTAAGGGGAGATAATGAGGAAGAGATAGATTACAAAGTGTACTTCACGGGTGTTAGAAAGGGAAGGGCAGTCTGGGGTAGGGCTCTTTATCAGGAATACCATTGCACGGAACATAGTTTCTGTTAGGCACGTAAATGAGCGAATGATGTGGGTAGATTTGTCAGTGGGGGGAATTAGGACAAGAATTGTGTCAGTGTATTCACCAAGTGAGGGTGCAGATGAGGATGAAGTTGACAAGTTTTATGAAGCATTGAGTGACATCGTGGTCAGGGTCAACAGCAAGGATAGAATAGTGCTAATGAGCGATTTCAATGCGAGAGTTGGGAATGGAACTGAAGGATACGAAAGGGTGATTGGTAAATGTGGGGAAGATATGGAAGCTAATGGGAATGGGAAGCGTTTGCTGGACTTCTGTGCTAGTATGGGTTTAGTCGTTACGAATACATTCTTCAAGCATAAGGCTATTCACCGCTACACATGGGAGGCTAGGGGTACCAGATCCATAATAGACTATATCTTAACAGACTTTGAATTCAGGAAATCTGTTAGGAATGTAAGAGTTTTTCGTGGATTTTTTGATGATACAGACCACTATCTGATCTGTAGTGAACTAAGTATCTCTAGGCCTAGGGTAGAGAAAGTGAAATCTGTCTGCAAACGAATAAGGGTAGAAAATCTCCAGGACGAGGAAATTAGAAGTACATGGATATGATTAGTGAGAAGTTTCGAACAGTAGACAGTAAGCAGGTTCAGGATATAGAAAGTGAATGGGTGGCATACAGGGATGCTGTAGTAGAAACTGCAAGGGAATGCCTAGGAACAACTGTGTGTAAAGATGGGAAAAGGCGATCATCTTGGTGGAATGATGAAGTGAGAGGAGCCTGTAAACATAAAAAGGCTTATCAGAAATGGCTCCAAACAAGGGCCGAGGCAGACAGGGATTAGTACGTAGATGAAAGAAACAGAGCAAAACAAATAGTTGTTGAATCCAAAAAGAAGTCATGGGAAGATTTTGGTAATAACCTGGAAAGGCTAGGTCAAGCAGCAGGGAAACCTTTCTGGACAGTAATAAAGAATCTTAGGAAGGGAGGGAAAAAAGAAATGAACAGTGTTTTGAGTAATTCAGGTGAACTCATAAGATCCCAGGGAATCACTGGAGAGGTGGAGGGAATATTTTGAACATCTTCTCAATGTAAAAGGAAATCATCATGGTGGTGTTGCAAACAGTCAAGCTCATGGGGAGGAGGAAAATGATGTTGGTGAAATTATGCTTGAGAAAGTGGAAAGGATAGTAAATAAACTCCATTGTCATAAGGCAGCAGGAATAGATGAAATTAGACCTGAAATGGTGAAGTATAGTGGGAAGGCAGGGATGAAATGGCTTCATAGAGTAGTAAAATTAGCGTGGAGTGTTGGTAAGGTACCTTCAGATTGGACAAAAGCAGTAATTGCACCTATCTATAAGCAAGGGAACAGGAAGGATTGCAACAACTATCGAGGTATCTCATTGATTAGTATACCAGGCAAAGGATTCACAAGCATCTTGGAAGGGAGGGTGCGATCAATCGTTGAGAGGAAGTTGGATGAAAACCAGTGTGGTTTCAGACCACAGAGAGGCTGTCAGGATCAGATTTTCAGTATGCGCCAGGTAATTGAAAAATGCTACGAGAAGAATAGGCAGTTGTTTGTTTCGTAGATCTAGAGAAAGCATATGACAGGGTACCGAGGGAAAAGATGTTCGCCATACTGGGGGACTATGGAATTAAACGTAGATTATTAGAATCAATCAAAGGCATTTATGTTGACAATTGGGCTTCAGTGAGAATTGATGGTAGAATGAGTTCTTGGTTCAGGGTACTTACAGGAGTTAGACAAGGCTGTAATCTTTCACCTTTGCTGTTTGTAGTTTACATGGATCATCTGCTGAAAGGTATAAAATGGCAGGGAGGGATTCAGTTAGGTGGAAATGTAGTAAGCAGTTTGGCCTATGCTGACGACTTGGTCTTAATGGCAGACTGTGCCGAAAGCCTGCAGTCTAATATCTTGGAACTTGAAAATAGGTGCAACGTATGGTATGAAAATTAGCCTCTCGAAGACTAAAATGTCAGTAGGTAAGAAATTCAACAGAATTGAATGTCAGATTGGTGATACAAAGCTAGAACAGGTCGATAATTTCAAGTATTTAGGTTGTGTGTTCTCCCAGGATGGTAATATAGTAAGTGAGATTGAATCAAGGTGTAGTAAAGCTAATGCAGTGAGCTCGCAGTTGCGATCAGCAGTATTCTGTAAGAAGGAAGTCAGCTCCCAGACGAAACTATCTTTACATCGTTCTGTTTTCAGACCAACTTTGCTTTACGGGAGCGAAAGCTGGGTGGACTCAGGATATCCTAGTCATAAGTTAGAAGTAACAGACATGAAAGTAGCGAGAATGATTGCTGGTACAAACAGGTGGGAACAATGGCAGGAGGGTACTCGGAATGAGGAGATAAAGGCTAATTTAGGAATGAACTCGATGGATGAAGCTGTACGCATAAACCGGCTTCGGTGGTGGGGTCATGTGAGGCGAATGGAGGAGGATAGGTTACCTAGGAGAATAATGGACTCTGCTATGGAGTGTAAGAGAAGTAGAGGGAGACCAAGACGACGATGGTTAGACTCGGTTTCTAACGTTTTAAAGACAAGAGGTATAGAACTAAATGAGGCCACAACACTAGTTGCAAATCGAGTATTGTGGCGACGTTTAGTAAATTCTCAGAGGCCTGCAGACTGAACGCTGAAAGGCATAACAGTCTATAATGATAATGTGTGTATGTATTATTATTATTATTATTATTATTATTATTATTATGATTATATTTTATTATGTCTCCCTTCTGGATTAGGTTGAATACCTTTGCATCATATTTACAGATCATAGCGATGAATAACACCGTGACATGCAATAAATGACCAAAATTGGATGAACAAAAATCACCATCAATTATGGATACTTTAGCCTCATGGAAAAATTACTAATATCTACTTTACATAATACAAGATGTTGAACCATATTTTATTATCCCCTGAATGACTAATATCACTATAATCACAAATACCTTCCCGGCTAACATGTACCCTAGCGGTCCTCATGTTGTCAATTATATTCATAAAAAACGAATCATCACACAATTGCCACTCACATTTATCTCTCAACAAGTACATTATTCAAACTCATTATTTCCATGATAATTTTTTTTTTTTTTTTTGCTATTGGCTTTACCATACCTGCCAACTTTCCCGATTCAGGCGGGAGACTCCCGATTTTCGACAGTTTTTCCCGCCTCCCGAATATTCTATCTTTTCTCCCGATTTTTTTGGTGAACTTCAAACATTTGTTTTCAAATCCCTCCATTTCACCTTTTTTACGTCAGTGGCCGGAAGTCCTTCGCTCAATGGCCGCTTTCAAACGAAATATCGAAGTTTATTAATGCGAGAAATGTGCGCGAATGTGCGATGTTTGTTGAAACCTGTATATCGCGATGCGCATATCGATTGTCAATCTCTCGTTCTCGCGTGCTATGTTCGTGTTCGTTCACGTCAGTCTAGTCGATTCCATCCTCTTTGGTCGATTCTAGAGACTAGTCGCTTTCTTAGTAATATAGTGACATAATTTCAATGATAACGACGGGTGACTTTTCTAGAGATTTTAGAAGCCATTTGGAGACAATTCTGACTAATTTTAATTTATCTCAATATAAATAAAATGTTTTGTCTGTACATTGCTCAGAATTTAAAAAGAATGATATTTCCGTACTGGTTGTGGCCATATTAACAAGGAGAAATAAGTTTTAATTTTCCGTAATTTCTGTCTGTCTGTCTGTACGTGCGCAGGCTCATCACGAGAAAACGGCTGAAGAGAATTTAATAAAAATCGGTATATAACGTCGGGGAATAAGTTGCTACAATCTAGGCCATAAATGTTATTCGCGCTGAGTGAAATGGTAGTTTAGGGGAAGGCCTAAAATTTAATTCTCAAATATTTGTGTTATTATTGGCCCTAATGATAAATACTACATAACTAAAGTTATATATTATTAAATTTCCTATCATTTATGCCTTATACATTTTTACCGTACCGGCTGTGATAAGAGATATTCATGAATTTAGATTTTTTTTTTTTGCTAAGTCCATATCAGCGCCGATGTACGAGAAAATGGGTGAATAGAATTGTATGTAAAGTCAGGGAATAAGGAACTACAGTCTCTGCTATAAATAATTTTATTCACTCTGTTCGAAATGGTAGTTTAGGGGAAGGTGCCCAAAAAAAATGTTTAATTACCTATCTTAGTGGTCATATTGAAAAATACTACGTAACAAAAGTTAGAGAATGCAATTTCCGATTATTTGTCTTATTCAGTTTTGGAAGAGACACTTCTCATGATTGATTCATATAACTTACACTTCTCAGGGACATTTTTTGCCCCTTGTTAAGGGCATCATCAACCTTTAGGTAACCTTAAGTTCATATGTCTGAAACATTATCTATTCATACATGGATTAATGTGTAACATACTTTTCATTGTAATCCATATATGAATAGATAATGTTTCACACATTTGACCTTAAGGTTACCTACAGGCTGATGATGCCTTTAACAAGGGGCGACCGGGCGAGTTGGCCGTGCGTGTAGAGGCGCGCGGCTGTGAGCTTGCATCCGGGAGATAGTAGGTTCGAATCCCACTATCGGCAGCCCTGAAGATGGTTTTCCGGGGTTTCCCATTTTCACACCAGGCAAATGCTGGGGCTGTACCTTAATTAAGGCCACGGCCGCTTCCTTCCAACTCCTATGCCTTTCCTATCCCATCGTCGCCATAAGACCTATCTGTGTCGGTGCGACGTAAAGCCCGTTGCAAGAAGAAACAAGGGGCGAAACATGTCCCTGAGAAGTGTATATTGTATTATGTAGATTTCATCCACGTAGCACGTGGCTTGTATTGAATAGGTGGTAATAATAGAATAAATTATTTTTGTGATAATTTGCTCATTCAGTTTTACTGTTCTGACTACAATAATATTGGTGGTGATGGTGATTAAATTTTGAAGATTATAATAATGAAGAAAGTCATGAAGGAACGATTGCTTGAATAATACCTTAAGAGGGAGTCATGAAAGAAAGGACGACTCACTTTACATTAGATGCTCTAATATCACAGATTCAGAAGAAAACTAAATGTGAAGGCCTCCAATATAGAAAGCTCATAAAATTGATCAACAGTAGCATTACATTGACCATTGTTTGTTGTGATGTGCTTTGTGTATTCTGCTGCCATTTATCTACAATAGACGGGATTACTGCTGGGTTTCAAGTATAACAGCCTGCCTGAATACTGGCGGGAAGAAGCTGGGGAGTGGGGAGATAGATCTCTCTTCTTTAGCATGCCATTCTTCTGGTTCATAAATTTTCTGATACTACTGGTACGTTACACACCGGATCATAGTATTCCAGCTATTTGATCCCTACTCGGAGGTAGTGATTTGAATGAGCAGTGTGCACACTTAAACAGAATAATTACACAAGAGTGTTTGCGGCTGTCTGCAGCCTGGTCATTCTAGCTCTGAAACTTTGAACTGTTAGACTGACACCGTAGTACCTTTCGCTAAAAGTGAGAAAATGTGCTGTTTTCATTTTATCGAATATTTCATATGAAATCATTGCTTTTAATCACGACATTCATACTGGCGTCGTTGTAATGAGATGTTGACTTCAGTTGGGAAAACTATAAGGACAGTCTTCCTGAGAATTCCGTAGTAAAGCACGGGTACATCAGCTAGTTATTTGATCCAAATAGCATTGCGCTTCGCATAATTGCGCGGGTGCTTGATGCAATATATTAATCTATGCATTTGCTAAGTAATGGCATCTAAGTGCATGACTGATTCACACATCTGGAGAATGAGTTCATACTATTTTTTGTAGGCTTATCAGAGACCGATCATCCCACTCACGCACTTCCTGTGAGGGAATAGAGATGTGTAATTTTTAGCCTTGTAGCCTCGTATAGCAACAGTCGGGCTTTGAGACAATAAGTGTTATAAATATATCGTAGTACTGTGTTGCGCAAGACATGTAGAATAAGCAATTTTGACCAATTGTATCTCCTGATTTCTCCTGATTTTTCCTGATTTTAAAATCAAAATCTCCTGATTTTTGGTTTTGTAAAGTTGGCAGGTATGCTTTACGTTGCACAGACACAGATATGGCTTAAGGTGACAATGGGACAGGAAAGGGCTAGGACTGGGAAGGAAGCGGGTGTGGCCTTAATTAAGGTACAACCTGGTGTGAAAATGGGAAACCACGGAAAACCATCTTTAGGGCTGCCGACAGTGGGGTTCGAACCCACTATCTCTCGAATACTGGATACTGGCCGCACTTAAGCGACTGCAGCTATCGAGCTTGGTCATGATTATAAATCCCAAATGCATCATCTCGATGAACTGCCTACTGACCAACTATCATCTTCCCTTCTAAGGTCAAATTTATTTTAAGTCATTCTCTGCCAGTGCTTCGGTTAAATCATTGCTTTAATATTGACCGATAAATCATTGTTATTATTATTATTATTATAATAATAATAATAATAATTATTATTATTATTATAATTATTATTATTATTATAGCCTTCATTTCTCCGTAATCCATTTTGAAGATCTTAATTACTCTCATACCCTCCTGAAATTCACCAACAAATGAGGATTAATCATGAATCAACACAGCAACATTTCAGGAAATCAATAAAAGAAATCAATGAATCAATAAATCAATGTCTACTCTACCATCACCACAATGAAATTCTACTTCTCTAACTAAATTCAGCATTTTCTTTATATAAGAATACAATCCAGCTAGCAATCTACAGGAAGAAAGGATAATGTTACAAGAATACTTATTATTCCGATGTATGTCTCCGGCGTCTGGAATACAGGTGTAGATGTAGGTTCTTCCTCTGGATTAGGGCAGATTATAGATGAACAAGTTTATCGTGCTGGCTCACACGTTGGCTTAACTCATGATTCCTGTGCAGCCAGATACTTTGGAATCATTCCAGCGGTGTCTTAGAGTTCCCCATGATTTCCTTCTTGGTCGGTCCATGATTACGGGCTCTCGTAGATTTTGCTGAAACTAAAATTTTATATTAGAATTGGATCCTTGCTCATATTTCAATAGTTTGCCTTACAATACTTAACTGGCGCAATGATATACAATGTGGTTTTACACTTATTAAAACTTCAAATCTTGACCCTATTATCAGTTTACAGCACTTCATTGAGTTGTCATAATTTCGAATACTCCACTACAATATTTTTGAAACTATGTTCCTTGACAAGGTTTACTCTTGAAGCTTCCAGTTTGATGATCAATTTGCCTCGTGGTGCCTACTAGAACATTCCATAAGTTGCTGTGATAAAAATTCGGTGTAACGTCTTTTTGTGACTGTCCGTGGTTTGAGATATTACACCCAGTCGAATGCACTGCGATGAGATGTCGTACTTGGCTGACTCGTCTGCTTGTAACAAATTTCTGTACATACTCGAATACTATAATGCCGCACAGTACTGTTGCATAGTCGACTAAATTCTTCAATACCATTAGCAGTGACTCTCGTATTCCATCCGTCGCTCAGTCTCGTGCTAAAGACACTGCTACTCTTCTTTCCAGAATGATTTCTGTCTGTAGAGCGGCTCCATTCCTTCTGATTGGTCGACAGCTATTCTGTGACCTGATTCGTTGTTCCATATTTGGTGTAGATGTTTCTGGAATTCTCCTTTCATCTCTGGCGCTCGCTGTGTGATGTAAGTCGTATGATGTATCTATGTCCTTGACCACCTGACCCAGTTTAGCTCCCTGACGCAGAACGGCGTGGTAGCCAGCTGATGCTTGTTCGTGCATATACCTGTATTACATTACGAAAACTGAAGCAACTTCTCTAAATCCTATAAAATGCCATTTGGACGGGTACAGTACATAATTACGTAAATAATAATAATAATAATAATAATAGTTACGGAGTTATCCGTGGAAGGCAGAGGTGAAAGAAGGTGCGGTCTGGAATGGGTCTAACTAAAAGTTCGAAAGATGAATTAAAATTTCAACAAAGGTTATATTTTCAAAACTTAACAATGGTGACATAGAATTTGAAAACTTAAGTCAACAACAAGCCAAAATCAGATACAAAGAAATTACAAGTGTTAGGGGATTATTACAAGGTCTGGGCTTTGAGCCCCACAATCACAATCCTTGAGCTATTAGCCCAACTTTACCAAGGTACAAAATTGAACAAAGGGGCAGAAAACCCCATCATGCCAAGGAGCACTTGTTAAGCCTCCTAGAGGTACACAGAGATCAAATTTAGGAAAGAGCAGACCTGCTCCCAAAGTTCAAGCCTATCAGGAGGCCATAAGCAGACTTCACACCAACTGCCCTCAAGGCCTTCTCAGGAAGGAAAACAAAACTAGTTAAATGGCCCAAAATACAAATTGAATGGAGGCGATTACATGCACTCCTACACTAAAGTTTATTAAAACCTATGTAGCGCTAGGCCAATAATACAGGGTCTAATCCCAAGCTAGGGAGGTGACTCGTATGAGAATCTTTAATACATTAATGAATAGAAGAAACGGTTACAAAAACGTAGCCACCTCAATTTTAAAATGAAGGGGAGTTCGAGAGGGAAAAGCACTCTCTGTCCCCGCTTTAGAGTGAAAAAGATTTGTAGATTTTACATAGACAGAAAAGGAATTTACATTTTAAAAGTGGTAGGTTACATATTAAAGGTTTCGAACCTTACCCGAGAGTTACACTGCTGAGCTAGCAAGAAATAAAGATGTTAAAAGGCCATTACCTTGTAGAAGAGCTGCTGACTGAAGAACGAGGCGCTTCCCACCCCCTGCTACATATCCACACACAGAGTTAGATGTTATACTAGTGGCACCGAGACAAGAAAATCAGCAGTTTTTATACTCTTGTGGAAAATTCGAGACCTTTGAAGAATGAGTAGACACACCCCCTCAACTTTATTGGATAGCTTAGAGCTACATATCCATATTGAAGAAGACATACATGATTGGCTGAAAATTAATAAAAGAAATTCGGGATTGGCTAAGTTCAAATCTGGCAGAAGGAAGGATTAATATTGCCAACCCAAAAAATAAAAGAACAAAATTTAGTAAAGACAACTTTTGAATACAAAATTTCTTCAAGAAGGTTCATTCCATTGCACCAGAGTGTATTACCATAGTTTTTTGTAGAGACATCTGTTAGAGAATGTCCACACTTCTTGATCAATGATAAACAAAAACACATCAAAATTCACACAGAGCCATCTTCGGAGAAACTGTTGAGTTAATACAGTTTTTCAAGGTTCAGGCTTTCTCCTGTAGAGGAGTTTCAATTGGCGCAATATTTGAACAAGCGGCGTGGAGGTGTACCGCCCGGTACAATAATAATAATAATAATAATAATAATAATAAAATAATAATAATAATAATAATAATAATAATAGTAATAATAAAATGGATGTAAACACTTCACAGCCACACCTCACAGGTCATAATAATAATAATCAATATTTGCATTATTTACCCATGGGTTAAATAATATTGTTTCCAAGTTATATTAGTCTATTACACTTGTATCAAAACCTTTCTTCCATCTCTTCAATAACGGCCCCAAGATTTTGTAAAAGGTGATAAAGATGAGAATGAAAGCAGTGCAGTTTCAGGCTCATTGTACACCCGAACTCTTTCACGTGATCAAACATCATTTTCACTATTTTTTCGAACTGTTCATCCTTTACATTGCCTAGGAACTTTGTCATGACATCCATCCAGCAAGTTCCACGATGTTCATGGTCTCTTCAAAATTTTGGTCTTTCAGAAGCTTTCTAATTAGTGGTTCATAAAAAATGCCTCAATGGAATGCGGTAATTAAGTAGTTTATGCTTCACAGAGGTGTAACGTGATACATGCTGCTCTAGTGTATGCTGTATTGTTTCAGGTTGAATTGGTCAAGCTTCCTGCCCCTGACAAGGGTCTAGTGTTCAGTGCCACTCGACTACAATTGCAACCCTATTCTGCAGAAGTTATTGAAGCGATATGGACTCCACTCAAAGAAGGTTCATGGCGCTTTGCAGTCGGTGTGAAGACCAGCTGCACACTCAAAATGGACATCATCATCAATTGCACAAGTGTGAGGAAAAAGCCTGTAAGTTACCTGTAATTTATCATTTATTCCCTCTGTTTTTCACTAACCTTAGCAAGTTGTGAGGCTGTGAATTTATACACTCTCATGGGTAAATGATATTTAAAGATAATAGTTGGTGGTGCCTCCATAGTGCTGCCTTGGAAGTGCCCAGGCCTGAATTGGGTGTTATGACATCTCGAGAATGAGTGTGAACGCAGTCTGTGCTGGTTGAGGCAAGGCAGTGAAGTATGATAGTGGGGGAGGCAGATGGATGGAACATTCCATTGTCAAAATTGTGTGAATGTTTAACATTCCTCTATCTTTGATGTTGTATGTGTATCAGAAATATCTTGTGGAAGGCAATACTACCCACAGTGAACAGCGCAGTAGCCAATGACAAATGCTTAATGATTAGGATTAATAGCTTTTGGCTAGAATTGTCTGTTAAATAAGTCACACTCGTTTAAATTATATCTATATTCATTGCAGGAGGTATATCCAGGAGGTGAGTAGGATATGGCAGCAGAAGACCTACCAGAATGCCCTTTTATAACACCATGATGCCAGACAGTGTTTTGTCTGGACTGGCGACATGTAGCTTGTTATGGAGAGTCACTGTCCCAGTTGTTTTGAGCTGATGGTAGTGTTTGGGTATGGCACAAGTCCCATGACGCCATAGATCCCAGTTGTCAAGTAGGCACCATACAGACTAGTGGTAGCTCTGTAATGGTGTGCGAGTGCATGTCTGCCATCCCTTCTGATTTATCCAGAAACTTTCCATTTTTTAACTCTTTCTGATTTTCTGATGTATTTTTACTTAATATTTTTGACAAATATAACCTCCGGGACAGTCAGTACTCCTCCCCCAGGATAAAGGATAAATTCTTATGTGCTTGTGTGATTTACACCACCGTATTTTCAAAATTATTTCATGCTTTTTTCGCGATTATCGTCGGTCGCCTTCGTGTATCATGTTTCCTGTTCACCACAGCAGCGTGTGTGCTTTATGGCTGGGAATTCGGGATGGCAATCGTCCTACAAGCAAAAGAGTTTGTTATTGTGTATGTGTGGTTCGTGCGCTGTTAAAGTAATTTCTGTGTTTAGTTTCATTGCTGTTGTAGGCCAAGTGTTTTTTCCTTGCGGTTCTGTGCTTTTTCCACTGTCGAAGTTGTATGTTAATAATGTACGAGATATATTCATCTATTTTGTATGCGGTAGTGTTGCGTATTTCAGTGCATTCTTCATAATTTGAATGAGTTCAATGTATTTCAGAGAGTTGTCGGTGACAGTTTCTGGTGTTTTCTCTTCACCTTATGGCCACAAAACATAACAAATGGTATCTCAAAATGTTCAGAAATACTTATAAAATTGAATTTCCGTTCATTTTAGTCTGATAAAGGAAACTATTATGCATTTTATTCTGTGTGTTGGTATGAAATATAAGAACCGTATTATTCACCCTATTTACCAAAACATTCTGGTACTTTCACATGCTCAGTAACCACACTCGTTTACGCAGGTCCATTAAACATCTAAAAGGAAAGACTTTGCACAACCTTAAAGTTTACAAACAACAATTAAGCTTGATCTGTCCAGATTCAAAGGACAGCATAACTAATCAGACACAGGTCGTAAGACCATAATATAAATCTAACATCCTAAGAGTGAAGCATACATGGGTCGAGAACCCTTTTAAAAACTCATCATTAACTGGTACTTTACAGCTACTCAATATATACATGGCTTAAAGATTGCAATCCGCATCCTCAAACTCATATTGAGCTACACACGGGAGAAAAATCTGTCTCACCTCCACCTCTGGTGAGTACTCGGTTCGACGCTGCGGCAGGACCAGCTCGCAAGTGTGCAGTGAACAAGCTAATAATCTAGAATGACAAGGTCAAGCGAGCGCTACCCTGCCCGGAGCGGAGCGGAGAAGGACACGCGCAAGGTTTTCCACCTCTGATTGGTGCACTAAAAGGAGTTGGATGTTTCTCACCAGAACGTGGAGCCAAGAGGAAGACAGCCAACTTACCATGGGTAAATACCCCATGGCGGGAAGAAACTTCCCTTTACCCTGAGCCCATAAGATGATGAGAATCATACTTTATTTAAGGAAGAAAAGGGCAATCCAAAGAATACGGACTGGCCATGGGTTCACCAGCATCTGGCATAATAGCCAATATATACCTAGATTTCCTTGAATACACAAAAATAGACAAATTTAATAACATACTTATGTGGTCCAGATTTGTAGACGATATGTTTATATCATGGACCAACATATTTCTGACCGCATCTACCACCCTATCACACCTTAATAATATTGATCCAGACATAAAGTTCACAATAGAATCTGAGGTAAACCATTCAACAAGATTCCGTACACCCGCGTAGCCATAAGCGGGCAACCTGATACACTGTGCTTTTAGCATTCCCATGTCAAAATCATTTACATAAAAAACTTACCACAATACGTAGCATTGCATCCTACAATGGCTACAACCCTAGTTTTATAGAACGAATAGTTTAACACCAACTGAAATCCAGTTGACAAAACGAAATAACTAAATCAAAAACCTTTACACTTAATCCTAACATCTACAGAATTAAACATATTTAAGAAGAAAAATATCAATTTCCTTTAGAACTAATAACAGAAATCTCGACATATTCCATAACTCTAAGCTAGTCAATGCTTCTAACCCCTTTCATAAGTCGGCTGTATACAGATTTCACTGTAACAACTGTGCCAGTAAAGTCTATGAGGTAACCAAATCGCGTAGCAATTGACCAGTTATGTCTAGCATATGGTTCTTGTGCGGAGCGTATAACTTGCGACATTTTCACAATGAGATTCTTCAATGAGCAGTAACTCAAAACCTGAACTGGAGACAGTTGCGGTCCGTCATATTCAGAACGTTCCTCATGCACGTCACCTCACCCAGTTGGAAAATAAAATTCTTCTCTGTAGCTGCCCACACTGTATTGTATCTTTTTGTAGAAGATGCTGGTTTATTCGTCCTAGAAAGACCAGATGCCTGCTGCATTTCATTAGAAGGTATCGGCGTACCATCATAAGCTGATATCACATATATTTACACTGTCAACCTCGACATTCTACCAGGAAGGGGATTGATATCTACAGAATTAGTTGCTTCATCGCCACCTCCCTCATCCGTAAACTGTCCATTTTGAGGAAACGTATCATCTGGGGTGCATGATTACTGTCATACTTCCAACGTTTGTAGTAGCTCATCCAGTGTCAGACTGAAGAGAGAAAAAACAGGAAGTGAATGTCTGATACTATTCATAACTGAAAAGGACAAAAAGGCCTACTTGATGTGACCAATGTCATCTACAGGTGACGCCATGCTTTTTCATGGCAATAACATAAGCCTAAATTATATTATGCATAAGAATGTATCGCTTTCATTATTGAACCTTTAAGCAATATACATGCATAAAATGCAGAACAAAATTACCTTTTTTCACACGCTTTCCATGCCACAATAACTTGCGGTTGTTTCACCACTTCAATCCAGTCTGTTTCCTCTTTTATCTGAGCGAGAGCTGACTGATCAGTCCAGGCTGCGAGTTCGAAAAGGGTCCATTTGAAATTATAATACCTTTCTTTAAATACTTCCAACAGGCAGAAAAGTTCAAGCAGCCTGTTAAGCAGGAAATGTTATTAATATTAGGTGTCACCTGTAGGTGACATTGGGCTTTGACGGTTGAAGATTAGATATAATGAATATATCAGTGCCATTAAATATAGGAGATTCTCAGCAATAGGACAACACATAAATTACTATAAACATAGTTACCATGATATAGAGGTCATCGAAATAATGGAGAGGTCCTTCACTTAACGGAGCAGTTTCATTTTACATCAGTACTGTAACCCTAACTACAATCACAACGATTTGTCCAAAAAACCTACAGTATTGTTTGATACACAGTAATTCATAATCTTAAAATACCAAAGAATCAGTATACAAATTGATATGTAACATGCACCCCCACAGTAATCCATGCCCTCCCGACCAATGGCCTCAAATTACCGCTATCACCCCATCCCCTACATAACACGCTCCGCCTCTCCGCTAGTGCTCGTGGTCTGTTGACTCATTTCGCAAGGCAGTTCCTCTCCAACTTTACTCATGTCAATTTGGTGTTCGAGGTGAGTTTCTATTTACAAACAAGTGTTTTCTTTATCTCAGTTTTTTTATGCTAATACGTAATATATTCCTTCTTTTAGGTCCGTCTTGGTTGGAGATATTTCTAGAATCTCAAAATCCTTTGAACATAATGTTTTTAAAGAAATCTGGTCCACCAGTCTACTATTATCAAGTCAATCCATAATTAAGGATACTACAATCAATATATAGACTAAAAAACAATTATTATTAAAAGCTATCGTATTCACAAAGGATTCCGTTATTGGACATTATAAATTTTCCAGCTAGCTCATTCTTGGTTGCCAGCGTTTCGCCCTCGTGTGCTAGGGTGGGCTCATCAGTTGGTACCTAGCACACCTACCAATACGCTGGCCAGTGCACACCGTGGAGGCCACTGCGTAGGCTAACTGGAGCCACCGGCAGTGCCAATGCACTAAGAGACTTTGTCTCATCACTAAAAATTTTTTATGCCTGCTTAGCCATCAGATGATATAGATGTTGATTCCCATAGGGAATCTGAAATATTCACTATTCCCTATGGGAATCAACATCTATATCATCTGATGGCTAAGCAGGCATAAAAAATTTTTAGTGATGAGACAAAGTCTCTTAGTGCATTGGCACTGCCGGTGGCTCCAGTTAGCCTACGCAGTGGCCTCCACGGTGTGCACTGGCCAGCGTATTGGTAGGTGTGCTAGGTACCAACTGATGAGCCCACCCTAGCACACGAGGGCGAAACGCTGGCAACCAAGAATGAGCTAGCTGGAAAATTTATAATGTCCAATAACGGACCATTTATATTGGTATTATAAATTTGCTCATTCAGGACAAATATTTCAGATTCCCTATGGGAATCAACATCTATATCATCACAAAGGATTGTCAGTTAACTTCACATTTTACCAAGGCAGAGTGACGCTCTTTATAGTTCACTAACATTTATTTTATGAGGAACTGTGTTTTTACCAAAGACCTGTACTGCAATGGACCTCCATACCAGACACAAAAGTGTTTGTTTCAAAATGACATCAGCCGAATTTATTTTAATGTATGTTAATAACTAAAATGTATAATTGGCCAAGAAAAATTGAATGCCCGTAACCCATTCGCCTCACATTTAAATACCATAGGAGTGCACCAAGAAATCACATTTAAATACCGCTCTACGACTGTCATCACACTATTATTTAGAAAATCATACAAAACCAACCAGTAAATATTCCTTTCTGAAAATTTGCATGCATGATAACGAAGTAATAAACTTACCAATGCCGCTATTTTAGTACGTCTGCTGGGTGTGGTACACCTCAAAATATTCTTCTAAATGAAGAGCTACGCCACACTTTTTGCACTGCCAGCAACTTTCACTTCTTTTACCCCGGCTGTAGCACACAACACACCTTCTTGTCGCTTTTGATTTCTTCTCTGTAGGGGGAATACGCATGGGAAAGTGGGCCCATGATTTAGCTTGTAATCTGGTGAGTGGTGCTCGCTGAATGTCGACCTCGAACTGAGTACTCCAGCAACTGAACAGTCTCTAGTAACTGCTGTGCAATGCTAGTCCTGAAGTCCGTGTAGCTCGTCTTTCTGTTAGCAGCGATCTTGTGATACACAGTGAAAGAATTGAAAATACACATATCTAGGAGGTAAAATAATATTTTCCTATACACTTTCACTGTGCGTCGCATGACGGGAAACAGTGCTGTAACCTGATCCTGAAGGTCAACACCACCCATCCCCTTCTGGTATTCAAGGCCACACTTGGGCTTTATCACTTCTTCCCTAGGGGTTTGTCCTCTCTTTTGTCTGAGTTTGCCTGTCCCTGTCATGTCAGCTGATTTGTGTTTAGTGGTGAGAAAGCAAACATCCTTGTTATCTTTCCACTTCATACACATACTGTTGGCAGCCCACGTCTCATACTCTCCACGTTTTAGTTTCGTCTTACTGATATCGTGAGGCATGTCTTTTCGGTTCTGTCTAACAGTTCCAATTACATTCATCTGCTTGTCGTGTAGCGTTTTGAATAAATCTGGGGAAGAATACCAGTTATCTAAAAACAATGTATGTCCTCGACCTAACAAGGGTTCACACATGTTGAGCGCAACGTTTGTACTTGCTGGCTCACTTGGATCTGTTACATCATCACCTACATAAATTTTGAGAGACAGACAGTAGCCAGAACTTCATTCACGAATTTTGTAAATTTTTATTCCAAACCTAGAATGTTTAGACCTATTACACTGGGCATATGAAAGGCGGCCTCTGAATTTCATTAGACTTTCATCTAGAGCAATGTCTTATGAAGGTAAATAAAATTCTGAAAATTTGGAGCAGAAATGTTGTATTATAGGCCTAATCTTTCTTAGTTTGTCACTACTGTCGACTTGTTCATCGTTAACAAAATGTAAACATCGTGAAATTATAATAAATCTTCCCCTGCTCATGGTTTCATGAAAAATAAGAGTACTGGGCGAGTTGGCTGTGCGTGTAGAGGCGCACGGCTGTGAGCTTGCATCCGGGATATAGTAGGTTCGAATCCCACTATCGGCAGCCCTGAAGATGGGTCTCCATGGTTTCCCATTTTCACACAAGGCAAATGCTGGGGCTGTACCTTAATTAAGGCCACGGCCGCTTCCTTCCAACTCCTAGGTCTTTCTTATCCCATAGTCGCCATAAGACCTATCTGTGTCGGTGCGACGTAAAGCCCCAAGCAAAAAAATGAGTAGGAGTGTTTATACACCTGTTTTTACTCCAGTATAACTGTATTCTTGACTTTCGCACTTGTGACATTAGTATAACTAACGCAAAATATGCCCTAATTTCGTCGGGTGTAGTCTCAAAACATTTGTCATCGTCTTTCAACTTTTCTCTGTCAGGATTGCTCAACTGTTTTGCTGCATATGAATTTGTCTCGACAGATATTTTGTCAAACAAAGGGTTCATGTATTCACAAAAAACTGAATTCAGATAGTGGCTGCGTATCAAACTTTTTCAATAAGTTTTCACTAACCCCACTGTATTTCACTAAACTTATGTACAACAGGTTTGTCACTTTTTGTCCAGTTCCAGTCAGTCAAGTTAGTCTGTGCCGAGGTACGAGGTACGAAAGACTCGGCACAGTCGTTATTTGCATCACTTTCCGTGTCGTCAGAACTATTATACGCATCGCTAGTACTCGAACTAGAGACTTCAGGGTCTCGTCGTCGTCACAAACATCACTGCCTTCAATATCACTCTCTACAACACTATTAGCTTCCGTATTCCTTCATCAACACCAGCACATCTGCTTGACGCCATGATGGCAATTGACAAGAGCAAAATATTATGAAAAAAGATTCTCTTATTTCTTGTTCCGGAAGTGTGTGAGAACCTGTTGAAAGGGAAAAAACTGAAGCCACATGTGTAAACTTCAGCTCAGAATGCACACAAGTGGCAATTGTGGGTTAGTGACTGAACTACATGGATTGATGTACAGCTGTGCGTCGCCGCGAGCAGAGCTCGTCATTTGATTCATATGCCACGAATAACTATGACGAGCTAGGGTCGTCAAATGATGGGATTGGGTTAATGTCTAAGCAGCTGTAATTTTTTTAACAGATTGATTTTAACCAAACTAGATGATTAATCAGCATTTTGCAACAACAAGGAATTGACAATGTTTTAACTATTTGTGTCCAAAAAGATTGTACAGGATTAACAAATTGTAATATCGCATAAGAAGTATGCTAGTAATTTCAATACAAAAGTGCTTTTTTTTTGTTGCTATTTTGCTTTACGTCTCATCGACACAGATAGGCAGGGGTAGAAGAAAATAGAAAAAATTCAGTAGCCAGCCCCTTTTTATCAGGAGCCGGCACATTTTTTGGAATTATACATTATAAACACCACAGGTTAGACTAGGATCAAGTTACGTATTATTTTTGAAATGTAGCCTTAAGTAGTATACTCTCAGTTCATATAAGAATGGAAATGTATATTTTAAGAGATACTAACCCAAATAATCACCAATCATCTTCAAGGTCAGCATCTTTTAAAATTACACTACATGTGCCTGTTTGATTTCCCACCAGTAACATTCAACTTGCTTAACAATGTAACTGTTCGCTCTCCTCATCAAGACACTTGGGGAGATGAAAGTTACTACCTTGGGACACATGAATATCAAATAAACTATGTGGCTTGCCCGCAAATTGCCACGCAAATAGAAACAATTAACATTCCATGGTTTCCCATTTCTCTATGTGATGTTTGTGCGCCAGGGTTACAGTTTTAAACAAAACTGTAAACCAAAATTTATATTTACTAGCATAGAGACTTATACTTAAATCACAGGGGTAGGATTTTAAATAATTAACCATTAAATATTGCTTAAGAAAGAAAATTAACGCAATATAAAATACAAATGAATTTATTATACAAAAAAATGAGATGAATTGGAAAAGTTCCTTAAAGCGTGGAGGAATTTAGAATTTACTTTACTGAATTTACTAATTGCTTGCTTTATCTAATTGAAGCTCACCAATTGCAGCTTCCGTTGATGTCCTCTGGTTTCCGTGGTTACTCGTTCTCTTCTTCTCGATGTAGAATTTGCTCCATGGACATCCTTCCTTCTCTGATATGGTACGGGCTATCTGGACTAGCACTCCCTAATTGCCTAGTCTTTAAATTAGACATTGGCCCTATACTTGTAAAAGCAGATCAGCGTTGATCATATGAGGAGAAAATTCAGAGATATGAATTTTTCCATATTAGTAGAAATCTCAATCCAACTGAGCTATACAATTTATACGGTACAGACTTGTACCCAATTCCGTGGACTTGAACTAAACATAGTTCTTCGTCCAGAAGATTACTGAATATAACACAAGCCGTAAGCTTGTTTCGTCTCGCGCAGATCCAATAACATAACCGCAGCTAAGTACTGTATCGAAGCGACAACACACTGTACAAAGATCAATAACTTCGTTCACAGTAGAAGTTAGTTAGGATCACCGCAGAAGTTGCAGTTAGGTTGTTAGGTCCCGTTCTCGTGGTGAGAATCTCTATATATCCGGGCTCACCCCCACTCTTGGTAACAGTTCATTCTCAAAACTCATACAACGAAGTATCTGATTCGTAGATCGAATTATCAACTCCCCTCCCCTTCTCTTTCTTGACAAGTCTAGTAGGCGTGTCGATGATATAGCTGACCAGCTTGCAAGCCTCGCGCGCGTGTCGCTGTTTTCTAGCCTTGGCACATGAGTTAAATCCAGTGAGTCATGCAAATTTCCATGCTCAAGAATAACATTTCCATATACACAAATATGAGATGATATGACAACTATATTTCAACATATTAACCAAATCCAATACATAATAAATTCCTCTCTTTCATAATATAATAATAAATAATAAATGATGTTATGATATATACAATATGATTGCAGAAACCTTATTTACAATGCTTGACATAGAATAAATATGTTATTACGAATAATTGCCGATGGCGGATAAACATGATATCAAATGATACCGCGTAAAATATTATATTAAATTAGTAGGGCTGGAGAAGCCTGAACGGTTACAACAATGCAAACCAACATTCAAAATCAGTGTAGGGTCTTTATTTATTATTATTTTTTTTTTTCCCGGTATGATAAAATGCCATGAGCAATGCATTCATATGCTGTGACATATTAGCATTTATTTTCTTTATGCACTTCGCTGAAAGTGCTGAAATTTCCGTTTGCCTGAAAATTGAAATTTCGACGTATTTGATGTTTGACCTATCATTGTCTTAAATACCATAAATTTCATGCTGGTCATTGTCGTCCTCAACTCTAAAGTCGGCACTTCAATCAAGTGTTTTCTCACATTCACTCCCTTCTGTATCACTTTGTGTTACATTTACGGGCCCTACTTAAGAAAAAAATCTGAAAGAGTACACTGTTTGTTACTCGCTTCAGTCAATTTGTGCGGTTTTGTTCGTTTCGTTTTGCCGCTTTTCTCAAGTATAATCCAGAAACATAAAATACACCAGCGTTAAATGGCTTCCTGGTTTCCCGTTTCCCATTTTCACACCAGGCAAATGCTAGGGCTGTACCTTAATTAAGGCCACGGCCGCTTCCTCCCCACTCCTAGCCCTTCCCTGTCCCATCGTCGCCATAAGACCTATCTGTGTCGGTGTGACGTAAAGCAAGTAGCAAAAAAAGAATGGCATCCGAGTTCGCGGGCTTCGATGTCTGATGCTACGTTGCCAATTTTCCATAAACGCACAGGAATAAAAACAACAGTATTTATAAAGTGCAAACTGTTAAATACCAAAATGCTGTAATGAAATTAAAAGTATAAATATTGTTCCGTGAAAATACAAGAATTGATAAACACGTCATTCCGTATGTTCTAAATACAAAGAATGAATTCCACGGGAATTTATCAGCACTGCTTTGGCGGCAGTAGTTGAGGAATGGCTAGTCAGGGAAGGATGGCGGTAATGTAGTGTTTGAGGAATTATTTAACATAGTATGTCTCTGCATTTCTCCACAACTCTGGTCTGATCTTCGTACTCGGCTACCGATAGCTGATCATCTGTAATAGAACTCGATGTGTTACGATACGTCCACATGAAAGGATACTTGTTTGACGGGTTACAACGATATCTTCCATGACCGCTAGGCTTGACTGTGCAGAACTGAAACGTCCAGTTCCAAGGTACGAAGAGCAATTACAGAATTCAAGACTTTGCCAAAAGCACAGAAAATGTTTATTGCACATATTAGAATATATGAGTTACAGAAAAAAAACGTGAAACACCACACGACTTGTTGCTTTGTAAGGCAATGGGAAAGTACATGTAAGGGAACTCCGGATTTCAAAAAGTAAATTTTCAAAACCAAATTTGAATATTCAGCTGCCAGGTAAAAATTTTCAGGCGCTGTGGCGACTGGGAGCCCGGTATTTTTCGACCCCTGCAGATAGGTCTTATGGCGACGATGGGATAGGAAACGGCTAAGAGTTCGAAGGAAGCAGCCGTGGCCTTAATTAAGGTACAGCCCCAGCATTTGCCTGGTATAAAATGGGAAACCACAGAAAACCATCTTCAGGGCTGCCGACAGTGGTGCTCGAACCCACTATCTTCCGATTACTGGATACTGGCCGCACTTAAGCGACTGCAGCTATCTTGCTCGGTACAAAAGTTTTATAGTGTACACCTAATACACAAAATAATTTAAGAGTATGGTCCCATTTGCACATACGTATTACATACATATATATACATTATCATTATAGACTGTTATGCCTTTCAGCGTTCAGTCTGCAAGCCTCTGTGAATTTACTAAACGTCGCCACAATCCTCGATTTGCAACTAGTGTTGTGGCCTCATTCAGTTCTATACCTCTTATCTTTAAATCGTTAGAAACCGAGTCTAACCATCGTCGTCTTGGTCTACCTCTACTTCTCTTACTCTCCATAGCAGAGTCCATTATTCTCCTAGGTAACCTAACCTCCTCCATTCGCCTCACATGACCCCACCACCGAAGCTGGTTTATGCGTACAGCTTCATCCATCGAGTTCATTCCTAAATTAGCCTTTATTTCCTCATTCTGAATACCCTCCTGCCATTGTTCCCACCTGTTTGTACCAGCAATCATTCTTGCTACTTTCATGTCTGTTCCTTCTAACTTATTCATGATATCCTGAGTCCACCCAGCTTTCGCTACCGTAAAGCAAAGTTGGTCTGAAAACAGACCGATGTAAAGATAGTTTCGTCTTGGAGCTGACTTCCTTCTTACAGAATAGTCAATCGCAGCTGCGAGCTCACTGCATTAGCTTTACGGCACCTTGATTCAATCTCGCTTACTATATTACCATCCTGGGAGAACACACAACCTAAATACTTGAAATTATCGACCTGTTCTAGCTTAGTATCTGTAGTGTAAGATTGGAGTGTGCGTGATGTGTGACGTGGTGGTTGGTATGGGTAGGTGTCGTGTTGTATTTTAGATACAGTATGTATGCTCAGAATATGACCTCGCCATACACCAGAATGGGAATGGTAAGACAATTCACCAAGAAAAACACAAGGCATAAACCAGGATACTAATCCAACTGACGCAGTACCAATCAACGCACGTGATGGCGTAGCAAAAGGGATGTAACAACACTCAAAAAAAAAAATATATATATATGTCCGTCCGTGCACAAGTTCACAGGTAGTTTTCAATTTTCAAGGTAAAAGGTTTACAGCAGAGCGCATAAATGGAAGCTTTTTCACTGAGTCCATATATTCAGAGGAACCGAGGTAGGTACAAATTTCGTGAGGGCAAGGAAAGGCGTACGACAACAAAAAAAGGGGAAAGAAGCAATAGTTTTTTTTATAATAACAATATATTAGCAAAAAACACCCAGAAGAAACATTTACAAGCCAAAGAAAACAACAATCATCCAAAGGTCAGATAGTTCTGACTTCCAAAAGAGAAAAGGCAGATGGGACAACCATGTTAATTTTCAAATCTGTTTTTCAAAGAGAACAACTAGACTCGAAACCTTCAATAATAATACAACCTCTTTTACATGAGGAGTGTCCTACACAAGGAAAACAGAAATTTACGTATGAACATGAAAAAACACTAAAATTTGAAAGACATATGGGCCACTGTACAATAATACATGTAGAAGAAGAAAAAAGGGGGGGAAGGGATGCGGAATAGGAAGGTAGGGAAAGGGGAGGGACGTGAAAGAAAACGGTACCAATGGCTGCCAACAGGGATTTGGAAAATAGGACCAGCCAGTATCGATGAAATTCCAAAATAGCAAACAGAAGCTAGGTGATAGTTCAATTGATTCTATTCATGTGTTTGCTCGGGAAAACAGTTGAATTTCAATGGTTCATATCGCAGCAATCACTAGACGTATCACAAAGTCCAACTTCGGAGTGAGATGGTAATGTAATTCCAAAGTAAAGTACCGCTATCAATAGCTGCAGTTAGCTAATTATCAACATGAACTGTCATTGGTAGCCAGTAACGGCAATTTGAAAATTAAGGAAGTGCAGCATTAAAAGAAAGTTCAAAGAACAACATGGAAATGAAATAAATTAAAGTTTTCGCTCACCCGTCCAGCAGTCGTAGCTTTTCAATGGTACACAAAAGCACTTTTTAAAAGAAACATTGCACACAGTCCAGCTGGTAGCAAAATAAAACCAAGTCCTCCCTCCACACAAATCGTCGTATTCATCCCAACTCGCAGCTCAAGCCCAGAGCAGGCCAATTTATATTCAAGTAGAAGCGTCCAGAAAGGACGAGAGCATACAGTACCCAATGCGCAGCGAAGCGGTAGGGGAAGGAAAGAGGGAGGGTAAGCAGCACGAGCAGTTGAAGCTGGACGGGCGAAGAGAGCACAGGTAGGTTAGTAGCGGCATATGGAGCGTAGTAAACGTAGAATCCATAAAACAGTAGAAAAATTCGGAGCACGTTATATATCACCAATCTGACATTCAATTCTGTTGAATTTCTTACCTGACATCAATTTAGTCTTCGAGAGGGTAATTTTCATACCATACTCATTGCACCTATTTTAAAGTTCCACGATATTAGACTGTAGGCTTTCGGCACAATCTGCCATTAAGACCAAGTCGTCAGCATAGGCCAGACTGCTTACTACATTTCCACCTAATTGAATCCCTCCCTGCCATTTTATACCTTTCAGTAAATGATCCATGTAAACTACAAACAGCAAAGGTGAAGGATTACAGCCTTGTCTAACCCTTGTAAGTACCCTGAACCAAGAACTCATTCTGCCATCAATTCTCACTGAGGTCAACATAAATGCCTTTGATTGCTTTTAATAATCTGCCTTAAATTCCATAGTCACCCAGTATGGCGAACATCTTTTCCCTCGGTACCTTTGCTGGCTGGACCTAGTGTTTTCAGTGCACTGTCTTCTGGTATAGGCTAGAGCAATTTTGTTACTTTCATTGATCTGTCTCAGCTTTATCCTTAGCTTTGACAAAATGAAAGTGACTGAGGTATGAGTGATGCTAGTAATGCCATTTCTTCTGCAGCCAGTCCCTGCTATGAATGGTGTGAAGATATTGCTCATAGGGTCGGTTGGTGCATGCATTTCAGTGGGCTTGGCAGACTGATATGTAATAGCAACTTCTGGTTCAGCGAGGAAAGCAACGGGAAACTACCTCACTCCTCATTTCCCTAGTACGCCTCTTCAGTGATGCCTAGGCCATCTATGACAGCTGATGGCGGAGCTGTTGAGGATCCAACCAGCCTTCGGGCTGATGACTATACATACACCCTGTCATATGCTTTCTCTAGATCTACGAAACATAAACACAACGGCCTATTCATCTCGTAGCATTTTTCAATTACCTGGCGCATACTGAAAATCTGATCCTGACAGCCTCTCTGTGGTCTGAAACCACACTGGTTTTCATCCAACTTCCTTTCAACGACTGATCGCACCCTCCCTTCCAAGATGCCAGTGAATACTTTGCCTGGTATACTAATCAGTGAGATACCTCGATAGTTGTTGCAATCCTTCCTGTTCCCTTGCTTATAGATGGGGGCAATTACTGCTTTTGCCCAATCTGAAGGTACCTTACCAACACTCCACGCTAATTTTACTACTCTATGAAGCCATTTCATCCCTGCCTTCCCACTATACGTCACCATTTCAGGTCTAATTTCATCTATTCCTGCTGCCTTATGACAATAGTTTATTTACCATCCTTTCCACTTCCTCAAGCATAATTTCTCCAACATCATTTTCCTCCTCCCCTTGAGCTTCGCTGTTCACAACACCACCAGGATGATTTCCTTTTACATTGAGATGATGTTCAAAATATTCCCTCCACCTCTCCAGTGATTCCCTGGGATCTATTATAAGTTCACCTGTATTACTCAAAACACTGTTCATTTCCATTTTCCCTCCCTTCCTAAGATTCTTTATTACTGTCCAGATAGGTTTCCCTGCTGCTTGACCTAGCCTTTCCAGGTTGTTACCAAAATCTTCCCATGACTTCTTTTTGGATTCAACAATTATTTGTTTCGCTCTGTTTCTTTCATCTACTTACAACTCCCTATCTGCCTCGGCCCTTGTTTGGAGCCATTTCTTATAAGCCTTCTTTTTACGTTTACAAGCTGCTCTCACTCCATCATTCCACCAAGATGTTCGCCTTTTCCCATCTTTGCGCACAGTTGTTCCAAGGCATTCCCTGGCTGTTTCTACTACAGCATCCCTGTATGCCGCCCATTCACTTTCTATATCCTGAACCTGCTTAATGTCTACTGTTCAAAACTTCTCACTAATCATATCCATTTTCTTCCGTCTAATTTCCTCGTCCTGGAGATTTTCTACCCTTATTCGTTTGCAGACAGATTTCACTTTCTCTATCTTAGGCCTAGAGATACTTAGTTCACTACAGATCAGATAGTGGTCTGTATCATCGAAAAATCCCCGGAAAACTCGTACATTCCTAACAGATTTCCTGAATTTGAAGTCTGTTAAGATATAGTCTATTATGGATCTGGTACCCCTAGCCTCCCATGTGTAGCGGTGAATAGCCTTATGCTTGAAGAATGTATTCGTAACAGCTAAACCCACACTAGCACAGAAGTCCAGCAAATGCTTCCCATTCCCATTAGCTTCCATATCTTCCCCACATTTACCAATCACCATTTCATATCCTTCAATTCTATTTCCACCGGTGGATTGTATAGTCCTAGCCGCCTGAGCACAAGGAAGGCCATGACTCAGAATATGTCCGAGATGCCCACTCCCATTCCATAGCAACTGGTATCCCGACTCTCAGGACCACTTACTGGGCCACTCAGCCATTGCCCATGGTTCACGAACTAGGACGTGACTACAGTAACCCACAAACATGAACATATATTTATAAAATTATGTTAATATAGATTGGTATAACGCCTTGTAACAATTCTTCTTAGGCTGATGATGGCAAACATAGTTGGCGAAACTGGTCCCAATGGTGAGATCTAATACAGTAGAAGTCCGTTATAGCGAGAATTCACAACAGCAGTAAATTTAATTGCTATAGCGGATTGTGGTTATATCCGATTTTTGTATAAAAGTCGGAAAACCCCCATACACATTAAAATCGGTATGAAACGGCAATAAGTTTGTTCAAAACTTGCGTTTCCACTGATGATATCCACACTGCGGTTTACTTGTTTATTTTTCAAAATCCGATACTATGTGGAAGTGTGTGTTTAATTTCATTCTGAAAAAATTACAGTACCGTATTTCTCCGAATCAAAGACGATCCCCACTTTTTCCTTCAGAAAATTTAAATCGGGCTCAAAAAGTGCTTTGTAAAATCATATGAATGCTTTTGTTGTACAGAACACGTTTTCAGACTATTTTTAGATGCCGAAATTTGGCTTTTGTTATGCCGCATTTTTTGCGGCTGCACACTTATTTCCGCGGGTTTCATGACCATTAACTTAAAATTGGCATCATAATACTGAAGAAAACCCAGTGAAAATTTGCTGGCAATACCTATTCCGTGTGTCTTTATGATACGGCGATCCGTCGGGAAATTATTATTGCTGTCTATAAAAGTGTTATGGTACGGTACTTTTACTCAGTCAGATATAACCGGCTACCGCTACCCGCACGTCTCGCTTGCTGTATTGGGCTAGCGATGTATAGGCCTAATAGCGGACGTTTAAGGTCAACGAATGAGTTTTTGCGCCACGGTGTGGCCATTCCGCCCTTGCGTTTTTCGTGTTCATACCTCACAATTTCATCTTTGACTTCTTTAAAGTGTCCTTGTTGCGGACCACTAAATAGTTTTTTTGTACAGTACACATCTTTTTTAGCTATCTTTGTGTTCACGCTGACACCGAAAATTGGCTTTTGTTCTGCGGCATTTTTTGCGGCTGCACAATTATTCTAAATTTCAGAGTGTTTAATAACCATTAACTTAAAATTGACATACTATTGATGAGAACTCATTGAAATTTTGCCAGCAATACCTGTTCAACGTATCTTTACGACTTTCCATCACGATAATATTCTTGCAGTCTATAGAACTTAATAAAATTAATCATAGGTTATAAAATTAAGTCGGGTACAGTAGACGCGTTATAACTCTGGCACTGAGTAGCCGTGGCCTTTGTAAGAATTCGAAAGCTTGCATGTTTTGATGCCATTTTGCAGATTTGAGAAACTTTTTGGTAGTGACCAACAGAATGTCTATCTTCACTATTACCCGAGATCCAGTGACGTTACACACAGGCACTGTACAACCGGTTCTCGCAGCTAGTGATATATAAGAGGTAGTTGTTTATTGTCAATGAATTTTGTTTGCGTGCGTGTGCGGGGGTGAAACGAAGCAGCGTGGTTACCGTGAGAGTTACTAGTGGTACTCATTACTGTTTGGGCGCGAATGAAAGACGACCCTTGATTTTTCGCATGAGATTCTGAGGGGAAAAAACTTCTTCTTGGATTCGGAGAAATACGGTATCGCTCAAGAGTTTTCTTCTTCAAATGGCATCACCTAACCTGTGTCATGAAAACATATTTGAAACACATGTAGACAAACAAATTATCCTCGCTAAAAATTTACATGTGAATAGCCTTTCCGAAATTTAACTAGACGTGAGAAAATATGAACTATCCTCTGAAATCAGTGATGTACTCCGCCGTAACTTGGAGTGTATCACATTCTTCATTTCAGTACTGGTATATAACATTAAAATTAAGAGATCGTTTACTTCAGCCGTTATTTTTAATGATTTAACTGCTATCGGCCACGTTATTTACACATTTATTATGAAAACTTGTTATCCTCTTTCATTTCAAATTTTCCTTACAGAACAGCAGTCGATGGTTATTACTAATAGACTTGGACATCGCCTTCGAATGTCGAGAGAACTCGCTATTAGACATAGCCAGAAAATGATACTGAAGATAGCCAAATGCAACATGGGGTGCATAAATATCGGTAACGGAAATAATCGCTTGCACTTAATTGCTCATAACGGATGCGTCACTGATAGGGCTCTCGCTGTAACCGAAGGATAATACAGAGTTTAATATAACAAAATTGGAAGGGACATCACAACATTGTTGGTATAACAGGGTTCTCGTTATATGCCGTACTCGCTATATCGAATTTCTGCTGTATGTGATCTATTAAAGACTTCACACTGTTGTAGTATTGAATAGGTGGAAACAATTACCCTCACTCCTTAATGTAAATATTGATTCAATACGGACCAAAAATTAAGTTTTTGACATTTAAAATAATTATACAATGTAACACGTACAAATAAGAACAAAATTAAAACACAGCTTGTAAGCACGATCACAAACTAAAAATACAGATGAAATAAGATGAAGGGGGAGGAGAGAAAATGTTCCTCAAGGCACAGTGAGAATGATGAGCTAAGTAATTTATTTGATTAATAGTGGGGAAATTAGCAAACCCATTTTTAAACCTTTTTGACTGTTAGTGAGACTTAGTATGTTTGCTGTATTGTGTCCAATGTATGCAGCTGTGTTTGGATTTATTAGTCTTCTTTTGTCTTCTTCCACAGTTGTAGATGTGAGTAGCTTGAGGCTACTTTGATATATTCATGTACCTAATATTTCCTTTTATGTTTTTAGGTACAGAAGAAAGGTCCACAACGGAGATGGGCACCTTCGTTACCCACCAAGTCGAGAAAGAACAGGTCACCTAAGTATCAGTCTCCAAAGATTGGATTAAAGATAGAAAAGAAGTCTCCTTTGTCTTCTGTTACTCCACTTGCAAGACGGCGACAAACATTTCTGCTGTCTCGATCAAAATTGTCACCTTATCTCCCAGATGCTTCAACTCGAAGACAACCTGGAATTCAAAACTCTCCTTCTCCACTTGTAAAAGTATCAACATATTCAAAGGAAACCTATGAAAGTGTAATTTCGTGTTCCCAGAAGAAGATACCACAGGAGAGAAGAGCTGAACAGGAAGATTTTTTGACACCTGTCAGGTCTCCTATGCCCAGGTTCAAACTTGGAGGTGCCTGCACTATTGGTAGACGTAATCTTTCCAGCAGACTACATAATTCTGGAACACCAGATATAAACGCTGCTCTTGATAAAATTACTTTCAGTCCTATTGTTCAGCCTTCAGTAAACGTATGTTTTAATAAGGATATTCCTCCAGAAACTCAAGACAGTCTTCAAACCAAACTTCTTTTAGATGAAACTCCAGCTGCTTTGCGTAGGGCAACATTTGATGTCTTTCCGCCTACTTCAGAGATTCCTGTGAGTGAGCAGAAAATAATCACAAAAGGATTGGATGATATTCCAGAAATATCTGTGGAGACTAGCACTGGGGATTCTGAAGTTTCTCGTGATAGTTTGGACGAATGCAAATCCCATAATATAAGCAGTGAAACATATTCCATTAACAAGTCTCCATGCAATTTGCAGGATGTTCACGATCTCTTCCCAGACAAAATGAAACTTTCTCCTGAGGTTGTCAGTCACAACTCTCAAATATCCTCGAGAATGTTTGAACCTTTACATAGCACTAATTATTGCACCACGGCGAGTATTAACCTGGATAGATACATCAGTCCTGTGGTTGGAAAAAGTAATATTTCTCCTGTTAAGCCGGGGAATGAGAACCCTGCAGAAAGCGAATTTCATCTCCTTAATGATGTTGACATTGAAAATGTGCTGTCGCAGTTTGCAGAATGTCACTCGAGTGATCCTGTGGGCTACAGTCTGTCTTCAGCCCAGACCAGAAAACCTGACTTCAGATTTTCCCCTCTTCACAGGCAGAAGACTGAAATTAGCCCCCCTCAGAGCAGTTTTCAGAATTATCTTTTTCATCAACCTTTGTCTCACCTTGAACATTCTGAGAGACACTTCAGTGCTTCTATAAGTGATCAATTTTCTTTTCAAAATGAGAAACACCGGCCTGACATTTTTAGATTAAATGATAGCAGTTTATCTCAAGCGGACAAGTGGGGTGAGGTTTCTTTTTGGCAGCCAACAAAACTGTCTCCATTAGATCTATCTTGTAAGAAACATGTGCTACCTCAATCTGTCTTGTCAAATGTGGCTGAGGATTTTTGTAGTTCATCAGACATTGTGGAAGCTGTTCAGGTGGAAGATAACAAGTTGTTGCATAGATCCTCAGCAACACAATCTGGAGAGGTTGAGGCATTTACCACCAGGAACTTTGCAAGGAGCCTTAACTTTGGTAGCAATGACTTCAGTTCTTCAAAAGTTGGAACTCTCACTTCCCCTCAGAGAAAAGGTTTGAGAGATCTAACAAATTTTGATTATTCAGATATTCTTTCAGAAACCCCCAGGAACTTCAATTCTGACAAACCACTTTCTGTCAACAAAACTGTACAGAACTCTGACATTCTTTCAGAAACTCAAGAGAATTTATCTTTTGAGAAACCATTCTTCTTCAAGGAAATTGTACAGGAATCGGAGATGATGAGGACTGCTAAAGTTACCCCTATAGTTCGCCTAGATTTCTCACCACCAAAGAAGACTGTGAAAGCAGATAAATCCTCACCTGTGAGGATTAAAACTCATTGCACTAACACCAAAGGTGAGTTGCTATACTTTCAAATGGTACTAGTAATTTCTTGCCAGAGTGTTCTAGGTTATTGAGTGTTAGTTAAACAAGAGTTAAGTCCTAGTGAAAAGTTACTGTATGCCTTTGCAGAGCAGGTAATTCACTGGGACTTTGCACATCTAGTTAAGTCTTTGAAATGCAGTGGGCTTATGAGATTGGACAGCAAGAGTTGTCTTGTAACCCCCTGTCGGTTATATATTCACCATACAGTACATACACACAGTTCACTCCTGATTAATTGGGCTAGTGAAGGGGAGAACATAGAGATAATCAAATTAGTGATTCATGCAATAACTTGTCTTTCTCCTTACTCATTGTTTTTCTAGTTGTTAGTACCATAACGTTTGGAACACTGTCAGTCTACGCTACTTTTGATTAGTACCGCAACATGACTAATACCACGGTTCTATTTTACTAGTGATAAGTACCATTATGAGGGGCCGTTGACTTGGATTTTGGACCCCTTTAGACAGCGAGCACCCTTGATTCAGGATTGTGCCTTAGCAGTGCCTTGGTCAGTAATACTATTGTTGCCATTAATTTTTTCACGGCCTGTACTTATAGACATGCTATTGTATAGGCTTTTGGGCTTGTGCCGTGTAAGGAAAATAAAGTGAAATTCTTAACGTTTCGCAGAAAACTGCGCTCTGCGTACTCGGAAGAATTCTCGACTGTCCAAGAGAAAGGCTTCTTAACCCTATGAGTGCTACCCCCCGCCTATAGGCGGGCTGATGCGGCCGGTCCACCAGTGCTATGCCAGTCTATAGACAGTACGTGATAATTTTAATTTTTTTGAGTTTCCCGGTTCGCTTTCGAGTGCGAATTTGAACTGTGACATGTTCTGCCATTGTTGGGCATTATGTAGAACTGATCAGAGATTATAGCTACGGGAAGTAACTTGCAGAGTTTTTTGTAGACGTCTGTGGAGTTCATCTGTGATGTAAACAAACATGGCGGAACAATAATTTATTTGCTCTTGCAGCGATGTTATTTCGGATCGCAGAATCTTTCAGTTATTAACCACAGTGGAAAGTGATGGAGATAATCATTTTAAGTAATTGTTAAGTGATTTTGAAAGTGAGAGTGATAGAGGGAGTGCCGAAAATATTGTATGTGGGAGAGAAACAGTCTCTCCTTCTAAACGAAAGAAGAAAAACACAGAGTAGAAAAGCTATTTTATCGCTAATTTCGTGGCGGATGGATTACTTTTCTTCACCAGTGTTTCAGGTAACTGTGACAGGCTCGGAGGGCCAAGTAGTGTTTTATGACAACCCGAAAATCATCGATTTTTTAGAAACTTTTGTGCCAGTGGAGTTGGTGCCGATAGTTGAACAAATCGGCATCATAAACAACCAGTAGAAAACATTTAACTATCACCACATTCCAGGTTTGGAAAGTATTTTAAAATATCAACTTATATACTTCTAAGGAGTTACATGTATTAGTTGCTTACAGATTTTAGGAAATATTTTGGGCTCTTTACTTTGCATAAATATATTGCACACATGGGCACATAAGTATAATTTCGTTTTCTCTCAAAATAATATTGAACATAAGTGTAGGATTTTCCATTTGCATTTAGATTTATAAACAACCAACATTTATAAACATGTTAAGCTAATCCTCCCACTGATAAGTTAAAAATTGATGCTTCTACAATATTTTTTACATACGATTGAAAAAACTCAGCACTGAGGTATCAAACAGTGAAGTGGTAACTCAGCACTTAAAAGGTTAAACAATGACACTTTTGAATTTGGAATGTTATAGTAGAAGTAGAAGTGGAAATGGTACGTTCATTCACCACCAGATGGCCCCCAGGACGTGGCACAACGCTAGTGTTCGAAGTGGAAACTGACCGAACTATCACAATCAGACTAAGAGGTTCACATAACGTGTTTGCGTAACATATGACAGGTGTCCGACTTTACCCGGAAAGTTTCTGTTTTTTAACTCGTCTTCCGATTTTCCGATTTTTTTTACTTCCTATTTTTGAGCAATATAACCTCCAGTACGGTCAATACTCTTCCCCTAGGATAAATTGTGTGCTTGTGTAATTTATGCAACCTCATTTTCAAGCGTACGTATTTGATGCTTTATTTGGCGAGTGTATCGTCCGTCGTCTTCGGGTATCGTACTTCCCAGTCACTACAGCAGCGTGTGTGTTTTACCGGTGGGAATTCGGGATGGCAATCGTCCTACAAGCGTTTTATGTGCTAACGACTCCGTTAAATTGGGACGAAAGATTGAGTTTCTTATTGTGGGGTTTGCGCGCTGTTAACATAGTTTTCATGCGTAGTTTCGTTGGTGTTGTAGGCCACGTGTGTTTTTATTTTTTATTTTTTTGCGATTATGTGCTTTTCCCCCTGTTGAAGTCACGTGTTAATAATGTATGGGACATATTAATGTTTTGCATGTTGTAGTTTCTCGTATTTTAGTACATCTGAGTACATTTGTGTCCATTCTTAGTTCATAAATTTAACGAGTTGAATGTATTTCAGAGAGATGTGTCGGTTACAGTTTCTGGTATTTTCTCTTCACTTTGTGGGCACAGAACATAACACACGTTATCTCTATATGCTCAGAGATACCTGTAAAATTGAATTTTGAATTTTCATGTTACGAATAAAGAAAACTATTATGCATTTTGTTCTGTGCTTGTTACATTTTCTTGTAACCATTTTTTTTTCTTAGTATAAGATTTTGAAAATTAATGGTCAATTCGCCTTGTAACTGTAGATATGGATGCATTTTATGTTGTCCTTTTATCGTAGAGACCGTGGCGCAATATACGCGATGAAATCCAAAAATTAAAAAATCTTCCTATTTCTGATTTCTGAAAGTTGGCAGATATGGAAACATCAGGCGACGAGGAACATATGAATTTGGAAAAAAACAGATGAAATAACAATAGCGAAGGGGCAGGGAAGGGAACTACTTACGTAAATTCTTAATCGCTGGCAACCAGGTATTACTTGATAGCCAGTGTCCCTGTTGAAATTGTTAGGATTTCTACGCATTTCCACAGCTTCCCATATAATCCTGGACCTGTAGTGTCCAGTGTGGGTAAGAGCTTGAGTATCTTGGAACATATCATGACTCGGCGATAGAGCGTGCTCAGCTATTGCCGATTTGTCAGGTTGGTTGAGACGAATATTACATTCATGTTCTTTGATACGGGTACCAATGGACCGGCATGTTTGGCCGATGTGTACTTTGCTGCACATACATGGAATTTCGTATACCCCAGGATGTAAAAGTGGGGACAATTTGTCCTTGGTTTTACTCAGACTGTGAGCAATTTTAGTGGCGGTGCTGTAACTTTTTCCTCTCATCAAAACACTTGGAGATGAAAGTTATTATCTTGGGACACATGAATATTAAATAAACTATTTGTGGCTTGCCCGCAAATTGCCACGCAAATAGAAACAATTAACATTCCATGGTTCCCCATTTCTCTATGTAATGTTTGGGCACCATGGTTACAGTTTTAAATAAAACTGTAAACCAAAATTTATATTTACTAGCATAGAAATTTATACTTAAATCACAGGGGTAGGATTTTAAATAATTAACCTTTAAGTATCGCTTAAGAAAGAAAATTAACGCAATATATAATACAAATGAATTTATTATACAAAAAAAATGAGATGAATCGGAAAAGTTTCTTTAAAGCGTGGAGGAATTTATAATTTACTGAATTTACTATTGCTTGCTTTATCTAATTGAAGCTCACCAATTGCAGTTTCCGTTGAAGTTATCTGGTTTCCGTGTTTACTCGTTCTCTTCTTCTTGATGTAGACTTTGCTCCATGGACATCCTTCCTTCCTTCTCTGATATGGTACGGGCTATCTGGACTAGCACTCCCTATTTGCCTAGTCTTTAACTTAAACATTGGCCCTATACTTGTAAAAACTGATCAGCGTTGATCGTATGAGGAGAAAATTCAGAGATATGAATTTTTCCATATTAGTAGAAATCTCGGTCCAACTGAGCTATACTATTTATACGGTACAGATTTGTACCAAAATTCCGTAGACTTGAACTAAACATACTTCTTCGTCCACAATATTTACTGAATATCACACAAGCCATAAGCTTGTTTCGTTTCTCGTAGATCCGATAACATAACCGAAGCGAATACACATTGTACAAAAGTACCCATGTCGCAGAGCGACCACACACTGTATCAAAAATCAGATCATGTCATACAAAGATGTTCACAGTAGTAGTTGTAGTAGTGATGGAGTATCCGTAGTTAGGTTGTAAGGTTGGAAGGTCCTAAGGTCCCGTTCTCGTGTTGAGAATCAGTATATATCCGGGCTCACCCCCACTCTTGGTAACAGTTCAATCTCAAAACTCATATACAACGAAGTATCTGATTCGATAGATCGAAACATCAACTCCCCTTTTCTTCTTCCTCGACAAGTCCAGAAGGCGTGGCGATGATATAACTGATCAGTTTGCAAGCCTCGCGCACGGGTCGCTGTTTACTAGCCTTGGTCATACGATAAACCCATGACTCACGCAAAATCCCAAGCTTCAAGAATAACCCTCCGTATACACAAACATGAGATGAAATGAAAACAACTATGTCTCAACATATTGACCGTATTTACAACATAATGAATTCTTATCCTACATAATATAATAATTTAAATAATAAAATGATGTTATCATATATACAATATGATTCCAAAAAGCCTTGATTACAAATGATTGACGTTGAATAAATATGTTGTTATGAAAAATTGCTGATGGCGGATAAACTTGATATCAAATGATATCTCTTAAAATATTATATTAAATTAGTAGGGCTGGAGAAGCCTGGACGGTTACAGTGCCAAACACGAGTTTTATATTGTGTTTGTGGAAGACATTGGCAATTCGATCTGTGGTGTTTTGAATGTAAGGTAAGTAGGCAGTTCCCTTCACTTCTTCCTTCTGTGGGATTTGTTGGTCGTTTCTCTGGGATGCAGGGCTCTATGAGAATTCTTCTGAGGACGCAGATCAGTTTTCTGCGAAACGTTAAGAATTTCACCTTATTTTCTTGACACGGCACAAGCCCAAAAGCCTATACAATATATCTATCATTAATACTATTGTTTATGATAGTTTCTGGGTCGGATCCACTGATTATTTTAAATTCATATCCATCCATTTACTCTCAATCACATTTTTTATTCTGGTCAGTGGATAATTTTGAACTTTTAAATTGTCATAACATTTCGTACCATTAGGGGCAGACGACCTAGATGTTAGGCCTATTTAAACAAGCATCATTTTTATGGACTGATGCCCTTCCTGATACGAACCTTAGTTTAGGAGCTAATTAAGATATTGGATGAAGTTTGTTAATATTTCTCTCTACACTCGGTGCACCAGTCATAACTTCCGCCATTTTCTTGCTTGAATCAATGTAGAAGTGCGACATACAACTGTTCATATCTAGACTCGCACTCTTTAAGTTCTGAAGGTCTATCTGTATCACTATTCTGCTCAAAATCCCCCGTTTGCTTCTTTTCTTAAAATTGTGGACAGTTTGTACTAGTTTTCTATCAGCTGCTAACTACTCAATATTTTTTCTGTAACTTTCACTTTTGTGCTTTGCTGTTGAAACAGTTTTCATGATTAGAAAATACTGAAGGCCATATAGACTGAATAGCAGAAATGTTAAATTTTTTTCAGAGAATTGGGATCAATTTACATGTGGTGTGAAGTTTATTTCTGCCATAGCAGTAGCATTTTTTAACAACTCAAGTTAGAGAAAACAAAGTTGAAAATCAGGAAAACTAAATTGCACTCAATACATGTATTTATTTTTATGTTTAAGAGATTTCTTCTCGTTGCACAGATTAATGCAAACTGGATAACCTGCACATGAAGAATAGTTTTCTGTTTATACATAACTGCCAACCCTCCTGATTTAACATTTTTCTCAACCTTCCAATCAGTTATTTACTTTTTTCAGTTTTAAGCCTGTGATTGCAGAACTTTAAATATGTTTTCAAACTCTACCGGGTTCATCATGCTCTTTCAGTGGTTGAAGGTTCTTCCGTTATTGGTCACTGAGTGGCCTGAAGAAGCGTTCCTTGTTAGCTGACTTGTTCGGGAATTGTTGTTCTTTGGGTGGTCAGTCCGTATCCTGGTTTGATGCAGCTATCCATGCCACTGTATCCTGGGCTAATCTTTCCATTTCTACATAACTACTACATCTACTCTAATCTGTCATATTCATACCTTGGTCCACCCCTACTGTTTTTACTGCTTACACTTCCATCAAAAACTAACTAAAGTCCTGGGTGTCTTAAGATGTGTCCTATCATTCTCTCTTTTTGGTAAAATTTTGCCAAATATTTCTCACCAAATCGATTCAGTATCTCGTCATTTGTGATTTGATCTACCCATCGTACCTTCAGTATTCTTCTGTAACATCACATTTCAAAAGTTTCTACTTTGTGAGCTAGTTATTGTCCACGTTTCACTTCCATACAATGCCACGCTCCAGACAAAAGTCTTGAAAAAGTCATTTTAATCCCCATATCAATGTTCGAAATGGGCAAATTTCTTTTCTTAAGAAAGGCTTTCCTTGCTTGTACTAGTCTGCAGTCTGTCGTGCCATCGTTATTCCTCTATCTAGGTAACAATATTCATCTACTTCATTTAAAATTTTATTTCCTAATCTAAGATTTCTTGCATCACCTGACTACATTTGACTGCACTACATTATTTTTATTTTGCACTTACAGTAAAACCTTATTAATTCAAAGTCGTTAGAACTTAAAAATCGGGCTTCGAATTACGTGATTTCGAATTAACCGCCAATTCGTATTTCAGTAGTACCAACCCTTGCTGCATTACAAAATATTCTAAAGCCTGTTACTGCATGCAGTTAACCTTGATTCACAGTTTAAACCTTTCAAATGCCATGGGAAAAGAACTGTTTCCAAAATGCATCCAAGGAGGTGCATATAGAATATTCAGATAATGCACTTGGATAACTCCCTCACAAACATAACCTCTCGCAACGAAAGAAAAAATCACACGTTTCAAAGACGAGGATAAATCGTGCTGGTTCCCCTGTGCAAATGCATTATTTTTTGGATTACTCCACTTTTTGCATTTTTAGATGCCTTCTACATGCACGGAAAGTGCCTGATGCCCTTAAGATATTGTGGCTTATCGAACTTCCCAATGGTGAGGAGAGGAATTCTCACTTCCATGTTCATTGCAACACAGTACAATGACTCTCATCCTACGATTTTACCGGCTGGCACTTTCTCCTTTAATACCATAAGACCGTTTGGGCTCAACATTAAAAGAAAGCAATGCAGTTTCAGCAGCAATGACAATATTGTTTGGTGCCTAAAATGAGCCACGCTTTTTTGTCAACTGTCGGTATCGCCTGTGTTCGCGGATTCTCTTTCTCTGCACAGGCGCAGACTGCATGATATTACGGCGTTCCTTAAAACGTTGAATACAAAATAATTCAGATTTCACTCACTTAGCAATGATGAAGCACATTGCAGACACACCAAAGTGTGTGAAAGTGCAGAAAGCTAATGCTGCTTATTCCGGAAGATGTGTTCTATCATGACGGGGATAAATTTTGAATTTAAATTTCTCTGTAACATACTACCGTTTTAAAATGTGAAGGTAGTTTCGAATTAAGTCTGAATTTCGGTAATGGGGCGTACTTCGTACTTCGAATGACGAATTATCCGTATTTTAAGTTAAACAATTTAAATAACATGCAAAACCGCATCTCATGTTTCCGGGAACGAGAGCTTCTTTGAATTAGGCGGGTTTTTGAATTAACCGATTTCGAATTGAGGTTCTACTGTATTTTAGTATTGTCCTCTTCTCAGTGACTCCCCATACCATTCAGTAATTTCTCCTGATCTTCAGCAAACTCGGATAAAATATCATGGGCAAATCTGAGTTTTTATTTCCTCCCCTTGGATTTTAGTTCCTTTTCCAAATTCCTCTTTGATTTCATTTATTGTCTGTTTAATATAAACACTGAAAAGGTGAGGGGACAAACTGCAGTCTTGCCTCACTCCCTTTCTGGATTGCTGCTTCTTTCTTATGGCCTTTGATTCTTATCACTGCAAACTGATTTTTGTACAGGTTGTAGATAATTCTTCTTTCTTGGTATATGCCCCCTGATCACTTTCAGAATCTCAAATAGCTTGGTCCAGTCAGCAGTATTAAATGCCTTTTCTAGATCTACGATTGCCATATATGTAGGCTTGTCTTGTCTTAATTTGATCCTGTAAGATTAGACTTAAAATCAGGATTGCTTCATATTTTCCTGCATTCCCCCTGAAGCCAAACTGATCTTCTCCCAACTGAGCTTGAACTTGTCTTTCTTCCATAAATAATGCGTGTTCAAATTTTGCAAGCATGGGGTACTGAACTAATGATGTGGTAGTTTGTACACTTGTCATTACCAGATTTCTTGGAAATAAGTATAACATTCTGTCTAAAATCGGATAGCACTTCTCCTATATCATACATCTTACACTAAATGGAATAACCTCCTCATGCTGGTTTTTCCTAAGGTAGTCGGTAATTCTGAGGTTATGTCATCAATTCTAGGTACCTTGTTCTTATTTAAGTCTCAAGGTTCTGTCAAATTTGGCCTCAAAATTGTCTCCCATTTCATCAGCATCAGTAGTTCCTTCTTGTTGCAGAACCTTGTACTTCTTTTCTTGAGACAATTGTATATGTTCCTGCCATCTTTCTGTCTTGTCTTCTTTCCCTAGAAGTAGTTTACCATTTGAGCTTTTAATATTCATACACCTAGTTTTCCTTTCTCCACAGGTTTCTTTGATTTTCCTGTATACATCATCAGCCTTTCCTCTAACCATGCAACCTACCGAGCTCCATAGCTGCAGTCGCTTAAGTGTTGCCAGTATCCAGTATTCGGGTGATAGTGCGTTCAAACCCCACTGTCGACAGCCCTGAAGATGGTTTTCAGTGGTTTCCAATTTTCACACCAGGCAAATGCTGGGGCTGTACCTTAACTAAGGCCATGTCCGCTTCCCTCCCACTTCTAGCCATTTCCTGTCCCATCGTCGCCATAGGACCTATCTGTGTCGGTGTGACGTAAAGCAACTTGTAAAAAAAGAAAAAACACCATGCAACCTTCAACACCCTTGCACTTCTTTCAGCCATTCCTCCTTAACTGACCTGCACTTTCTATCTACGCCATTATTGAATCGCCTGTATTCTTTTCTGCCCTCCCCATTTTTTTGCATTTTGTGAATATACCGTTCATCAGTCAGGTTTAATATCTCCAAAGTTATTCACTTTTTCTTACTTGATCTTACCTTTCTTACAACTTCAAGTCAGCACCCCTACTGATCTCATTTTTCACAACTAGCCATTCTTTTAGTGGATACTATATCTTTTTCAGTTGTGCTTAATCTGTAGCAGGTGGTTTTGCAGTCTGTCAAAATTAAAGCAGGATTAATAAAATCAGAAAATACCTGAAAAAATACATTTAACAAATTATACCTAAAAAAAAGTATTTAATAAAAATACATTTTAGTTCTTGAAAGAATATCAGATTCTGCTATATTACACTTTAACAGAGGCTTGCAGACTGAACACTGAAAGGCATAACGGTCTATAATGATGTGTTTCAATTTTTGTTAATACTAATTTAAGAAGAAAAGGGAACTTCTGTATTACAGGTATTTAAACTTTTTCATAATACTAGTTGGTTATGAAAAAAGTTGATCGGTATACCAAAAATTAAATGTGATTTGATAGAATCTGAAGATTTAAGAATGAATCATGTTCTGTTTTTTTTTTTCTTTCTGGTATAATCTGTTGTTAAATATTTTCTTTTTCAGCTATTTTCTAATTTTGTTAATCCTACATTACTTTAGACAGATTTAAAAATCTTCAGTTATAGGTGATGATAGCATCCAAATTCCAGACAATACAACCATAAGATTCCAGTTAAATTTATAAATAATGCCAATATTATGGTTAAGGGAGCATTCCTAATTTTGCAACTTTCCATAGATGACCTGAATTGATATATGCTGAAATGAAATTTGAAGGTCTGGATTTATTCTGTGCATCATGGGAAATATATCTGCAACATACTAACGCATGAAAAGTTTTGTACTTTTCCAATAAAGTTTTTTTTTTACACTCAACGAGAAACTTTTGTCAAACTCACCATATTAACTCCAAATTAAAATCTAAAAGTCGTAAAACGCCATTTTTCAAATTACGATACCATTAAAAAATCGTGTACTATATTATACAATTTTACGTACCACGATCATCTTTTTAAAATTTGCGCCAGAACAAGTTTCCGCAGACTGCCGATACATGCTTTGTGTCTAAACGAATATCGATACATTGCTCTGATTTATAATCATTCGATCATTAGTCTTCAACTAGGAATAAGATGCATCCTGAATGCTAGTCGATTGATATCAATTTGTGTTGAAAGAGACAAACTCGTGGATAACCGTTCACTTGTGCTTTGATTGTTTGTTCGATAACCTTTCCCATCCTGTATAAAGAAGTTATTTTGTTCTTCACTATGGATTGCAAAGCATAGGTTGTCGTAGTTACGGAATAACATGTGAATTTGTCACTTAATGTGCTTCATATTTGTCATGTGTTGCAGAGCTGAGGTTATGTAATGGAGAAATGTGAATTGTGTTCATTGCTTATTTTGTCTTATGATTGTGTTGTTTATCGGTAATCACGAGAAAATTGGTGAAAAAAGACAGTAGGTGTTTAGGGAAGCCTGTTCTTTCAGTTTCCCATTTGTACTGAAATCTAGTAAAGAAGACATATTTGCATTTTGTACAGTGTGCTCATGCGATACTGACATAGCGCATGGTGGCAAATACCACCTGACTAATCATGTAAAGTGTGTTTAAACAACTTGGTAATTTGAAATGTAAGGAAGGAAATTAGAAAATACAGGTTTTTGTTTGCCAAAGCTCGATAATATTTACAATGTAATCAAGGCAATGTTTACTTCTTTTCTTGGTTGAATGTAACTTTTCATTCAGAGTAGCAGATCATGCAGGAGCTTTGTTCGGAAAGAAGTTTCCTACGTCGGAAATCGCTAAAAAAGAAAGTGTTTGTGGTCGCACAAAATCATGTGCCCTGGACAAGATGGCGCGTACTGCAACACAGGATATTGTTACTTGTTTACGAGAAAACAAAGCTGTGTACAAGTCGGTTCTGGATTGTCAGACTGGTTTGAGACAAAAAGGGGAGTTCAATAAGGTAGTGCTTTGTTGCCCCTATTATTTATCATTGTAATGGATACCATATTAAAGGCGCTAAAAGAAAAGGGGCAACAAGACTTTAAAAGCGTTTGCATTTGCAGATGGTGTGGTAATTTGGGGTAACTCAGAGAAAGATGTAGAAGAGAGACTGCAGAGGTGGAGTCAGGAGTTTGAGAGATATGGATTAAACATCAACAAGGCTTAAAACTGTGGTGTTGAAGGTACAGAAGGGTGACAATCAGCCAGAAATCATGCTAAATGGCACTAAGCTGGACAGTGTCACAGAATTTAAGTACTTGGGTAGTATAATGTCCAAGGATAACTTAGCTAAATATGAAGTAAATAGTCGAATCAGCAAAGCAATAAATTTTTTACCTCCAAGTAAGACAGCTACTATGGGGTAAACAAGTACCACTTAAAACCAAGATGACACTGTATAAATCATACTACACCCCTCTCCTCACATACAGCCTGGAAACCACTACATTAACAAAGGTCAACTCGAAACTCCAAGCTGCAGAAATGAAGTTCCTACGCACAATGATCCAGAAGACCAGGAGGGATAAAATCAGGAATGAAAAAGTCAGAGAAGACATAGGACTAGAAGACTCCTTACTCCAGAAGATCCAAAAGGCAAGACTGAAGTGGTTTGGTCATGTGAAAAGAATGAGTGCCAACAGGTCTGCAAGAAAGGAGTATTGCACCTGTCCAGGGCTTCAGTGCATAATGATGATGATGATAATAATTCGTAAGTGCATCGGCTGAATGGAAAATACGTGATGAGATCTTTGACGAACGACCCTAGAATCGAATTCTCATCATCCCTATTTCAGAATAACCACGGCTAAAATTTTAGAGCATTGCAGGTCTGTGGTGCGTCCGGACTAATGGGCATTAAATAAATCATTTATAAGTAGGGATCTCATATATATATATATATATATATATATATATATATATATATGAGGAATACATCGCTACTAAATCAAAAGAATTATGTTTTTAAGGTTTTATGAGTATCAAATTTATTATAAACTGAGAAAACATTTACAACTAAAATAAAATGTGCCATAAATAATCTTAATTACAAACAAAAAATGCAGGATTTAAATTAATGAAATTATTTAATTGTCTTGTGGAATTAGTATTCCACACCAATAATCCCGATATTTAGAGGCCTTTCATTTGTTACTACCTCTATTATTCACAACATTGTTAAGCATTTATTAATTAATCAATTAATTATATATATTAATAGGCACTATAATGATCACATGTTGGGATATCATTCCAGCTTTCTATTCATGAACTGAAATCTTGAAATATTATAATTTCTTATGATTGTATCATTACGCAATCAAGGATTAAGACAATATGTTAATTATGACAACCACATTCCAAAATATTTGAGTCATATTTAGCCCTAATAACTAGCTTCATTATTATTTACAAAGCTGTAACTAATCGCATAGGCATATTTCACCGGGATTAAAAATACCATTTAATCGTTCTATATAAAATAATACTGGACTTATGGATGACGCGTCGACAATAACACTATATTTTACATGTAATAATACACTCATCTACTATTAAACATATAGTATGACCCTTTATCATATATACAATATTATATGGAGGGAATGGTCCTTCCATCACCAAAAATAATGGCGATGATACATGTTACCCTAGATGGGGTCGAACTCATGGTCTTACTGCAGGATGGACGTTTTGAATTTCTAGATCGCATGGAATAAATGAAAATAAAATTGGGAGGAAGTCTATTGTTCCTAATATATTAATTCAATTGCGGGGACAATTGACTACTCTATGCGTAAATGTCCGTCGGATATTGTTAGAAAGTGAATGGTCATTCAGCACTGCAGTCAAGGCTTGTAACCTGCCTACAGCTTCCTCAGCCCTTTATCCAGCTGGCACTTTCTCTAGCGTAAGGGTACTTTTGTCTGTCTCCCTTTCATACAGTCAGGGGAAGATATCTCTCTTCAATAAGCTACCTCGATATCAAATTCGGGCCAACACGGCTCCTTTAAGCTCAACGCTAACATGTTAATTCTCATATGGTTCTATTCAACCTATTTCCATCATAATTAGCGTGGTGCGATTCTTCACACTTTGCATTAATTATCTCTGGCATATCTCTATCTCACTTTGACTATCAATCGACAAAATATTCACCGACAATCACTTCCGGCTCAATACCACAAACACTCGCATGTATGTATGTTCAGTCTTCAGCCCTAAGGCTGGTTGGATCCTCAACAGCTCTGCCATCAGCTGCCATAGATGGCCTAGGCATCACTGAAGAAGCGTACTAGGGAAATGAGGAGTGAGGTAGTTTCTCGTTGCTTTCCTCACAGAGCCAGAAGTTGCTATTACATTTCAGTCTGCCAAGCCCACTGAAATGCATGCATCAACCGCCCCTTTGAGCAACATTTTCATACCATTCATTGCAGGGACTGGCTGCACAAGGAATGGCATTACTAGCATCGCTCACACCTCAGTCACTTTCATATTGTCAAACCAAGGATAAGACACAGATCAATGAAAGTAACAAAATTGCTCTAGCCCATACCAGAAGACATAGTGCACTGTAAACACTAGGTCCTGCCAGCAAAGGCATAACACTTGCATATATTTACATAAAGGATATTATTCAAGACATTCTAAAAAATTTAGATATTAAGTTCACGATCTAGAAATTATACTCACATCTAAAAACATCATTGTAACTCCTCAAATGCTCTGTCTTATGCATGACATACAAGTCATCCTCGTATTCTCTGAGGAGGCAGAACATCTCATTTTATCATAACATTTGAGATTACCTAGATGGATATCACTTCCATTATCATAACACTTCTTGAAGACAAAAAAATCAATACTGAAACCTTATAATTAACATGCATTACTTTCCAAGGGGTTTAAATTAAATGCTGGGCATCATGCCAGTAACAAACTTCCTACTACACAAACTAAAAGCTTTAATCCCTTCGAAACAGCCTGCGATCATCATTCACATTTTTAATCTATTTGACATGCTAATTCTAACTATGTACAGGAGGGAAATGACTTTCAAACATAGTAAATCGAAGTGTACTTATCTAGAGTGATCATTCTTGTCCGAGGAAGCACACTCATAATTGCTTAAGCTATCATCTTGCTGCCTTTGATGTCGTGAGGTCCTTGATTCGTTTCTGGGATGAGATTCTTCATCTTGTAGACTTCACCGGGCATAATAATCCTGGAGGTATCCAACAATGATATGCTGGCTAGGTGACTCGTATATTCTCTTCCCAGATCAGCGATCACTCGTTCCAATATGCAAAGGGGAAAACACTATGGTTATAATTGTGTTAACTTGTAATACGCACCACACTCAAGTATGGTTAAATTTATCCCAATATTGCTGAAATATCACGTATTCACTAGCACTATAATCCAATGTTAAGAGTCACTAGTTTGCTTATTTCACATCCCCTCACAATGTAAGACAACTCACATCCATGTTTATATTTTCGGCAGACGCTGCCCAATTATTATTATTATTATTATTATTATTATTATTATTATTATATGTGAATCACTATTTTCTGAACAAATTCACTTTTTCAACGTTCTAATTGTAATTCCAACTATGCTTCCACAACACTTCACTGTATTTGACTAGTAGTGAATTAATCTAGCCACACACGAATCCATTGAACATACAGTATATAACAGTAGCTAGAATGCTACGCAGCTCACAACAGGTGGGTTATTCCTTGTTCACTACCTTCGATGATACAAATGTTATAAATACACGAAATTTTCACAATATGTGCACGTCAATCACTGCGCTTAAATAACGATTTATACAGTACTTTTGCTAGTTAAATCTTACAATGGCAATACTTCATCACTTAATGAAAGTATTGACCATTTCACAGATCGTGCAAAATAGCGTCACGTCTGGACAGTACGGAGACACAGTAGATAGTGGTTAAGTGGTCTCCTATCCGATTTCGTTTGTAAGACAGAGGGTAAAAATCAAGAGTGGGAGTTAACCACGCCTTCATGTCGGAAGTCTCTCCGTAAAAAGCCGTTTGTCAGCGTTGATTTGCATATCAACAGATAGCTCTGACCTTCTATATTTTACTGATCGAATCTTATTCTCTTAGGATCGGCGGTTTGATTATAATCGCCAAACAATCATCCACCACTTGTGCAATGATTGTCTTGCGTCTTGCCAAACTCCAGGGTAGGCTCACCCCGCCAGACCCGTGAAGACGTTCTGTAATTCACTGCACCGATTCAGATCACGTAATTAATAAGTTAAATAACTGGAAGATGTTTTGTTGTCATCTTTAACTAATTCCCTGATTATGACACATGACTTTTTATTCCTTCCAACTCGCTCGCACAGGAGAGAGAAACATCCTAATTGCTGGCTAGCGTATGACTCGCCCTTGTCATTACGCGTATAGAGCCTCTTGTCCTCTGAGGTAGCAGCGCATCGTTCGTATTCCATGCAGCGCTGGGGTCTGCTAGCTTTGCGGCTAAACGTCGTAGAATGACGCGGAAAACGGCATATTATTGATATCGGATGTCACAATATGGTATCTATAGTACCGTGAACGGTCACAGTATGAAAGAGAAATCAGGGAAAAGAGACCAGTAGGCAGACCTAGAGAAAAATGGACAGACTTAGTGAAGAAGGATGTAGAGGAGAGAGGTCAGGATTGGGAGTGGATTGTGAACGAAGAATGGTTCATGGACAGAACAAAATAGAAGGGGCTCGTATACTGCACCTGAGAGACTGGAGTTGGTCAACGATGATGATGATCATCCCATAGTGGTTACTTTTTATGATACTGCTAGAAAAAGTATTGAACATTGATCGTAAGAACAACAGGCCACATATCAGATTGGAGGGTGTGAAGTTGTATGTATATCTAGGTTCCTTACTATCGAATGCTGGTGGTTCTTACGATGAAATAAAGCGAAGAATTGAAATAGCAAAGGTAGCAATGATCCGTCTGCAGAAGATCTGGAAATTTAACATCACCATCAATACAAAAAAGCTCATTGAATCTATAGTCTTCTCAGTTGTGTATGGCGCAGAGACGTGGACCATCGTCAAATGTGATTGTGAACGGACAGAAAGCTTTGAAATGTGGTGCTGGAGGAAAATGTTAAGAATTCCTTGGAGAGCTCTTCGCAAGAACACATCAATCCTGAACCAACTTCAGATAAAAGTTTGTCTATCGTGCAAGGTCTCTCAGCAGATCGTATGCTACGTTGAACATATAATGCGACGAGATGGTAGTCTTCAAAAGCTGATTGTTGAGGGCAAAGTCCAGGGAACCAGGCAACGAGGACGAGTACCAACGCGATGGATTGACATGGTGAATGGGCCCCGTACAGAGTTCTCTCAGAGCAACCACATTGAAAGCTTTAGATAGGGAAGAATGGCGGAGTATGGTTCATCGGTTAGATGGCTGAATATTATGATAATCACGACGCCTCAGTTATGAGGCAAAACGAAGAAGAAAAGAAAGTATAAGTACAGTGCTGTCGGTATCGGCATTGGAAGGGAATTTGACAGGGCGCAACATACGCAAGCTGCTGTTGTCGCAGTTGGAATTAAAGTGCCAGTTAAGGTCTGACATTCTGTTCAACATTGCTCTTGTTATGATCGGACAGAAGAATGGAGTTCTACCAGTTTTAAAATAAGCTCATCAAGACGACATACCATTATCTTTCATAAAAAATATTATTGGTGCCATATTACCTATTCTGACACATATATTTAATCATTGCCTCGTACAGGGAGTATTCCAAACTGTGTGGAAGCACGCTATCGTCATTCCTATTCCTAAGAAGAATTCTCCTAGTTTACCATCAGATTATCGCCCTATATCCATTCTCCCACCCCTTTCCAAAATACTAGAACGCTTGGTACACGAACAAGTCCTCACTTACTTGACTAACTTCTCACTGCTTGACCCTTACCAATCTGGTTTCAAGAAAGGACACAGCACGACGACTGCCCTACTGAAAGTAACTGATGATATCTGACAGGCAATGGACATTACAAGTTGTCCATTTCATGACCGTATCGATGTTTAATCAAGAAGTATAAATAACCACCTAATCGATACTTTATTAATGCCTCAGGCAAATTGAATAAAATTAAAACTTCACCGTTTATTTATCTGTATGATTAATAAAGGTAATCTTATGAACAACCTAGAAAACATCCACATCGTTCTTGATAAATTGGAAAACGGTGAAGAGAATCTCAACGAAAATGAGCATAAAAACATCTTATATGAGAATATTAGCAAATACTTAGAATGGGTAGACATGAAACAGACTAGACGAACAAGAGATATAATCAAACACATCGCAGAAGCACAGCCCAATCTCCCTCCTCCCTCACATGTTATTTTAGATGACGATAAAACTCTACTTCCCTTCTCTCCAGAGCTTTTCATGAACTGTCAAACTGTATCACATCGTTACTTCACCAGGTCACGCTGAGTCAGACCCTCTAGACAGCGCAGAATAAACATCTTTTCCAAACAAGAATGAGAGGCAAGATGACTTATTCTGATGACCTCCATTTTTATCAAAGGAGTCTCCAAAGAACTTTTATTTGTGCTTATTGTCATAATGTTTTTCTTTCCAGTTCTTTATTTATACAGCTGAAGAGGACCACTAAGTGGTCGAAACATGTCTTGTAAGTTCTAATTTTATTACATTTGCCTGAGGCATTAATAAAGTATCGATTAGGTGGTTATTTATACTTACTTCTTTAGGCAATGGACACTCGACAAGTGACTGTACTGGTTCTACTTGATTTTTCTAGTGCTTTTGATACTGTTGTTCCTCAACTGCTACTTTCAAAATGGGATTCATTAAATTTCAGCAAGACGGCAAAAAAACTTTTTCAGTTCGTACCTCAAAAATCGCCGTCAGTGTGTCAAAGTAAATAATAGCAGATCTGAGTGGCTTAACAAACCCCTCAGTGTCCCCCAAGGGTCTGTACTTGGACCATTGCTGTTTGCACTTTACTTACACGATGTTGCCAAATCGATTACACATTGCAAGTATCATCTTTATGCTGATGATCTGCAGATCTACTACCACTCAAGAACTGATAAAATTCAGAGTGCTGTAGGAAAAGGTAATGCCGATTTAAGTCTCATAAGTAATTTTGCATTGAGTAACAATCTCAAGATTAATTCTCTTAAAACGCAAGCAATAATCATTGGTACTTCGAAAAACTTACTCGTCTTAAAACAATACGTAATTCCTCCTGTAGCACTAAACAATACCATTATTCCACTTTGTGAAACAGTTATGAATCTTGGTGTGGCTCTAAGCGAAACATTGAACTGGTTGCAACATGTGATGAAAGTGTGCCAAAAGGTATATCAAAGCCTGCATCCTCTGAAGCGTTTTAAAAATATATTTCCTTGGTCCTTGAAAATAAAGCTCATTCAGTCACTCTTGTTTCCAATTCTCGAATACTGTGATACAGTTTTTATTGACATCAATAACGAGCAAAGCATGAGACTGCAACGTGCCCAAAATGCATGCATCAGGTATGCATTCGACATACAACCATACGCCCATGTATCCCCATTCCATACACAATTATCTTGGTTACGACTGAATGGCAGACGTAGACTCCACGCAACTACTTTGGTGTATCAAGTGCTTTCTGAAAACCCTCCTCCTTACCTATCCACCAGATTTCGCTACCTTAGTTCCCTACACCTGTTAAATACCCGGTCAGGGGCTGTACGCTAGAAATTCCTGTGCATCGAACCGCAACCTACAACAGATCGTTCACGATCACCGCCACAGGCTGGTGGAATGAACTCCCGAATCACATCAGGGAAGCTAAATCTAAGACAAAATTTAAAATTTTTTGCCAGCGTCATCTTTTAAGCACTTCCAGTCTTTCTTGAGTGTGAATGGGATGCATGAATGAGAGTGAATATGGTTGTTTATTGCAATGTGTTCCTGTATATAATTTGGTTATACTTTACTCACCTTAGTTTATTTAGTGATACTTCAGTTGCTTTAGTTATACTTTAGGTTGTAAAGATTTCATATGTTTAAATTTTATGTAAAATATACATTGTATATACATGAAGTGGTTAAGTGTAAGAAAGGGCCGGGAGCCCTAACTTCGCCACAATAAAGACGCTTTAATAATAATAATAATAATAATGATATTATTATTATTATTATTATTATTATTATTATTATTATTATTATTATTATTATTATTATTGGCATTGGTTGCTGTTGCTATCCAATTGACTTGGTTGCTGAAAGAGCTGCTGCAGCTTTCAGTTAGAATTGGAGATCCTTGTTGGTATTCTGTTACTTGGAGAAGAGTGCCAAAGGAAAGTCTTCAGAAATTTCAAAGTATGCTTGGAAAAGAAGTGGGTGTACAGAAGATCTTTAATCGGGGGTTTTAGACAGAGTATTAGATCAGTGGGATCCATTTCTTCAATTTTTTTTAAGGATGAGTGTGTGTGTGTGTGTGTTTTTCAAATATTTCAGTTCACTTTTTACTATTCTCAAAGCAGGGCACAGTAGATCTGACAAGCAAATGAGGAGAGTTTGATTCCTTCTCATCTTTTGGCAAAAGAACAGCATGTTCCTCCAAACGTGACTCACCTGTTCACAGAAACGGAACCCTACTACACAGAAACCTCGTTAGTGCGTTCCTCATTTATAAGTTTTCCCTCTTAACACGTAGTAAATTTGAAGTCCCGATTGTCATCGTATTAAATCTATATAAAAATGCTTTGCTTTTCGCTTTGTCTTGTGATAGCCTAGTTATGGATACGGAAAAAGTCGTGAAATTCTTTACTAATGAAGACATTTAAATCTGTTGGATCTTGAAATCTTGAAGCTCGCTGAGGTCGCGAATGTTGAACTTACACCTTGGAGTTTCGACCCTATCGCTCAAGTTGGTCGAAATTTTGTTCGATTCAAAATGCGGCCAAAGTCATTTCTGCCAGTCGCACAGGGTCGACTGTAACCTCCAATTCATTGTCAAAGAGTGTGACCAAAGAATAATATTTAATAACCCACTGCTCTGAAATAAAAGGCTTCTACAGACATTTGTTTTAGAATAATACTTTGATATTTTTATTGGCCCCCGTGCACTTGTTTTCATATTTGTTGTTTGGTGTTTTTCACACCTTTTGATAATAGTTTTCTCATCTTTAGACATAAATATAGTTTACACTATAGCCGCGGATACACGACGTATGCCCTCATGTCGGAAAAGGTCATTTAGTGTTTCCCTATCCTTATTGGATAGTTTTTATTTGTATATTCAGTACCTTTTCTCGCCTAACACGTTCTTTTTTGTCCCCTGCGGAAACATCTTAACAAGGTTTTACTGTACATCTCGTGAAGAAAAACTGGTTTCTTTCCTCAGACCTGAATAAGGCCTTTTGTAATTGTTTTACACGTGACTATCCCATCATTTGACAAGATCAATACAGTCCTTCAGATTGCTTTCCCACATATCCATGTACTGTTTGCATTAATGATGGATCTATTGAAACAGATGATCTCGAAGTTTGTCAAGTCAAGTGTAGTTAAACGGTCTGCATTTGCTTGATGTCCAGTATCACCCAATCCAAAATCAGAAGGATGATGAATTGGTTATTGGCATTAATACCTCAAACTTCGTTAAGACTCCAAGATATTAAGACAAATTTGTTTTTCTCATCAGGCAGAAACTTTCTGAGCGACCTGTGACTGTGGTTAATAAGTTCCCTTTAAAGAACAATGTGTTGAAACATGCACAGGTTGCAAAACTTAATGATATTGAAGCAGCATAATTTTCTTCTGTTCATTTCTTTTTGGGGAAGTTTCCTTATATTTTGTGTAAATGGGAAAGTGTAACAAGACGACGCTGTGAATGAACTTCAAAGCCGGTTTGCGGCTCTTCAGGTAGACTTAACTATTGTCGCGGCCACCAAATTAGGCGGGTCAGAGAAATTACGGTGTTGCCAAGGTTATATAGCAACTGGCGAAGAAATGTCTAACTGAACACATCATTTCGGAGCGCGAGGCAAGTTCTCTCTCAAGCTCCTGATGTTACTTCATACAATGTTTCAAAACAAATTATACAACAAGATTCAGAAAAGACTGCTGATTTTAATGGTATAACTATTTTCCATATAATCCACTTCAAATAATTATTAAAAATAAAATCTTTAACGAGTAAATTTAAATCCGTAGAATCATGTATTGAAAATTTCAGTAAGTAGCCAAGTTTTTATTTCTTCAGCCAATAGCATTTTGTCTGCAGGAAAAATGTAAAAAATTGCCTGACTTATATTTTTTATCTGAAACATATTTCCGTGAGTCTTGTAATTTTCCTGGAAAGTGGCCCGGAAAGCGATCATGTAAATGTCGCTGGCTGAGGCATTTCGGGGCACGCGCGCCAGCAAAGTCTGCAGGACGCCGTAAATACTTTCGGATTACATATTAATCCGTATCGGTTTTATTACATTATAACTTTAAATATTTGAACACTGTGTATTGTACTGAGTATAGGTCCCGCAAGAAGAGCTTGCCAAAGAAAGCTGCGCAGAACATCGGCAGTGTTCAAGTGGGCTCGGTAGTAGCATTGCACGCCCCCATCACTTCGCTAAATCACCTTACTGCCAGCAGTTGTTAATGAACCGTCGGCGCTGGCGGTCTGGCTAGCTGAACTGTGACTAGCGTTCGAGTGAAATCTCGCCGCGTGTATGTAATGCCTTATTGTAGTTATAACCAGAGCCAGGACACATTACCCTATAGCAGAGTTGGCAAACCTATGACACGCGAACACGACTTCTGTGGCACATCAGACCACATATATTAATGTTTTTAACATGTAATAAATAGGTCAAAAATCTAGCAACGTAGCACATTTTAACATTACGCTTTAATTTATTATACCCAGTTAATTCTATGGTCATATTTAAACAAAATGCAAAAATTTACCTTATTCTTAAAATTTACCTGTTTTTAAAATGCAATTTTTAATACAAAATAAAGTAATAAAACATTCAGTCGAATGGATTTACAAGTTATGCAATCTAATACCTAATTGAACTCAGATCAGGGGTTTCATGATGAGTTTAAAGGAAAATAACATGTGGCACACTAGACTGTAAAAAGTAATACACGAGACCTTAAATAACACGCTAGTTGGTAAAGGTTTGCCATCGCTGCCCTATAGCATATTGATATTTTTGGACATGCAGAATCAGAAGCATTGAATGAAATAACAATAACAAACAAAGAGATTAAGAATTGTGTGATCGTAAAATAGCGGTTAACTTACCCAATGGCTTGTTCTAGTCCGCATCTTCTGAAAGAGGTTGAAAGCTGCTCATATCGCCTTTACTGTCATCCGCGCTATCACTAACACTCTCTCCGTCACTGTCACTATCGTCCTCCAGATTAATGATTATACTGTCTGATACTTCATCCATTATGTGAGCGCTTGCAATGTACTTATTCTCAGTGTCGATTAAGTGCCTACATCGACTTGACCATTCTTCTGCCCCAATTGACGCAATTCCTTCCATCAGCAATGTTCTTGCATTATCAAGTCTGAAAGTAACATTCCTTTGTGCTACATAATCTTTAACTTGAGCCCAAATCATTTCGATTGGTTTCAAGTCTGGATGGTATGGCGGTAGACACAAAATCGTATGCCCATATGTAGCAAGTAGTCTGTCGATTTGATATGACTTTAGCGTGATTTATGGGATTTAATCACAGCGTACAGTTGGGGTTTTATCATCTCTGTAGAAAACGGAATACCCTTATCAGTCAACCAATCCTGCATAACTTTTCCTGGATGATTTGGGTGCACGCTCACATTGGACATTATGATACGAGGCATTATCAATCACGACTACAGAGTTGGGTGGCAAATTAGGAATTAATTTGTCAGATATTTCTCATAGTTTCTATATTTCATCTCATCGTGATAATCCCCTGTTGTTTGGTTGGATTTGAAAACCAACAAAGCATTTGGAACGAAACCTGCATCTGAACCGGCATGTACCACTATTAATCGTTGCCCTTTCGAGATAGGTGACTTCAGTCCATGAAGAGTAATGCTCCAAGCACTTGACTTGGTGTGCGAACTATGCAAATATGTCTCATCAGTGTAAACAATAGGCCCACCCTCTTGTTGGTACCGCTTTATGCTTTGTATGTACTGCGCACGTAAGAGCCTTATGTCAGGCTTCTCCATAAGTATTCCATGCATATCTTCTGTCTTCCTCCATCGAAAACCTAGGCCTCGAACTATCTTGCTTGGTGTTCTTACGCAACCTTTAAACTGTATATACTCAACCAGTTTCTTACGGATCTTTTCAAGTGTTGGTCTCTCGCCTTCGGTATTGTGAAAATTGTGAATCGTGCGCCTGACCGCGCATTTCTCAAAATCGTCTAATTCACACTTCTTGACAGACTTCGGTCTTCTCTTTCCAGGCATTGAAAATGAATCCACTTCACCCCTTTCGATCTTCATTGCGTCTCGTATTACATTCTGCACGGACCTTTCAGACACACCCGTTGCTTCGGCCACTTTCTTTTGAATAGCGCATAAGTTTCCAGTGGGGTGGGTTTCGTTTTTCATGAATTTATACACATTATAAATAACTTCTCTGGTTTGACTGTGTAAAGTTTTAGCACTCCCTAATTTAGAACGAAACGCGGGCATCGCTACTATTACACTACTACACTACTATTATACTACAACAAATTCACTTTCAGCTACAAAATATAAATAAAATATTAATAATACAAGCACACGCTTCATGCTTCTTTTCAATACACGCTTGATAGAAAGCTGTACACTATGCTTCCCAGTGAGCGGTTGAGTAACAATGAGCCCGGTAATCAGCATTCGGGCGACACACAGGAGCCCCGCAACGAGCTTAAACTTCGCCAACAGATGTTGGTCTCTGCGCACGTTTGAGTTTCGTCAAGCTCTTGTTGCGGGACCTATAATATGCAAAAAGAAGTACTTTAAAGAATAGGTTAACATAATTTACAATGGATTAAGAATCTGTTTCTAGCTTCAAGGCAGGCTGAGATTTCTTAGTCAGTGTCATCACACATCTCACTATATGTCGAGTCGTCATTTACACTGATAATGAATGGCTCTGTTCTTTCGTCCCTTACTATTTTCTTGGCCCAATCGTCCGTCTGAAGATTTTCCGCGCGATTGAAAAACTTTTCCCAATCTGTAGCTGTCACATGGTCGATGGCTTCTGACGCGAGTTTCTCTATGTCCTTTATTTTGAATGTCTTGGTCCCCTCGACTTGAGCCCAAATTAGTTCACATTCACTATCCATTTTAACTGCACGTACGATGCGAGTTCAACAGCTCCATGACAGGGAATGACGCGGGTAAGGTGGCCTGGAGCGGATGGGCTTCAACTAGACAGCACTGCACGATCAGCGTTGCCAATCCGTGCTCTGAGGTAAGCGACTCTTGACTATCTGTCGCTTTGCCGTTCCCATATCTGAAGACAGCGCAGTTTTCCTCACCCGCCTAATTTGGTGGCCGCGGTAATAGTGCTGTAAGTAACCATGCTGCAAATGATTCAAAATGGGCACAGTTGTTGAATATCTGTGGAGCTGATGGGCATCATAAATATGACAGCATCTCTAGATTCAAGCAGTTTCTTACCATATCACATAGTAATGCAGAGTGTGAATGAATTTTAGCCTGATTTGAAACAGGGTACAGTTCTGGTCATTGATGTCCAATGGAACTCTGGAAGCCATTTCCATTTTGAAGACCAGAAGTTCTGAAGCGTGATATACACACATTCTATTGACTTTCTGAAGAAAGCAATAGAAGCCAATTGTCAACTCAAAGAGGTGCTCTTCATGCTGAAAATAATGTAAATAACTTGTGTGCAGCAATATTCTTTACTTCAAAGTTTTAATTTGTCGTGTGCATAAACAAATTACGTTGTGTAAGTAATTCATTGATACATTTTAAGGATATTTGTGTTTAACTGAGATTAAGTATTTTGTCCCTTATGTCATCCGTTACATGTAGTGTTAAATATGAATGCTGTTCATCTTGTAATTATCTGAAGTGAAGAAAATACATCAAATTTCTTGTATTACTGCATTTTGGTGCATTGGGTTCCTGCTGAAGTACAAGGATTTTACTGATAGGTCATTGGAAAAGTTGGTAGGTATGCGTAACGGATTGTCTTGCAGTGAATGGTGTGAGGCAATAAAAATGAATGCCAATATCTCAGTTGTGTGTACTGTACCCAGCAGTCTCTGTTGGCATTGCCACAGAGAGTTCAAAACTCTTTTGCATGTCCCAAGTGCTTGTCTGCATGGTGATTTACTACGCTCCTAATGCCACAATGTATCCAGATCAATGATGCCGAACACTTTGAGAGAACAAGGTTTTAATGTCCATGAAGAAGCGCATGGTCTTTCCAACAGAGGAAGCAATCAATGCACTGACATTTTTGCTTTTCATCATTATTAATCAAACAGTTAGGTTTGGGACCAACAAACCCCAGCCATAAGAGGTCGATGCAAAAAAAAAAATCACTTCTGTAAAGAAAAGTAAGAGCTTTCATCCATCTCTGTAATCTGCTTGATGTTAGGTGCTTGAGGAACCGTAACTAAATTTTTTGTCAACTTTTTCAGTATCTTTGGGCTAACTACAGATTTCATTTATAACATCGCCATTACCCTACTCTCAGGAATTCTATAATTATTTTCAAGAACCATGCTTGCGGACCTTGCAGAAATATGTGATGTGCGTCACTATTGCCTGCTGTTCTGCAACTTCATGCTACTCGTGTATACGTATATATGTGTATACAGCATATGTAGTATTGTTATTCAGGTACTCCTTATCCTTAGGTGGGAAGATTTTGATCATCCTAATGATTTTATGATCAATAAATGTTATAATTGCAGTCTATTAGTTTCCTTGTGTGTTCTACTGTTGTTTCAAAGTAAGACTTTTTGTTTGATAAAGATTGTCCTGCCATCTGAATGGAAGATATTTAAACTTTTTTTTTTGCTTCAGGAGTTGCACCTCAAACAGACAGCATTCTACGTGGAAGAAAAAGGAAATCAGGAATTCTGCCTGTTTCTCATCTCATCCTGTCTGCAAAGAAAGCCTGTAAACCTGAGAAATCTGTCAGGTATTACGATCCAGATGGGTTCTTGTCAAATATCACGAACCCTAAGCATTCCATTGCCACGTCTATAGTGAATCCTTTTTTGAGTAGTTCGGTGTACTACGATGGGGACTGGTACGATCTCCGGATAAAGGAATTTATAAAGTGGCTCAACTATCTCCTCACACCCCCAGCGCAACTCAGCAGCAGTGACCATCTGCCTCGAGGTATGTGCGACTCTTGAACTGGTTGTGATGGTGGTGGTACAATGGCCACCAAAATGACGTCATTGGATTTCACAAAACTGTAGATGTATTTTCTTACTTTCATATTTTAAACTGTTTTGGAAATGATTTAGGGGATGTTTAATGAACATTAGTGAATTAATAAATTGAGTTAATGGAGTTGGAATTATGCTTCACTGATAAGTCATTTTATTTAGTAATAAATAGCAGGGGGGCCTCTTTGGTGTTGGTGATTGAAGTTATTCTGGTTGGCTTTTTGCATGTGTGTTTCTATTGCTTCCTTTATATTTAATGATTTTCTATTTTCAATGTGTAATATTTTAAGATCTGTGCTGATGCCAATGAAATGGTGGGTGTTATATATTTGTTTACAGAAGGCTGAGTGCATGTTGTCAAATTGCATTTTTAAAATTCTTTGTACTTGGTGTGGAAATTAAATTTTGTAAATAAGAAAAACAGCCTAACGAGGCGTGTATAGAGAGATCATGAGCACAGGCTGTGTTTCCCCAGAACCCTGCCAGTCGTTCACACTGGACAGTTGCTGTTTTCAACAAGAAATAATTAGGAACCATTAAAAATTATATATCTATCTCTGGCAATAATATTTCATTTTTTACATTAGCCCTTGAACGCCTGAATGATTTACATACATTTTTGAAGATTTATGTTCTTTGTTAGTTGATCATATTACCAAATGGTCAGAACCTACCCAAATCACTTTTCTCAGAACTGACTGTTAAATTTTGGAAATACAAGCCGTAACATACAGCCGAAACTGGTTAAGATGTCGCTTTCTAGCGCATTTCCCTGGTTATTGCGTCATTATTCCAAGGTTTCAGTCAATGTCCTATTAGTCTTCTGCTTAACTCGTTTCTGAGTAACTAACTTCTTCCAATAAATTCACTTCTGTCTATGGACGTACTTTTGATGGTTGAACAGAGCAATTCTAGTGCGGGATAAGCATATCTTGTCCTGTTAAAAATATGCTAAAGGAACCTGGATAGCACATTTACGTCACTCAAGTTTGTTTGTAACCCCCACCATAAGAAATTAAAATTAGCATTCCCGGTCACGTGGTGCGCACGACTGGCCTGGGTAAGGATGCGGTAAAGAACTCAATTTTACGGCCCTAGCGTGTCGCCCTCCAGCTGCAAGGAGCGTCAATCTCGAGCCAGTCTTTGATGTGGGCCTGTGTTTGTCTGCATTGCACAATGATAGCTTGTGTGACGTGTTGATGCTTGATTTTACGTTCGTAAGTGAATTGTGTAACATATGCAAATGAGACCTACTGTGCTTTACGTATAGTGACTTGTAGCACTTTCAGTTACGTAGAAGAAGAAAGCTATACAAGTATGAGGCAAGAAGCAAGTATGAGAAAGTTCGAGATGTTGGACATTTAAACATAATTGTAAGAAATGTGCATAGTTCGTGTCTAAGAAAGTTTTATCTTGATTTACTATGTTCTTAAAATATATTAATTCTTTACTTCATTAATTATAATTGTAAACACTTGTTTCTTTCTTTTCATCATAATTATTTTTATGTTCAAACCTAAACTTAAAGTTAACAGCGTAATTGTTTTTCTGTTTTAGCACGTTCCCTCTTTGACAATTTTTTTCCATTTTACAAAATTGTACAAAGCTATTTTAATCCTCCTAGTCATTACTATATATTTTATGTCCAGTTACGATGAAACTTCACACATAGGCATGTTTCAACGTGGCATTGGGTTATTCTCAGTAAGACATGTAAAATGAATTTAAAACATAGGAAACACACAAAATGAAATGTTGATTGTTCAGTCTTGAGCTTGAGGTCTTTCAATCGTCAGCTTGGATTTAACATGAGATTCATAGTGTGTAATAATTGTTTTTGTTCCCTCAAAACGTCTTAACCAGTTTTGGCTGTATATGTAATGCCAGGCACTTTTGTAGTGAGAATTACCAAATGATGTGGAGATTTGTAAATAAGCATAACATCTGTATCTTAGTTTGTTCTAATTTAATTCAACCACCTTTATACTGGACAAAACCTGAACATAGGGTGCGAAGGATGAAACACATATTAAATTCATAACCCTTGAGAATGAAACACAGTCGCACGTCATATTTTGAACATGTGCAATTACTGTTTTTGCACATTTCCCTGATACACTTTCGCTTCTTTCCCGGATTTGCAATGTCAGGATGGTTCCGTCTGTCATGTCTCAAGTCTTCATTCACATGCCCTTCCCTTGAATGCCCCTCTGAAGGGCAACCGGTTCCCTTTGGCTCAACACCAAAAGAGTTCACATAGTGCTGAGCCACTTCTATATTGCATTCCAACTGAGCTATCCTAGTTCGTGACCTGCTAAGAAACCTTGCATTCTGGAGAGGTACATCAAGAAGCCAGGAAAATATGGCCCAGCACCATTTCTTGCTTATTGCCACACAATACCTATTGACGCTTTCATCCATGAAGTCCATTCCTCCCATGATTTTGTTGTAAATTCCAGTCAGGAAAGGATGCAGAATCGTAATTACTCTTGTCAGCACAAATTGTATTTAGGCGGGACCTGGACACAATTAACTGTAATAAATAAGGCTCGGAAGTTCATGACGTAAAAAACTAACAAATATGCAGGCAAATATGCTCTTAAGAACTTGAAAATATTCCAATAAGTATGCACTATTATTAAAATGAAAAAATGACAGACAAGTCAGGTTAGTATTATTAATAATAATAATAATAATAATAATAATAATAATAATAATAAACTTACGTTTATTCCTTGGAGGTTGAAGCCGAAATGGTCCCGTTCTTAATGATGAGTGGTGAATTGCAGTTCACAACCATCACTTTGCAAAACTTTTCCACTTAAAAACAGTCTGTTGTCTCGCAAAACATTTTTGTAACATCAAAAACTTATTTCCACATCACAAGATGTTATTGGGGTATATTTAAATGAAAACTGCTCCACAGAAAGAGGCAAGTCTCTTGGTGTGACAGACGTTTTTCCTTCGAGAATGTCTGTTTATAACCAGGATTTTTTGAAGTTACATAATTTCTTTTTCACTTTTTGTCCTATACTACCAAGAAAAGAATTTAGATTGGATATAGTTTTTTCGAAAGCAGTAAGTATTTCCTTTAAGGGAGATCCTACAGCTTCCAGTGACATGGTGGTTGGCAAAAAAGAAAAATGGACCTTTATAAAAACAAGATTCTCTTCTAACTCAATGCCTGACATAATATTCTGCATTGTTTGTATTGATGCATCTTCGAGTCCAATGAATTAACAACCTCTTTGAATACTTCTGTGTTCTGAGCACAATATAAAGCTGCATCCATCCGTGTTCCCCATCATGTTAACACTGGAGCAGGGTGCTATTAATCTAAACAACGTGACTTAAAGGATATTTAACAAATTGTCATTGAACAGGCCACAAATTGATCTACCAATGGGAAAGAATTGCTCTTAATCGCATTGCTGAGAAAATATGCATGTGCTAAACAAGTTATATGAATTAAGTTAGGAAAAATGCCTTTCAGTGTTTGTCCTGATTTTACCATGCTAGTACCTGCATCAGTAACAAAATAAAAGTAGCCGGTCGTATTTGATTCCAGATGGCCATAATAATTCAATGAGTCAATCACACACTGCATGGTTCATGTTTGTGGGTTACTGTAGTCACGTCCTAGTTCGTGAACCATGGGCAACGGCTGAGTGGCCTAGTAAGTGATCCTGAGAGTCGGGATACCAGTTGCTATGGAATGGGAGTGGGCATCTCGGACATATTCTGAGTCGTGGCCCTCCTTGTGCTCGGGCGGCTAGGACTAAACAATTCACCGGTGGTCCATAACCCGTTAGAGGAGAGATTCTCACTTGGACAATGTACAAGTAGGGTAGCATCCTGCTTCATGAATTTACCGAGCTCGGAACACTTTAAGCAAGCCTCGGACCTATGGGAGTAATGGAGTCCCACTCCCATTTGACAGGCGAGGGACTCCTTGGAAACAACTTGGCGAAGGAAATGGAATTCGATGGGAGCTATCAATATTAATGGGGCTTATGGAAGAAAGAAGGTAGAACTGGCTGAGTCAGCAAAGAGGATGCATCTGGATGTGCTAGGAGTAAGTGATATTCAGGTAAGGGGAGATAATGAGGAAGAGATAGGAGATTATGAAGTGTACTTGACGGGTGTTAGAAAGGGAAGGGCAGAGTCTGGGGTAGGGCTCTTTATCAGAAATACCATTGCACGCAACATAGTTTCTGTTAGGCATGTAAATGAGCGAATGATGTGGGTAGATTTGTCAGTGGGAGGAATTAGGACAAGAATTGTGTCCGTGTATTCACCATGTGAGGGTGCAGATGAGGATGAAGTTGACAAGTTTTATGAAGCATTGAGTGACATCGTGGTCAGGGTCAACAATAACGATAGAATAGTGCTAATGGGCGATTTCAATGCGAGAGTTGGTAATAGAACTGAAGGATACGAGAGGGTGATTGGTAAATGTGGGGAAGATATGGAAGCTAATGGGAATGGGAAGCATTTGCTGGACTTCTTGGAAGGGAGGGTGCGATCAGTCGTTGAGAGGAAGTTGGATGAAAACCAGTGTGGTTTCAGACCACAGAGAGGCTGTCAGGATCAGATTTTCAGTATGCGCCAGGTAATTGAAAAATGCTACGAGAGGAATAGGCAGTTGTGTTTGTTTCGTAGATCTAGAGAAAGCATATGACAGGGTACCGAGGGAAAAGATGTTGGCTATACTGGGGGACTATGGAATTAAAGGTAGATTATTAAAATCAATCAAAGGCATTTATGTTGACAATTGGACTTCAGTGAGAATTGATGGTAGAATGAGTTCTTGGTTCAGGGTACTTACAGGAGTTAGACAAGGCTGTAATCTTTCACCTTTGCTGTTCATAGTTTACATGGATCTGCTGAAAGGTATAAAATGGCAGGGAGGGATTCAGTTAGGTGGAAATGTAGTAAGCAGTTTGGCCTATGCTGACGACTTGGTCTTAATGGCAGACTGTGCTGAAAGCCTGCAGTCTAATATTTTGGAACTTGAAAATAGGTGCAATGAGTATGTTAGGAAAATTAGCCTCTCGAAGACTAAATTGATGTCAGTAGGTAAGAAATTCAACGGAATTGAATGTCAGATCGGTGATACAAAGCTAGAACAGGTCGATAGTTTCAAGTATTTAGGTTGTGTGTTCTCCCAGGATGGTAATATAGTGAGATTGAATCAAGGTGTCGTAAAGCTAATGCAGTGAGCTCGCAGTTGCGATCAGCAGTATTCTGTAAGAAGGAAGTCAGCTCCCAGACGAAACTATCTTTACATCGGTCTGTTTTCAGACCAACTTTGCTTTACGGTAGCGAAAGCTGGGTGGACTCAGGATATCATGAATAAGTTAGAAGTAACAGACATGAAAGTAGCAAGAATGATTGCTGGTACAAACAGGTGGGAACAATGGCAGGAGGTACTCGAAATGAGGAGATAAAGGGTAATTTAGGAATGAACTCGATGGATGAAGCTGTACGCATAAACCGGCTTCGTTGATGGGGTCATGTGAGATGAATGGAGGATAGGTTACCTAGGAGAATATTGGACTCTGTTATGGAGGGTAAGAGAAGTAGAGGGAGACCAAGACGACGATGGTTAGACTCGGTTTCTAACGATTTAAAGATAACAGGTATAGAACTAAATGAGGCCACAACACTAGTTGCAAATCGAGGATTGTGGCGACGTTTAGTAAATTCTCAGAGGCTTGCAGACTGAATGCTGAAAGGCATAAGTCTATAATGATTATGTATGTAAAACCCTCATTCTTGCAAGAGCATATATTTTTGTACAGATATCATTTTCTCTTGCATGTATATCTTGCCACAATCAATAAAAATCTATGCAACATTTATTGCAGCAAAGTAGCCATACATTATTGGAAAGTGTTACAACAATTGAACACTTGCACCATTGGTCACAGTCTCTGATTGATCTAGTCCTCTTGTTGCAGAATTCTAAGTGATATCGTTCACATAACTGTCCACATATTGTACACTCGCACGAGTTTGACGGTTTGTGGTATGTTGGGTTTTTGCAAATGACGTGGTGGAATCCATGTACTGCAAGTCTTGTAAACACGTGCCACGTCTCGAAATTTACTGCTGTCCATGTACGATCGATCATGGCCCCAGTTCCATAGAATTCCTTGGGTACATTTTCTCTTTTCCTTATTAGTATTCTTAGTAGGTTCTCCGATGCCGTTGTGTTAGGTAAGGGGTACACTGTCCTTAAATCCTCTATGAGGAAAGTTGCCCTCGCGAGAAGGTACATTAATCCTGGATGTTGTTGTTTTTGCCACTCCGATTGCCCTTTTAATGTATGTTGCTTTAACTCTTTCCTGTTCTTTTCATTCAGGTGTGTCCATATAATTTCAATCCCATATGTAAGTATTGGAACGATTTGAAGAGCGTCATTGCTGTGTCAATATTTAGTATTCTGATGAAGCTTATTTCGTTTATTGCTTTTAATTGCTTGTGTCGCTTTCTCTATTGTGTGCTTAGTGAAGCATTTTGCAGACGGCTGGAGTGTTATCCTAGATATTTGTATTCTTTGGTGATATTATTTTCCCTTCTAAGGTGATTCTTGTTGATTTTGGTATTTGCCCTCTTGATCTGATCATCATTTCTGTCTTCTCAGTGTTAATTATGAACTTGCGTTCAATGTACCATTTTCCCACTTCGTCTAGTGTTCTGCAGTTTCTTCAAGCTTTTTGAAAACACGACTCAATGGACAGCTAGTCGACACCTACTCACAAAACGTGAGTGTAGATGATGAAACGGGGACTCCTCACCACATGACAAGTTGTCATGTGCAACATTACTGCTAACATCAACCAGATGAAAAATGCTGATCAAAAAATACTGTAAAATCCATTAAACATTAAAATATGCCATATAGGCACAAAAATATTAAAATATGATGCATTTATCAAAATCATGAAAATATGCAGTTGTATGCACCATAAAAGCATGTTTAAATGACTGAAATTTCCATAATTCGTGCATAATGTATAAGCATACATTTTTAACCCCCCAAAAAACCTGCAAATGCATGAACTTCCAAGCCCTAGTAATAAATGATGGTAGGCACTCGCTATTGATTACGCTAAGAATTACACTCCTTCCTCGAGCAAATGAACGTGGAATTCGAATATATCTGTAACAAAGAATTGCTCCATAGAGCAATAAAAACTGGAAGAGGTGCTGTGAGACCATATTGTCCATGAAACAGCAATATGTTGTATCGCACAATAATGCAGTTGTACAGGAGTGGGATAGCGGGGGGGAAGAGAACATTACAGGATTTCAGTAGTACAGTATAAATATGTTATGAAAATAATTATATAGATTCATTCTAGTCTAGTTTTACAGCTATAATGTGCAAATGGAATGTTAGAGATTTTTTTCATTGGAAGTATGTAGATTGATATTTTGACTCAAATTATTTGTATAGAATGTGCGTTATGACTTAATTGTGTGTTGGTAATTTCCTACAGATTTACTCACACAAAACATGAAACCTAATAGCGGTCAGTAATCTAATAATTTAACGAAGTATCTGATAAAATGCAGTGGATAAATAATAAACTTTTATTTTACTGTTCATGAGCTAATGCGTCGAAGATCCTTTCAGGTTTACCACATGGATTTAATATGTTACTGTTTAACTATAGTCATTAGGAGTTCCTTCCAAATAAGAGAATTAGTATTAAGCAGATATACTATTCATTTAATTTCTGTTGCAACATCTGGATATTTTACCATGTGGCAAGATCCCTCTTCTCGTATGAAGAAACCACTGATAATGCTGTGTTATTGTTGGTCCGAATTTTTCATGAAGGTGTATTGGTATAATTCCCCAACTGTACTGGCTGGTACCGTGGAAGTCACCTCACTAAGTCAACGTCGTAAATAAACCAAAATTTCTTGAACCTCGGCAGTTTTTTCTGTTTGTGACTTGCGATTTCAAATAGCATAATTGTCACTTGTGCAGTCATGTCGGATTATGTGGAAAGGAGTTTTCTCTTCAGATAAATAAAGGGTGAGAGGAACAGTTGTATCATAACTTTCAAACTGTAGGTTTTACTTGGAGCAAAACATGCTGATAAAGTACAGGCTGCCATTAAGTTTGGAGTTCTGAAGTGTAACATGACCTTGGTGGAAAGGCAAAATTGATTTTAAGAATGCAAACACATCAAGCAAAGCATTCACTACCAAAGACAGGAACACTTACTGAAATTAATAGGCTTGTTACTGAATTTGTGTAAGAGATAAAACCAGAGGTTATCCAATAAGTCTCAAGAGTTATTGCACTAAAGACATTTTAGGTAGCACAAGAGTTAAAAGTTCTGGGTGACTTAATTCAAGGCAAGCCAGGAGTGGTATAATGAAATTATACAGTGTTTGGGACAGTGCTAATGACATAACTCCTGCAGTATGCTTACTGGCAAATTATACCGATAAATTTGTTGCTTAGCAGCATCACTTAATTTAACTGAAGAATGACCATAGTATATCATTAAGATAAAAAATATTCTTAAGGCTGGTATTATAATGAGGGTTTAAACTGTGAGTTAAACTGTAACTTTAGTTTAAACCAATGTTGAGTCTTGTAACAGCCGGCCTAACTTAAACTGAGGTGAAGAAGGAAATATACGATCTTGGTAGCAGTGACTTGCGAGAAAAGATGACTCGGTAATGTTTTGTTTACGTCTTGTAGGTAAAATGGTGGATAAAAGCATTAAACGTTGTCCTAATTTTACTTCAAAGGAAATGGAATTGCTTGTGCAAATAGTACAGAAATATTTATATAGTCCGTGAAACGGTGGCCTTATGAATTTCTCTGAAATCTCCCATTTTAACAAACATACTATGGCTGGCATAAAACCGCATTGTTGTTAGTATCTGACTGAGGGGTTCTACAACATGATTTCTGAAATAGAAGGAAGTTACTTTATTTTCTAAAATTTACAATTTTGACATTCAAACAGTTAAAAAGGTCATTTTTTACATTCTTACCTTTTCATTGCACGTTTTATTCTAGCACTGATTTGCTGAAATAGGGTTATGACAGTCTGTTTTGTAAGCCTAAACCTTTTTAAAAACTATTTCTCATTCCATATATCAAAGTGACGTCCGCTTGCTCAGAAAGCTTGTAGTGCCTGTGGTCGTTCAATAATTTGAACCACTTCATCATCGCTTAGTATTTCTTCAAACACCTCAAAAATATCTTCGAAATCCATTCGTTCTGCCATGTTGTAAGGTTATGTATTCCTAAACTTCAGTTTAGACGGTAGATGAAAGGCAGTAAAATTAATCTCTACTTAAACTTAAGATTAAGTTTTATAATACACGACTAACAGATAAACTGAAGTTTAAACTGAACCAACAGTTTAAACCTTTATTATAATTGCGGCCCTTAGATTTACTTTGGGGTATGTTAAATTGTCTGTTAAAGGTGAGTTTGAAAATGTTGTAATTACTCGTTATTTAATATTTTTTGTAATCCTCGTCCTTATTTTCCCATTTCCAGCTGACACTGGGTGGGAGCAAATATTTTTTGTAAATACCTTCAAAAGTTCAGGGCTTTTGTTTATTCGAGCCATTACGGTAAGTGTTGCACTACATGTGAAAGTCCTTCCAGCACTGTTCCAAGTGGACTATCTCCTCATTGCATATTAATGAAACTTGTTCACTTTGACACTGGATGTCTTGATTTAAAAAACATTCTCCCTGCACCACCTATTATATGTTTAGAAATGTTGAACTTACAAATATCACTTCTGTTTCAGTGGATGTAGCCGAGTTGTGGAGCAGAAGCTGCAAGGAAGAAGTAGCTCCAGCTCCCAGCAGGGAAGTAGTTTCTTCCTTATACCACATTAACCACCGGCTTGATTCACTTCGCAAAGCTGCATATTCTTTATTTCAGTCATCACATGTGGCAAGTGTGCTGTCCAAAGTGATCATACAGGTTGACAAGGGCATCCTCGCTGTTCGAGATGATCGAAATATACACTTGGATATTGGTTAGTAATTATCTACATTTATAACTAACTACATAAATCATCTTGCATTATTTAGTTTTAATATGACAAGCGATGGACTTTTGTCCTGCTCTGTGGCTTAATACTGTTATTTATAAGTTTCATTTCCGTATTGATGGATATTACTTTACAGAAAAACAATATATATACAAATCTCCACCTTATCAATACAAATTTATTTTACATTAAGCAAGTAAATATAGTCAAATAGTCAAGACTAGTTTCGACCCCTAGGGGGTCATCCTCGGTTGACATGCAATAAAAATTGTATTGTTCATAAAAACATCACATATAGTGGTAAAAGTTTGGACTAATTTAGACTGATCATTAATGTTGGTATGTCTAATGCATGACTAGTGTGCATCGTTCATGAAGACACATATCACCTTACTGCTACTACCATCCAATTTCTAGGTTATATAATATGGAACACACATATGTTTGTGTAACTCAACAGTGGCAAGTTCAACTATGTACACAATTGGCTATTGATTAGTCACATGAAAGTACAGAACACTGGCTTGAACATTTCTGATTGAGGTATCAATGCAACACTTTACTTGCATACATCCTAGAAGCTAAATTCAGTTTGTAAGGCCCATTACTTCTGATTGAAACTTAGTATGAAGTTAAAATTTGAATAAAAATATTTGCTAATGCAGACATTAAAATGTTGTTAAAATGGGCATATAGTCAAAAACAGTGGTATGTATGCCACACATGTCTAGTTAAAAATACATTACATTGATGTTGTTTATGTGCGGTACAACATGTACACTGATTAGGAATAAATGAGGTTTGTATATATAGTGTTCCAACAAAATGGATCCATAAAAATATTATATGTAAAGACAATTGGTATTATAATGATCCGCTGCAGATCAGGTAATGCTGTTTATTTGTCTGGAGATATTATTGGCAGCTACAGATGTTGGAGTTATTAGAAAAGTTAATGGAGCATGTTTTCTTCCGTAGTCGCGATGTTTATAGTTGGTGGCATTAGTCAAATATGTTGAAAGTTATGCGTCTTGGTGCACGTTGATTTGTCCTGGGAGCTTATATGTTGTAAAAAACATAACTGGAAAAACAATTCAGTATTTGAAAACATAGCCACTATTATTACTGAAACAGAAGATGCTCTAAACAAAATACCCCAAGAAAAACAAAATGAAATTAGATATGAAATTAAAAAAACACTACCACAATATGTTGATAAGATCACTCAAAAACCTCAGAATCAAGATATCACAAACCAAACACAAATTAAGGTACTCAAAAATAAAATCCAGCAAAATAACCTAATAGTAACAAAGGCAGATAAAGGAAACACTACAGTTATTATGGATAAAGAGGAATATATAACAAAAACAAAAACCTGCTTTCAAGATGAAACTTTTCAAATCAAGACTAAAGATCCTACTAACAGTATCCAGAAAAACTTAAAAATTCTCCTAAAAAACACCAATTTTCTTTTGAACGAACAGGAAACTGCAAAATTAACCACCATGAATCCAGGGATACCTACAGCTAAAGCTTATCCTAAGATCCATAAAAACAATATTCCTATGAGACCCATAATAAATTATAGACCAAGCCCTATTTATAAATTATCCAAATACATACAAAAATTCCTTAAAAAACATTACGTTTTTCAAGCAAACAAAACCATAAAAAACTCAATAGATTTCTGCAACATTACTAAAAATATAAGAATAGAACACTTCTACAAGCTAGCAACATATGATATAACAAACATGTATCCCAATATACCCACACAAAAAACTATCACTATCATAGAATCCAACCTTTATAACCACAGTAAGCTAAGCAAATTGGAAATAGATGAATTTATTAAACTTTTACAATTCGCTATCAATAACAATTATTTCAAGTTCCATGACACTATCTATCAACAAAAAGGATTACCCATGGGATCACCAATATCAGGCATAATAGCTGATATATATATGGATTACTTAGAACACCAAGAAATTAAAAAAATAGAAAATATCATCTATTGGTGCAGGTTTGTCGATGATGCATTTATAATCATGGACAATAGACATACTAATGAAAACATAATCCTAGAACAACTAAATAGAATAGATCCCCACATTAAATTTACCATGGACACTGAACACAACAATACTATTAACTACTTAGATATATCCATAACCAGACATAACAATCACCTAACATACAATATATATAGAAAACCTACCCACACATCAAATACAATAAAGATAGACTCCACCCACCCACATGCTCATAAAAGAGCTGCATACTATAGTATGATTCATAGAGCTTACAACATTCCACTTTCAAAGGAAAATCTAAATAAAGAACTAAACACAATCCATGAAATAGCAAAACAAAACGGATATAAAAGAGAAATGATAAACCGGATCATCAATAAAGTCAAAAACCAACCTAAAACCAAGCTAACCAGAATCACTAAAAATAAAAAAGAATATGCACTGTTTACCTACAACAATAACCATATACATCCCATAACAAATATCTTCAAAAAACAAGGCCTAAAAATAGCATATAAAACGGCACGCAATAACACCAACATACTATACAATTCCAAATCAGTTAATAACATAAATAAATACAATCACTCAGGAGTCTATCGCCTAAAATGCAACGACTGCCGAGCCAGCTATATAGGACTTACCGGTAGAAGTTTTTTAATACGATATAATGAACATGTAAACGCCGTCAAACACAGACATTTCTCAGCTATGGGTCAGCATATTGACGATCAAAAACATAATTTCACGGACATTAAGAACGACATGCAAATCCTTAACATGAATCCAAAAAGTCCCTTGCTCAGTATAATAGAAGAATTTTACATAAATTTAGACAAATACGTGAATCCAAACTCCAACCTAAATGAAAGTATAGACAGAAACAATATTCTTTTCCATGCAGTAATTCCCTTATTAAAAGATTTCTATATCAAAAGAATAAGTAAACAAAAATCGATATGTTCAAATCAACCGCCCCAAAACCCTCTCCCCTCCAACCCCACTCCCATCACTAACACTCCACCCACCCCCCCAAACCTCCCCTCTACCGCCGCTAACTACAATCTCAGAGCTACACGTATCAGATCCCAACAGGCAGCTACAAAGAACGCATGGTTCCAACATTTTACGTAAGTAAAACGACATACGATTCACTATTACACTTTATATCCACAACATTATCACACTATTATTTCTATTTCCAGACACTCCACCTTGTTTTTTACAACATATAAGCTCCCAGGACAAATCAACGTGCACCAAGACGCATAACTTTCAACATATTTGACTAATGCCACCAACTATAAACATCGCGACTACGGAAGAAAACATGCTCCATTAACTTTTCTAATAACTCCAACATCTGTAGCTGCCAATAATATCTCCAGACAAATAAACAGCATTACCTGATCTGCAGCGGATCATTATAATACCAATTGTCTTTACATATAATATTTTTATGGATCCATTTTGTTGGAACACTATATATACAAACCTCATTTATTCCTAATCAGTGTACATGTTGTACCGCACATAAACAACATCAATGTAATGTATTTTTAACTAGACATGTGTGGCATACATACCACTGTTTTTGACTATATGCCCATTTTAACAACATTTTAATGTCTGCATTAGCAAATATTTTTATTCAAATTTTAACTTCATACTAAGTTTCAATCAGAAGTAATGGGCCTTACAAACTGAATTTAGCTTCTAGGATGTATGCAAGTAAAGTGTTGCATTGATACCTCAATCAGAAATGTTCAAGCCAGTGTTCTGTACTTTCATGTGACTAATCAATAGCCAATTGTGTACATAGTTGAACTTGCCACTGTTGAGTTACACAAACATATGTGTGTTCCATATTATATAACCTAGAAATTGGATGGTAGTAGCAGTAAGGTGATATGTGTCTTCATGAACGATGCACACTAGTCATGCATTAGACATACCAACATTAATGATCAGTCTAAATTAGTCCAAACTTTTACCACTATATGTGATGTTTTTATGAACAATACAATTTTTATTGCATGTCAACTGAGGATGACCCCCTAGGGGTCGAAACTAGTCTTGACTATTTGACTATATTTACTTGCTTAATGTAAAATAAATTTGTATTGATAAGGTGGAGATTTGTATATATATTGTTTTTCTGTGGCTTAATAGTCGAGTGTCGAGGCCTTCAGTTCAATGTCTCCTGGGTTTGAATCGTGGTTAGGTTTAGAATTTAACCATGTCTAGATATTGGTTTTTTTGGATAGAATTGAAGCTAAGGTCATTAAAGCTGATAAGATAATTATAAATAATGTGACAGTGAATATAATTCAGATTATTTTGAACTATCCAATCTTTTTGATTGGAAGTTAAACCCAGGGACTAGATGTTGGTGTGTGTCCCAATACACATTCCTTTTCATATACATCCAACAGATCACATTATCAACCACTACAGATTTGTTCCATGTTTTAGTATGCTCCATAATACATAAAGCACCCAGTTCTCTAATATTTGTTGCCATCGAGTCATTTCTGTGAATTAGATCACTTATTCAAGTACCGTATACACGTGAATAATCCGCACCATTAAATCATTTGCGCACCCTAATTTTTGGAGAGAATCAAAAAGAAAAATGGCTTTCTTTTATTTAAAAGGAATTAATCCAACATAATGATGTACTCCGAAATGAAACAAAATGTAAATTTGTTTTAAGAAACTCATAATCTTCACATGCTGCTTGATAGATTACCTGTTGGATCAGAATTGTCATGCAGTTTTCTTACTTTCCTCGATATTTATAATTTGATAATTTCGCCTATGTATTATGAGTGTGCATTTAGGTATTAGCTGTATCGGAATCAGTGTTCTCCATAGGACTTTCCCGTTTTTACAGACCGCCCGACTAACATAACCTAAATGTGTACTAGTTTACACAATATTAATACATGGGTCACTGGGTGCTCCAAATTAAAATGTAAAGACTGTAAAACGACTTATTTATATGATAAATTTTCATTACTGTCAGCATAATTGCATCAATTACATCGGAGTTTAAATGTTAGGTTGACTATCGCGCAGTGTCGTGCGTGAGGGTGTATCGATTAACGTGGAGTCGCATGCCAGCTCGATTCCTCATGACTATACAAACCTGTACAGCATTCCACAGCAAGAGTGATAAGTCCCGGTGTTAGGTGATTATGAACAAGCAGTAGAATACAAGAAATTCAAAATGTTATCTTTTTTGTGTGAAAAGACCACTAAGAGTTAGTTTGCAGTCAATGTTTACCTGTCTGATATTGCTGTTAATGTCCCGAGGCGAATACAAGAAAATATTTTCCCATGTATTTTTTATGTAGTATTCCCCGCCTGGAAACTCATTCCTGCTACCCGGCTGACGAACATTCCTGGCGAGAACGCTGGGAATGTAATATATCCAGTATTACAATTTTTTTAAAGCTGTTTTCTTTTTTTTTTTTTTTCCTCCACCATTCGGGAATAAAAATTTCTCAGACATCGTAATTTCTTCCTGCTGCACGGTTCCCAGTGTTCATTAACCGTAGGCATTTTGTAGCTATTGAGTGATTATGAGGAATTTTATTCATTACTTAATACTTGGTCACAATTCACTTTTAACGTGCTGCTGACAGTACAGACCAAGGCAGAATATAGCTATAGTAAAACAGGATCCATAATTTGAGGCAAGGCCATACCAACCTTATTTCAATTAAGTAGTCAATACGGACCAATATAGACCATTAATACGGTCAAATTTATAGATTGAGTTATTCTTCGCTAAATTGAGAAAGAAATATGATAGCAGTATTCACGTATAGTCAAAACTGGTTAGGATTTTTTTGTGGGGGCCGAAAAATGTCATAAAGAGGAAACATAAAAAATTAAACAAATTTTGCTGCTAAATTTAAGGTTAGGTTTGAACTAAACATGATTACGATGAAAATAAACATGTGTTTACAATTATAATTAATGAAATAATGAAATACAGTAGAAGCCCGTTATAGCGAGAATTCATAACGGCGAAAAATTTACTCTCTATAACGGATTGTCATTATATCCGATTTTGTATAAAAGTCGAAAAACCCTTCATGCACTTTAAAATCGGTATGAAACGGCAATCAGTTTGTTCAGAACTTGCTTTTCTGCAGATGATATCCACACTACGGCTTACTTGTTTGTTATTTTTCGTAATCTGATACTACGTGAAAGTGTGTGTTTAATTTCATTCTGAAAAAATGAAGTACCGTATTTCTCAGAATCAAAGATGAACTCCACTTTTTCCTTCAAAAACTTTAGATCAGGCTCAAAAAGAAGTTTGTAAAGTCATATGAATACCTCATTGCACAGTAGGCCTACGCATTTTTTTAGACTGCTTTTAGACGCCAAACATTGACTTTCGTCACGCCGTTTTATTTTTATTTTTATTTTTTTTGCGGCTGCACAATTATTCTTTATTATCGCGGGATTAAGGGCCATTAACTTAACATTGGCATCATAATACTGAAGATATATCTTTGAAAATTTTACGGCAAGACCTATTCCATGCGTCTCTACAATACAAGGATCCATCAGAAAGTTATTCTTGCTGTCTATACAACTGTTACTTTTACGCAGCGTCATATATTACCGGCTACCGCTACACGCACGTCTTGCTTGTCGGGTTCAGCCAAATTGAGCGGCTAGCGATGTATAGCCCTAATCGTGAACGTAGAAAGTCAACGAATGAGTTTATTGCGCCACGGTATGGCCATTTCGCCCTTGCGTTTTTCGTGCACATACCTCACAATTTCATCTTCCACTTCTTTAAAGCGTCCTTGTTGCGGACCACTGAATGCATTTTTTGTACAGTACGAATTTTTTTTTCTCTTTGTCTTCACGCTAACGCCAAATGTTGGCTTTAGTTAGGCCTATGCCGTATTTTCTTGTGGCTGCACGATTATTCTACGTTTCAGAGTGTTTAATAAACATTAACTTAAAAACTGGCATCATAATATCGACTAGAACCCGTTGAAAATTTGCCGGAAGTAACTTTTCCGCCTATCTTTACAATATGACTATCCATCACGAAAATATTCCTGTTGTCTGTAAACCTTAATTTTAGTAAGCGTCAAGTACAATAGGCGCGTTATGACTCTGCCACTGAGTAGCCATGGCTTTTCTAAGAATTCGAAGGGTTGCATGTTTTGATGCTATTCTGCAGTATTGAGAAATACACAGGCACTGCACAACTGGTTGTCGCGGCTAGTGATGTGTAGTAAAGAGGCGGTCGTTTATTGTCAACGAGTTCAGTGCACGTGTGAAAAGAAGCAGTGGGGTATCCGTTAACTTACTGTTAGGCCGCGAATGCAACAACCCTTAAGTTTTCGCATGAGATTCTGAGAGAAAAAAAAAACAAGTCTTGTATTCGGGGAAATACAGTATCACTCCAGAGATTTCTGTGGCAAACACCTCAGCTTTCTTCTTCAAACAGCGTCACCTACCTAACCGTATATTTAGCCTATACATATTTGAAAACATATTTGAAACGCATGTATAGAAATAACCTCGCGAAAAATTTACATGTAAATAGCCGTAACAGACGCAAGAAGATACGAAATATCCTCTGAAATCAGTGATGTACTCTGCCATATCTTGAGGTGTACCACATTCTTACTTAATTTCCGTATATAACATTAAAATTAAGATATTGTTTACTTCAGTCTTTATTTTTAACTAGTTAACAAGTGCTATCGGCCAGATTATTTATGCACTTATTACAAAAACATGTTATCCTCTTTCATTTCGAATTTTCTTGACAGAACAGCTGTCGACGGATATTACTAATCGACTCCTACATCGCCTTCGAATGCCGATGAGATAAATCGCTAGTGCACATAGCGAGGAAATGATGCCGAATGTAATCGATCGCATGCAATATCATCGCTGGGGTGCATAAATATCAGTAACGGAAAAAATCACGTGTGCTTAATCGCTCGTAATAAGGGATGCCCCAGTGATAGGGTTCTCGCTGTAACCGAAGGACGGTACAGTTTAATATAGGAATTTTGAAGGGTCAAAGTCGTCGCTATAACAGAGTTCTAGTTATATGCCGTACTTGCTGTAACAGACTTCTACTGTAATACATTTTAAGAACACCAACATCATAAAACATAAAGGAAAAAAGGTCTTAGAAACGCAAATTATACACGTCACCGCCGTCTCTAACAATTATCTGGGCGATTTGCACAAGTTTCATGTGTGGTTTAGTATCTGATTTCTGAGTAAACTATAGTTTTTCATCATCTGTAAACTGTCTAGCTTTCTTCTCCACAACTGAATGTCCTGCAAACCACTATGTGTTAGTAGGCCTAGGCCTAATTTGTGTACGTTGTTACTAATTCACTTAGGAACATAAACTTAGACGCCAACGTGTCAGCTGTATACGCAAGTATAGTAGGCCTAATTTACGTACGTTGCTACACACATAAGTACAGTAGGCCTAGGCCTAATTTACGTACGTTGCTACACACAAGTACAGTAGGCCTAGGTCTAATATATGTACGTTGTTACAAAAGTCACTCGGGCCTCTTGCAGACGGCGCAGGAGTTAAACGCGCCCGTGCGTATGCGCCGGTGTACGGTACCCGCTTCAGACTTACACACACACACACACAGCGGGTTGAGTGGTGAAAAACTCTCCGCGCTTTCCAGCGCATCCTTTTCAACACTGTTTTAATTGTGGGTGATAAATATGGACCATCATAGTCTTCATTTACCTTTTAAACTTAAGAAAATTCAAAAATATTTCAAGAATGCTGTGTCCTTCAAATTTCGTTGGAGAAAGACATGGTTACAATTTTGACGATACTCTCTCAACAACGGGTCTGAAATATTCCGCCAGTAGCGGCGGTTAGAGGGGGAGAGTGGGGGCGGCAGTCACCACCCCACTTCATGGGGAAATTTTTTTCTTTCCATTTTAGCCACTTGACGTTTTTAAGTTTCAGCAGACTGAAGAACTTGAGTTATTTAAAAAATCACCTGAAATTAGGAATTATATTTTAAAAAAAAAGGAATTTGTGCAATCCCTATTTTTCCAGATGATTCCTTCCTTCAATTTCTTTAATTCTTAAGACAAATACCTAACTGAAATACTCTCAAAGTCATTGGTTGTTGGTTGCGGCTAATGGATTCATACAGCGCAATAGCGTGTAGCACATGCTGCAAGGAAGGTGTAGTAAGGGTATATCTTTTGCCAAGGACACGAATGCAGGTACGATTCACCCTCTTACTGCGCGTATTCGTCATTGTTAGTCTCGGTCAGTAAATGTCTGTAGTTCTATCTACTGCCTGTAACTTTGTTAATGTGTAGTCAAATACTAAGATATTTTAATTGTATAATCATGCTGAACTTCTATTTAACTGTAATACATGTGTAATTGTTGTCCCTTTCGTGAAAGTTTAATTGTATAGTACTATCATTGTTGGTAGGCTCAACCTTTACGTCTCTACCGAAATTCGCTTAGAGTGCATTAAAAAACTAACCATTCTGTAGCTATATTTCTTCAATTTTTATGCCATCCCCCTCCCCCTCTGCTATAGCCCTTAAACTCAGGTAGTTTTTGCTGTCTATAAATTTTTGTCCCCCCTCAACTTCTAACTCCGAATCGCCGCTACTGTATGACTTTCCCTAACAGGAGACCACTGGTATTTCCAACATTAAAATTAAGTTCTCAATGTCTATTTCGGGTTCCATAAAAACCGCTGCAAATCACACAAGAAACGAAAAAAGCAGATGAATGACTTTTAAATTGAAATGAGAAAGAAAATGACAAATATTGAATGAGTGAGAGTGGGCCTAGTTTTATCGTCTAAACCCATTTCTAGTTTCTTATAGGTACACTATAGGGCTCTGATACAGGTCGCAGTACTGATGTCGCGAGCACGATTGATCCGCTGTGTATGATGACATGCATAAAAACTGTCAAATAACAAGTGTCGGTGTGGGACTGTGACTCGCCACGGACTGTCTGCTCAAACATTTCTCCTGCGTGCTGTTACTCTCCACCTCCGCATTATCCGAAAAGTTCTGTTTGAACAACAGTTCTTGGTTTAGGCCTTAGTGGACTGGCGGCTAAATGCGGAAGCCGGTCTAACCCGCGCCATCTGAAAGAGGCTTCACGAATGTCAGACGCACAGAGAATAAGACTGGCTTGGGACTGACTCTGACTGCCTGCAGCTGTAGGCTAACACGCAACAGTGCTCCGGGGCCAGGAAATTGGGTTCTATACCAAATCCCTACCCAGGCCAGTTGTCGCTGGCTTGTTGTGCGCGCAATGTGGCTGGGAACGCTAATTTAAATTTCTTATGGTGGAAGTTACAAACGTACTAAAGAGTGACGTTAATGTGCTATCCAGGTTTCTTTAGCATGTATTTGTTAGGACACTTCCTGGAACTTCCGAATAATGGCATAATTGTTACCTCTACCACAGTGGTAACACCAAACAAGGCACAAACACAGTTAAAAGGGGGAGGTAAGAGTACAATACACAATATAAGAAAACACTACACACTCGGAAAAACAGTAGCTAGCATTACGCGGATCTCCAACAAACAAGTACGTAACTATCAGTAGGGCCAACTAGTGAACAACAAACCGGGAAGATGAAAAGGCTGGGAACCTATCAAAGGCATGGACATGGCTTAGATAGCGGATTCGGAAATAAATCACCGTGATCCTTAGATTTTAAAAATATTATTTACAAGATAATTACAAATACATTCCAAGTTATGAGCTATAAGTTCAGTAATATACATAGGTTATTTCGTAGCAGTGTAAATTCAAATTTCAAATCAACTATACATCTAGTTACCAATATAGTTGTACAATGCAATATATAGTGATGTGAAAAAGGTTATCCAAAACTTGGCGTACCTCAAGTGATACAGAACTACCAGAGGCAACCCCCAAGGAAAATGTTAAACTACAATATACATATTTTAGTGAAACAAGAAATGGGAATGCCTCGGAAACGAACAGGTAAGTCCAGCTGAAAAACTAAGGCGTCATAAGTAACTAATTTGGTGAATCTAGGCGAGGTTAGGGCAGACTCCTGTATGAAAAGCAAATCGGAACATTACGGAAATTTTAGCAGGAACGGAATTCTCGAGTGCTTACCCGAGGAGTGTGCCATCCGGGAAGCCGGGGGACGTCAACCAGATAGGCTGCTCGCAGACAGATAAACCGAGACCGACAGAATTCAGGATACAGAATTAATTCGAACACTGCCTCGCTCACTATATATAGGAATTACTGGCCTTGGAGGCAGCCAATCAGCGTGCACGAGTTCCCTATCGCCACATAGACTCGCCAATCACAACCTTACTTTCGATTGCGAACTTTGACTAACATTCTAGAATACGCATGATCGCGAAAGTCGTATTTTTCCAGAATAGACAGAACACACTTTCTAGAACACATACCAACAAAGTAACACACCCTGTACAAAAGTTATGTAACTTTCTGGATCTTTCCAGGAACTATAGACAGAATTCTACTATTTACAAATGCCTATGTTACAACATTATACAGTACAGGTTAGGTCAATAAAAATAAAACATCATATCACATTTTACAAACAGTCTTCAAAAAAAATACATTCCACACACATTACATATTTCACTTGTAACAATAATAACCAGGGAAACGCGCTAGAGGAACGTCTTAACCAGTTTCAACTGTATATGGTATGTAGTACATAACAACAATCGGTATGTAGTTGTCTTTTATTGGATTATTTGTCTATACCAGCGGCCACTAAATTAGGTGGGTGACGGAAACTGCGCTGCCGTCAGATATGGGAACAACGAAGCGATGTATGGAAGTCTTTTACCTCTAAGCAAGATTTGCCCTCTGAAATGGTGTTAAGACATTTTTTTTGCCAGTTGCTACATAAACTTGAAAAGTAATTTTTTTTACCTTCTTAATTTGATGGCTGCAGCTTTAATGTAATCAGTGTCTTTAGTGTACAACCTTCTTAAATTATGATCTTCAGTATATTCTAATATATTTTCTTCATAATTTATCATTAGGCACTGTCAATGTATAAAAACAGAAACAAAAAAAAAGAAAAAAACACACCAACTGTTGAAACTGTGAAAAATACAAGCTTAATATTTTGTAATGTTCTACCATGGACTGGAAGGTATTAAGGTATATTTCAAAGAAAACAGAGGAAGGAAATTTTGGTGAACGAAATGTGCTAAAAACAAAAGGGATATATGGAGATGGTATTTGAATGGCAATAATCACATACATTTAACATGTTCTGTATTGTCGAGTATTGGGAAAAAATATATACAAATTTACGTTGGGCAATGGTAAATTCAAAAATAGGCATAGCCTGCTGCTGTAAGGAATCATTTTTCAGCCATGGTCAGATGAGCTATCTCTGTGAAATAGCTTGCCATCATTCCATGCAGTTTGGCATGTAGCTAGCAAATGGATTATTGCAAGGCAGATGTTAGCAGCTATGTGGGCCCAGCAAGAAGTGGATATGTTTTCCTTCCGGAAAGACTGAACTCTTATACACTTAAGTTGAATGTTTACGGTAAAGCACATTCTGAATCCAAGGCTACTGCCAAATTGTTTGAGAAAAGGTTTCTTTAACGCTTCATAAGTGAACATTGATTACTACAACATATCAGCAATTGTTATAAATCACTGTTCATGAAGTTGGTTTAACTACAGCTGAACAACTCTATGGTGAGGTTGTAACATACACAAACTGGAGAAGCTGCTGCCCATCTTTGCACATATTTTCCTATTGGCCTTGAACATTCATCTTGCATAGACTGTGGTTGACAAGTTCAATGATCCCTACCTGTGCAGATAGATGTCGATAATGTCAGGACAATGATCTAAATGTTAAGGAATAGATTTTGGATAATACTGCAAAGAGTCAGAAACCCCCATCCCCCACCTCTCCCAAGGGTTGATATCAGGAAACTCATTTCAACAAATGAACTTCATTTTTGGTGCGTATTGACTTATAATTTTAACAATTTATGAATATCGTTGTAAAATTCCATATGTGTGTTACCTCAACTTTGGTTTACAATTTAAAGGTAGAAAAAACTTGTACAAAAGAAACTTGATAGACTTGAACTAATGAGACACTTCCAGATATGGAATATACTTCTAACTCAGCACCAGAGAAACAGGTTGCTGTCCACCCAGTTGTTGTTGAAGTAGAGTATCTGCTTTTCTCTCAAAAGTTATGAATTTAGTTAAAAATCTAGAATCCAGCCATTCCACTAAGATTTAATGCTTCTGTACAAATTTCTTCCTGTTGGCCGTGCAGTTAGGGTTGCGCAGCTGTGAGCTTGCATTCGGCAGATAGGGTTCGAACCCCACTGTTGGCAGCCCTGAAGATAGTTTTTTGTGGTTTCCAGTTTCCACACTAGGCAAATGCTGGGGCTGTACCTTAAGGCCATAGTTGATTCCTTCCCACTCCTAGCCATTTCCTGAAATTGTAAAAATATTCCTAGTTTGTGTAAAATGAGCCAAAGAGATTTTGCTCCCTGTGGGAAGTCTATTTTCTCTTTCACCAGACCTAATAATTTATCAATACTCAGAACAGTTTTCTTTATTTTGTAAAATTCTTGGACTGTAGGGTTTCCCTTCAGGTCCTCTTAGAAGAGGCAGGGCATAGTGTGGGTGTATGCTATCATCCCCGAAGCCTTGGAGTTTTCAAAATACCATCTGGAATTCAAGCTGCTGCTTCTTACTACTCTTAGTTCTTTAGTTTTGTCACACTGATTTGCAGGTCTTACGGCAGCTGTTCTCTCTCAAAGTTGTCTGTGGTAACATTTCTGGAACTTAGTCTAGGCAGACTCTTTCCAGGTGTGTACAGAGGAAACCTTGAACCTCCATCATGATACTTTGTTTGGCGCCTGATAACTTTGTCGATACTGAAACATCAGAGTATTCTGATGCTGACTGTTGAATGAAAGAGTGGAAGTTGACTCTTTTCATCACGTGAGCCAATAGCAGCCTGTGGAGCAATCTACCGCTGATCCCTCCCTGCAGTCTACTAGGACAGACTTTCTCCTGCAGAGGTTTCCTCTTGAACAGCGGACAGTACGTAATGAAAGTTACCAAAACTACAAATTCCAATCATTTGTGTGTTATACATTTTTATAGCATGGGGTGTGATACTACACATTCATGAATTTATACTTATAATGCGAAGTCTGCCAACACCGAATATTGCTGACATAGAAATATTGTTCATCATGATAGTTATTGTTGGGTACAAAACAATGTATCAGTCCATCTAGATCAAAGATAATTAAAACAATCAAACTGAGAAGGGAAACATGAAGAAAAATGAGAGAATCGACGAATGAAGGGGAGTAGGAAATGAGACTCCTTTGACCTCGGACTCTCTAATATCACCGAGCCAGAAGAAAAGTAACTGCAGTGACCTACAATGCCATAAGCCCATAAAACTCAACAATACTGGGCGAGTTGGCCGTGCGGTTAGAGGCACGCGGCTGTGAGCTTGCGTCCGGGAGTTATTGGGTTTGAATCCCACTGTCATCAGCCCTGAAGTTGGTTTTCTGTGGTTTCCCATTTTCACACCAGGCAAATGCTGGGGCTGTACTGTACCTTAAGGCCACGGCCGTTTCCTTCAAACTCCTAGACCTTCCCTATCCCATCGTCGCCATAAGACCTATCTGTTTCGGTTAGACTTAAGGCCACTAGCAGAGAAGAAGAAAAACTCGATAACAAAAGTGACTGTTGTTAATAGTTTTGCTCTATTCCGCTGCCACTCTTCTTCACTAGATGGCATTACCACTACAAATGTATAAAAGCAACCCATCAATGATTTAGTTCTACAGATTTTGTCTATAAAATAATTTGGTGATTTACTGAACATATAGTCTATATCATGTCAAAATCAAGAATTTCTTAAGTTGTTTTGTTTGTTTGCAGGTCTAAAGCAAAGCGTCCTGAAACTGTTGCTTTGTTACAATCCTCTATGGTTGAGAATAGGCTTGGAGACTATTTATGGTAAGACAGTCCCCATGCAATCAAATTCGGATGCTGTCAGCTTGGTTGCCTTCATTGCAAACTACTTTCTGTCGGACCCATACCTTGTTCAGCAGTATTCTGTTAAAGGTGTGCTTCATACATTCAAACCTGGTTTTGGAGCTGCCATGAAGAAGTTCATTCTGAAGAAATTTCTGTTCCTGGTATACTTTTTGGACTATGCTAAGGAGAAGAAACTGATTAGTCATGACCCATGCCTGTTCTGCAAGGATGCTATGTACAAGGTGAGCTTTGACTTCTGGAGTGTGTTATTGGGACTCAGAATAATAGTTGAAGTGAATTTTATACTGCTTGGTTAGTAGGGTTACAAATTCTGAAAAAGAAAATTACCTACACCTGCCTCTCAAATTTCCAGTTATACAAGTAGCCGTTTTGGATAGTTCAGTACAGCGTTTGAAGTTGAAGTAAAAATGTGTAAATTCACTAAACAGAACGATAGGTATGCATGGAGAAAAATGATAAACGACTCGGTATTTGAAATATTACTAGGGCTACTTCCATTGATTGTAATTCTTTCTTTATACTCCATAAAAATTTCTTTACTTAGATGAAAAGTAAATTGTAATTTAATTTTTGAAATGTTGTAGAAGGTGACTAAAAGTGACATCTCAGAAATTCTTAAACGAGTAGATGAAATTTATTTAGGAAGCCCCTTTTCATTCTCAGTAAATCAGTAAAATTCTATTTATGCAAACTTTAACATTTTCACTTGCACAGTTTCTTTGAATAATGGGACGCATACATGACTTTGTTCATCAGTCCATAAAGTGGCATTGAAAACTTGTTCAATAAAGGAATTTTTAATGGTTTGCAAAGTTTAGCTGAATAGATTATTAGAGAAAATATTTCACCCACTTTTCAGCACTTGTAAGATTAGTGTGTTGAATTGAAGAGAATGTCCTGCCTGCTTCTCGTAGTTGCAAAGAGAACCACAGTCCGTTTCTTGAAGTCCGAAATTACCTGCAATTTGCCTTTACAAATGCAACTTTTCTTTGTACATTAAACGGTATTGAATTACACTTGGGTGTTCATTGTTAGTCATCAGTTCATGGACTGGTTTGATGCTGCTCTCCATGCAAGCCGATCCTGTGCTAACCTTTTCATTTCTACGTAACTGCTGCATTCTGCATTTGCTCTAATCTGCTTGTCATATTCACACCTTGGTGTATCCTTACCTTCTTACTGCCTAGCCCTCCCTCAAAAAACAACTGCACAAGTCCTGGGTATCTTAAGATGTGCCCTATCATTCTATGTCTTCTTGCCAAATTTAGCCAAATGCCACGCTCCAGACGAAAGTCTTCAAAAACGTCTTTCTAATTCCTATATTAATATTCAAAGTGAGCAAATTTAATTTCTTAAGAAAGGCCTTCTTTGCTTCTGCTAGTCTGCATTTAATGTCCTTATTTTACTACCCAAGTAACAATATTAATCTACTTCCTTTAAGTCTGCAACACGTGATTTTGTTTGACTGCACTCCTTTCTTTTGTTTTGGACTTATTTATCATCATCTTGTACTCCTTACCTAGGACTCTGACCATACCATTCAGAAATTTCTCCAGATCTTTTGCAGTCTCAGATAAAATATTAGCAAATCTCAGGGTTTTGATTTCCTCTCTTCGATTGTGATTCCTTTCCCAAATTCCTCTTTGATTTCCTTTATTGCACGTTCTATATAAACATTGAAAGGGGGTGGGGGCAAACTACAACCTTGCCTTACTCCTTTCTGGATTGCTGCTTCTTTTTCAATGCTCTCGATTTGTATGACTGCAGAGTGATTTTTATACAGATTGTAGATAATTCTTCCTTGTCAGTATCTGATCCCGATCATCTTCAGAATCTCAAATAGCTTGGTCCAATCAACATTATCGAATGCCTTTTCTAGATCTACAAATGCCATGCATGTGGGCTTGGCCTTCGTTATTTGATCCTCTAAGATCAGAAGTTAAGTCAGGGTTGCTTCAAATGTTCCTACATTTTAACTGAAGCCAAATTTATTTTCTCCCAACTCGGTTTCAACTTTGTCTTTCCATTATTCTGTAAATAATATGTGTTAGAAGTTTGCAGGCATGTGATACTAAACTAATGCTGTGGCAGTTTTCACGCTTGTCAGCACCGGCTTTCTGGGGAATAGGTATAGCAACATTCTGCCGAAAATCGGATGGCACTTCTCCTGTCTCGTACATCTTGCACACTAAATGGAATAACCTCGCCATGCTGGTTTCTCCTATGGCAGTCGGTAATTCAGAGGGAATGTCAATTCCAGGTGCCTTGTTCCTACTTGTCTCTCAAAGCTCTGTCGAATTCTGACCTCAAAATTGGGTCTCCAATTTCATCAGCATCAACAGTCTCTTCTTGTTCCAGAACCGTTATCATCTACACCTTTACTTGATTCAACTGTTGGATATGTTTCTGCCATCTTTCTGCTTTGTCTTCATTTCCTAGAAGTGGTTTTCCGTCTGAGCTCTTAATATTCATATGCCTAGTTTTCCTTTCTCCACAGATTTCCTTTAGTTTTCTATATGCAGCATCTACCTTTCCTGCAAACATACAACCTTCAACATCCTTGCACTTCTCCTTTGGCCATTCTTCCTTAGCTGTCGTGCACTTTCTATCTACTTCATTCTTCAATCATGCGTTCTTTTTCTGCCCTCTTCAGTTTTTACATTCTTGTACTTTCGTCGTTCGTTAGGTGCAGTATCTCCTGAGTTATCCATAGATTCTTAGTTGATCTTTCCTTTCTTCCTAGCATTTCTTCTGCAGTCCTAGAGACCTCATTCTTCACGACTGTCCAGTCTTCCTCTATTGTGCTTCCTTCAGCCTTTTCACTTAGTCCTTTTGCAACATGTTCCTTGAAACAGTCCCTCACTCTTTTCTTTCAACATGTCTAGATCCCATCTCCTTGCATTCCTTCCTTCCTTTCTTCAATTTCTTCAACTTTAGAGGCATTTTATGACCAAGTTGTGCTTCAGGGAAAGGTTTGCAATCTAACACTTGGTTTCTGAATCTCTGCCTAATCATAATGAAGGCTATTTGATACCTTTGAGTGTCTTTCAGGTTCTATCCATGTATACAGCTGCGTCGTTCGTGATGTTTGAACGAAGTATTAGCCAGGACTGAATTATGATCGGTGCAGAATTCAACCAGATGAGTTCCTCTTTCCTTTGTTCCAGTTCGAATTCTCGTACTACTTTATTACCTTCTCTTCCTTGGCCTACCACTGCATTCATCTCCCATCACAATTAGATTCTCATTACTTTTTACATATTGTATTAAATCTTCAATCTCTTCATATATTCTTTTGATTTAGTCATCTGCTCAATTAGTCGGCATATGGACCTGCAGTATTATAGTGGACATTGGTTTGGTGTCTATTTTGAAAATAATAATCCTTTCACTATGCTGGTCGTAGCAGCTTATCCGCTGCCATATTTTCTTATTCATTATTAAACCAACTCGTGCATTTCCCCTGTTTGATTTTGTGTTGATAATCCTGTGATCGTCAGGCCAAAAATCCTGCTCTTCCTGCCAACATACTTCACTTATACCAACTACATCTAACTTTATTCTATCCATCTCCCTTTTCAGATTCTCTAACCCACCATGATGATTCAAACTTCTAACATTCCACGCTCTGATTTGCAGAATGTCAGTATCAATCTTCCTGGTGATTGCCCCCTCTCGTATAGTCCTCACCCGGAGATCCGAATGCGGGACTATTTTACCTCTGGAACATTTTACCTGGGAGGAAGCAATCATCAGTACAAGATTCCTACAGAGAGAGAGTTGCTTGTCCTCGGGAGTTAGTTACAGCTGTCGTTTTCCGTTACTTTCGGCGATGTAGTGGTATCTACTCAGCTATGCCATGTTGAATATTATTAAAAGGCCATATCAGTCGATCATCTAGACTGCTTTACTCGCAACTCCCGAAACGCTGCTACCCCCCCCCCCCCCCTGCGATGAACCATTCATTAGTCTGGTCTCTCGACAATGTGGTATTCTACGAATACTTCAGGCTGGGGGACTATAAGGGTTTCTAATGCACTTAATCTTCTAAGATGATAACACAATTTAAAGGTGGCTTAATGCCAAAATCTACTATATTGAATTACTATTATTTGCACTGTACCAGAAATATACATGTATATAAAACTTTGTTAAACTGAGGTTTCGATCTTGCCTTAGGGAACTCCCTAAACTATACACTTCGTCGCAATAAGACCTATCTGTGTCGGTGCGACGTAAAGCAAAAAACAAACTATACACTTACACCTAGCTAAAGAGCCTTTGGTTCCCTTTTTATATTTGATATACTAGTTGATACTTATCTTCCAGGAGAATTATGTCTTCTACGACGCCTTCTTTCTTGATGCTTTACTATCACTGTCAAACACTAGCACTCGCTGGTTCACTGGTTTCCCCTCACTGGTACCCAAGAGGATGCAGTTCTGTGATTTCTAAGTATTACTGTTCCTTGTGACTCCCTTAGTATTGACCTCAAATGACGTACTGGAAACTACTGCTTCCGTGGTTTCTTCCTCCCAACTAACCGATCCAATCTCGTCCAGTTCGTGCTCCCCCTCTAGTCTTAAGTAGAGATGCTCTTCACTTCTGATCTGTGACCTCCCGTGAACCACCTTCGTAAGGAGTAGCGACTATCATCTGGACTCATCCACAGACCTTCACTTGTCAGTAATGAACAACCAAAGTCTCTAACAGATACTCCCTTAAGTAAAGACTTTACTCACCGCAATGAGTCTTGACTCCCTATCTAATTACTTCTACGGTTCCCTGGACGTATATCCTTACTTGATGGTTTCCCTTCGTGCCAGAGACTTTATTAGTCCACTTACGGATATTCTCTACCTAAATGCTTTATTGTTTGAGTATATATGATTTCCCGGCATATCCTCCCAGAATAACGATTACCAGTTGCTGGTAATTCAGACTCCAAGCTCTTACTTGAAACTGTTCACGACTTGACCGGATTACTGTCCCACTGAGCTTCCTTTGCTCCAGGTTCCTTCCCAACTACTTCTGACTGAGACTTCCCAGACTGACCTGCCGACTACTGACTATTGTTCCCTTCTGTTCCTCCTTAAGTCAATTCCGTATTCTCCTGTTACCAGGCCCTGCAGACTTTGAACCCTACGTACTTCTGATTTGTTGTGTTCCTATTGGACAGCGGTATCCTTTCCCTGAGGAAACGGTAAATCTTCTCAATTGTTCTGGACGGGTGAATATCGGAAATTTCTCTTGGTTACGTGCGTTTCTGAGCGTCGCCTATCTGCCCCTTGACCATGTAAACATCGTGATAAGGAAGCCGCAGCATCCTGTGTAATGCCAAACATTTCAACGTGCCTGTAAGGTTCCTACCGATCTGAACTGCATCTTCTTAAACAATTTGCAATGTATGCTTCAATAACATTTTCATATATATATAGATATAAAAAAATTATTTTTCCTTGACTCTATGATTCTTAATTCTACCTCGCTCCGGTATGATGAAGTCGCGGTTAGAGTTGTGATCGAACCGCTCGCCCATCGAGTACTGATTGCGGACGGCGCCGCGTTAGTGACACGACAACAAATACCCATCTGATATGGTTGCACCTGCGGCTCGGCTATCTGCTTCATTAGAACATGCAAGCCTCCCTACTGCGGCAAGGTCACATGGTTCGCAGGATAAGTGCGTTTCATTTCGATAAAATACTGGTCATGTATAGAGCTGTTAGAAAGTCTGTACCAGCCACTGGTCTTGATCATAAAAGCAATAATATTTCCAGACCTGCCAGTAAAATACTGGCCACTTGGCAACCATATTGGTTAGTGAGGTGAGGCTTCACTTATGTTGCTTTTATAATTTAGTGGAATGTTTTCTAACCTCGATGTGTTCTGTTAATTTTAAAATTCTTGATTATATGTGGGAATTTTTCTTTATCATGATTTAAACTCCATGCTTGCTAATAAATTAAGGATTTTGATCTATGCACAGTGCTTTATCGCATTACTTACACATATATCTGGACGCTTCGTGCTGCTAAGTTCGGTAAGGAACTCTTGTCTGGTTCCATTTTCATGAAATACAAATGCTTTTTTTCAAAAGCATTAAACGAGGAAAAGCCACTAGAATGACCTGGCTGTGTTACAGATATCCACTGGTGGTAGAGTTGGAGCCATTTATTGTCAAAAGTAAGAACCTACAGGAAAGCAGAAATATTCAGTATAAAGAAGAATAATAGAGTGCATTTGGGGTATGAAATTATGCACAAATCAATAAGTGAAATTCTTAATTATACTCTGGATTGTATGGACTGATGAGTCATTTGCTATGGAACAAAGTAGAAGACCGTATAGTCAGTCACTTAACGCCAAGTGTTGGGCGGCAGTAAATAACTCGCCTCTCTAAAGGGACCAACGGCTTCAGGCGGAGGAGTCCTTTCAGTATTGGTGCAGCTCCCTCAGTTGAGGAAATGGCATCAAAATCTGGGAGGCAGTGTGGTTTCCAAGGTTTGGGGCAGCCTCATAGGAACCTGACAGACAGGTTTGAAATGTCTGTGGGTGTGGCGAGCCCACTGAACTTACAGCTTATGTGAAGCGTAAGAGTGGATTAGGACAAAGAGCTAAGCAGTATGCCAGAAAGGATGCGTATCTTTTGTCTCTAAGGAGGTGCAAGAAGTGGATTGAGCTGTGATCTACTGCGCGACCCAGGACCTGCCTCGATATAGATGACTGAAGAAGACGACTCAGACCAGGCAAGTTGGCCGTGCAGTTAGCGGTTCGCAGCTGTGAGCTTGCATCCAGGAGGTACCTTATTTAATCACGTATTAGACCACCTCCTGGCTTTTTGAGGGGAAAAAAAAAATCTTGTATATAAGCCCCCAGCCCGCAACCTAATTAGTAAGAGAAGGATGATTCCACTTTGAAGTGGGTACAAGTCTTATTGCAGCTCTGACATCACACAAATTTGCGTATAGTTGTGTCCATTCGACCCGTGCAATGAAAACATGCGTCGAAGTCATGCGGTGCATCTGTGTTTCGTAGTTGAGAAATGTCTGCCCAACCTGTGCGTTGCAAGCATGCATCGGTCATGCTATCTATGTTTTGTAGTTAACAGTGTCTGCTAACGTAATCGTTAGCACCAATTAGCTACTGTTCTTGGGAGTCTGAGTTCAATTCCCAGTACCGTACCGCCAGAGGAATGGCAGGAAGGTTGATATGCAGTAAAAATAGTCCATGTAACTCCTCTCCATTGGGGGCTTGTCTAAAAAGAGCTGCACCACCTTGGGACGAGGAAAAGAGTTTAGTGGAGAAATATTCACGGTTGTTGCTGTTAATATAGCAGGCGAGATCATTAACAAAGTGATCATTTAATATCGTGTAACTCAAGCCAATATAAGTATATATGGTTTTACTTGCCAGCGTTGGAACTTCGAAATTACTACGTCCTAAGTGGGAAAACTTGTCGGTGAGGAACGCACTAACGAGGTTTCACTGTATTTTTTAAAAGGTTAAAAAAGATGGGACCTCGAATGCTCTAGATTGCAGTACATGGCGGACGAGATGGCAGTGACGATGTCGCTTGGTATGAATACACACTGGTAGCAGGGAACTTGGCAACACAAGACTACAATTCACATGAAAGCACTGGTCAGTGGCCTTTTACACAAATGAACTTTGCAACTTTTCAACTTTTCAATTCTTGCAAAATGCAAAGTCTTTCTGTTCCACCATGATCTAGGGCACGGATGGCGAACCTATGCCGTGCGTGTCACTAGGTGACGCGGAAACATGATTTCAGTGGCATACCACAGTACATACATACGTCTTGTATTATAGAGGGTACAGATCTCGTGAACTGTATAGTCAGTGTTTCAGGTTTAAGAAATAAATACCAAAAATCTAAATTCTAGTTCCATTCGGAAGAGTATGATGGCAACACTAGTAGGTACGGAAATTGAGATAAATGTCGGATGCGGCCGGCGATCCATTTGCTCACCCACATCAGTCAATTAGTGAAGTTAGACCTTTTTCTGGTTGCCAGTAGCGCGTAATATTTCTTGGTGTGTAACATTACTGTTTTGAATTTTGTAAGACGAATAGTTGCGAAGAGATTATCCCAATTTCGATATTTGGAGAAACTATCGCACTTAATTTCAAACCTTCATATTGCACAAATGAGTGATATTAAGGTCAATTTTTTTGAGTGGTTATAAATGGAGTTGACTGAATTTCAAGAAAGCAGTACATGGGTGAAGAAATTCGTACAAGTTAGTGAAGCGTTGGTGAAATTCGAATGTGCTGTTGATGGTGAATTCTCTCGCAAAGCCGGAGAACTTAATACTTGTACAGTGGAACAGCCTCGCACAAATATTTTCTGCCATGAAGAAACTTGCTAAAGCGGTACATACATTGTTGGCGTCGTTATACGTCTGCAGGTAGCTATTTTCTACAATGAACGTTGTGAAGTCAACAGTTAGAAACCGTCTTGGTTCAGACTTAAGTGCTTCTTAACAAGAAGTTATGAACCTAACATAAATGACGTGGCTACTAAGATTCAGCAACAAGTTTCAAACTAAAGTTATTTCACTCAAAGCCCTTCGGCAATATTAGTATTTTTGATTTTTATATCTCACAATACTTAATGACCAAGTGTGTTACAATGGGCGCTTATGTTAGGTATTCTTAAAATTTGCATATTTAAAAATTTATTTTTGTCATAATGTCAAATACGACCAAGGAGCATGCTTTCAAATGTATTATTTTACAATATAATATATATGTAATATATTATGAAATATCATTTGGATTTATGGGTGGAAGTCGGGGGTTGGGAGAAGGGGCGAGGGTTGTAGTAGCCATTCCAGAGGAAAATAACAAGTGGCACAGTATACAGTTGATAATAAACCATTACTTAAAATGGCACACTATTTGGAAAAGGTTCGCCATCGCTGATCTAGGGTGTAGTTTTAAATTTCTTCGCAAAGTAAAAAGTCTTTGCGAATGAGTCATCCGATCGAGTTTATTCCACGAGCAAACCGTATAGGTCTAATACTATAAGATTTTAATGCTTTACTTTTCGCGGCGAACTTGACGGTATAATTGTGGTACCATTTAAGTTTTTATCATGGGGAAAGAAAGCTTCGTATTACAAGAAGCTGGCTGTGCTGGAAGTTGTCAAGGAGAAACGTGACATCCTTTTTGACAACTTTAAAGATAACCTCTCAAATGACACATCAATGTTAACGAGAGTAGGCTACCGTCAACACATCCACTCACAGAAGGAAATTCACCCTTCATTAGAAATTCCATCGCTATTTTGTGTGGATTATCAGGCCAACGTACTGTTAGAATATATTACATTTACTAGAACATCTACATCTTTGGTAACAGTTCTGCAAATAATTGATTTTGATGTCCCATGCATTGGTGCTACTCCTTGCAGCTGGGCACCATTTACTAACCAATGTATATAAGCATATATGAATTTGTTCTTTTTCGGAAAGGAATTGACTTCTTTTTGTTGCACGTTTCAATAAATGACCGATCATTTCAAGAATAGTCAACCTGTGTTGGGGTAATACGAAATCACTCGCTAAAGTCCATTGAAGAGAGGTTATGAAAATTAATCTAGTCTTTGTACGTTCCCTTATTGGATTCTTCATCACTGTCCTCACTTGATGCTAACAAAAGCTCACGTCGTAACGTGTTTATATCACTAAACAAAATTCTACGCTGTGAAACTAGTGTACATACTTGTTAATTAACAGACAAAAAGGGAATCATCTCTTTGCAAAATTGATGAAAACTTTTCACTTCATAACTTTGTACTTTGCATTTCTCTACCAATGGAGGAACATAACAGGCTTGAAAAGTGAAAAGTGTTTGACCGAGATGAAACTGTATTGTTTCCGATCTAACCTTACCTCTGGTGGTCGCATTTGATAACCACATAATAAAGTACTTTCGGAGGACCACTTAAATGTTATTAAAAAAATACAGTTTGTAAAACATAAGGAGCACACAAGTCACTTTTTAATTCAGTTATACATGAACTAAAAACACACTAGTACTATAAATACTTCTTGTACATATACAATTATATATTTACACATGAGGTACGCACTGACACTAAAAAACACTAGAAATATTCTTTACACTTGAAAGGACGTAACTGTTATTGTGTCAATGGTTTGGCTGTATTTGAAAAATGTTAGCACTGTTGTGCAATTGCATTATTTTATGAGACCGTTGTCTCCACATGTTACTCGCGGCATGTCTGACGCGCTTCTTCTTGCGTCCCTAGCCAGTCACTCGCGCCAGAAAACAGTCCCGGAAGCGAGGTGCTGCCCTCTATTCACAACTTCATTAATAAATACGTTTTATAAATGAAATGCTACCGGGCGAGTTGGCCGTGCGCGTAGAGGCGCGCGGCTGTGAAGTTGCATCCGGGAGATAGTAGGTTCGAATCCCACTATCGGCAGCCCTGAAGATGGTTTTCCGTGGTTTCCCATTTTCACACCAGGCAAATGCTGGGGCTGTACCTTAATTAAGGCCACGGCCACTTCCTTCCAATTCCTAGGCCTTTCCTATCCCATCGTCGCCATAAGACCTATCTGTGTCGGTGCGACGTAAAGCCCCTAGCAAAAAAAAAAATGAAATGCTATGATAATGTAGATTTTAAAAAACACAAATAAATGACATAATTTCTAGATATAATTGTTAATGCGATATGTGCAGTAACATACTGTTCCACTTAAAATGTGCTCACATTTTATATTTACAAATTAAATGCAATAACAATGAAATTAAATACCCTGAAAATAAAACAAGTAATGCATTGAGTTCTGTCTCAAAAAAAAAAAAAAAAAACCTGTCAAGGCAAAGATAAATACATATGCACAAATACACAAGAAAATACTGATGACGCACTACACTGAGGTCGTTAGTCAATTGGGAGTGGGCATAATTTGCACACAGGTCTCCTATAAACTTCTGAGGGTGTACGGACATCGACTCTCACCAACCCGTCCTTGCCTGGGAATGTTTGCTCAGTGATGCCTAATCTCCAGTCCAATGGTGGAATGTTGTCATCCTTAATTAGTACAACAGTTCCTGTAGATACACTGGGCTGTGCTGACCTCCATCTCATGCGCTGCTGCAAGCTGCCCAGATAGTCGGATGACCACCTGTTCCAAAAATGTCCCTTCATCTTTTGAAGATGATTCCACCTGGAAAGCCTTGAAGTATTTGATAAGGTTAGGTCTGGTCCAGGTATGGCCATCATGGGTTCTCCTATCAGGAAATGCCCTGGTGAAAGATAGGTGGTGTCATTTGGGTCATTGTTCAGGAGAGTGATTGGACGTGAATTTGAAGTGGATTTAAAATGTGACAGAAGAGTAGTCATTTCTTCGAATGTCAAGTGAGTGTGCTTGGTAACTCTAGTAAGATGAAATTTCATAGATTTCACCCCAGCTTCCCAAAGATCTCCGAAATATGGTGGTCGTGGAGGAATGAATTTCCAGGTAAATCCTTCTTGGATTCCAGCATTATCAATCTCACGTTGGTGTTGCTCTGATTGGAATAATTCGTGAAGTTCTTGAAGTTGATTTCTGACTCCGATGAATGATGAACCATTGTCACTGAAGTTGAAGTACCTTTCCTCTCCGGGCTATCATTCTCCTTAAGGCAGCAATGAAGGCTTCAGTGGTTAAATTGCTTACAAGTTCCAAGTGAATGGCCTTGGTGGCTAAGCAGACAAAAAGTGCAACGTAACATTTTACTCTCGTGTTACAACGTAGAGAACCTTGTTTAATGAAGAAGGGTCCCGCAAAGTCTACACCGCTATATAGGAAAGGACGAGTGGGCTTAACTCTTTCAACAGGCAGCTGGCCTATCAACTGCAATGAGCTCTCGGCCTTGAACCTGAAACATGTCACACATTTGCGAATGACACCTTAGACAGTTGTCTTGGCGTGAGGAATCCAATACTTCATTCTAAGTGATGCAACTAGTAGCTGTGTGCTAGCATGTAGTAATCTTAAGTGTTCATCACGAATAATTAAAATTGTGACATGGTGATGTGCTGGTAATATAAACTGATGTTTCTGGTCATATGCTGCGTCTGAATTACGTAATCGCCCGCCCACTCTGAGACATTACAAGAAAAGGAGCGAGAGATTTTAACTGACTTCTCTTGTCAACTTTTTTCAGTTGAAGGTATTGAATTTCCTTCTGAAATTCCTGGTGTTGAATATATAGTACACAGCGAAGTAGTGCATTGTTGCATTCTTCCGTCCTTGGATTTCCTGTAATCTTCGCATAAGCATGCTGTACATTATAGATGAATCTTTTACAGTACGCAAAGATACGTTTCATTCTTGATAACAAGGAAAAGCTTGTTGTGGATGTCTTCATTATTGCAGCTGTTGATTGCACATGTAGTGGGTTTGGCTTCAAGTGCTTCTGAGGTACATTCTGCAGTACTGATTGGCCATAATTCTTCAGGCTGTCACAACCAGGACGGTCCATGCCACCAGAGGTTGTGTAATTTTAATGCTTGATGCTCGCTTCCTCGCGACAATGTCAGCTGGATTCTGTTGTGTAGATACAGGATGCCATGTGTAGTTTTCAGCCGTGTCCTGGATTTCAGAGACCCAGTTGGCGACGAATGTTTTCCACCTTGTCGACGGTGACGAAATTCATTGTAAGGCAATTGTAGTCTGTCCACGCATGAATACAATATCCAGGTTGAGACTCGTGAACATTCGCTTATGTAATCTTGCTAACAGGAGAGCGCCGCACAATTCTAAGCGTGGAATTGACAATTGTTTAAGTGGAGCGACTCTTGATTTAGAGCATATCAAATTGCATGAAATAAGCCCTTGTTCATCTGTGGTACGAATGTATACGCACGCCCCGTAAGCACGTTCTGAAGCATCACAGAAACCATGTAATTAACAATTTACAACTTTAGTCTTACTTAAAATGTACCTGTCGATTTTTATATCATTAAGTTCTGGTAATTGCGAGTAAATTGCATTCCAAGTGTTAAGAAGCTGACTTGGCAGGTCTTGGTCCCATTTTAATTGAAAAGTCCAGAGTTGTTGCATAAAGACCTTGCATGAGAGAATAACTGGACCTAATAAGCCCAAAGGGTCAAAAATTGCAGCAATAGTTGAGAGTACACTTCTCTTGGTTGCATGGGACACCCTTTTAACAGTTATGTCGAATTGAAATTGGTCTGTAGAAGGATGCCAGAGTATTCCCAATGTTCTTACTGTGTCTGCATTGTCCAGTTGAAGTGGTGGTTTGGTTTCTCTATTTTCTTCTGGTATTTTTGACATGACCTTACTGCTGTTAGAACACAATTTCTTAAGTTCAAATCCTCCTTAACAGTAATGCCTCTAATTCTTGCTGTAAGCAAATGGCTTCTGATTCAGTACTGGCTCCGGTTAAGAGGTCATCAACATAAAAATCCTTTCTAAGGACAGCTGTTGCTTGTGGAAATTCCTTCGACTCTTCATCAGCTAACTGTTTCAAACATCTCACAGCGAGAAAGGGAGCACTTGCTGTTCCGTAAGTAACTGTCGTGAGTTCATAACACTGGAGTGGTTCGGTGCTAGTGTTTCTCCATGGTATTCGTTGTAGTTTCATGTCCTCGTCAACTTGTATTTGTCGATACATTTTGGTAATATCTGCGACAAGAGCAATCTTGATGATTTTCACCATATTGGTCCGTATTGACTTATATTCAAATTTCTGTAAAATATTTTCACCGCCTTGTCAATACTTATACAATTTTATTTTATTACCGTACATGTACATTGTTCGAGAGCCACCACTCTCTTCTTCAGCGGTGCCAAACGTTAATTGATGGTACCATGGTATAATATAACAAGTATATATGAATTTTGAAAATTGTTACAATTTCTCTTAGTTTCACCTTTCCTATTTACTATGTCATTTGTCATTTAAGAGCAATCTTGTGTGATCTGAAACGTAGTACATTAGAATGCAGGTCGTCTTGTATGGTAGGACCTACGAGTAACTTGTCCTTCAAAGATACGCCACTGTCAGTTTTAGCAGACGCATCAAAGACAACACGTTTTTTAGTGCTGGTACTTGTTGATTTGAATACGGCATGATGTGGCATGAAGTATCCTCCATCTTCAGTGCACGTGGGTACTGGTTTCATATGGCCAAGTTTCAGATACTCATTCATGAATGCTGAATATTCTTCTCTTAATTTGGGATCACGATTAAGTTTCTTCTCAATACTGTAGAATCTCACTACTGCCTGTGGGTATGAATTCCCTAACTGCGATGAAGTCTGTTTAAGTGGCAGTCAAACTCGGAACCTTCCTGTAGCATCTTGCGTTGTGTTCTTGGTGAAGTGTTCTTCGCAATCTCTTTCTTCTTTGGTGATTGGTGGCATATTCAGTTCTTCTGTTTCCCGGAATCTTTTAAGCTGTGTCTCTAATTGGTCTTCCTGGATGAATAGTGATGTTGCATGTTCCCCTTGGTGTTGTTGTGTGGGTGCCTGACCAGCTACTACCCAACCCAGTTTCGTATTCTGCAATGTTGGATACCCATCACGAGTTTTCTTGCCCTCCAATATAACCTTAAAGAATATGTCTGCACAGAGTAGCAAATCGATCTTGCTTGGAATGTGGAAATTTCTGTCTGCATATTTTATTTGGTGGGTAGATTCCATCTTGAGGTGTTGATTTTTCTACTTGGCAAATTGTTTGTAATCTTTGGTAGCACTAAGCATGTGGCATCTATATTGAAAGGGCTGACCACAGATTGCAAATGAACTGTAATGCAGTGTGAGGTGTGAACTCCTGCACCATTAATTCCAGTCACTGGTGTAACATGTTTTTGTTTCCTGAGGCGTAATAGAGGTAGTTCTTCACTCACGAAATTCGTTTGAGAACCTGAATCCAAAAGACATCTAGCCTCATGCATATTACTGTGAATGTCTTCAACCTTGACTATCACTGTTGATATCAAGACTGTAGACAGATCGGATTGCTTGACAGCGCAATGAATAACATCTGTTGAACGGGTTGTGTGATTAGCTACTGCCTGGCGCGAACTGTGTTCTCTGTTTCCCGTGAGCTAAGCATTGGTCTGCTGTGGTCACGTCTGGTGTCATCATGCAATAGTGAATTATATTTTCCGCACATCTTACACGAGCCTGATTGGCACTAATTGACATGATTATTGCCCAAGCAGTTAAAGCATAATTTATAATCTCACAACATTGTCTCTCATGGACATTGAGCCTTCGAAGGACTCTCACTTATATAGGTAGTGTGAGCCCTTACAGAGTACACATTGGTAATTAACACTAGCATGCAGATTGCTTACTTGATGTTTGGGTGTAGTTCTGATTGACTGTTTAATCTGCTGAACTGGAGTACCTGGCTTGATTGCCTCAAGTGCTAAACATCTCTTTTCTAAAAATGTCCACAACGCCTCCAGAGATTCTAACTCAGAACCTGAAGTGTGTATTTCCCATGCCTTCCTAGTTGCTGGGTCTAGTTTGATTAACAATTGTGACAATAATAAATCTTCAAATTGAAACACCTAAGTCAAGGGCCTGTAATGCCTTCACATTGGCCTGACTTGTGTTTATAGCCTCTCTGAGAGAATTGGCATTCTTTCTGGATTGAGTCTTGCTCTGATATCCATTTAATGTGAATTGACGAAATTAATTTGTTGTTTTGAAACCTGTCTATTAACCTTTGCCAAACTATGCTGTAGTTTTCAGCAGTTAGAGGGAGACTTTGTGCAATTGAAAGAGGTTCGTTTCTTAAACTGCTAATTAAGTAGTGAAATTTCTGAATATCGTGCAATCTTGATTGTTATGGATCATAGATACAAAAGAATCGTGAAATCCTCTCCAGTCTTTGTACTCGCCTCCAAATGATTTCAGTGTAATAGTAGGTAATTTGATGTGCTCCCCATTGTAATTATTGTTTACTGAGATATTCCCTTGACTGGAGTGTCTGGAAAGACCTGTTATTTCATGCTGGGTGATTATTCTGTCTGTCGACCTTGATCTGATGATGTGTCTTCAAATATTTCTCTATCTGCTTCGTATGTTTCTCCCTCCTTACTGATTTCTAGCTGGGATTGAATGTCCTCATACTTTTGTTTCAATTCCTCTAAACTTGCTCTACGAGAGATAATAGCCACAATTCCCTGCTCACTGTTAAACCCATCTACGAAGTTTTTAATTCGTGTTACGCTGCCCTTTATTACACCTCGTTTGTGTATTAGAATTTTAATACTCTCCTCTGCCATAATGAAAGGATTAGGAATAAATATATGAATTGGATCTGACCTTGTAAGGTGTGGGTAGTAGTTGTCATCAAGAAGCCATCTTGACATGACTCAGGGTTGCTACTGCCAGCAGTCCACAGGTTGTACTTTCCTCAGATAGAAGATTTGACCGGCGCGGTTGGTAGCTCTGATTTAGCGGCGCAAGTTCGCGCGTAAATCAGCCATGTGGCGAATTGTGTCATAAATTGCACCACGATACATCGCACAATATTATCGGCATAATCAAGTCACTGTAAATGCACTGTTTGTTGTCACATAAAAAGGACCGGGCGAGTTGGCCGTGCGCGTAGAGGCGCGCGGCTGTGAGCTTGCATCCGGGAGATAGTAGGTTCGAATCCCACTATCGGCAGCCCTGAAGATGGTTTTCCGTGGTTTCCCATTTTCACACCAGGCAAATGCTGGGGCTGTACCTTAATTAAGGCCACGGCCGATTCCTTCCAACTCCTAGGCCTTTCCTATCCCATCGTCGCCATAAGACCTATCTGTGTCGGTGCGACGTAAAGCCGCTAGCAAAAAAAAAAAAAAAAAAAAGCTCGGAGATCCGGTCGAGAGGACCAAAATGTTTGACCGAGATGAAATTGTTGTTTTGTTTCCGATCTAACCTTACCTCTGGTGGTCGCATTTGATAACCACATAAAAATACACTAGTACTGTAAGTACTTCTTGTACATTTACAATTATATATTTACACATGAGGTACGCACTGACACTAAAAAACACTAGAAATATTCTTTACACTTGAAAGGATGTAATTGTTATTGTGCCAATGTTTTGGCTGCACTTGAAAAATGTTGGTACTGTTGTGCAATTACATTATTTTATGAGACTGTTGTCTCCACATGTTACTCGCGGCATGTCTGACGTGCTTCTCCTTGTGTCCCTAGCCAGTCACTCGCGCCAGAAAACAGTCCCGGAAGCGAGGTGCTGCCATCTATTCACAACTTCATTAATAAATACATTTCATAAATGAAATACGATAATTTAGATATGAAAAAACACAAATAAATGACATAATATCTAGATCTAATTGTTAATGCGATATGTGCAGTAACAAAAAGATTCCTAACTTTTCACTTTGCAAATTAAATCTGAAGTGATGGTGGAACAAAATCTGAACTGCAAAGTGAAAAGTTGCAAAGTTCGTTTGTGGAATAGGCCCCAGGTTTACTGTGTGGTAGGCCTACTGCTCAACTGACTGAGACAAATGACTGGCCATTAAGTTATTTTGTATCAACATTGCGTAATATGATAATACGATACAGTTATCCCTTATATACGGGGTCGAGTATGAAGCGAAATTAATCTTTGTAGAGAGTTTTTACGACCGTATGCAGTTCCTGACGTCAACCTTATCGGAGGAATTGAGGTGAAAGGAATGACGTGATATGAGTAACTAAAACTGGCTATATTTACTTTATATGTAGGCTTAAGTCGTGTTCACCATTTGTCTTTTTACATTTAGAAGTACTGCCCTCCAACAAAAATAGCCAGTATAACTCAAATACATAAAGTTTGTTAAAGAAGGTAGTATAGAATGTTTGCATGTACAATTTATAGCTCTTATAGCCTAGAAGTCATGTGCTCACTGCACAAAATTTTGAGGTTATTGCATTTTGGACCGCCTTTTACTTTTTTTTGGCTGTAAAAGTGGAATAATAAGGACCTAATATGCAAGTAAATACGGTAGTGGGTTCGAACCTCACTGCCGGCAGCCCTGAAAATAGTTTCCCGTGGTTTCCCATTTTCGCACCATCTGTACCTTAAGGCCACGGCAGCTTCCTTCCCACTCCTTCTGGCGCGCCAAGCGAGCTTTTAAAGGTACCAAATTATTAATAACCAAATCCCCGACAACCACAAGGAAAGACGTACTGCGTAAAGCTCGGGACTTCTGGGGTATGCGGCGAGTTTTGACGCAGGACGGCCTCATTATCATTCGTTTAGAAGACTGGGAAAAAGCTCCACATTAGCTCACCTAATGAACTGAACTTACATATGGGGCGGTTAGGTGGATTATCGGAGTGATATGACAATTGTGATGTGCCTAGTAAATGTTGTTGTTGTTATTATTATTATTATTATTATTATTATTATTATTATTATTATTATTATTATTATTAGATTTACGTGTGTGTGTGTGTGTGTGTGTGTGTGTGTGTGTGTGTGTGTGTGTGTGTGTGTGTGTGTATGGTGCCTTAACGAGTCAGCAGTCCATTTCTTCAGGAAATCCAGGTAAGATTTTTTTTGGTCTCGGTTAAAGTATGCCCGTTAGTCAGGTGGCTACGGTATTTCCTCATGACAATGACCTCTAAGAATAGCACACCCCTCACTCCTTCGCAGAACATAGATGCCGGTAACCTTTTGAAACAAGAACTTTCACTATATCCTCATACTCTCCAGTGTTGTCACTTGAACAGCCTAAGCTTGCCCGCACACATTGACGAAATTCAGGCTATATTTAACAAAAATAGCGTCCATTTGATAGGTATTGGTGAAAGCTGGTTATCGCCATCAATTCCAAACAACGTGGTTCGTCTTGATGGCTATAACCTCTACCGCCATGATCGTACAAGTAAGAGGGGTGGAGGTATTGTTCTCTACTGTAGAAATGACCTGAAGAGCCGTGTCATTTGTACCTCATCGACCGGTGAATTGCCGAGAACGGAGTTTATGTTCGTTGAAGTAGTTGCTAGTGGACAGAAAATACTTATTGGAGTGGTTTACCGACCACCTAAAGTATCTTACTTGTCAGAGTGTGAAACGCACCTACTTAACTTGCTACCAGCCTATCAACATATCATTATATTAGGCGACTTCATTACAACGAAGAAATATGATACTAAGAAACTAGAAGACTTGTTTTCCTCATATGACTTGACTATCCTTCCCTCTGACCCTACAAACCATGTACGTACTGCCAACATCATTTCCTTCCCACACCTTAATAGATCTCAAAGTAACAAACAACCCTCAGAAAGTGATAAGCCACGGACAAATTTCAGTACCGGGCGTGTCCACCCACGATCTTATATTTCTTGCGTACTCTCTTCACGTTCCAAAATATAAACCTAGGTATATAACGTGCAGGAATATGAAAGATAGACATCTATGAATTAAGACACGATGCCTACAATCTTCCATGGAATAGCATTTTAAATCTGACAGACATTGATGAAAAAATAAATACATTTAATCCATTAATACAAAATCTATACAACAAACATGCACCGAAAAGACAGATCAGAATATCCCGCAAACCTAATCCATGGCTAATCCCTGCAGTTAAAAATGTCGTCTCAACGTGATGCTCTCTACCGACATTACAAACGTACTCAGGACCCAAATGATTGTGAACAGTATAGAATAATTAGGAATAAAACTAAACAGATCATCCGTAATCTTAAATTTAAATGTGTTCGCGAATCAGTAAGTAACCTAAACACGACTAGTGCCTGGAGGCATCTCCGAGCCATGGGCATAGGAAAAACACATGAACAGCTTCAGGTACCTGACATTCCACTCGACGATCTAAATGAGTATTTCATGGAAGAGAGCTCATTCTAATCCGCTTAACAGACCACACGTAAATAACGTCCAAGCACCTGTCCCACAAAATCGCCCCTGCTTTGCCTTTCGTATCGTCAGCACTAATGAAGTTACGGAAGTCTTGTATTCTATTAAATCCAAAGCAAGCGGTGTTGATGAAATTCCTATTACTTTCATACATAATATTATTGGCGCTATTCTACCCATTCTCACCCATATTTTTAATTACTGTCTCAAAAACGGCACATTACCGACAATTTGGAAGTACGCCAGTGTAATTCCACTTCCTAAAAAACTCAGGTTCGAACTCCTATGCGAATCCCATCTCATTTCGATTCTCCCTGCTCTCTCCAAAGCGTTAGAACGGTTGGTACATGCGCAAATATTGGAATACCTTCAGGCTCACTCTCTTCTTGACCCCCTGCAACCTGGCTTCAAGAAGGGTCATAGCACAGCCACTGGCCTTACTCAGTGACTGAGGACATCAGACAAGCAATGGAAGAGACAAGTGACAATACTCACACTCCTTGACTTCAGCAGTGCTTTTGACACGATAAACATCCAGACATTGCTGATGAAGCTCAAATCGTTCTTCGGTAATGTTGCTTTAAAATTTTTCACCGCATATCTTACAGATCGTATGCAATGTGTTACAGTACAAGATACTGCTTCTCAGTGGCGACTCCGGAAGGCAGGAACCCCCCAAGGTTCTGTTCTAGGTCCCCTTTTGTTTGTCCTCTACATAAATGATGTCTCCTCTAAAATAAAGCATGATAGATATCACCTCTTTGTCGACGACCTCCAAATTTACTACCACGTTCATATAAACGATATATCGAATGCAATAAGAGATATTAACTCCGACCTTCAACAACTCGGTGTGTATGCCAGTGAAAACTCTCTCCTCCTCAACCCAAAAAAAACTCAAACAATTATCGGTTCTCAGAAATTATTAAACATAATGTATAAAAATTATGCTATTCCTCCGGTGGCATTAAATGCCATCGTAATCCCGTTCAGTAAGGAAGTGAAGAACCTAGGTATGATCCTGACTGAAACTCTTGACGGGTCTGTACACGTAAGAAATACATCTAGAAAGATGTACGCGACGCTACACCTCCTGAAACGACATAAGGACATTTTGCCTCAAGATGTAAAGATAAAACTACTCCGAACTTTGATACTACCAATACTTGACTACTGCGACATTGTCCTCATTGATGCAACTCGTGAACAAACTATGAAACTTCAACGAGCACTGAACTCTGGTCTTCGATTTGTTTTTAACTTGAGTTCGATGCTCACATAACCCCTAGCTACACATTTCTTTCCTGGCTGAAACCCAAGAGGCGACGGAAATTCCACATACTTACGTTATTATATCGAACTCAGAAGGAAAATCTACCCAAATACATCTCTTCAAAATTCCATTTATTATCCTCATTCCATAATTGTAACACTAGATCTGGCACTTCCCTCGCTATTCCCGTCAACCACTCCTCAATATATAACAGATCCTTCGTTGTGGCTGGGTCACGACTTTGGAATTCACTCCCAGCTGCTGTCAGGAACTCAGACTTGATATCGAAATTTAAGATTGCATGCAGAGATTACCTGTTGAATACCGCGGACTGTTTCGTGTGTATGATGACGTATGATAGGTTGTGTGATTGTGATTATTATTATTATTATTATTATTATTATTATTATTATTATTATTATTATAGTGTAATGTAATGTACATAATATTTAGCTTCTTACTCGTGTACATAGATCACTTCTACAGTATTGCCATACTTATATTTCCATTTACTTTATTACTTATTGTTCTCTTTATGTATTGCTTATTTTTTCAGTTTGCATCTTACTTTCTCATTATGAATTTGTCTCTTTCTCATTATCTATATGCTCCGAATTTTATTCTGTTTTATTTGTTGAACTCTGCTTTCTTTCTTCATTATATGTTGTCCAAATCTGTAATTTTTAGCTTATCTTTGATTTTATGATAGAATAGTACATTTCTTTTATATATGTATTATCTGTAGATCAATTATGTGGTTAAGTGTAAGAGAGGGCCACGAGCCCTAACTTTGCCACTGCTAAAGTCAATAAATAAATAAATAAATAAATAAATAAATAAAATAAATAAATAAAATAAATAAATAAAATAAATAAATAAATAAATAAATCCTATCCCTTTCTTGTCCTATCGTTGCCATAAGACCTATCTGTGTCGGTGCGGTGTAAAGTCAGTTGTTTAAAAACAGATTCAGGTTTTCGTATGCTTGTCTGAATTAAAAAGCCTAGTGTAGTTGGACTTTTATGGTATGAGGTTAACTTTATATATAGCAGAGGTTGGGTAAAAGGTACCTTTATATTAAATACTCATTCACCAAGGATGGGCGATAACATGAACGGCATAAATGTTTCCACATTTCGTCTCGTGTAGTCTGTTATGGGACACCTAGCTCTGCAGAGCTTTTACAAGTTTAAAAGCCAAACATTACCGAGGAACATCACATCACATTCAATCACACTTTTGTCAAGTCCTATAGCCCTCATTTTCGTGAATAATCTTCCATGATTTATTCAGTTTTAAGTCCTGGGATAGGTCAGTAGTGATACAGTCCACATGACTCCCTCAATCTAAAATATCTGCTGTATCTTGCTGGAATCCTAAAACAGTGTTCTCCCCAGGACCTTTTTAATGGACGCACCACCCTGCCATTTTTACAGACCACCGGGTTAACATACACTACATATGTGCTAGTTACATAATATTATGAGTCATTGGGTGCTCCAAATTAACATGTAAACACTGTAAAACTTTAAGTGATAAATCTTCACTATTGTCAGCATAACAGTATCAATTACATCAGAGTTCAAATGTTTAGCTTGACTATCACATAGTGTCACGTGCGAGCGGTGTCTGGATTAGCGTGGAATTGCATGTGAGCATTCTATTCCGTATATCACAAACCCGAGCAAACGAGTGGAAATCCCTGGTATCACTTGGCTATGAACTCCAAGTGGAACACTAGGAGTTTAGAATACTGTTATTCCAGGTTTCCAGAGGTGCCAACTAGTACGGATTGTCCGTAATGATAACGAATTTCACTTCGTGATTACGGTCGAAGGGGGGAATTGTTATGGAAAAGCAACATTGTCACGATAAAAATTAATTTCTACAAAAAAAAAAAAAAAAGGAAAGAAGTAAAAAATGTTCAATCCCTTATAGAGCATTACTGGTCAACGCTCCTCATTTCAGTGTTTGTAAGTTGGCAACTAAACATATTTGGCAGTTATTTGGTCTTCACTTCCTTTTGTTTCCCATGAGCGTTTTGAAATCCCGGCCAGCTACAGATATACGCTGCTCTCTTAGCTAGAATGACGCGGGAATGATGCATCAAGTTGGCCATGAAGTAGGCTCTACTCTTTGCTAATCCTTGCTCTGCTGTTCTCCAGTGTGTACATTGTGTGTGTAGAACGAGTGGTATATTAAGCTCATTTTAATTCTAATTATCCTAGTCGTTGATTCAAAAAGAAGTGATTGGTTTTGTAAAATGAAGGAGCAATTGTCAAATTGCATTTTGTAAGAAGACAGCAGTGTTACAGAAATATAGAGACAGTTACACAAAGGAATGGCCATGCCTACTTGCTTCACGTGTTAGCGAAAACCATGTGTTCTGCAGTGTGTGTTCGTGTGATTTCTCTGTGGCTCACGGTGGACAAGACTATTCCAGAAGACACATAGAATCCAAGAAACATCACATATACGGTGAATCAAAATTATGAAACCAGTATGTTTCATTGTTCTACGTAAAAAGCAATGAAACTGCGGTGACAAATGCAGAATTGCTGTTCACATCATTTCTTTTGGAGCATAATATTCTGTTATCAGTGTCAGACCATGCTGGAAATTCGTTTAGATCAATGTTCTCAGACTCCAAAATATCTCTGAAATATGGTTGTGCAAGAACTAAAACCTCTGCTTTAGTTCAATACACGGTAACTGAAGCAAGAAAGGTAATAAGTGAACTTTTGCAAATAACTCCTTTTTTTGCTACTGATGGTAGTACGGATTCAAATGCAGTTAAACTTGATCCTATAGTTGTCTTTCTTTAATGCTCAGGGAGGCCAAATATCAACTCTTCTATTGTCATTGTTAGAGAGTACCGACAATACAGATGAGGGAATTTTCTGTTATTAATAGTGAATTGTCTTCTTTAGCCATTCCATGGGAAAATTGCATTTCTTTTTCATCTGACAATGCATACACAATGATGGGAGCAAATAAAGGTGTTACCAATTTGTGAAGGACAGGCATTCGTCTGTTTATGTCCTGGGTTGTTCATGTCATCTCATACATATCTGTGCACAAAAAGCAGCAGCCCAATTAGAGAACTTCGTGGTTCAGTTATATTACTGTCTTGATAAGAGTTCTAAAAGGCAAAACATGTTCAGAGTTTATCAGGCTGTTTGTGGCACAGAGGGTCACAAAATTTTGAAATACGTTAGTCCCTGTTGGCTCTCGCTTCTTCAGTCTATTGATAGTTCTTGAGCAGTGGGAAGCTTTGACACTCGTGTTTTGTAGTGAGACCCGCTTTCTCCTTCAAAATAGTCCCGCTCAAAGGAATGTTTAAACTTTGCTGGTGTTTAAACCACATTAGCAGAGCTTGTTCTACTTCATCGTACTTTCCAGATTTAGCTTTCTTGCAATTTGCTGAAGTTTTCCCTGCAGAAGCCAAGATCTCTATCTTCGTTGTAATGCCAGTCAAAGTAGACGGCATCATCCCCAGCTCCTTTACCAAAGCAACACGGGAAAGTGTAGATGATTCCACCTTCCTTGTAATCTCCACTTTGTCTTTAATTGTTAGTGCCTTTTGCTTGATCACTTTCCTCTGAGCTCTGCTCATTTTCACTTAAAACGTTTTTACGTTGATATTTCAAGTACAGCTATCTTCACTGACTCCTATTCACACTAATTACAGCGCTTCACTACACTTGGCAATCCGTAGCTTAGGCTTACAAGACGAAAAGACGTGTACTACAGTTCGTTAGCATGTGCTTTCTATCTTTCTCACACTGCCAGACATCTGCTTCAAGTTAATGGCAGCAAATAGGAAATCCGGCAACTTATTCTTAGAGATCCTTAGAACGTATTCATAGGCTTATATCGCCCCTGCATTCCTTCAGGTGGTCACGACAACGGGCGTAGTTTCTGGCTGTTTTGCAAGTACTGCATGGACAAGCCGGTATTGAGTTTGTTTTGCTGCTTTAATCCTCTTCATGCTATAGGTAATGAAGAAAAGAACTGCAGGTTCGAAGTTGCAGAAATTAGTGCATGGGAAAGTATTGGGGTATTACGTGCGAGTGATAAAGGTGCAGCAGCAAAACAAGCACATCTAAACGTAAAGTTTCTTTCCCTGCGAAAATTTTATTTCATGTCTCCTCATCCTTGTGCTATGTTCTAATAATGCAATGTAATAATTACGAGTGACACGATAATACAATGTTTAGCTTGTATAAAGGTAAAAATAAAAATACTGTAACTTTCAATTTTATGCCAACACGCATTACAATGCCCCTGTGTGCGTGTGTCAGGCCCCTCCCGCCGACACCCAGCTGGTTATCAACATTCATTCAACTTCGTAGACAATCGGGATCTTTTGGCCAGCTGTTTGGCGGCATAATATATATCAGCTGGCAAGTCGGCTGTTTCCTGCAGTCGGGAAGTTTCTTTGTTTCGTAATGGTTTATTCACCTAACTAATAATACACAGAAAATCTTAAAATCTTAGTTCCAAATCGTAATTTCCTCTACGACAAGATCCATAAGTATTATTGCAACAACGTAAGAGAGAATGCCTGGAAAGAAATAAGCAAGGGAATGAAAAATTAAACAGGTTAGAATATTCAATTTTGGGGTAGATTAGGCCTATACGGTACTTAGTTTATTTCCTAATTATAGTTGACCTTATTTCAGAATCATTATGTTGGAGTCCATATACAATACGATATGTTGGTACGATAATTGACATGACTTGGAATATACAGTATTTAGCGTGAACAATTTTATAAGTGGCATTCCCTACAGTTGTCATACATGTATTCCTGACATACAGTACGGTAATGCATAAGAAGCTGCTGTGTTATGGACAAATACATTTTTCGGTATTTAATTAATGTTGAGGCCACCTCGATGAATGACTTCACCCTGTTGCAGCACGCAACTTACTACATTAGTTTTATTAACCATCCATTGCGTGCTGTGTGTTTCCCGCATAGTCCCATTAGATTCTATTCCGCTTGATGTGAACAGTGGAGTGGAAATTTCGACTGATGGGTCCGATTCAATTCCACAAGGTGAGAGCGAGCATTTGGTGTTCATGTTGTCATAGTGTCACATCATATGGCCTTGGCAAGCCCGGAGAGGCTCAATGACAGGCGCAAACGGTCTAACACAGGGTTCAACTTGCGCGGAGAGTGGAGGGTTCTAACCACGAGCTGCCTTGAGCGGATGTTTTCTATCTCAAGGGGCTCTAAAATTTGAACTGTTTAACTGTTTACAACAGAACACTTTAAACGGGAAAAATATACATATATCTTAATGCAACCGATCGAGGGACCAAGAATATCACACTTCTTAGGCAGGAAAACTTCTTATGCGGGAACTTCTTAAGAGTTTTACTGTAGTTAAATTTTGCAGTTAATATTTTCCTGTCTTATATTGTTAATCTCTGAGGGGAAATAAATTGAAATTTGTCATTCATTTTTTTGCGTAGTATTCCCTGCCCAACTGCTCATTCCTGCCACCTGGCTGATGGAAATTTCTGGGTAGAGCACTGGTAAAAGTTTAGCCTCGCAGGAATAACCTTTCCTAAACCCGAACTGCCTTCTATTAAACCCGTTCGTAATTTTACAAACCTCTGATATTATCAGAATGAATGCTTTCCCAGAGCTTACATATAACGCATGTTGAATCAACTGGCCTGTAATTATCCATTTAATGTGTTTTGCTATTTGCTTTACGTCGCACCGACATAGATAGGTCTTTCGGTGACGATCGTTTAATGTTTATCACCCTGTACTTTATACACAGAGGCTACTAACTCCTTCATGCAAACAGCAATCAATTGTGTATTTTAGAAATGGTACTATATCCAGTCCAATAGTCTTCAGTATATCTCCTAGAATCTTATTTCCAGCTGCTTTTCTAGTTTTCAACTTTTGCACCTTTTTGTAAGTACATTAATCACAGGTAAATTTCCATAATTCGCTAGTATTAATCACCTCCTCTACAGTATGTGAACATTATCCTTATATCAAACTGTCGTTACATACTGCTATTTTTGCAGTCTGTAAATCCTCACATGCTGGGCTGAGTGGCTCAGACGGTTGAGGCTCTGGCCTTCTGACCCCAACTTGGCAGGTTTGATCCTGGCTCAGTCCGGTGGTATTTGAAGGTGCTCAAATACGTCAGCCTCATGTCGGTAGATTTACTGGCACGTAAAAACTCCTGCAGGACTAAATTTCGGCACCTCGGCGTCTCCGAAGACCGAAAAAGTAGTTAGTGGGACGTAAAGCAAATAGCATTATTATTATTATTATTATTATTATTATTATTATTATTATTATTATTATTATTAAATCCTCGCATACACACCCCTGTTGATCATTTATAATTTCTGCAATGTTCTTCTTGAAAGCCTTTTCTACCTTGTACCTTTTCCATTTCTTACTAAAACTGGAATGAGTGCCTATTATCTTGCCATCATGTTATCCTTAGCTGACTTCTCTAAATTTAATTTCTTGGCAGGTTCCTTGTTTCTCCTTACTTAACCTTTCCTGACTATTTCTTTGCAACCTGCACTTCCTCTTTAATCACTTTATTTCTCTGTGATAATATAGTTGGCCTACAAGGTAATGGAACTGGTAATGAGCTTAATTGGGAAGAAACTACTTTAATTCTCTGGGCATCTATTTAGTACGCCTGAAAAACAGTCGTAGAGGTAGCACGTGAAGTGGTAATTCTCCATTTACTACCTCCTAATGCTGCAACTTGAGATCACTGATCTACATTTCCCCCATTATTTACCAGAAATTTTTTAAATAATTTGCAAACTTTTCTCTAATTTCAGCAACATATTGCTGCAAACAAGAATGAGCATATGCCTTCACATTTGGTATTGTATACAGTGAAACCTTGTTAGTGCATTCCTCTTTAACACGTTTCCCCGCTTAGCATGGCGTAAATTCGAAGTCCCAATTATCATTGTATTTAGCGAATGTTTGTCGCATGATACGGTAGCCTGTGTCTCGATTAGGAACATATAAACATGCCTACCGCATCACGAGTTTTCGCTATTACCGCTTGCTAAGAGTACGATTACATTTTTCCTAGCCCTGTCATCCCTTGTGAAAGAAACTTGATTTACAGCTCGGAAGAGCCGTCACCTCAGTTGCTTGTATTCCATTCAGAAGTTAAGTTTATTCTGTGTTGAGTAGTACAGTGAAGTTTTTTCGCATGATACAGTAGCCTATATCTGGATTAGAAACATAATCATGTGAAATTGACTAGTGTGGTGTTGTCTTGTGATAGCCTAGGTATGGATACGGAAAAAGTGAAATTCCTTTCTAATGCAGACATTAAAATCTTTCATAAAGTGGACTGGTATCTGCATCTTTAAGCGCGCAGAGGTCGCAACAACTCGCACCTTCAAGTTTCGACTCTTATCGATTCGACTTGGTCGAAGTTTTCAAAATGGCAGCCAAAGTCATTCTGTCCCTGTCGCACAAGGCACAAAAGTCACACATTCATTGTCTAAGAGTGTGACCAGAAAGTGTTTAATAACCCAATGTTCCAAAATAAAAGGCTTCTACTAACATTTGTTTTAGAAAGAGTGTGATCTGCAATAATACGTGATTGTTTTTATTGGCCTCCGTGCATATGTTTTCATATTTGTTGATTGGTGTTCTTCAAACCATTCATTGCACTTGTTACTTTTTTTAATACATTGAGTTGGGCCTCTATGGACGGTGTGGTAACAACCAACTTCATTTTGGTGTCTAGGTCTTGTTCTTGTTCCGGCTTTGATTTCCTGCGCGTATCTTCTGAGCCCAGCGACGAGTGCCTGTTTATGCTCTTCAGACAAAGGTCCTTTCCGTCTTCTGGAAGTTGATGCCATTTTGAAACCTTGATAGTTGTTTACCAATCTTCTGAATGCGTTCCTGTCATGAATTTCTTGGTCTGAAATACCAATCTGCCTCAGATCTTTTAGGCATTCCTGGAACCATCTCGGCCTTGTTCTCTCGTGATTTTCACACCTTACAATACTTTCATTTTGAGAAATTGTAGATATAAATTTTCACTGTACCCACGGATACACAATGTAAAATGCCTCCATGTCAGAAAAAAATTTATCTAGTTTTTTCATATCCCTGTTGGATAGTTTTGACTTATATATTCAGTAGTATGTTTTCTTAACATGTTCATTTTTGTTGTCCCCTGCGGAAACTTCTTAACAAGGTTTACTCTAAGTAGTCAGAGTTAATAAAGTAAACACCAATGACTGAAGAACATAATAATTATTATTATTATTATTAATAATTATATTAATTAAATATATAGATTAATATATATAATTATATAGAAAAAGGATTGTCATTTGAATGGAGTGTGAGAAAGCTGGGACATGCATTCAAGGTCATAATGCAATACATTTAAGAAATAAATTAAATTTTATTTTTATTAATATGTACAGTACTTCAAATCAGTTTTTGGATTTTTGAAAAATGAGAATAAACAAAACCACAATATGTGCATTGACAGCAGAAAAATTGAAAATGATTTTATGTAAAAAAATTCCTGTCTTGTAATTTTGTAACTACAATTGATGAATATTGAATGGTGGAAAATATAAATTTTGTTTCAAGGAATAATTTCATTAGTCATTATGTAAGTTTTAATTCAATGTCTATTCATATCATTTCAATCAGTGTCAATTAGTGCCCTGTTTTAATTTTTTTAAATTTTGAAGATGTGTGCCATTTGTAGGAAGAACCTTCATTTAAGGGAATGAAGTAATGTTTCTTCCTCCAAGATATTCCTTAAGTATATTGGTTATATTCTGTACTGATTTCTTTTTTCTTTTTTCTTTTTCCCCCAGGAAAGTCGTGAAATCTTGTTGGCTTTTGCTCGAGATCTGCTGTCTGGGATTGGTGATATCACTAAACATCTACGAAATGTGGGCTATTTGGTCAAGCATAAGCAGACCTACCTTCATGAATATAATTATGCTGTCAGCTCTCTGGAGTCAGACCTTCGCGATGGAGTGAGACTTGTGTATGTATTTCTTAATTCAATTTTACAGTTCTGCAGCTGTATTCTAAGTGTCTTGTTTTTCCTTTGGAAGTATTAAGTTATACATTGCTGACACTAATTGGTAGCAAATGGAATTCTTCTTACCAGAGTCTTGAGGCCCACAGTCAAAATCTCGTATGTTATGAAACTGGTAAATCGGAATGTCTTCAAATTGTGCATCGTGGTAATACAACATGACAAAGGTAAATTGAATTTAAGGGTTCCACCTTTTCAGTAGAATACAATTCTGTTGCACGGGATTGTTACATGTTCATTGTAGTACCGGTTTTGACATATTTATTAGTGTTGATAAACTGAACCATAATAGGTATTATGTTTGATCCTGTATTGATTAGTCTGAATCTATTAAAGAACTATTTAAAATAGTTTTTACTTGAGTCTGCCTTGTCAGTACACCTTATAACCCTTTCAGACCGTGTACGCACAATTGTGCGGGTTTGTATTTTATTTATATCTGAGCTTATTTGACGTTTTCTTGGAGCTAGACCGGACTGCAGTGCTTGTGCGGGACACGTAGCATGTACTTCAGCTGTTTTTATTTAGTACTTGACCACCAGGGGGAAGGAAGAAGAGTTTAAAAATACAGTTCATTAGCAATATACCAGGAAGCAGTAATGCCTAAAGTAAGTATGTATTTATTTATTGCATTCATATTAATCTAGAAGCTTTACTGAATATCAGAATGTAATCTATGAAGTGTGTAGATTGTGTAGCAAACGTAAATTGTGAACTTTCAACATCGTACGTAATACCATGAGGTTTTGAATGTTGATCCGCACATATGTGCGGGCTAGGTTTCCTTACAGCCAATGCATGCAGGAGTGCTGGGTACTGTCGCAAAAAGGACCGAGAAAGAAAAACTCGTAATCTACATGAGAAATGTAATGTATAAGATTTTAACTGTTTAAAATCGTTCCACACTGTAAAATAGAACATTTGATCATGTACATCTGCATATTCACATGTACTGAGATGATTTTTTTTAATTTTTTGTTTTTTGCAAGTAGTGAATGAGTCCTGACACGCACAATTGTGTGGGTTCTGTTTTTCAGCCGATAGTTCTTATTTTGTAAAATAAACTGTAAAAACATGTATTTGAGAGCATTTTAGTAAGTTTTTGACGTTTTGACACCTCCAAATTTCATTCAGGTCTGACGACAGGCTGCTGCTGCCAAAAGGGCAGTAATGTCAAAACTCCTCAATGTAGAAAATGTAACGTTTACTTGTGTTTGAACGAAGATTTAATTGTTTTAAATTATTCCCCACTGTAAAATAGAACATTTGATCATGTACATATGTATATTCACATACATTGAGGTAATTTTTCTTTTTTGTAAGTAGTGAAGTAAGTCCTGACACGCACAATTGTGTGGGTGCTTTTTTTCAGATGTTAATTTTTATTTTGTAGAATAAACTAAAAATATATGTATTTAAGAGCATTTTAGTCAGTTTTTGACGTACAAACAAAAATTCACACCGCCAGTTTTCGTTCAGGTCTGAAAGGGATAATGAGAGAAGACTATTTATTTTATCTTGCACGTTAAGGGAAAATCATCCATTTCCTTCATCACTAATACATTTTTTAGTGTCATCAGCCTATCACACAAACTGAACAAGAGGACAAAAATATACCATCATCCTTTCATGTATTAGTCCTATAGCAGAACCATTACGGTCTATAGAAAAGATTTGCATTTTCACGCCATCTCTTCCTGGGGCGTCCTAGAGATATCTTCCCACCGGGGCAGTAGTTCATGACTGCTTTGAGGATCCTGCTTCTGTCCATCCTGTTTAGGTGTTCTAGCCAGTTTCTCTGGTATTCATAGATGTATTCCAATATAGGTTTGCTTTTAAGGTCATTCAGCACTTCTGTATTTCTTTTGTGTTCCCACTTAGTGACTCCTGCTGTTCGCCGCATGTATTTCATTTCAGCTGTAGTTATTCTCTCATCGCATGCGCGCCCCTGCGGTCTTCATCCAGCTGCTTATTAGTCCCACGTCTGGACTCTTCACTTGTCCGGTTGGTGTTAACGCGTGATCACCATCAGATGTCCATTTGGTGTACAACTGTTTCATTGCAATTTTGAAAGGCCGGGTCACTCACACGTCCAATGGCTGTAGATTAGACGTGAGTCCTCCAGGAATTATTGCAAGATCGGTTTTTCCTTTCCTCATGTCTTTTACGGCGTCGGTTGTATGTCCTTGGTAACTGACCAACACAAGCATGTTTCGTTTTTGTAACAAAGCTCCTGGGCAATGATGCCAAACGCACTTCACCCACTCCTCAACTAACGCACTGTCCATCCAGCCGGACTCTAGCGTTCTAACACCACCACCAGACGCCAAGTTTCCCTTCGGAAGCGTTTTCATTTTCAGAACCACATGTGGAGGGAGTTTGGTTCCATCCGCTAATACGCAGAACATTACCGTGCATCGTTGCTTTTCGTTACCACCTGTTCCGATGGTTACTCTTTTAGAACCCGTCGTATCCACTTTATTTTCCAACGGCATTTCAAAATAGACAGGTGTCTGGTCAGCATTTTCAATTTGTGACAGCGAATAAGAATTTTGCTTCTTCAGATGAATGTGACGCTGAAAGACCGTTAATTCTTCTTCATATGCCCCAGGGAGACGTGAAATAGACGTATGTCTCCAAATGCACAATCCCTTTCTGCGATAAGTTTCGGATCCATCCGCGGCTTGCAGTAAAACTGTGTTTTGAGTTCTTTTGAGATCTTTAATGCTTTCAATTGACACATTTCACTAGAAACACCGTATCCTAACTCACGTTTTTCTGTCATAAATTTGTGGAGGAGTACTTCAATTTCCGGAAACGCTGCACTCCGCCCGCGGAACCCTCTGCGATCGCCACTACTTTTTAAAAGTTATTCCTTCTTCCGCCAATTACGAATACACGATTCATCAATATCGTTTTCTGCCAACGGCATGATTAAAAGAAATAAGTTTCATAATGATAGATCCGTATTGAACTGTGATTACAATAGAGTAAAATAATATATTATTGGTCCACCTTTTCAATACAAAATGAAAATTACATAGGGACTAGTTTCGACCTAGTAATAGGTCATCATCAGCCTGAAGAAAGTCAAAGATCGAAGAAAACATAAACAATGTAAACACAAGTACAGTCTCTTTAAAGGTACATACCAAATGGGAAGTTGAGTAGAGATATATTAAAATAATAACTCATCCAAATTGACGAAGCACTGAGCGGAATTTATGTAAAGTTCGGTGTGCCGTATATTATAAAAGACCACTGTGCACTAAATGATGCAATAAAGAAGAATAGTAGGTTGAATGCTGGCTTCTTCTTAGCTGTTGTATAATCGAAGAAGATTTCGTCGTGTTTTATAAGGTATTGATAGACGTAATCTTCTTCGATTATACAACAGCTAAGAAGAAGCCAGCATTCAACCTACTATTCTTCTTTATTGCATCATTTAGTGCACAGTGGTCTTTTATAATATACGGCGCACTGAACTTTACATAAATTCCGCTCAGTGCTTCGTCAATTTGGATGAGTTATTATTTTAATATATCTCTGCTCAACTTCCCATTTGGTATGTACCTTTAAAGAGACTGTACTTGTGTTTACATTGTTTATGTTTTCTTCGATATTTACGCTTTAATTTACTTCAGGCTGATGATGACCTATTACTAGGTCGAAACTAGTCCCTATGTAATTTTCATTTTGTATTGAAAAGGTGGACCAATAATAATATATTATTTTACTCTATTGTAACGGCATGATTTCCGTATATTTCAGCTTGGCTTACAACTATAAGTTTCTCGCGCACAGTAAATGACCACAGACACAGTTTTGTATCCATAGCTTACTATCGAGACAGCACTTTCACGAGACAGATACGGAATTACAAGTAATGAAGATCATTTTCTCCGTATTGAAAGAATCTTAATATATAATAATATAAGAAATTTATTTTAAATCGCCCTATTCAATACAGTACAAGATGTTAACGTATTAGTTGAACATCGTTAAAAATAGGCGAGACATGTTTCGCCCCTTTTGTGGGGCATCGTCAGTCATATAAAATACCTCAAAATTTTACCAGACCAGGGCAAAACGTATCTCAACTATTTTTAACGATGTTCAACTAATACGTTGACATCTTTTACTGTATTGAATAGGTCGATTTAAAATAAATTTCTTATATTAGTATATATTACAGATACGGAACTCCAATGTGAGCGAGGTAGACTTCCGTAACCAACGGTCTCGACTCTCGCAAAGTAAGATATCCTGCAAGATCAGCTATTTGCGCACCCAGCATGCCAGCAACACTTATGAAACAAATGACGATCGAGCATCCACTGCAGCGGCTTTCATATTTACCCATATTCTTCGATTTACCGTATTTCATTTCCTTACAGTTCGTGTTTACATGCCACTGTAACCGTATTGAGAAAATATCGATCTTGTTTTCTAGAACGCAACTAAAACACAAGACCTGTATGCCCGTTTACATGTGGTGTATTGAGTACGGTACCCATATTCAGATTTTTCAATACTCCATGTCAACGTAGTAAATATTTACGAGAGTGCACGGCTTGAATACGACCCGCACCCAACATTTAGAATAAATATTTTGGGGAAAAAATTGCAGGTGGTGTTCGGGATTATATGGTATGTTCTTTAGCACACATTTAAGAAAATAATTAAAAATGACTGTACTTTTATATAATCAAGGTGGGAAAATTTTATAAATTTGTATTTTTCCTCATTTCCATTTCAAAATTAAGGTAAAAAAAAAAAAAAGGGAAGGAAGAAATTGGTAATGCAATAGCTATACCCCATTGTTCTACCAGCCTTTGTCAAAACTGTGTTCATATTGAGGATGTTGAATATTATTCTTAAACAACTCTGATCTTTATTTTTACTTTTTGCTTCCAGGCGTGTGATGGAAATCATCTTGCAAAAGCCAGACCTCTGCACTAAGCTAAGGACACCTGCGATATCAAGGCTGCAAAAAATTCACAATGTCCAAGTTGCTTTGGGGGCTCTGTTGGAAGCAGGGTATACCTTGGAGGGAAACATTGCTGCCAAGGACATTGTGGAAGGTCACAAGGAGAAAACCCTCTCTCTGTTGTGGCAAATAATCTACAAGTTTCAGGTGAGTGACTTTGATGTTGCTTGTGAATTATTCAGCAATTGAGTCCAGATCACTAGTTGGATAGTTAAACGAGTATAAATTGTCTGAATCCTTATTCAAAATCGCTTGGCATTTCAACAGGTGTAGAAAAAGTGTGTATAGGTTGTGTTGTTTGAGTTATCAGTCCATAGACTGGTTTGAAGCAGCTCCAACCCATCCTATCCTCAGCTTTTCATTTCTACATAACTACTAAATCCTACATCTACTCTAATACCATATTTACGCGAATATTACCCGGGGTGCGGGTTTTGAGTCAGTGTTGGCATTTTTTTCCCCCCTTCAAAATCAGCCTGCCTAAAGTTAGGGTGCGGGGATTATTTTTGTCGTTCGAGCCCCACTGTTGGCAGTCCTGAAGATGGTTTTCTGTGGTTTCCCATTTTCACATCAGGCAAATGCTGGGGCTGTACCTTACAGATATGGTCGATTCCTTCCCATTCCTACTCCTTTTCTATTACATCGTCGCCATAAGACCTATGTGTGACGTTGAGACGTAAAGCAAGTTGTAAAAAAACAAAAAAAATAAATAAAAACCCACCACCCCTGTCATATTCATACCTTGGTCTACCCCTACCATTTTTACTGTCTACACGTCTCTCAAAAACCAACATGTAAAAGTCCTGGGTGTCTTATGTGTTCCATCATTCTCTCTTCCTCTAGTCGAATTTTACCAAATAGTTCTTCTCTCACCAATTTGTTTTAGTTCCTCTTCATTTGTAATTTGATCTGTCCATCTCGCCTTCAGTATTCCTTTGTAACACTGCATTTCAAAAGGTTCTATCCTCTTTCTTTCTGAGCTAGTTATCGTCCATGTTTCACTTCCTTACAATGCCACACTCTACGTGAAAGTCTTCAAAAACATCTTTCTAATTTCTATATCAATGTTTGGAGTGTGTAAATTTCTTTTAAGATAGGCCTCCATTGCTTGTACTAGTCTGCATTTTATGTCCTCATTACTTCTGCCGTCATTAGTTATCATCTTGTACTCCTTCTCCAAGACTGTGTGCATACCATTCAGCAATTTCTCCAGATCTGCAAACTCGATAAAATATCATCGGCAGATCTGAATTTTGATTTCCTCTCCTTGGATTGTGCTCCGCATTCCAAATTACTCTTAGATTTCCTTTACAGCCTGTTCTTCATAAACATTGAAAAAGAGTGGGGTTAAACTGCAGCCTTACTTCTTTTTGGAATGCAGCTGTGTTTTCATAGATTGTAGATAATTCTTTTTTCTTGGTATCTGATCCCGATCACAGTCAGGATCTCAAATAGCTTGGTCCAATCATTATCGAATGCCTTTTCTGGATCCATGAATCTCATATGTGGGCTTGTTTTTCTTAATTCGATCCTCCCAAGATCAGATGTAAAGTCAGGATTGCTTCAAGTGTTCCTACATTACTTCTGAAGCCAAACTGATCTCCCAGTTCAGCTTCAACTTGTCTTTCCATTCTTCTGTAGTTTAAACAACTTATGGCCTGACATTTTTCCATTCAGTCTGCACTCGGGGTCTTTCCTTGGTGCCCACTTGAGATAGCCGTTACACATTCCCGAGGGTTCTGCTGCAGGTGATGTAACAACTTCTTCTGTTCCATTCATTACCGTCTGTAGCTTGCTCTTATGGTACAGTTGAACCAAGAAGTTCTATCACATTCAGAATAAAATCAAGAAGCTTGATTCTAGGATTCTGAAGTTTACGTAATGGATGTCCATTACAAATTGTGCACTTGAATAAATGCATGGACATTTTTTAAATCCATTTCTTTGATTTTCTAATGAACGGGTAGTAAGCCTTGTGTTTGTCAGCATTATCCCCCGCATGCATATGACAATTATAATCGATGGCAGTTTTGATTTTATCACCAACTTGCTGCTCCTGGTAATGGTTTCTACCATTTGTGCTGTGTGAAGTGTTGAAATCATGTTCACAACACACTTTTTTCCAAGACTAAATGGGATGTTTTTATGCAGCTTGAAAGACATTTCTCCTGGTTTTAGGATTTTGGAAACTTAAGCTAGTTCCTTTGGCAATCTACAGTTTTGCCTAACGGTGTCAATGACACTGAAATTCTTTAGTAACAGTATTTGGGTTAGTTTGACACTGTTATTAAATGATCCATTTAGATATGTTAAGCCTTCTGCTTACATGGTTTCAAAAGTGAAGTGACAGTGTCTTGTAGTGATCCAGACCTTCCGTAATAAATTTACAAGTTACAAATGTATCCAGTGCAGTGTTCTTTGCAGACATTGTCACCCAGGCAGGAAATACTATGCAAAAGGTGAATATAATAAAATTTAAGTTTAATCCCTTCAGGGCATTAAGAATATCAGACAGGTAAACATTAACTGAAAATTTGAACTATTTTGGTTTTATCATGAACAAGACATAAGATTATTTGGAACTTCTGGTGTTCTACTGCTCGTTCATAATCATGTAACACCGGGACTTGCCATTCGGTTGCTGTGGAGTGCAAATATAAATGGTCCATTATTGGACATTATAAATTTTCCAGCTAACTCATTCCTGGTTGCCAGTGTTTCGCCCCCATGTGGTAAGTTGGTTCCCAATGGGTATCAACATCTATATCATGCTGTGGGGTGCCATACGGGTTTGCAACATCATCCGGAATAAAATTCTTGCATGTGATTCAGCGCTAATCCAGACACTGTTATTTAAAAGCTATAAATTTCATTTTTATTCCGTATTGAAGTGAAATTGTTTCCATGACCCGCCTGCTTCCTCCAGCATGTCAGTGTGTGTTCCACATGAGACATTAGAGTGTACATTTCACTATAGAGATTTACTTCATTGCCTGAGGTCCTAACTACTTAGACATATTATGACAAGATCACAACCATCATTTTTGTTTTATATGTATTTGAATGTTATGATTATTCCTTCAACATTATCTTTGTCTTGTATACATAAGTTTATCAAATAATCTATTTAATTTTATTTTGGCAGAAGATAGTCTCTAAGTGGCTGTAACTAGTCCCAAGACTGATGTAATATTATTTACTTGATACATTGTATTGAAAAGGTGGACCCTCTCGTCAATGTACTTCTTATAATCGAGACATTGCTCGTGAACTAACACCATGTGATAGTCAAGTTAAGCATTTAGGGCCGATTGCAGAAACGATGACTAGTTTTAAGCCTTAGACAACGTCTACCTAAACGACGTCTTCCATCTTCCATTGCATAAACATTATTCAGGCGATGTTTAACAAGACATCGTTTAAAGTTTCAATATTGGTTTGAAAATGGAGATGGAAGTATCTTTCATATAACTCTTTGCTTGTCGCAACCAATGAAATTTGTCGTTGTGCGCGCCATACACCAGTCAGCTGTTTGTCTTCCTACACATTACTCAAATATGGCTAAGCACGAGCATGACTTGCCCACAGATAAGAATATAGCTTTCCGTGGAAATAAAATCTTATAATATTAGACATTAAAGCGACACGCCACCGTACGCAGAAGTGTAGCTTTGATTATAACGTTGTTACAGTGAGTGTAATCTACTATTAAATATGGTAGCTTTGACGAAGGGAAGATGAAGTAATAGTAATGTGTAACAGTGTGTGTTGTAGCTTGCATTCTGGAGATCGTAGTTTCGAAACGCATTTTCGGCAGCCCTGAAGATTGTTTTCCTTAGTTTCCCTATTTTTACACCAGGCAAATAGTAAGGCCGTTATAATGGCCTCTGCTCTTCTTCCCCCGTCCTCTTTAAATAATAATCACCACCACCACTTGCCTTTTCCTATCTGATAGTTGCTGAAAACTTTTACAATTATTTACATATATACCGCATACAACCTACTTTTTAGTCTTCACTATTATGTGTGTTTACTTGGCTGTAAATATAAGTGAATCCCTTCCGGTTGATGTGATTGCCCTCCGACGATCGGGACACGTAATTCTGATATGTATGTTGTCGAAGTGACCTATAATTCCATGGAAATTACCGTATGTATAAAATATATCGGTTGCCAACAATTGTATTCAAGTTGAGTTACCGGACTGTCCCTTTGTCAGACTCAAGAAACAAGTGTCTCGAAAAGCGAAACCTTAATTTAAGATCTATCTCCCCGGACATGTCCAATGAATTGCTGCGATTTAGCAGCGGACGACCCACAGAGAGGACTTAGGACTACCCTTTCTTCGTGGAATCGTCGCAACATAAAAATTACATGTTTCATGGTACATAACCTCAGATTGTGATTCACTCCTCTCATTTGAGGTTAAACAGTGCTCTCGGCAGTGTTTAAACATGACCGGTTGAACATCGGTTTTAGACAGTTTCTAAGTGATAAATAACGCCTCTGCAATGCGGCAACCATACTTAGGCATTGTTTAACCGTAAACATTGTCTAAACACCGTTTCCGCAATCGGCCCTTAAACTCTGATGGAACTGATGTAACTAGCACATATATAGGTTATATTAGCTGGGCAGTCCATAAGAACAGCAGGGCGGTGTGCCCACGAAAACGGTCCTAGGGAGAACACTGCAGTGGCACGTTCACACAACTGAACCATAATACCGTACGTAGTTACTTTGCCTGGGTTTTATACTTGGAATGATGAACGTCCACACCATGCCAACATTCCTTAGAGTATTAATTTCTGCCTTGGTGTACATAGTCCTAAATAGATTGTTTGCTATTTGCTTTAGTCGCACCGACACAGGTAGGTCTTATGGGGACGACCTAGAGAGATTGAAGAAATGGTCCAAGAGTAACCTAACTTTATACAGCCTTGTGTTGCATTATTATTGAAGTGAAGGAATTTAGAAATCAGTTCAGATCTGTTCCTTGACATCGCAGCGTTGAAAATTGGGGTGGCAGTAATCTGTAGAGTTGACCTGTACATAGATAGCATCCACAGTCCTAACAACTTATTCGTCAGGTACTGCTGGCTTCCACTGTTGACATCGAGCATATCATTGGCCTAGGAGTGTTGCTTAGGAATTGATCAGCATAAAAGTTCATTGTTAGACAAAGCATTGAAATACAGTAGGCCTAGTCTATAAAGAACGCCTTGAAATTCCATGCATGAAGATTTGTTTGGAAATGGGTATTTTATTCCACTATCGCCTGTAAATTGTATGTAGTTAGGCCTACCGTCAACATCTGACAACTCATTGTTGTATTGCAGCTGGTACTTGTGGGGAGCATGTGGCTACTCTGATATCGTCAAAGTAACACTGCTGCTGTTCCTTAAAGCACTGCTAGTCATTTGTTAATTTGCTCTCTCTTGCTAATTCACCTTGTTCTGAATCACTGTTGGAATAAATTTCACAATCAATTTGTTTTATCAAAAATTTTACTGCGTGACAGCTAAAATTCAAACATAAAATACTTTCTATATTCTGAATATATTGCAATGAACGAGACATGAATTGATTCCCCAAAGAATAAATAACAGCCAATGTACAGAAATTACCCATTGTTGACGACCAAATAGGGAAATATTTCAAGCAGCGCGCGAACACGACCTAAGTCGCTATAGTCTATTAGTACAATAGAAGTCTATTAGAGCGAGAATTCATAACAGCAAAAAATTTACTTGCTATAGTAGAATGTATTAAAATTAATTTCATTTTAAGGGTCCGTATTGAACTTTGTTTAAACCAAATTAAAATGAGTTGAATCCATCCTTTCAGTACAAATTGATGTTTATTTAATAAACATTTAATAGGACTAGTTTTGACCTATTTAAAGGTCATCTTCAGCCATATCGTGTGTAGAACAACGTATTTGAAACACAATGGTTTTAAAGATGGTCTTAAAACATAGAAGTTTGACACTATGAAAAAATTGTTTTTAGAATTTCCGTAAAACGCTTTTGTTCTCTTAGCTGTGGTAATATGTGAGAAGTAGTAGTCTTCTAGTATTCTTCGTAGTATTTAAGAGTGTAGATACGAGTCGAAATTCACAATCTTGATGAGGTATGGAATAGGGCATATATGCATAATGTTGTGCTAGTAGAGAAGTGTATTTACACTTCGCAGTGATACGAAGAAGATATTTATGCACTGTCATTATACTGAATGCGATCGATCATCTTCGGTATCGTATCGTTTTCTCGCTGTGCCCACCAGCAAGCTCTCTCGTTGACATTCGAAGGCAATGTCTGAGTCGATTAGTAATACCCGTCGACTGCTGTTCTCTAATGAAAATTCGAAATGAAAGAGGATAACATGTTTTCGTGATAAATGCATAAGTAACGTGGCCGATAGCAGTTAACTCATTAAAAATAAGGGCTGAAGTAAATGATCTCTTAATTTGAATGGTATACCGTATACTGAAATTAAGAATGTGATACACCTTAAGATATGGCAGGGTACATTACTGATTTTCTTGCGTCTAGTTAAATTTCGGAAAGATATTCCCATGTCAAGAGGTTATCATTTCTCTACATGCGTTTCTAATAGATTTTCGTGATACATATACGGTTAGGTTAGGTGATGCCGTTTGAAGAAGAAAACAAATGTTTGCCACAGAAGCCTCTGGAGTGATACTGTATTTCTCCAAATCAGACTTTTTTCCTCAGAATCTCCTGTGAAAAATCGAGGGTCGTTTTGCATTCGCAGATTGGTAGTAATGAACACCCCTGGTAACTACCACAGTAACCACTTTGTTTCTTTTCACCCCCGCATGCGCACACACTCAAAACTCGTTGACAAATGACGGCCTCTTTATCATACATCGCTAACCGCGGCAACCGGTTGTAGTGCCTATGTGTAAAGTCACTGGATCTCGGGAAATAGTGGAGAGAGAATGACATTCTATTATCCTCTACAAAAAATGTTTCTCAAATCTGCAGAATGGTATCAAAACATGCGAGCCTTTGAATTCTTAGAAAGGCCACGGCTACTCAGTAGCAGAGTTATAACGAGTCTGCTGTACCTGACGCTTAGTAAAATTAAGTTTTATAGACAGCAGGAATATTTTCGTGATGGATCGTTGTATTGTAAAGATACGTGGAACAGGTATTGCCGGCAAATTTTCAATGGGTTCTCATTGATGTTACGATGCCAATTTTAAGTAAATGGCTATTAAACACTCGGAAAGGTATAATTGTGCAGCCGCAAGGAAATAAGGCATAGGCCTAACTAAAGCCAATATTCGGTGTTACCGTGAAGACAGATAGCTTAAAAATGCGTACTGCACAAAAAATGCATTCACTGGCCGCAACAAGGACGCTTTAAAGAAGTCGAAGATGAAATTGTGAGAGATGTGCACAAAAATGCAAGGGTGGAATTGCCATACCGCGGCGCAGTAAACTCGGTCGTTGACTTTCAAAGTGCGTGATTAAGACCTATATATCGCTAGCCGCTGAAGTTGGCCGAATTTGGCTAGCAAGATGTGCATGTAGCGGCAGCCACTTTATCTGACTCTTAGTGAAAGTAAGTTTTATAGTAAGCATGAATATTTTCCTAATGGATTATCGTAGTGTAGAGGCGCGTGGATTGCCGGCAAATTTTCAATGAGTTCCCTTCAATATTATGATGCCAATTTTAAGTTAATGGTCATTAAACCCACAGCCGCAAAAAAATACGGCATAACTTAAACCAATGTTCGGCGTTTACAAATAGTCTAAAAATGCATGCTGTATAAGAAAGGCATTCATGATTTTACAAAGCACTTTTTAAGCCTGATTAAAATTTTTTGAAGGAAAAAGTAGGGGTCGTCTTGGATTCGGAGAAATACGGTAATATATATTTTTCAGAATGAAATAAAACACACACTTTCACGTATCGGATTTCGAAAAGGAAAAAACAAGTAAGCCGTAGTGTAGATATTATCCGCGAAAACGCAAGTTTTTAACAAACTGATCACCATTTCATACTGATTTTAATGTGTACGGGGGTTTTCCCAACTTTTACAAAAAATCGGATGTAATGACAATCCGGTATAGAGAGTAAATTTTTCGCCGTTATGAATTCTCGCTATAGCAGACTTCTACTGTATTACAATATTAAGTTATAGGTTCCGGAATTAATACACACTTGGGTAAGCAGAACTACATAACGAAATTGCACTACTAGGCCTATGTGGGCTCAAAGAAAACTTACCCCTAAATAAAATAAACTTGAAAAAAGAACTTCGGTGGCTTGCACCGATGAAATGAAGAGTTTTCAACCCTTAAACCATATCAGATCCTTAACCAGATCATAGTTCATTCCTCTTGTCATCCTTTCTACGAGAAACACCAAATTCCATCCGATGCTGACTTGATAGTATAGAGTAACAAAATCGTTAGTCTCTTATTTGGATCAATTATTTGCTCCATTGTCGCAGTTCTGGTTAGCAGCCGCTAGGAGTGCCACCAACTGGATAGGGCTTTTAGTAAATAGTTATGCCAACAGGCAGTGTTGCGATGCACACCAGCTATGTTTCTTCGTAACTTAAATTATGTGGCATCATTTCTCAAAGTACTTTTAAATTCTTTAGTAACGTTACATTTCTCCGTCCGCAAAACTCGAACGAGGGTGAGACTAGGGAACTGACATGGTATATCTCAATGTAGAGATGAGTAGTTTAGTTTTTCTAGTTAATGTTCCAAACATTGCACCATAATAGGCAAATTATTTCAATTAAGAGATGCAAGGGATAAAATTTCAAATAGAAATGTTCACAAGATAGCACAATAAAAAGTAGAGAACAGTCGCCAACCAGGAAATAATACTGAAGCATGCATTCTACTTTATCACTAGTTCCAAAATGGTATGTCGATATGGCCAGTACGATCATCACATAGCCAAGGTTGTTATCAATTCCTTCAATATACCGCAGGAGTTCATGACTAGTTCAAGCAATTGCACCTCAAGATCTTTGATTGCTTCTGCACCAGAGATGATGATGATGATGATGATGATGATGATGATAATTGGACGTCCATGTAGCTGCAACATAACCAGAATCCAACAGCGAAGACCAGGACTCTTCTATAGAATATAAGGAACCAAAATGTTCCAACCACCATTAGGAAATGCATTACATACTGGGTTTCCAGGACCCTTTTTCAATAAGGTTTTAGAAAATTCTATGGGGCAATAATAAGTACAATTACTTACAATGATGGGAGATTTCTCCAATATTAATTTAGAACTAAATCCACAAGTGACAACAGAAACGTCTTTTCAATTAATTTACCATTACTGGTATTGACATTTGAAACCTTACAAAATCGTAATGATTTTACCTTTCCTTCCTCATGGGGAAGTTAGTATGTCATTAAGCACAACTTGGCATATAAGGTTATGTTAAACAGTACTAATAATCCACCAATACGGAGTATTTGAACAAATCTCGATTACATGATAGGGGAAGATGACTTAGAAGTGTTCCCCAGAAATAATATGGATAATAAAATATAGGAGAACAGAAGGTAATAATTTTGAATGTTTAAGATGGGTCATGGAATCCAGTGGTGTCAGTAAAATTTTGACTGCAGCAAAATCAGTTAAAATATAATTAACCTCACCAGGACATCAAACACTCGATTAGGTTGAAGACCATTGCAGGATATTCCACATTCATTTACAAGAAATTACTTAATATTCTTCCACACCTTACAAAACAATGAACAGAGAGGGTGAAACAAAGGAGGATACAGGGAGAGAAACAATAAATTACGTTATTACAAGGTGGACAGAGGCGAACGCATAACGATTAACCCATATACAAAACACCATCCTACCCAACAACCAGGTAACCCAGAACATGAAACAGGTTAGGAAAACAAGAATTAGAGACAGAAAAATATAGTAACCCAAACCATCCGTAACTATAACGCAGCAATCACATGAAAAATTGGAGAATGAAGAAACAATGGCAATGACTGGAGACTTAGCATGCATAATTATAGATGGAGGGGAGCTCATAAGTGTGTCTGCAAGAGATTACCATGCAACAATTACCAAGGTCCACAACCACATGACAGGTGACAGTTACAGAAAGTATGATAAGGAATAACGAATAGGAAGAGAAGATATTACAGTACCAAACGGAAAGTGTTCAACGCAGCATAAGTAAGCCCAAAACTCAAGGAAAAAGTCAACTCCATGTAAATCTTTAAAACAATGAGCACAGGTGTGTTATCAAGATCAAGTGTTCAGGAGAGCATTTGGAAAATCCAGGACTAATGTGATGACATAAGGACAATCCACCCTTTGTGAATATGCCAATCAACACAGACACCCTTCCAGCCAGTTGGAATTCACGGGATATAATAAAGCATAAACGATGCAGAAATTATAGGCAACACAATCACAAGGCTTGAGAGTTGAAGAATCTTCAATCATTTGGGTCTCATACCCCAACAGATACGGAATTTTAGCAACTGACCAGGAGCTATCCCAAATGATCCCATACTTGTTGGAAAAGAACCCATAACAGTTCGATGATAACCGACAATATAAATTGTCAATACATGCAGGACTGAGCTAGATCCAACAGGATTACAAGAGTTAAAACATCAAACAGATCAAGTCACCCAAAAGGAATAGGTCATGCAAATAGGCTGCATCAGATGAGAATACATATAAACAGCCCTAGGATGCAAAGCAAAACTTCTCCGTACGCACATTTTTCATATTACCCAATCACATGCAACGTCTGACCCACAGACAAATCAAGAGACATTAGCTCTCATATCACAAGATATCAAATGACATAATCGACACCAGTGTATATCCATGAAATGACCACAAATGCTCTAAATGGGCTTCAGAAGAATTCTGGACTGATAATAGTTTGAACTACATCACCTGCGAGACATCCCATACTGACTTGCAAACACCTTGCCTACCTCTAGGATTCAAAGGTTAAATAAATATACCAGCCAAGACATGGACATACGATAGCAGGTTGGCACAAGGTTATACTAGAGAAGACTTCATATCAATCTTGAAGACCCCATAATCAATCAGAAGGATAATAATACACACCTGACTGACAACTTTTGCAAATCCACTCCCATAATCCATAGCAAAATAAACAGGAAGAAAGGAATCAAAATAAAGGTCAATATTAGATCAGATTCCACAATTATTAGGCAATGAAGTGTACTGATGACTAGTGCGGGACCACAATATTTGAAATTAAGAGGGTTCCTCCTATTCAATACAAAGATGTTTATTAACGTGAAAGAATCGCATATCGTTCACATGAGGCACTAGTTTCGGCACCAAATATGTGCCATCATCAGCCACGAAGTCAAATCGGGTAAACACAATAAAACCTTAAAACAACTTTAAACACACTATAACACCTGCATGGATGAATATGAAATATGACTTTAAAACAACTTTAAAAACACACTATGACACTTGCACAGATGAATATAAAATAAAATATGGTACATGATGAAGTTGCATTCCATTTTAAAATCCATTAAAATGATGACTCGTTGTTGTATATCCATGGCGGTTTGTCCAGCTTGTACAGTAAAACCTCATTAATTCGAAGTCGTTGGGACTAAAAAATCGGACTTCGAATTACGTGATTTCGAATTAACCGCCAATTCGCAATTCACCGCGTTACTAAATATTCTAAGGTCCGTTACTGTATGCAGTTAACCTTGATTCACAGTTTACACCTTTCAAATGCCATGAAAAAAGAACTATTTCAAAATGTATCCAAGAAGGTGCATTTACAGTATTCAAATAATGCACTCGAATTTCTCACTGGTAAACGTAACCTCTCGCAACGAAAGAAAGAAAAAAAGCACGATTCAAAGATGAGGAGAAATCTATGCTGGCTCCCATGTGCAAGTGCTTTATTAATTGGATTACTATACTGTATGCATTTTAGATGCCTTGTATTTACACAAAGTACCCGATGCCCTTAAAATCTAACTTTTCTGTGACTATCCTTATACGATTTCCCGCCATGGTACTTCTCTCGTACTTCAGAAATGTAGACACTTGCCGCGTCACAAAGTATTCTAAGACCCATTAATACATGCAATCACCTCGATTCACAGTTTAAACCTTTCAAATGCCATGGAAAAAACTATTTCCGAAATGTATCCAACGAGGTGCATTTACAGTGTTCAAATAATGCACTTGGATAAATCGCTGACAAACATAACCTCACGCAACAAAAGAAAAAAATCGCACAATTCAAAGACGAGAATAAATTTTGCCGGTTCCCCTGTGCAAATGCATTATCTTTTTGGATTTCTGTGCTGTTTGCATTTTTAGATGCTTTGTGCTGGCATGGAAAGAGCCAGACGCCCTTAAAACGTAGCTTATCGAACTTTCCTATGACGTGGGGATAAAGTATCTCGTGCTCATGTGCATTGCAACGCTGTACTATGACCCCCATCCCTCACCCTTGTACGATTTCCCGGCTGGCAATTTCTTCTTTAAAACCAACAGACCGTTTGGGCTCGCATTGAAATAAAGCAATGCAGTTTTACCGGCAATGACAATATTGTTCGGTGCCTACGAATTTATTATATGAGCCACGATTTTTCGTCAACTGTCGGCATCGCCAGTGTTTGCGGATTCTGTTTTCCCGCACACTGCCTGTTGCGTGATATTACGGCGTTCCTTAAAAGGTTGAATACAAAAGAATTCCGATTTCATTCCACTTAACAATCGTGAAGCGCACTGTAGACCCACCGAAGCGAGTATAAGTGCGGAAAGTTACCCCTCCACGTTCCGGAACGCGTGTTTTTTTTTATGAAGCGGAGCGGATAAATTTTGAGTTGAAATTACTCTGTAACATACTATTGTTTTAAAATGTAAAGGCAGTTTTGAATTAAAAGTCTGAATTTCGGTAATGGGGCCGACATTGTACTTCGAATTACGAATTATCCGTATTTCGAATTAAACAATTGAAAAAACATGCAAAACTGTATCTCATGTTTCCGGGAACGAGAGCTTCTTTGAATTAGGCGGGATTTTGAATTAACCGATTTCGAATTATCGAGGTTCTACTGTATATATCTTTAGTTTTCTAAAACTGTTAAATTCTGTTGTGGGGTTTAATGTCGTATGAAGTTGACAGTATGTGTGTTCTGTAGTTTGGTTCCGAAAAATAAATAAACTTAAACATAAACTTGGTTAGATCCAAAGAATTAATTCCCACTTCAATATGGGTTATGGAACCTGGGGAAGAAAAATAAGTCAAATTAGGCAAAAGATCGGAAGGAAAGATCAGAAAGAAACGTCTAGGAAAACCGAGAGAATACTAGAAACGAACTCTCCTTGAGCAGCCTGAGTGATCGGCGGACGGAGCTGGACTGATGGATGCGATTATAAGGTTAAGGGTCGAGGCGGAAGGGTGGAGAGGGGAGGGGTAGAGGCAGAGCAACTGTCACGGAGCTAAGGTGGAGCGGAAGGATGTTGTAGTGGGGGTAAATGATGTGGATATGTACTGCGTATGGTTTGAAAGATCCAATTGATTTTCAATTATTCAATTTTAACGTTAATATTTCTTAGCCATTTAATTAAGAGATCATAAAGAATATTAGTTTTCTTGGAAATTTCATTTAAATTATAGTTAGGGTTGAAATATTGATTGCAATGAATGAAACAATTGTCGACAATGTTCATAATTGGCCCTTTGTTTGCT